>NW_027224276.1:1119750-1719750 GCF_023699985.2 Odocoileus virginianus
CGCACTTTTTCCCTCCGCGGCCCCAGCACGCACTGCCAGTCGGGTCTCAGGAAGTCTTTAGCTAGAACCCGGAGGCCTGTTTGCAGTGTGGGAGGGGGTGGCTTCTCAGGGGCTAAGTTTGCCCTTTTCCCCTCCCCCCTGCCTCCTACCTCCAGCGGGGATGGGCCGGCTCTTCTCTGGAGATTCTCAGTCCCTTTGTTTTGCGAACCACCGGCAGTGTGTTCGGGCCAGTTAATTTTGTCCCTTGCTATCCCACAGTTTAAAAAAGCTCCCTCCGATTGCTCTCAGGGTCTTCAGGCCGGTCCTTACCCTAAGCAATGCCGCCCGCTCCTCTCCGTTCCGCCCCGCTTGTTGCTGGCGGGTACGGGCGTCTGGGGTACTTTTTTGCTGGGAGTTGCTTTTAAGCACGTAATCTGTGGGCCTTGTTTAATTTTTCCTCCCAGTTAGAATGCCGAAAACTTCCCCTAGTCCCGCCCGTGAGAGGGTTTCCTGGTGATTGGAAACTTCCTCTATTAAGACTCCCTTCCCGGGACGGGTCTCCGTCCGTAGCTCTTTTGACTCCCTTATTATCATTTATATTTTGTCCTACCTCCCTTCGAAGACAATGGGCTGCTTTTCTGGGCGCCTGATGTCCTCTGCTAGCGATCAGAAGTTGTTTTGTGAAATTTGCTCAGCATTCAAATGTTCTTTCGATGAATTTGTAGGAGAGAAAGTGGTCTCTCCGTCCTATTCCTCCGCCATCTTGGCTCTTCCCCCCAAGTTTTTACTTTAAATAATAATAGATGAGAACTTTGTTAGAAAGATAATAAAGCTGTTATATATTGCTTAGTACCTTCTATATACTGTGTGTGCTTTACATACATTATCTCATCAACAGAACAACCAAGGACAAGGCAGATATAGATGAAAAAACCTAAGTGGAAATAGACATAGAAAGGTTAAATAACATATAGCTAGAGTCTGAATCTAAGTTAATCTAACTCTTTTTAAAAAATCCCTGCTTTCTTTCTTAGGAGCACCTTGGACCACAGGTCACCTAAACAGGGCGCTTCCAACAGTTAGAAGTCAGAAACTTCACTCTATTTTAGAAATGGAAAAACTAAGGCTGTGAGAGGTTGGTTGCCCCCAAAGCTGCATAATGAGGGCGTATACACAGGATTCAAACCCAAGCTGATCTGACTCCAGAATGCACACTTCTCATTGTACCAGGCTTCTTCCTGAAGAGCACTATTTTTACTGCAATAGAGGCAGACTGTTAAGTGCCCTTCTTGTGCACACATCTATTGCTCTACATAAAGGATACTAAAATGATCTGCATACTGGTTCTGCTACACTAAGTTCCTTGATTGCAGAAACTTTATAATCTCTGTATTCCTAGCTCCCACATAAGATCTGATGCATTGCAGTTTGAATAATAGTTACTAACAGATACTGAACATATACTGTGTGCTAAGTAATATTCCAATTACTTTACATGTATTAATTCATTTCATACTCAAAACAATCCAATGAGGCCATAACTATTACTATTATCTCCATTTTACATCTCTAACGTCACAGAGCTGGAAGGAATAAAGTCTGGAGTTTGTCTCCAGAGCCTACAGACCTTGATAATTTTGTTGAACTCAACTGACTTAATTTTTCATTTAAGTTTTAGAGGAATGGTAGTTCTTCTGGAGTCTGACAGGAGTTTCAATGCATTAAGCTTTCTCTAAGCTATGGAAAGAGACTCTAGTTGCAGTAGAGAGCCACGTCACATATTAAGTTACAGCAGAGGGAGGGACACTGGTAAGCAAATAACAAAGCAAGGTCTGTATTTATTTGATATCCAGGCAAAGGAAGCAAAAAACCTTACTTTGAGCTGCAACATATTTATGTCTAGAGTTACAATTAACTCCAGATGGGTCTGGGTAGGAGTACAGTTTTAGGCTGTCCCCTGGTGACAGTTTCTTCCAGCATATACCTCTCATACCAGTCACTGACTGAGCATCCATCGACATTGTACCAGGCATAGTGCTGACTGTGATAAGTTCTTTCTCATCATCACAACCTGACTATGTCAGCATTATAAGTCCTGTGGTTCTGGTAAGAAAACTGAGGCTTAGAGAAGTGATGTGGCATGTTCAGGGCTACAGAGCTGGGAAACAGGAAACCAGATCAAACTGACACCAAAATCCATGTTCTTTCTACAACAACATATTACCTTTAGCTGGTCTGCAGTTGATTATGCCACCATCCAAGTGATTTCAACTCTAGAAAGTCAAGGACTAGTGATCTTTAACAAATCTGATGGCTCTCATAAGGAATATAAATCACAATCACCTGGAAAGCATTTTCAAAATATACAAACCTGTGCCTCATCTCAGATCTGCTGAAACAATCTCCTGAGTGTGACTGGAATGCTTATATTTCAAAACTAGCTTCCAGTAGGTTCTGATGCACACTCCTAAGAACCATTGAGCTAATCTAATTACTCATTTTAAAAAAATGTTTTATTTATGTATAACTGACATACTGAATTATTACATATTTAAAGTGAAAGTGAAAGTCACTCAGTCATATTTGACTCTTTGTGACCCCATGGACTGTATAGTCCATGGAATTCTCCAGGCCAGAATACTAGAGTGGGTAGCCTTTCCCTTCTCCAGGGGATCTTCCTAACCCAGGGATCGAACCCAGGTCTCCCACATTACAGGTGGATTCTTTACCAGCTGAGCCACAAGGGAAGCCCAAGAATACTGGAGTGGGTAGCCTATCCTTTCTCCACTGGATCTTCCCAATCCAGGAATTGAACAGGGGTCTCCTGCATTGCAGGCGGATTCTTTACCAACTGAGCTATATTTAAAGTGCACATCAAAGCGATATGATATACATATGCCCAATTACTCATTTTGCTGCTTAAGCAACTAGCCCCCTAGAAAGGAGAGATGACTTGACATGGTTACCTAGTTAATCTGTAGCAGAACCAAGATTAGAACAAAAGTCTCAGGATTCCAGGTATAAAACTTCCTTCACTGCATATTCTGGGGGTAAATAATGGAAAACAAGAGAATAACCATAATATCATAATTCCCCAGCACCCTACTCCTGCCAGGCTAGTTTCCTAGCTACCCTTCTCCAAGATTACTGTTTCCTTTTCTTTGCTCCCTTGGTTTCCCTGCCTAGAATACCACACTGCTTCTCTTTTCCAATGTTCCAAATACTTTCCATAGGCCCCCTCTTACATGATTTCTTTCCTCTTAACTCTTACAACACTGAGACAGTTGACACCATCAAGGAAGTAACTCAACAATATCCTCACCTGCCAAGTTGTAAAACCACAGATTCCTTCTTATTCTTGTGTGTATCCTCCACAGTCCAAACCAACACTTAGAAAGGACATAGAGCTGAGTTGACAGAATAGCAAAGAAAGGCCTAAACAGGTTGTAAAAGGGAAAGTAGCCCTGGCAAATAATAGGGCACCATCATCTGAGTATTTGACTTCAACAACTGACGTACCAATGTCACTGGGAAAAGTCTGCCTGGATTGCAGGTTATTTAGACATGAAGTAGCAAAGTAATATTAGGTATCAACTGAGTACCTACTATGTACCAGGCACTGTTTCAAGTACACCTCATGTCTATTAACCTTCCTATAACATCATGATGCATTATTATCTCCCTTTTACAGATGACAGAATAACAAGGCTCAAAGGTTGAAGAACTTGACCAAAGTCACACAGCTGAAAAATGAAGCTAGTCAATAAACACATGAAAAAATGTTCAACATCATTAGCTATTAGAGAAATACCAATCAAAAATCCACAGTGAGAAACCAATTAAGATGTACTAACATGGCTATCATTTTTAAAATGTAAAATAACAAGAGTGTGGAGAAATTGGAATCCTCCATACATTGTTGGTGGAAGTGTAAAATGGTGCAGTCACTTTGGAAAACAGTCTGGCAGTTCCTCAAATGGCTACCATGGGGTTATTACATGATCCAATACTTCCACTCATAGGTATATATATACAAGAGAATTAAAAACATACATTCACACAAAAACTTGTACATGAGTGTTTGTAGCAGAATCATTCACAACAGTCAAAAATGGAAACAACCAAAAGAAGAAGTGAAACTCTCGCTGTTTGCAGATGACATGATCCTCTACATAGAAAACCCTAAAGACTCTACCAGAAAATTACTACAGCTAATCAACAAATATAGTAAAGTTGCAGGATATAAAATTAACACATAGAAATCCCTTGCATTCCTATACACTAACAATGAGAAAACAGAAAGAGAAATTAAGGAAACAATACCATTCACCATTGTAACAAAAAGAATAAAATATTTAGGAGTATATCTACCTAAAGAAACAAAGACCTATACATAGAAAACTATAAAACACTGATGAAAGAAATCAAAGAGGACACAAACAGATGGAGAAATATACCGTGTTCATGGATTGGAAGAATCAATATTGTCAAAATGGCTATACTACCCAAAGCAATCTATAGATTCAATGTAATCCCTATCAAGCTACCAACGGTATTTTTCACAGAACTAGAACAAATAATTTCACAATTGTATGGAAATACAAAAAACCTCGAATAGCCAAAGCAATCTTGAGAAAGAAGAATGGAACTGGAGGAATCAACCTGCCTGACTTCAGACTATACTACAAAGCCACAGTCATCAAGACAGTATGGTACTGGCACAAAGACAGAAATATAGACCAATGGAACAGAATAGAAAGCCCAGAGATAAATCCACGCACCTATGGACACCTTATCTTTGACAAAGGAGGCAAGGATATACAATGGAAAAAAGACAACCTCTTTAACAAGTGGTGCTGGGAAAACTGGTCAACCACTTATAAAAGAATGAAACTAGAACACCTTCTAACACCATACACAAAAATAAACTCAAAATGGATTAAAGATCTAAATGTAAGACCAGAAACTATAAAACTCCTAAAGGAGAACATAGGCAAAACACTCTCTGACTTAAATCACAGCAGGATCCTCTATGACCCACCTCCCAGAATATTGGAGATAAAAGCAAAAATAAACAAATGGGACCTAACGAAATCTAAAAGCTTTTGTACAACAAAGGAAACTATAAGCAAGGTGAAAAGAAAGCCTTCAGAATGGGAGAAAATAATAGCAAACGAAGCAACAGACAAAGGATTAATCTCAAAAATATACAAACAACTTCTGCAGCTCAATTTCAGAAAAATAAATGACCCAATCAAAAAATGGGCCAAAGAACTAAACAGACATTTCTCCAAAGACATACAGATGGCTAACAAACACATGAAAAGATGCTCAACATCACTCATCATCAGAGAAATGCAAATCAAAACCACAATGAGGTACCATTACACGCCATCAGGATGGCCGCTATCCAAAAGTCTACAAACAATAAATGCTGGAGAGGGTGTGGAGAAAAGGGAACCCTCTTACACTATTGGTGGGAATGCAAACTAGTACAGCTGCTATGGAGAACAGTGTGGATATTGCTTAAGAAACTGTAAATAGAACTGCCATTATGACCCAGCAATCCCACTGCTGGGCATACACGCTGAGAAAACCAGATCTGAAAGACACACGTGCACCCCCCCAATGTTCATCGCAGCACTGTTTATCATAGTCAGGACATGGAAGCAACCTAGATGCCCATCAGCAGACGAATGGATAAGAAAGCTGTGGTACATATACACCATGGAATATTACTCAGCCATTAAAAAGAATTCATTTGAATCAGTTCTAATGAGATGGATGAAACTGGAGCCCATTATATAGAGTGAAGTAAGCCAGAAAGATAAAGGCCATTACAGCATACTAACACACATATATGGAATTTAGAAAGATGGTAACGATAACCCTATATGCAAAAGAGAAAAACAGACACAGATGTACAGGACATACTTTTGGACTCTGTAGGAGAAGGCGAGTATGGGATGTTTCGAGAGAACAGCATCGAAACAAGTATATTATCTAGGGTGAAACAGATAATCAACCCAGGTTGGATGCATGAGACAAGTGCTCGGGCCTGGTGCACTGGGAAAGCCCAGAGGGATCAGGTAGAGAGGGAGGTGGGAGGGGGGATTGGGATGGGGAATACATGTAAATTCATGGCTGATACATGTCAATGTATGACAAAAACCACTACAATATTGTAAAGTAATTAGCCTCCAACTAATAAAAAATAAATGGAAAAAAAAGAAAAAAAAGGGGGGAAAACTGGAAACAACCCAAATGTCCATAAACTAATAAACAGATAAACAAAAGAGAGTATATTAATACAATGGAATGTTATTAAACCATAAAAAGGAGTGAAGTGCTGATTCATGCTACAACATGAAGGCATCTTGAAAAAATTATAAAGTGAAAGCAGCCAAATACATATTTTTAAAAAATTTATTTGGTTGCTGCAGGTCATAGTTATGGCACTCAGGATCTTTAGTTGTGGTAATACAGGATCTACTTCCCTGACTGGGTATTGAATCCAGGCCCCTTGCTTTTTCAGTGTAGCATCTTAGCCACTGAACCACCAGGGACATCCCCCAAACAGACTTTTATATAAATTGTCCAGTATAGGGAAATACACAGAGATGGAAAGATAGTGGTTGCCAGGGACTGGAGGAAGAAGAATTGGAGAATGGCTGCTAGCAGACACTGGGTTTCCTTTTAGGGATGATAAAAAATGCCCTGGAATTTGATAGTGATAATAGTTGCACAACTCTGTGAAGAAACTAAATGACACTGAATTGTATACTTTAAAATGGTGAGTTTTATATCTCAGTTTTTTAAAAGTGGAGTTAGGATTAAAATTTAGCTTTGCCCACAAATCCTAAGCTCACTAACTAAAAGCTTTTGATTATGGAAAATTGCAAAATAGAAAGGTAAGGAGACTAGCATAATGAACCTTCATGACACCATTATCCAGTTTCATATATCAATGTTAAGTCATTCTTCTTTCATCTACTTTCTTTTGTCTGGCATTTTTTAAATGTAAGTTTTTATTGTGATTTAAAAAAATCACACAACATAAAATTTACCTTCTTAATCATTTTTTGAAGTGTATAGTTCAGTGTTAAATATACTCACCTTGAGACAGAGCTCTAGAACTTTTTCATCTTACATATCTGAAAACTTTATACTCATTAAACAACTCCCATTTCCCCCTGCCTCAGCCCCCGGCAATCACCTTTCTACTTTCTGTTTCTATGAATTTTACTACTTTTTTGGGAAGTCATACAGTATTTGCCCTTTTGTGACTGGCCTATTTCAACTTAATGCTTTCAAGGTTCATCCATGTTGTAGCATGTAGTAAGATTTTGTTTCTTTTAAGAATAAACAATATTCCATTGTAGGTATATACATCTTATTTATTTATCTATCAATGGACATTTAGGTTGCTTCCATTTCTTGGCTATTGTGAATAGTGCTGCTATGAACATGGGTGTGCAAATATCCCTTTGAGATTCTGCTTTCTGTTCTTTTAGATAAAAACCTAGAAGTGGAATTGCTGGATCATACGGTGATTCTATTTTTAATTTTTAAAGGAAACTCTATATTGTTTTTCATAGTGGTTGCATTGTTTTACATGCATGTCAACAGTGCACAAGGGTTCCAATTTCTCCACAACGTCACCAACTTATTTTCCTTTTTTAAATAGTAGTCATCTTAATGAGTATGAAGTAATAGCTCACTGTGGTTTTGATTTGGGCTTCCCTGGTGGCTCAGAGATTAAAGTGTCTGCCTGCAATGCACTTCTCCAATGATTGGTGATATTGATCATCTTTCTATATGATTATTGGTCATTTTTCGTACACTTTAAAGCAAGTTTCGGGCTTCCCTGGTGGCTCAGAGGTTAAAGCATCTGCCTGCAATGCAGGAGACCCGGGTTCGATCCCTGAGTTGGGAAGATCCCCTGGAGAAGGAAATGGCAACCCACTCCAGTATTCTTGCCTGGAGAATCCCATGGAGGGAGGAGCCTGGTAGGCTACAGTCCATGGGGTCGCAAAGAGTCAGACACGACTGAGCGACTTCACTTCAAAGCAAGTTTCAGATATCAAATCACCTCTAAATACTTCATTATGTATCTGTAACAGAGACTTAAAAATGACAAACACAGTACTATTATTTCACTGAAAAAATCAACAAGAGTTTCTTAATAATACCCAGTCTCAAGGAGTTCTCTGGTGGCCTAGTGGTTAAGATTCCAGGCTTTCACTGCCATGGCCCAGATTCAATCCTTGGTCAGAGAACTGAGTTCCCAAAAGCCACATGGTATGGCCAAATAACAAACAAAATATCCAGTCGTTATTCTATTTTCCATGACTGCCACAAAAATATCTTTTAATAGTTGGTTTGTTCAAATCAGAATCCAAATAGGGTCCACATGCTGCATCTGGCTGATATGGCTCCCAGTTGTGTTAATTTATAACAGTTGCCGTTCTCTTTATTTAAATGCATTTTATTTACTGAAACAAAACTACCCTCATTTTTTAAATTACAAAGGTAATATAGATTATTCAACAAATGGTGTTGAGCTAACTGAATATTTACTTGAGAAAAATAGGGTGGATCCATTCTTCACCCATTAACTTGGATAACCATACAAATAATAGAAGACATCATAGGGGAATTTAAGAAAAATAATTTCAGTGGATAAAGTTTAAGAGAAAACTCAGTATGTAACAGCAAAGAGAAAGATCAATCCTCTTGAGTATATAAAACAAAACATTTCTGCTTGGGAAAAGCCAATGTAAGTAAACTCAAGAGATAAATGACAAATTGCAAAATAATTTGAAAGAGGACTAATTTCTCTAACAGAAGGATAAAAAAGTAATAACCCAGGAGAATATTTCATTAAAAAAGGAAGCATAAATAGATCTTAGGGAGATTAACTCAAAATGGTGGAGCAGAAGGACATGGACTCACCCCTTCTTGAGAGAGGACCAGAATCACAACTAACTGCTGAACCACCATGGACACAAAAACACTGAAACCCACCAAAAAAGATACCCTACACCAAAGACAAAGGAAAAACCACAGCCAGACAGTAGGAAGGGCACAATCGTGACAGAATCAAATCACATACCTGCCGGGTGGGATACCCACAAACTGGAAAATAATTCTACTACAGAAGTTCTCCCACTGGAGTGAAGGTTCTAAGCCCCAAACTGGGCCTCCCAGCCTGGGGGATTGGCAACAGGAGGAGTTCCTAGAGAAACCAGCTTTCATGGCCAGCGGGATTTGACTGAAGGACTTCCCCCACAGGACTGGAGGAAACAGAAACTTCACTCTTGGAGGGCACACACAAAGTATTGTATGGATCAGGACCCATAGGTCAAAAAAGCAGTGACCCCATAAAAGACTGGGCCAGACCTACCTGCTGCAGTTGGAGGGCCTCCTGTAGAGGTGGGGGGTGGGGTTCACTACAGGGACAAAGACACTGGTGGCTGCAGTTCTGGGAAGTACTCATTGGTGTGAGCCCTTTTGAAGGCTTTGATTATCCCAATCAAACAGACTGTAGGCTCCAGTGCTAGGTTGCCTCAGGCCAAACAACCAACAGAGAGGAAACACGGCCCCACTCATCAGCAAAGTTTTACTGAGCACAGCCCTGCCTACCAGAGAGACAAGACCCAGCTCTACCTACTACCAGTCCCTCCCATCAGGAAGCTTGCACAAGCCTCTTAGATAGCCTCATCCACCAGAGAGCAGGTAGCAGAAGCAAGAACTACAATCCTGCAGCCTGCAGAAAGAAACCAATCACAGAAAGTTAGATAAAATTAAACAGCAGAGGATAATGCCCCAGATGAAGGAACAAGATAAAAATCCCAGAAAACAACTGTGTGGAGTAGAGATAGGCAACTTTCTGGAAAAAGATGTCAGAATAATGATAGTGAAGATGATTCAGCATCGTGGAAAAAGAATGGAGGCAAGGGTCAAGAAAATGCAAGACATATTCAACAAAGACGTAGAAGAAACAAAGAACAGGGATGAACAATTCAATAGCTGAAATGAAAAATACACTAGATAGAAGAAATCAATAGCAGAATAAATGAGGCAGAAGAATGGATGGATAAGTGACTGAAAGACAGAATGGTGGAAATCACTGCCACAGAACAAAGAAAAAAGAATGAAAAGAAATGAAGACAGTCTAAGAGACCTCTGGGACAACATTAAATGCACCAATATTTACATTATAGGGGTCCAGAAGGAGAAAAGAGAGAGAGAAAGGACCTGAGGAAATATTTGAAGAATAATAGCTGAAAACTTCTCTAACATGGGAAACAGTCACCCAAGTCCAGGAAGCACAGAGACTCCCAGGCAGGATAAACCCAAGGAGGAACACACTGAGACACATAGTAATCAAACTGACAAAAATTAAAGACAAAGAAAAAATATCAAAGCAACAAGGGGAAAACAACAAATAACATACAAGTGAACTCCCAGAAGGCTATCAGCTGATTTCTCGGCAGAAACTCTGCAGGCCAGAAGGGAGGGGCATGATATATTTAAAGTGATGAAGAAAGGGAAGACCCTACAACCAAGAATACTCTACCCAGCAAGGCTCTCATTCATGATTTGATGGAGAAATCAAAATCTTTACAGACAAACAAAAGCTAAGAGAATTCAGCACCACCAGATCAGCTTTGCAACAAATGCTAAGAAACGCCTCTAGAAAGTGAAGAGACCAGAAAAAACCAACCTTGTACATGTATAGGTTGCACATATACCTATTGTATCTATATCAAAACCTCATGGGAACAGCAAACCCAAAAACTACAATAGATAAAAATACAAAAAAGAAAAAACAACCTGAACACAACACTAAAGATGGTCATCAAACCATAAGAAAGGAGAACAAGAGTGGAATAGAAGAAAAAGACCTACAAAAACAAACCCAAAACAGTTAAGAAAATAGCAATAGAAACATACATATTGATAATTACCTTAAATGTAAATGGATTAAACACTCCAACCAAAAGACATAGACTGGCTGAATGGATACAAAAGATCCAAATATTATGTTGCCTACAAGAGAACCAGTTCAGACTGAGGGACACACAGAATGAAAGTGAGGGGATAGAATAAGGTATTCTGTGTAAAGTAAATCAAAAGAAAGCTGTTTCGAGAGAACAGCATCGAAACATGTATATTATCTAGGGTGAAACAGATCACCAGCCCAGGCTAGATGCATGAGGCAAGTGCTCGGGCCTGGTGCACTGGGAAGACTCAGAGGAATAGGGTGGAGAAGGAGGTGGGAGGGGGGATCGGGATGGGGAATACATGTAAATCCATGGCTGATTCATGGCAATGTATGACAAAAACCACTACAATATTGTAAAGTAATTAGCCTCCAACTAATAAAAATAAATGAAAAAAAAAGTAAAAAAAAAAGAAAGAAAGCTGGTGTAGCAAAACGTGTATCAGATAAAATAGACTCTAAAATAAAGACTGTTACAAGAGACAATATATAACAATCAAGGAATCAATCCAACAAGACATAAAAATTATTAGTATATATGCACCCAATATAGGAGCACCTCAATATATAAGGCAAATACTAACAGCCATAAATGAAGAAATGTACAAGAGCACAACTGTAGTGGGTAGTAACAGTAGTAACACACCATATTCATCAGTAGACACATCATCCAGACAGAAAATCAATAAGGAAACACAGGCCTTAAATGACACATTAGATCAGATGGACTTAATTGATATTTATAGAGCATTCCATCCAAAAGCAGCAGAATACACATTCTTCTCAAGTGCACATGGAAAATTCTCCAGGACTGACCACATGCTGTAAAAACTGAAATCATATCAAGCATCTTTTCCAACCACAATGCTATGAGATTAGAAATAAACTACAGGAAAAAAAGTATAAAACACACAAACACGTGGAGGCTAAATAATTCTATTAAATAACCAATGGGTCACTGAAGAAATGAACAAGGAACTCAAAAAATACCTAGACAAATGAAAATGAAAGTACAATGATCCAAAAA
This sequence comes from Odocoileus virginianus, assembly GCF_023699985.2. Classification (NCBI taxonomy): domain Eukaryota; kingdom Metazoa; phylum Chordata; class Mammalia; order Artiodactyla; family Cervidae; genus Odocoileus; species Odocoileus virginianus. The sequence continues at coordinate 1,131,765 of NW_027224276.1, forward strand.
CCATGCAATACGGCAAAAGCAGTTCTAAAAGGGAAGTTTATAGCAATACAATCTTACCTCAGGAAACAAGAAAAATCTCAAATAAACAACCTAAACTTACACCTAAAGCAACTAGAAAAGAAGAACAAACAAAACCTAAAGATAGTAGAAGGAAAGAAATCATAAAAATCAGAGCAGAAATAAATGAAATAGAGACAAAACAAAATAATGACAAAGATCAATGAAACCAAAAGCTGGTTCTTTGAAAACATAAACAAAACTGACAAACCTTTAGCCAGTTAGACAAGAAAAAAAGGGAGAGGATTCAAATCAATAAAATTAGAAATGAAAAAGGAGAAGTTACAACTGACACCACAGAAATACAAAGGATCATAAGAGACTACTACAAGCAACTATATGCCAATAAAATGGACAACCTAGAAGAAATGGACAAATTCTTAGAAAGGTACAATCTTCCAAGACTGAACCAGGAAGAAATAGAAAATATGAACAGACCAATCACAAGCACTGAAATTGAAACTATGATTAAAAACCTCCCAACAGTCTAAGGCCTGATGGACTCAGAGGTAAATTCCATCAAACATTTAGAGAGGAGCTAACACCTATCCTTCTGAAACTCTTCCAAAAAAAAACTGTTTAGGAAGGAAAACTCCCAAACCCATTCTATGAGGCCATCATCACCCTGATATTAAAACCAAAGAGGTCCAAGATGGCGGCGCCGGGGGCGCTGCCTCCTCGGCCGCCGCCGCCGCCGCTGTGAGGGGCCTGCGGGCCGCCCGCCCGCCAGCCGCGCCGGCGCCATGAAGAGGCAGAGCGAGCGAGACTCCAGCCCGAGCGGGCGCGGCTCGTCATCGTCGGCCAAGCGGCCGCGGGAGCGCGAACGGGAGGCGGAGGCGGGCGGGCGGCGGGCGGCGCACAAGGCCTCGGGCGGCGCCAAGCACCCCGTTCCGACGCGGGCTCGCGACAAACCTCGCGGTAGCGGGGGCAGCGGCGGTGGGCATCGCGACGGCCGAGGCGCCGGGGACGCGAATCACCGTGCGAGCAGCGGCCGCTCCTCGGGCTCGGGCGCCGGCGGCGGGGGACGCGGTGGCAAGGCCTCAGGGGACCCAGGCGCTTCGGGCGCGTCGCCCCGCGCATCTCCGCTACCGCCACCTCCGCCGCCGCCCGGGGCCGAGCCCACGGGTCCCGGCTCCTCAGCGGCTGCACCCGAGTACAAGACGTTGCTCATCAGCAGCCTGAGCCCCGCGCTGCCCGCCGAGCACCTCGAAGATCGGCTCTTCCACCAGTTCAAGCGCTTCGGCGAGATCAGCCTGCGCCTGTCGCACACGCCTGAGCTGGGCCGCGTGGCCTACGTGAACTTCCGGCACCCGCAGGACGCGCGTGAGGCCCGCCAGCTGCTGCTCTACGACCGCCCGCTCAAGGTGGAGCCCGTGTACCTGCGAGGCGGCGGCGGCGGCGGCGGGAGCAGCCGGCGAAGCAGCAGCAGCAGCGCCGCCGCCTCCACTCCGCCCCCGGGCCCGCCCGCGCCCGCCGACCCGCTCGGCTACCTCCCGCTGCACGGCGGCTACCAGTACAAGCAGCGTTCGCTGTCCCCGGTTGCCGCCCCTCCGCTGCGGGAGCCCCGCGCCCGCCACGCTGCCGCAGCCTTTGCTCTGGATGCGGCAGCCGCCGCCGCCGCTGTAGGCCTGTCTCGGGAGCGGGCCTTGGACTACTACGGGCTGTATGACGACCGCGGGCGACCCTACGGCTACCCGGCCGTGTGCGAAGAGGACCTGATGCCCGAGGATGACCAGCGTGCCACGCGCAACCTCTTTATTGGGAACCTGGACCACAGCGTATCAGAGGTGGAGCTGCGACGGGCTTTCGAGAAGTACGGCATCATTGAGGAGGTGGTCATCAAGAGACCCGCCCGTGGGCAGGGCGGTGCGTATGCCTTCCTGAAGTTCCAGAACCTGGACATGGCCCACCGGGCCAAGGTGGGCATGTCGGGTCGGGTGATAGGCCGCAATCCCATTAAGATAGGGTACGGCAAGGCCAACCCCACTACGCGCCTCTGGGTGGGTGGCTTGGGACCTAACACCTCACTGGCGGCTCTGGCCCGGGAGTTTGACCGTTTTGGGAGCATTCGGACCATTGATCATGTCAAGGGAGATAGCTTTGCCTACATCCAGTACGAGAGTTTGGACGCTGCCCAGGCCGCCTGTGCTAAAATGAGGGGCTTTCCCTTGGGGGGTCCGGACCGCAGGCTGCGCGTGGATTTTGCCAAAGCAGAGGAGACTCGGTATCCCCAGCAGTACCAGCCCTCCCCCCTCCCTGTGCACTATGAGCTGCTCCCAGACGGGTACACCCGGCACCGGAACCTGGATGCCGACCTGCGGGTGCGGGACAGGACCCCTCCACACCTCCTGTACTCAGATCGAGAGCGGACCTTTTTGGAAGGGGACTGGACCAGCCCCAGTAAAAGCTCTGACCGCCGAAACAGCCTTGAGGGCTATAGCCGCTCAGTGCGCAGCCGGAGTGGTGAGCGCTGGGGAGGAGATGGGGACCGGGGCCTGCCCAAGGCCTGGGAGGACAGGCGGAAGCGTCGGAGCCTCTCCAGTGATCGCGGAAGGGCCACCCACTCCCCTTATGAGGAACGGAGCAGGACCAAGGGTGGTGGGCAGCCTGCGGACCGAGGCTCCGACCGCACCCCGGAGCGTGGCCGCAAGGAAAACCATTCCAGTGAAGGGACCAAGGAGTCCGGTAGCAACTCCCTCAGCAACAGCCGACACGGGGCGGAGGAGCGGGGCCACCACCACCACCACGAGGCTCCCGACTCTTCCCACGGGAAGAAGACCCGAGAGAGCGAGCGCAATCACCGGACCACTGAGGCCGAGCCCAAGCCTCTGGAAGAGCCAAAACACGAGACCAAAAAGCTCAAGAGTCTCTCAGAGTATGCCCAGACGCTGCAGCTGGGTTGGAACGGGCTCCTGGTGTTGAAAAACAGCTGCTTCCCAACATCTATGCACATCCTAGAGGGGGACCAGGGGGTGATCAGCAGTCTCCTCAAAGACCATACTTCCGGGAGTAAGTTGACCCAGCTGAAGATTGCCCAGCGCCTTCGCCTGGACCAGCCCAAGCTCGATGAGGTCACGAGACGCATCAAGCAGGGGAGCCCCAACGGCTACGCAGTGCTCCTGGCCACCCAGGCGGCCCCCGGCGGGCCCGGCTCCGAGGGGACGCCCGCGGTGGAGCCTGGCCTACAGAGGCGGCTTCTCAGGAACCTGGTCTCCTACTTGAAACAGAAGCAGGCTGCAGGGGTGATCAGCCTGCCAGTGGGTGGATCCAAGGGCAGAGACAGCACAGGCATGCTCTACGCCTTCCCACCCTGTGACTTCTCACAGCAGTACCTCCAGTCAGCACTGAGGACATTGGGCAAGCTAGAGGAAGAGCACATGGTGATAGTTATAGTGAGAGACACAGCCTAGCCCAGACCTGGCCTTTGCAGCCTGTTCGTCACTAAAGCAGTTATTTTAAAATCTGACCACCGCCGCCCTGCACCCCCTGGCCCATCTTACACCCTTGATTTGAATTCTCTGCTGGGTTACCCTGTTTCATTTGGTAGGGGACCAAAGTCCTATCTCCCCATCAAAAACTAAGTTCTTAGTTTTGGGTTTTTTGTGTTTTTTTTTTTTTTTCTTTTTACCGTGATGAGAAGGGACTCCTGTCATGTTGGCTTCTAGTGTATGAAATACTGTCTGCTGTGTTCTGTATTTTTTTATTTTTTGACTAACTGTATGGAAAATTGTCAGTAAAGCCTTTGTCAGAGGATGGATTTTTTTAAAAAAATAAATAAATAAAACCAAAGAAATATACCACACACAAAAAAGAAAACTAAACACCAGTAATAACTGATGAACAAAGATGCAAAAATCCTCAACAAAATACTAGCAATTCAAATACATTAAAAAGATTATATGCTATGATCAAGTTGGGATTTTCTATGCAAGGATTCTTCAATATCGGCAAATCATTCATGGTGATACCCCATCAACAAATTGAAGAATTAAAAACCATATGTCATCTCAGTAGGTGAAGAAAAAGCTTTTAACAAAATTCAGCACCCACTAATGATAAAAACTCCCCAGAAAGTGGGCCTAGAGGGGAACCTACCTCAATGTAATAAAGGCCATATATGAGGAACTTACACCTAGTATCATACTCAGTGGTGAAGAGTTGAAAACATTTCCTCTAAGATCAGGAAGAAGACAAGGATGTCCACTCTTGCCACTTTTATTCACACAGTTTTGGAAGTCCTAGCTATGGCAATCAGAGAAGAAAAAGAAATAAAAGGAATCCAAGTTGGAAAAGAGAAGTAAAACTGTCACTGTTTGCAGATGACATGATACTATACATAGAAAATCCTAAAGATGCTACAAGAAAAGTTATTAGATATCATCAATGAATCTGGTAAAGTTGCAAGTTACAAAATTAATACACAGAACTGTTGCATTTCTATATACTAACAGTGAAAGATCAGAAAAAGAATTTCAAGAAACAACCCCATATACCATTGCATCAAAAAGAATAAAATACACAAGAGTAAACCTACCCAACAAGACAAAAGACCTGTACTTCAAAAACTATAAGGTGCTAATTAAAGAAACTGAAGAGGACACAAAGAGATGAGAAGATATACTACATTCTTGGCTTGGAAGAATAAACATCGTCAAAATTACTATACTATACAAGGCAATCTACAGATTCAATTAAATCCCTATCAAATTATCAATGGCATTTTTCACAGAACTAGAAGAAAAAGCTTTTAAATCTGTATGGAGACGAAGAAGACCCCGAATACCCAAAGTAGTCTTGAAAAAGAAAAATGGAGCTGGAGGAATCAGGTTCCCCCAGAACAGGCTATACTACAAAGCTATAGTCATCAAAACAGCATGGCACTGGCACAAAAAAAGACATACAGATCAATGGAAGACGACTGAAAGTCCAGAAATAAACTCTACCACTCATGGTCAATTAATCTATGACAAAGGAAACCAGACTGCACAATACGAAAGACAGTTTCTTCAACAAATGTTGCTGGGAAAACAGGACAGCTGCATGTAAAAATGAAATTAGAACACTTTAATACAATACACAAATATAAACTCAAAATGGAATAAAGACCTAAATGTGAGACCATACACTATAAAACTATTAGAGGAAAACATAGGCAGAACACTCTATGACATAAATTGCAGCAATATTTTTTTCAATCCATCTCCCAGAGAAATGAAAATAAAAACAAAAATAAACAAATGGAACCTAATTAAACTTAAAAGCTTTTGCACAGCAAAGGAAACCATAAACAAAATGAGAAGACAACCCATAGAATGGGAGAAAATATTCATAAATGAGGTGACCAACAGGGGATTCAGTTCAGTTCAGTTGTTCAGTCACGTCCGACTCTTTGCAACCCCATGGACTACAGCACGCTAGGCCTCCCTGTCCATTGCCAGCTCCCAGAGTTTACTCAAACTCATGTCCATTGAGTCGGTGATGCCATCCAACCATCTCATCCTCTGTCGTCCCCTTCTCCTCCTGCCCTCAATCTTTCCCAGCATCAGGGTCTTTTCAAATGAGTCAGCTCTTCGTATCAGGTGGCCAAAGTATTGGAGTTTCAGCTTCAACATCAGTCCTTCCAATGAACATTCAGGACTGATTTCCTTTAGGATGGACTGGTTGGATCTCCTTGCAGTCCAAGGGACTCTCAAGAGTCTTCTCCAACACCACAGTTCAAAAGCATCAGTTCTTCGGCACTCAGCTTTCTTTATAGTCCAACTCTCACATTCATACATGACTACTGGAAAAACCATAGCCTTGACTAGATGGACCTTTGTTGGCAAAGTAATGTCTCTGCTTTTAATATGCTGTCTAGGTTGGTCATAACTTTTCTTCCAAGAAATAATCGTCTTTTTATTTCATGGCTGCAGTCACCATCCGCAGTGATTTTGGAGCCCCCCAAAAAATAAAGTCTGCCACTGTTTCCACTGTTTCCCATCTATTTGCCTTGAAGTGATGGGACCAGATGCCATGATCTTAGTTTTCTGAATGTTGAGCTTTAAGCCAACTTTTTCACTCTCCTCTTTCACTTTCATTAAGAGGCTCTTTAGTTCTTCACTTTCTGCCATAAGGGTGGTGTCATCTGCATATCTGAGGTTATTAATATTTCTCCCAGCAATCTTGATTCTAGCTTGTGCTAGAATCCAGCCCAGCATTTCTCATGATGTACTCTGCATATAAGTTAAATAAGCAGGGTGACAATATACAGCCTTGACATACTCCTTTTTCTATTTGGAACCAGTCTGTTGTTCCATGTCCAGTTCTAACTGCTGCTTCCTGACCTGCATACAGATTTCTCAAGAGGCAGGTCAAGTGGTCTGGTATTCCCATCTCTTTCAGAATTTTCCACAGTTTATTGTGATCCACATAGTCAAAGGCTTTGGCATAGTCAATAAAGCAGAACTAGTTTTTCTGGAACTCTCTTGATTTTTGATGATTCAGTGGATGTTGGCAATTTGATCTCTGGTTCCTCTGCCTTTTCTAAAACCAGCTTGAACATCTGGAAGTTTTTGGTTCACGTATTGTTGAAGCCTGGCTTGGAGAATTTTGAGCATTACTTTGCTAATGTGTGAGATGAGTGCAATTGTGCAGTAGTTTGAGCATTCTTTGGCATTGCCTTTCTTAGGGATTGGAATGAAAACTGACCTTTTCCAGTCCTGTGGCCACTGCTGAGTTTTCCAAATTTGCTGGCACACTGAGTGCAGCACTTTCACAGCATCATCTTTTAGGATTTGAAATAGCTCAACTGGAATTCCATCACCTCCACTAGCTTTGTTCGTAGTGACTTCACATTCCAGGATGTCTGGCTCTAGGTGAGTGACCACACCATTGTGATTATCTGGGTCGTGAAGATCTTTTTTGTACAGTTCCTCTGTGTATTCTTGCCACCTCTTCTTAATATGCTTCTGCTTCTGTTAGGTCCATACCATTTCTGTTCTTTATTGAGCCCATCTTTGCATGAAATGTTCCCTTGGTATCTCTAATTTTCTTGAAGAGATCTCTAATCTTTCCCATTCTATTGCTTTCCTCTATTTCTTTGCACTGATCACTGAGGAAGGCTTTCTTATCTCTCTTTGCTATTCTTTGGAACTCTGCATTCAAATGGGTATATCTTTCCTTTTCTCCTTTTTAAATAGGGGATTAGTCTCCAAAATTTACAAACAGCTCATGTGGCTTAATATAACAACAAACAATCCATCCAAAAAATGAGCAGAAGACCCAAAGTGACATTTCTGCAAAGAAGACAAACAGATGGCCAAGAGGCACAGAAAAGATATTCAACATTGCTAAATTACTAGAGAAATGCAAATCAAAACTACAATGAGACATCATCTCACACCAGCCAAAACAGAATCAAAGAATCCACAAACAGTAAATGCTGGAGAGGGTGTGGAGAGAAGGAAACTCTCCTTCAGTGTTGGTAGGGATGTAAATTGGTACAGCCATTATGGATAAAAGTATGTAGGTTCCTTAAAAAATAGAGCTGCCATATGACCCTGTAATCCCACTCCTGGGCATATATCCAGAGAAAAACATGGGCCAAATGGATACATGCACCCCAGTGTTCACTGCAGCACTGTTTACAATAGCCAAGACATGGAAGCAACCTAAATGTCCATCAGCAGATGAATGGATAAAGAAGCTGATGACTGCTACCCTCTGAAGCAGAATGAGTTCCTAATCTAAAGTGGTCCAGTTCAGTTAACCTTACAATTTTCCAGGAGACTAAAATTATGTAGGTGAGATTAAACAACAATATATGCAAACAACTAATCAGAAAATGAGCACATTTGAGCTTTAAAGAAAGTAGGAGTTGAGATTCCGAACAACTATCTACAGATTTTAATTGTTGGCTTACTGTTCAGTCTAACGAACATGAATTGAGGGACTACAAATGCCAGGATGCAGATAGCACAGAGTAAAGTGAAAGTGAAAGTGAAGTCACTCAGTCGTGTCCGACTCTTTGCAACCCCGTGGACTGTAGCCTACCAGGCTCCTCCGTCCATGGGATTCTCCAGGCAAGAATACTGGAGTGGGTTACCATTTCCTTCTCCAGGGGATCTTCCCGACCCAGGGATCAAACCCAGGTCTCCCGCATTGGAGGCAGACGCTTTAACCTCTGAGCCACCAGGGAAGCCCTGCACAGAGTAAGTCACTTAAAAAGAACACAAAAAGCTATAAGCACAGTACCACTGGAACACAGGAAAGGCATGTAACCAGTCAGTGAGGTAATGCTTTGTAGAAGAAGCACACCATTTTATAAAATTCAAGGGAAAACAGCTCCCTGAGAAAAGTTTAATGTCTCATTTTTCAATGTAGACATGTAGTCTACAGCTGTACTGTGCTTAGTCGCTCAGTCGTGTCTGACTCTATGTGACCACATGGACTGTAGCTCGCCAGGCTCTTCTGTCCGTGGAGATTCTCCAGCCAAGAATACTGAAGTGGTTTTCCCTGCCCTCCTCCAAGGGATCTTCCCAACCCAGGGATCAATACGGGTCTCCCGCATTGTAGGCAGATTCTTTTACCATTTGAGCCACCAGGGAAAGCCAAGAATACTGGAGTGGGTAGCCTATCCCTTCTCCAGGGAAACTTCCCAATCCAGGAATTGAACCAGGGTCTCCTGCGTTGCAGGTGGATTATTTACCAGCTGAGCTACCCAGGAAGCCCATACTCAACAGCTGCTGCTGCTAAGTCACTTCAGTCGTGTCCGACTCTGTGTGACCCCACAGATGGCAGCCCACCAGGCTCCCCCATCCCTGGGATTCTCCAGGCAAGAACACTGGAGTGGGTTGCCATTTCCTTCTCCAGTGCATGAAAGTGAAAAGTGAAAGTGAAGTCGCTCAGTCATGTCCGACTCTTAGCGACCCCATGGACTGCAGCCTACCAGGCTCCTCGGTCCATGGTGATTTTCCAGGCAAGAGTACTGGAGTGGGTTGCCATTGCCTTCTCCATACTCTACAGTAGTGGCTTTCAAGTTGTGCTTCCCAAACCAGGATTTGAGCAGATGGAGAAGTGGACCAGAGAGGGCAAGTGTTCCTATTTTCTCTTCAATTTGAGCTCATATTCTCCATCTTATCTATTTTATATTTTGGCTCTTTCAAAAAATATTTTACTGAAACATTTTCTACTGAAAAACAAGTTTAAGTACTTATCACTAGAATGTATGCTTCAAGAAAGCCAGGATTTTTTGGTCTGTTTTGTTTACTGGTATACCTCCAGTGCATAGAACATGGAAAATCAAAGAACCATTTAGGCCTTCAACCAATATTTAGTGAGCCAAGCACTGAAATAAGTCAGGCACTGACCTAGATGTTAAGATACAATAGTGAACAAGAGCCCCAAATTCCTGTCCTCATAGAGGTGACATTTCTAGTGATTAATATTTCACAATGGGGGAGGGGGGCAGTTATCTCAGTTGGTTAGAGTGTGATGCTAATATTTCACAATAGGCACAGGGCCATAGAGAATATCTAGATTGTAAGCCCACTAGTTGTTAATTGTTTAGTCGCTAAGTCATGTCTGTCTCTTTTGCAATCCCATGGACTGTAGCCTGCCAGGATTCTGTTCATGGGATTTCCCAGGCAGAAATACTGGAGTGGGTTGCCAAATCCTACTCCATGGGATCTCCCCACCCATGGATCAAACCCCTGCCTCCTGCATTGGCAGGCAGATTATTTACCACTGAGCCAACAGAGAATTCCAAGCTTGCTAGTTACAGTGATTATATTATACCTATCTCTAGAATCTTGCCTGACGATAGAAAGTTTAATCCAGGGTAATACTGCTTTCTGACCTCTGCAATATGACTTCCTCCAGTTCATCCCAAATTCTGCTGGGATACTAGCCTCACTTCCCTACCATGTTAAATACATGGAACTGGTGTCAGACTCAGACAGGGCTCTGTGGTCCACCTGTTCTCAATTCCAAAGCCAAAATAAATCAGAGATGACAAGGAAGCACCACTTTATAAGAAAAGTAAAGGGCAGGGATGGATTATGTGTAAGTGTGCTTTATCGGTAGAAATATGAATGGCTTATACTTCAACTGCAAGGTGTATGTGCCTTGAAGTCTAATTACCTTAAAATTACAGACTAAAACTACTGCTGATGCAAATTTGTGCCACTACATACTGTGGAGTTCAACAACCATTAAGAAACTAAACTGTTGGCGCACGCGCGCTGCCACCACTGCGTCACGCTTGCGCGTCCCCGCTGCCCGTCATGGCGGCCCCCGGGAACCTCCGGGGCCCGGTCCTAAAAGATGTTGTGGCGTATGTTGAAGTGTGGTCAGCCAATGGGACAGAAAATTACTCCAAGACCTTTAGGAGTCAACTCGTGGATTTGGGGGCGAAGGTTTCAAAAACTTTTAACAAACAAGTAACTCATGTGGTGTTCAAAGACGGGTACCAGAGCACCTGGGAAAAAGCACAGAAGAGAGGTGTGAAGCTCGTCTCAGTGCTTTGGGTTGAAAAGTGGGGAGTTGGTGTCATTGTACTTTGCTGAAGAAAAGCAGAAATCCAGCTGATGCAGGGTAGCTGGGGCGCACATTGACGAGTCGCTGTTCCCTGCAGCCAGCACCAACCAGCACCTACCAGGCCTGCTTAGAAAAAAGCGCAAGTGTATGCAGCCCAAAGATTTTATTCCCAAGACACCAGAAAATGATAAAAGGCTTCAAAAGAAATTTGAGAAAATGGCTAAAGAGCTGCAGCAGCAGAAAACCACTCTGGGTACCAATGTTCCTGTCCTCTTATTTGAATCTAATGGCTCGTTGGTATACAGCCCGACCGGTAAAGTCTACAGGGGCCACCACAGTGCAATGAAGAAGAGGCTGCAGGAGATGAAGGAGAAACGGGAAAACCTTTCCCCCACCTCCTCCCAGATGATTGAACAGCCTGATGATAACACTGTGAACTCTCTGTGTGAAGCATCTTTGAACCTTTCACATGATACTTTGTGTTCAGATAACTCTTCTGCCGGTGGTCTGCCCATGTCTGCTGACGATCCTTGTGGAGGCTCTGCAAGTGGGACCCGGGAGAGAAAATGGGGCGAGTTCATCACTGAGAGGGAAAGTGATCTGTGCGCTGCGTCGCCGGTGTTGCAGACAGGCCGTGGCAGCCCCTCAGCAGCTCCCCGTCCCCTGGGTCTCTGGACTCCTCCCAGATCCACCAGCAGTCCTCCCAAGGCAGAGACCCCCCAGCAGAGCAGGGCTGCAGGTGGGGTTGTCACCCCCGTCTCGAAGCCATCGCGGCCGGCGGCCCAGGGGCTGTCTGACGGGAAGAGGCGTTTGTCTCCTGTGTCCTCTGCTACGAAAGGCCGCCCCGAGGGCCGTGCACAAGCCCTGGGCTCCTCCGTCAAGAGAAGGAAGACCCCGGAGAACTGGCCAGCCTCAGAGGAGGGGCGGAAGAGGAGGCGGTCCCTCCGGCAGCGCCCTGTAGCCTGCCTGCGGCTGTGGGAGGCGGAGAGCGGCCTGTGCTCTGTGCGGAGGCCCGCTGTCAAGAGTCTGGCCCTCGAGGAGTCCTCGTACGATGATTACTTTTCTCCTGACAATCTCAAGGAGAGGGTCTCGGAGGGGCTTCTTGGGGAGCAGCTGCCCTCCAGCCCCCCTCCGCTCCGAGGCCAGAGGAGCCTTTCCAAGACCGAGAGGACCAGCCTCCTGGACAGGGCTGACCTCTCCCTCATCGGCAGAGGCCCCAGACCCGCCGTCGGCACCTGCTCCACGGCGAAGCCCGGCCCCTGCCTGGAGAGGCCTGCGCTCTCCGGGGCAGACGCGGGGCTGGGCGGCGGGACCTCGGGGGGCATGCCTGCTGCTGACGGGACCCCCGGGCCCTGTGCCCAGGCCGAGGCCCAGGGTGGGGGCGATGCCCGCCCCGCTGGGGGTGACGTTCCGCACGCCCCCAGCGGACTCGTCCCCCGGACGGGACCACAGGGAGACCCCAGCCCTCTGAAAGGAAGCAGGGAGGAGAGGAAAGAATGCACTGACACCCAGAGCATGCAGAAAGAAGGCCCTTCTCTCGAAACGACGGAGTCTGCTGAAGCGCACAGTGAGGGTGAACTGAACTCTGTAGGTGACTGTGCTGAGGAAGGATCCACGGAGAGGAAAGCGCCAGCCCAAGGAAGTAGAGAAAGTACGTGAGCCTCCTTTTACAGGTCTCTGTGCTCTGAGAATGTGCAACAGGGCGTCCGTCAGCCACACCTAACACAGCTTTTTCATAAGCAAAATATTTCTTTTTTCCCTTTTTAAAAAAACTTTGAAGAACGTATATTTGATATTTACAATGGTAAATTCATTATTCCTGAGGAATAGACAGCCTACTGCCCTAAGGAGGTTCTAGGTTCCTTGCTTAAGCCTGTTGTTATGAATACATTTCTCTAAGTCCTATAGGTGCTGTCTTTTGTGAAGAATGGCCTAGAGAGGGTGTTTGTCCTGGTTTCACTGTAGCCTCTCACTGCAGCATCACTGAGCAAAGATGCACACTAGTGGAGAGCTTTTAAAATGATCTGTTTATAACAGGGAGGCTGTTTACTTTAAAAGGGAAATTAAGGCAGTGTAAATCATGCATCTGTTTATAACAGTGAAGCTGTTTATTTTAGAAGGGAAATTATGGCAGTGTAAATCATGCATTTTGTCAAGAAAAGACAAAAGCATAAATGTGAAAGTAAGTTATCAATATTTATTTTTGAAAAAACTATCTGGTGTTAGTTCTGAAGAAATATTTTTTTAAAATACTTTAAGCAAGTAGTTCATTGTAATAGACCTTTTTAGACTTCTTTTTATTTGCTTTAAGTGTATAATTTAAATAGATTTATTCCTATCTAATTAAAACCATGGTAGCAGATTATGTCATTATAGCAAAAGTAACAACAGTAGAAAACCTTTTTGACTTTCTGATTATATGCACAAATAGGTTTCAGCAGTCAAAAGTGAAAAATCATGAACTTAAATCATCTCCACCTAAAGATTGGGTTAAAATTTCAGTGAGGCCAAGTTTATTCTTCATTATTTTGTTAAATCCTGATATCATCTTAACCTTCATCTTTTTTTTTTCGCCCGTCTTAACCTTTTTAAAATGGAGAAGTCATAGGGATTGAAATGGACATAGTTGTATTGCGTATTTTTCCCTTGGGTTTAGACTCCTCAGAATTATCTCAGAGAATTTAGTCTGTGTATTATTAACGTTGTTTATATCTGAGCTTTCTCATCTATATAAAACTTTATTAAATATTTATAAAATACAAAAAAAAAAAAAGAAACTAAACTGATAATCACAAAGCTAAGAATAATGTCAAATTAAAAAGTAGGAATAACCCTGGAGTCCAGTGGTTAAGAATTCACTTGCCAATACAGGGGACACTGGTTCAATCCCTACTCCGGGAATATCCCACATGCTGTGGGGCAACGAAGCCTCTGTGCTACAACTACTGAGCCCAAGCTCTAGAGCCTGTGAGCCACAACTACTGAGCCCACATGCTACAACTACTGAAGCCTGCTTGCACCCTCCAGCCCGTGCTCTGCAACAAGAGAAGCCACCTCAATGAGAAGCCTGCGCACTGCAACAAAGAGTAGCCCCCACTCACTGCAACTAGAGAAAGTTTGTATGCAGCAGTGAAGACCCAGTGAAGTCAAATATCAATCCATCTTTTTTTTTTTAAAAAGTAAGAATAGTAGCAATCAAAATCATAGCCAATTCAAGGCAACATTCATAAAGTGGTCTTCCCTCTCAACTGTAGGAGTATCAGTTATCTACATACACACACTGGTAGAGTCTTTGCCATTAAATAGTGCAGTCAAGCTAGAGGTGGTAAATACTGATCCAGAGTTACCAAAGGCTATTAAAGATGCTCATTTTAATTTGTGAATACTCAAGTTCAGTACCCTTAAATTGCTCTTAGGTTGCCAAGAGCCAGCTCATTTCTGTAGGTGAAACTGCCTATCACATATAAGAACAATAACTTAGATTTACTTAATTTGTTGTGGCTCATCTGGGGGCTGACTATTTTGAGCATAACTGTTGTAATCAGCAGAGACAGCAGGAACTTCAGAATTCAGTGGACCTATGCTCAAATTGAAGTGGTGGGGCAAATCATGGGCAAGTCATTTAACTTCTTCATCTATAAACTAGAGATTCTATTATATTCCTACCTAATTGCAAGACTTTGAAATTATTTATATAAAATGTCTAACACACAGGCTCTAAAAAGTCATTATGAAATAAAGTCCAGTCTGTTTATTCTACAAAGATGAATTCTATGGTACATATTACTCTCTGCAGGTCCTCAGAAATATCTGAAACAAGTAGATTCCAGAATAGGCACGTGTTCTACCCAAAGCAACATCTTTAGGATTGAAAAATCAGGAAGCCTGATGAAAGGTAATCTTAGCAATAAGAGGAAAACAGGGATTTCCCTGATGGTACAGTGGTGGTACAGTCTGCCTGCCAATGCAGGGGACATGGGTTCGATTCCTGGTCCAGAAGACTCCACGTGTGGTGAAGCAATGAAGCCTGTGCTCCATAATTACTGAGCCTGTGCACCACAACTACTGAGCCTGTGCACCACAACTACAGAAGGCAGCATGCTCTAGAGCCTGCATGCGCCAACTACTAAGCCCATGTGCCTAGAGCCTGTGCTCTGCAACAAGAGAAGCTACTGCAACGAGAAGCCTGTGCACCACAAAAAAAGTAGCCCCTGCTCACCACAACTAAAGAAAGCCTGCAAAAAAGACCCAGTGCAGCCAAAAAGAATAAAAAATGTTTTTTTAAAAAAAGAAATAGGAACAGTCCAAGGTAGCTTTTGGGTTACCTTGGCAAGGAAGACAGGAACTGGAGAGATGACAATGATGGTGAGAAACTTCTAAGAGTCCTTGAACTAGGGCCTGCAGCTAACATAAATGAAGATGGTTAAGAAAATCAACCACCAGAAAAAAAATTTTCCCTAAATTACACTGTGGGTGTTAACAATATGAACAACTAAAATATTGGAGTTTATAAATTCAAAGTTAAAAAGAAAAGTTAAACATAGAAAAATTTAACCATTACATTTTTGCATCTGCTCCTTTGACTTGGAACAGGAGGTCTGATGCTTTTCTAATGTACCAAGAGGTCAATGTTAGGTCTTTTATTTTTGTGTTACATGGGTACTAAAGAATTTAGCCTTGAATCCTTTTATTGGGAATGATTAATTTTATCCTATTTCATAATGGAAAACAGCTGCTTTGAAATGTAGGCATTTCCAAATATAAATAGATGTCTTGCATAGTGTTTTTTATATTTAGGATTACTACTCCTCAGATATTTGTAGAATTTTGGCATTTGAATGACATCATGCTTCAATTTCAGTACCACAGCACAGTAAATCAGTATCTCCACTGTCGCTGAATATTCATTGGAAGGATAGAAGCTAAAGCTCCAATACTTGGGCCACCTGATGCCAGAGCCAACTCATTGGAAAAGACCCTGATGCTGGGAAAGGCTGAGGGCAGGAGGGAAAGATTGAGGGCAGGAGGAGAAGAGGGCAACAGAGGATGAGATGGTTGGATGGCATCACTGACTCATCCATCACTGGATGGACATGAATTTGAACAAACTCTGAGAGACAGTGAAGGCAGGGAAGCCTGGCATGTTGTAGTCTATAGGATTTGCAAAGAGTAAGACCCAACTGAGGGACTGAACAAAAACAACCACCGTAGCTATTCTTTCACACCATGAACATCAATTGTAAAAGGTTATTTTCATAGAATATAAGGTCAGAAAACTTTTTCTGGAATTCAGTAGACAACTCCACAATTTGGGGAATGTAATTCAGGCCATCATGTTCATTTACTGGAAACCAATTTCAGCAAAGTCAGCCAGTCTATCTCCTGCCAAATGAGTGGTCCTAAGGCATAATTTTGCTAGGAATGAGCAAATACAACCACACATTTGGAAGCTATTTCTGAACAACCTTCCTTTTATTCAAACTGAGCTGTAATGTCAACCAAATAGGTCAAATATATGATTTTAGTCTTTGCTGGTGTGCTGAATGTCTTTTGGATGCCAAGTAAGTTGTTTTTCTCCAGTATCTTCAGTACCATACCTCAACTAGGTCAATTAATCTCCATAATAGGGCAGATTTCCGTGACATGAATCTAATAATTCACTAAGCAAAGTATTCAACTATGTTAGGTGCAAACCACAATGTTAATTACCAGTGACAGACATGATTCATTTTGAACATCTTGCATAAAAAATGGAATCCTAAGGAATAATACAATGAACAGCCTTAAGTCTTTGTAAAATGTTTCTGTAAAGGAACTGAAGTTTCCTAAGTGCAACGGTAACATTATTGCAGAAGCACCATCTGTAGTCATATTCATTAATTTTGACCAATCTATACTAAAAATTTCAAGACTTTTCTCAACATAAAAAATCCAGATACTCATTTGAATCACTTCTAATGAGATGGATGAAACTGGAGCCCATTATACAGAGCGAAGTAAGCCAGAAAGATAAAGACCATTACAGTATACTAACACATATATATGGACTTTAGAAAGATGGTAACGATAACCCTATATGCAAAACAGAAAAAGAGACTCAGATGTATGGAACAGACTTGTGGACTCTGGGAGAAGGCAAGGGTGGGATGTTTCAGGAGAACAGCATTGAAACATGTGTATTATCTAGGGTGAAACGGATAACCAGCTCAGGTTGGGTACATGAGACAAGTGCTCGGGCCTGGTGCACTGGGAAGACCCAGAGGGATCGGGTGGAGAGGGAGATGGGAGGGGGGACTGGGATGGGGAATACATGTAAATCCATGGCTAATTCATATCAATGTATAACAAAAACTACTGTAATGATGTAAAGTAATTAGCCTCCAACTAATAAAAATTTAAAAAAAAAAAAAAAAAATCCAGATATTTCTAGATGAACCCATCACAAGTCACTCCAAAAGAGTTAAGACTGCATCAAAATTATTAACATATAAATTATATATCTAGGTGCAGTTCTCAAACTTTAGGGTGTATCAGAATCAGTTGGGGGGCTTATTAAAACAAATCGCCAAGCTTCATTTCCAGTAGGTCTGGGGTAAGGCCTGATGCGTATTTATAACAAGTTCCCAAGTGGTACAATGCTGTTGATCAGGGACCATACTTTGAGAACCACTGGCTAGACACATAGTTAAGTGTATTGTTAAATGTACAATGTTTATATCTGTTGTAGCCAACTGTAATCTAAAACTTTATAATTAAACTTGACACTATTTGTCACAAAAATGTTCAGCCACCAATCTTAAACATCCTGAACAGTATCTACTACTTTTGCAAATGTTTGTTCATGATGTAAAATTCTGCTGTACTCAACACTCCTTTTTTAAATCACTACCTACAAAAAGCTTTTCAAGCCCTGGCAATTTTTTCATGTAATATATAATCACATTTCATGGCAGTATTATTTAATTCTGTCTGTATTCAAAAACAACCTATTGAAATTCCAATCCCTTTTTAAAGTTCTGTTTCAGCACTCATTCTTGTATACTGGTCATATTTCTTACAATGGTTTATTTTTAAATGGTATCTTACATTACAGTCTTTCAACAAACACACTGTGTTTAGATACATCATCACTTCCACTAGGAAATAGACTCCCTTTGATTTTCCTTTAAATATTTGTCCTTCTTGTGTAAGTTTCTCCACTCTTCAGATATGAGTACAAGAAATATTTCATATTCTTCAAAACTACTATAAAAAAGGACAAGCAAAAAAGAAAACAAAACAAAAAGTAGTACAAGCACAACAATCAATAGTGTTTTAGTTTTCTATTTTTGTGTAACAAACTACCCCCCAAACTTAGTAGCTTAAAAAGCATTTATTTTTGCATAGTGTCTGTGAATGTGGCTTAACTGGGTTCTTTGGCTCAGGGTCTCTCACAGGCTGTAATCAAGGTCTCAGCTAAGGTTGCAGTCATCTCAAGGCTTGACTGGGAAAGGATCTGCTTACAAGCTCACTCAGGTGGCTGTTGGCAGGATTCAGTTCCCTGTGGGCTGTTGCACTGAGGGCCTCAGTTCCTCACTGGTTGTTGGTCGGAGGCTGCCCTCAGTTACTTGTAATGTAAACGTCTTCATAGGGCAGCCCACAATATGGTAGTTTGCTTCACCAGAGTGATCAAGCACAAAAATCCAAGGGAGAAGAGAGTACAAACAAGATGGAAGTTGCAGTCTTTTATAACCTAATCTTGGAAGTGACATCTCATCACTTTTGCTATATTCTGTTCATTAAAAGCAAGTCACAGTGCAGCCCACACACAGGAGGTGGAGGTAGATTAAACAAGAGTGTGAATACCAGGAGGTGGGAATTACTAGGAGCCATGTCAGTTCAGTTCAGTCGCTCAGTTGTGTCCGACTCTTTGTGACCCCATGAACCACAGCACACCAGGCCTCCCTGTCCATCACCAACTCCCGGAGTCCACCCAAACCCATGTCCATTGTGTCGGTGATGCCATCCAACCATTTCATGTTCTCTCATTCTCTGTAGTCCCCTTCTCCTCCTGTCCTCAATCTTTCCCAGCATCAGGGTCTTTTCCAATGAGTCAGCTCTCCTCATGAGGTGGCCAAAGTATTGGAGTTTCAGCTTCAACATCAGTCCCTCCAATAAACACCCAGGACTGATCTCCTTTAGGATGGACTGGTTGGATCTCCTCACAGTCCAAGGGACTCTCAAGAGTCTTCTCCAACACCACAGTTCAAAAGCATCAATTCTTCGGTGCTCAGCTTTCTTTATAGTCCAACTCTCACATTCATACATGACTACTGGAAAAACCATAGCCTTGACTAGATGGACCTTTGTTGGCAAAGTAATGTCTCTGCTTTTTAATATGCTGTCTAGGTTGGTCATAACTTTCCTTCCAAGGAGTAAGCGTCTTTTAATTTCATGGCTGCAATCACCATCTGCAGTGATTTTGGAGCCCAGAAAAATAAAGTCAGCCACTGCTTCCACTGTTTCCCCACCTACTTGCCATGAAGTGATGGGACCAGGAGCCATGTAGAAGATGGCTACAATGAAAGGCAAGTGGTACTTGGTCAAACACCATGGAGCAGTACAGACTCCAATAAATGAAGACCATGTGGCTTGACAAAAGGGGCAAGTCAGTGTTGCACGAGGATGATAGTTCAAGAGCAGCTAGAATGTTAAAATTCTTGGTAACATTTCACAAGTTTTAAAATGTTGGCAACAAATCCATACTTGTTAAAAATGAGTGTGTAAAATGCAAGTTAAATGATAGAAGGAAATGAAAAACCATTCAACTAGATGCTGCCTTAATATTCAATCCAAACCCACAATGTGACTTTAGATCCTGATGAACACTACTGATCAATGAAAATCAATGGAATTCTTTTAAAAAAATATGTGGAGCTATGGGCTGCCAGTTTGCCATCCTTGCTATAATCCTTGTGATTTTCTTTGTGGTATAGATGAAAATGCAAAAGTTTTGGTATCTGAAATACAAATTGTGGTCCTGCCACTTTCACTATGTCCTTGGGCCTAGGACAAGGGTCAGAGAAAAGATCCTCAGGGCTACTACTGTTAGTATTTTCTTACTTGTCTTTCCTACTAGACTATGAGCTCCTGGAGGATTAGAGTACCACTCCACCCGACTGCAGTGTTCCCTTATCTCACTTTCTTAGTTCATTTTTCCATACAGCACTTACTATACTTCCTAAAAGACAATACACTTTGTCTTTTTATCTGGTTTATTGTTTGTCCTTCCTACCAGAATATAAACTTCATGAGGTAAGAAACCTGTTTTTGTTACTGTTTTATCCTCTCAATATTAAACTGTGCCTAGTGCACAGTAGAAGCCCATTAAACATTTATATAAGGAATAAATTCCATTGTTCATAGTACAGAGCACAGGGTCTCAAACAGAATAGGTGTTCAAAAAATGCTAAAAAGCATTCATTGTTCTGATAAGAAAAATGAAGTGAAATGAGGCCAGAGAATGGTAGGCAGGTCAAGAAGTACCCTGCATGTCATGTCAAGCTTAAGGCATGAGAGTGAAATGTCAATGTCCAGCTTACTTGGTATACAATATATTTTGTTCAAAGTAATTGAAGCTGTCACTAATATGGCATTTACTATATTGCATATAATGTTCTAAGCACTGTACTTAATTTAATACTCACAATAAAGTCTGTAAATAAGATTAAATAACATAATTAATCTATGTAAGCTACTTAGCCCAGGTGGTAGCTATCATTACTAAGACCAAGGGGAAATTTATTCTATAAGTGCATTGCTAAACAGCTACAAAGCTTACTTTTCCTTAACAAACTGTGGCAATTACATTTGAAATTGAGTAAGTTTCATGGAATGAACCTATAACATTATAAAACACTGGCTCTAAATTCTTCCTTATCTGCCTTTCAAAGTCTTCTATAGTAAATAAGGCTATCAACTTACCTCTTTCTCTTTCATTAACCATTATTATATACAATGCAAAATCTCTGCCCTCTTGGAACACAATTAAAAGATAATAGGGCCACCCAATATGGATGGGTCATAGTGGAAAGTTCTGACAAAATGTGGTCCACTGGAGAAAGGAATGGCAAAAACACTTCAGTATTCTTGCCGTGAGAACTCCATGAACAGTATGAAAAGGCAAAAAGACATGACACTGAAAGATGAACTACTCAGGTTGGTAGGTGCTCGGTATAGTACTGGAGAAGAGTGAAGAAATAACTCCAGAAGTAATGAAAAGACGAGCCAAAGCAAAAACAACACCCAGTTCTGGATGTGACTGGTAATGTAAGTCAAGTCTGATGTTGTTAAGAACAATAATGCATAGAAACCTAGAACGTTAGGTCCATGAGTCAAAGTAAATTGGGAGTGGTCAAACAAGAGATGGCAAGAGTGAACATCAACATTTTAGGAATCAGTGAACTAAAATGGACTGGAATGGGCAAATTTAATTCAGATGACCATTGTATCTACCACTGTGGACAAGAATCCCTTAAAAGAAATGGAGTAGCCCTCATAGTCAACAAAAGAGTCCGAAATGCAGTACTTGGGTGCAATCTCAAAAATGACAGAATCTTGTTCATTTCCACGGCAAACCATTCAACATCACAGTAATCCAAGTCTATGCCCCAATCAGGAACGTGTAAGAAGCTGAAGTTGAATGGTTCTATGACTACCTACAAGACTTTCTAGAACTAACATACATAAAAGATGTTCTTTTCATCATAGGGGATTGGAATGCAAAAGTAGGAATTCAAGAAATACCTGGAGTAACAGGCAAGTTTGGCCTTGGAGTACAAAATGAAGCAGGGCAAAGTTTTGTCAAGAGAATGCACTGGTCATAGCAAACACCCTCTTCCAATAACACAAGAGATGACTCTACACATGGGCATCACCAAATGGTCAATACTGAAATCAGATTGATTATACTCTTTGCAGCTGAAGATGGAGAAGCTCTATACAGTCAGCACAAACAAGACTGGGACTGACAGTTGCTCAGATCATGAACAACTTAGATCAGGAACAACTTATTGCCAAATTCAGACATAAACTGAAGAAAGTAGGGAAAACCACTAGACCATTCAGGTATGACCTAAATCAAATCCCTTATGATTATACAGTGGAAGTGACAAATAGATGAAAGGGATTAGATTTGATAGAATGCCTGAAGAACCATGGACGGAGGTTCATAACATTGTACAGGAGGCAGTGATCAAGACCATCCCCAAGAAAAAGAAATGCAAAAAGGCAAAATGGTTGTCTGAGGAGGTCTTACAAATAGCTGAGAAAAGAAGAAAAGCTAAAGGCAAAGGAGAAAAGGAAAGATATACCCATCTGAATGCAGAGTTCCAAAGAATAGCAAGGAAAGAAAGCCTTCCTCAATGAACATGCAAAGAAATAGAGGTTAAAGACTAGAGCTCTCTTCAAGAAAATTAGAGATACCAAGGGAACATTTCATGCAAACAGGGGCACAATAAAGGACACAAATGGTATGGACCTGACAGAAGCAGATACCTGACAGAAGCAGAAGATATTAAGAAGAGGTGGCAAGAACACAAAGAACTACACAAAAAAGATCTTCATGGTCCAGATAACCATGATGGTGTGATCACTCACCTAGAGCCAGGTGACATCCTAAGTGTGAAGTCAAGTGGGCCTTTGGAAGCATCACTGTGAACAAAGCTAGTGGAGGTGGTCGAATTCCAGTTGAGCTATTCCAAATCTTCAAAGATGATGCTGTGAAACAGCTGCACTCAATATGCCAGCAAACTGGGAAAACTCAGCAGTGGCCACAGGACTGGAAAAGGTGTTTTCATTCTAATCCCAAAGAAAGGCAATGCCAAAGAATGTTCAAACTACACACAATTGCGCTCATCTCACCTGCTAGCAAAGTAATGCTCAAAATTCTCCAAGTGAGGCTTCAACAATATGTGAATCAAGAACTTCCAGATGTTCAAGATGGATTTAGAAAAGGCAGAGGAACCAGAGATCAAATTGCCAACATCCATTGGATCATAGAAGAAGGAAGAGAGTTCCAGAAAGACATCTACTTTTGCTTTATTGACTACACCAAAGCCTTTGACAGTGTGGATCACAACAAACTTGGAAAATTCTTCAACAGATGGGAATACCAGACCACCTTACCTGCCTCCTCAGAAATCTGTATGCAGGTCATTAAGAACCAACTGTAAGAACCGGGCATGAAACAACAGAATGGTTCCAAATTGGGAAAGGAGTACCTAATGGCTGTATTGTCACCCTGCTTATTTAACTTATATGCAGAGTATATCATGCAAAATGCTGGGCTGGATGAAACACAAGCTGGAATCAAGATTGCCAGGAGAAATATCAATAACCTCAGATATGCAGATGATACCACCCTAATGGCAGAAAGCGAAGAGGAACTAAAGAGCCTCTTGATGAAAGTGAAAGAGGAGAGTGAAAAAGCTGGCTTAAAAACTCAACATTCAAAAAACTAAGATCATGGCATCCAGGCAAATAGATGGGGAACAATGGAAACAGTGACAGACTTTATTTTCTTGGGCTCCAAAATCACCACTGGATGGTGACTGCAGCCATGAAATCAAAAGACACTTGCTATTTGGAAGAAAAGCTATGACCAACTTAGACAGCATATTAAATAGCAGAGACATTACTTTGCCAACAAACATCCGTCTAGTCAAAGCTATGGTTTTTCCAGCAGTCATGTATGGATGTGAGAGCTGAACCATAAAGAAAGCTGAGCACTGAAGAACTGATGCTTTTGAAGTGTGGTGCTGGAGAAGCCTCTTGAGAGTCCCTTGGACTGCAAGGAGATCAAACCAGTCAATCCTAAAGAAATCAGTCCTGAATATTCATTGGAAGGACTGATGCTGAAACTGAAGCTCCAACACTTTGGCCACCTGATGCAAAAAACTGACTCATTTGAAAAGACCCTGATGCCAGGAAAGATTGAAGGTGGGAGGAGAAGGGGATGACAGAGGATGAGATGGTTGGATGGCATCACCGACTCAATGGACATGAGTTTGAGCAAGCTCTGGGAGCTGGTGATGGACAGGGAAGCCTGGCGTGCTGCAGTCCATGGGGTCGCAGAGTCAGACGCAACTTAGCAACTGAACTGAGTGACATACAAATTTCCAGTCAAAAGGTAAGTAAGTTCTAGGGATACAGTGCACATGGCAATGGAGAAAAAAAGAGAATTATAATGTGATATGAAAATACTATTAGAAAAAAATGAGAATTTAAAAAAAAGGCACTCTGGCAGCACAAGGGAAGGCATCGTTTACCTCGGCTGGGAAAGATTTCATAGTGACATTTTAGCAAGAATAAGTAGGAACCTGCTACACAAAGAGTGAGAGTTAATAAGAAAAGCACTATATGAGAAGACATGGTATGTCTAGAATGTTAAAAAAAGAAGGTTCAGAATGGTTGGGACCTTCCAATGTTTGGAACAGGTATGGCAAATGTAAGCACCAAGTAAGCTGGAGAGAGTTTGGGATCAGACTGTGTGAATGGCATTGTCTGCCATGCTCACAAGTCTGAGTTTAGTAAGGTTAGGCAAAAAGTCATTGGGTATCTTTGGGCACAGAAAAACGTCAGCTTCTCTGATAGCAATGTAGAAGATGGACTACAGCACAAAGTGTGAGGCAATTTTACAGTTCAGGTAAGAAATGATGGCAGCCTGAACTACAGCAATGTGGTTGGAAGTAGCTGGACTCAGGAGATATATTTGAGTTAGAGGTGACAGGATCTGGTGATCAAGTGGATAGGATAAGTGACAGGAAGACTGAAGAATTGAGAAGGTCCTCATGGTTTCTGGCTTGAAATGGATGAAAGATGACATTCATAGAAAAAGAGAACACCCTAAGTAGAACAAGTTTTGGTGAAAAATAATGAACTCCATCTTGTATTTTTTTTTTCTTTTCCATTTATTTTTATTAGTTGGAGGCTAATTACTTTACAGCATTGCAGTGGTTTTTGTCATACATTGAAATGAATTAGCCATGGATTTACATGTATTCCCCATCCCGGTCCCCCCTCCCACCTCCCTCTCCACCCCATCCCTCTGGGTCTTCCCAGTGCACCAGGCCCGAGCACTTGCCAATATAAGTGACCTATAAGACATCTTGGATTTTTTTTAATATAAGTGACCTACAAGACAACGAAAAGATGTGTTGAAAGCTTATGAGAGAGGTTGGGCTAGAGAAAAAGAGCTATAGGAATAATCATAATACAGTTAACATTTAAAGGCACAATAACGGATGAGATTGCTCAGAAAATGAATGTCGAAGAATATGGCTAGGGCAGAATTCATGAAAGCACCAATGTTTAAGGAAGAGAAACAACTAGAGACTTATATGGGAGAATCAGCACTAAGCTGCATTATGGAATCC
The DNA here is from genome assembly GCF_023699985.2 of Odocoileus virginianus. Taxonomy (NCBI): domain Eukaryota; kingdom Metazoa; phylum Chordata; class Mammalia; order Artiodactyla; family Cervidae; genus Odocoileus; species Odocoileus virginianus. The sequence continues at coordinate 1,156,751 of NW_027224276.1, forward strand.
AAGAAAGGAAATTCAAAGAAAGGATATCTCATAGAGCATGAATAAAGGGTAAGAATGGAAATGATTTTGGTGGCTTCAGAATGGTGACATCACATATCAAGTGGCAATAGGCTAGGGAATGGGAATTAATAAAATCTTCTATCTTCAAGAATGATGATGGTTAAAAGGAAAGAAGAGGGGTTAAGGGAATTACAAAACAAAGGGGAAGTTTTTATTCTTTAAAGGTTATTTGTATATGCATATGTACTTATAAGTGAAAGAAACCAGAAAGGGAGAGACTTAAAATGTAGGAAAAAAAAGACTACTTCTTTTGAATTCCTATAAAATCATTATATGAGTCACTCACTTGGCACTGAGCTTATACATTTGCTTGTACTGGCAGTACTGTCCATTTAGCAAATGAACATAAGTGCTCAATAAATCTTCTTAAAAATTTTTTTTATTGCATCAATGCATAGTATCTGGCTAAAAAGTCTGCAATTTGACACAAGAACGTACAAAAAGGAAACCATGTGGTGAAACTGTGGAAACAGACTTTAAGCAATACAAATCCAGGACAGAATTTTATACACTATTTACTGTATATTTTGTCGTTGTTCAGTCATTCAGTCATGTCTGACTCTTTGCAACCCTATGGACTGCAGCATGCCAGGCTTCCCTATCCTTCACTATCTCTCAGAGTTTGCTCAAACTCATGTCCATTGAGTTGATGATGTCATCCAACCATCTCATCCTCTGTCACCCCTTCTCCTCCTGCCCTCCATCTTTCCCAGCATCAGGGTCTTTTCCAATGAGTTGGCTCTTTGCATCAGGTGGCCAAAGAATTGGAGCTTCAGCATCAGTCCTTCCAATAAATATTCAGGTTTGATTTCCTTTATCTCCTTGCAATCCAAGGAATTCTCAATAGCCTTTTTCTAGCACCACAGTTTGAAAGAATCAATTCTTTGGCACTCAGCCTTCCTTATGGTCCAATTCTCACATCTCTGTACATGACTACTGGAAAAACCATAGCTTTGACTAGATGTAAGTGATATCTCTGCTTTTTAATATGCCTCCAGGTTTGTTATAGCTTTTCTTCTAAGGAGCAAGCGTCTTTTAATTTCATGGCTACATACACCATCTGCAGTGATTTTGGAGCCCAAGAAAATAAAGTCTGTCACTGTTTCCATTGTTCCTCCATCTATTTGCCATGAAGTGATGGGACCGGATGCCATGATCTTCATTTTTTGAATGCTGAGTTTTATGCCAGCTTTTTCACTCTCCTCTTTCATGTTCATCAAGAGGCTCTTTAGTTCCTCTTCACTTTCTGCCATAAGGGTGGTGTCATCTGCATATCTGAGGTTATTGATATTTCTCCTGACAATCTTGATTCCAGCTTGCACTTCATCCAGCCTGGCATTTCACACGATGCACTCTGCATGTAAGTACATAATGTACTTTGCATGTAAGTTAAATAAGCACAGTGACAATATACAGCCTTGACATACTCCTTTCCCAATTTTGAACCAGTCCATTGTTCCATGTCTGGTTCTAACTGTTGCTTCTTGACCTGCATACACAGGTTTCTCCAGGAGGCAGGTAAGGTGGTCTGGTATTCCCATCTCTTGAAGAATTTTCCACAGTTTGTTGTGATCCACACAGTCAAAGGCTTTAGCATAGTCAATGAAGCAGAAGTAGATGTTTTCTGGAATTCTCTTGCTTTTTCTATGATCAACTGCTGTTGGCAATTTGATCTCTGGTTCCTCTGCCTTTTCTAAATCCAGCTTGTACATCTGGAAGTTCTCGGTTCACATACTGTTGAAGCCTAGCTTGAAGGATTTTGAGCATTACTTTGCTAGCATGTGAAATGAGTGCAATTGTGTGGTAGTTTGAACATTCTTTGATATTGCCCTTGAGATTAGAATGAAAACTGACCTTTTCCAGTCCTGTGGCCACTGCTGAGTTTTCCAAATTTGCTGACATAATGAGTGTAGCACTTTAACAGCATCATCTTTTAGGATTTGAAATAGCTCAGCTGGAATTCCATAACCTCCACTAGCTTTGTTCATAGTGATGCTTCCTAAGGCCACTTGTCCTCACACTCCAGGATGTCTGGCTCTAGATGAGTGACCACACCATTGTGGTTATCCGGGTCATTAACAGCTGTTTTGTATAGTTCTTCTGTGTATTCTTGCCACCTCCTCTTAATCTCTTCTGTTGGGCCCTTTTCGATTCTGTTTTTTATTGTGCCCATCTTTGCATGAAGTGTTCCCTTGGTATCTTCAATTTTCTTGAAGTGATCTCTAGTCTTTCCCATTCTATTGTTTTCCTCTATTTGTTTGCATTGTTCACTTAAGAAGGCTTTCTTATCTCTCCTTGCTATTCTTTGCAACTCTGCATTCAGATGGTATATCTTTCCCTTTCTCCTTTGCCTTTTGCTTGAACCCCATGAACAGTACTAATGTCTAGACCAAAGAAAAATCATTTCAGTTCTTTGCATCTGTTATTCAACTGTTAAACGGGCAGAAAAGCACACATTTTACGAGCTTATGTGGATTAAACAAGATATGTAAAAAGCACTTGCTATACAACCTGGTGCTCAAGAACAGAAATAATTACTATTATGGTAATTTTTCCTACCACTGGTGCATCTAGAAGAGTCACTAACATTTCAGGATGTGTCAATGATTGAGGACAATTAAATAATCAGGAGGTAAGAAGATGGCAGAGGAGTAAGACAGGGAAATTGCCAGTCACCACAAATACATCAAAAACTCATCAAGATATGGAACAACGCCTACAAAGCAACCTCTAGGTGATAGCAGAAGACCCAGGCCTCCAGGGGGATAGGTTAAGCTCCCTGGAATGAGGTAGAAGAGAGAATGGGAGACATAAAAAGGGAGAAGACAGAGAACTTCTGGATGGGAGCTTGTGCCCGAGGGAGGGAGGGAATCCTGAAGCAGGAAGAGTTCCTGTGCACTGGGAAACTCCCTCACAGGCAGGCCCAAGGGGGAGATGCAGAATCTGGGAAAACTGGCAAAGCAGGGACTTAGAGGGCAGAAAAGAGAAAAAGTCACACTCCTCAGCCCATAAACAACTCACGGACTATGACCCTGAGCAAATGGTGGGCTCAGGGAACTGAGAGAAGGCCACAGAAGTCCCACGGTGCAGAGGGTGGGCCCAGGGTGACAAGCGAGGCACAGCATACAAACCTCTCCAGCACACACAACCCTCGCAGCTCAGAGGGCAGGCCTGGAGAGCTGAGACAAGTGCACACAAGACCTGTGACATAGAGGGCTGGCTGGTGAGACAAAACAAGTGCACGCAAGCCCCGAGACCCATACGGTGGGTCCAGGGAGCCGAGACAAGTGCACATAAGCCCCAGGATGCAGAGGGTGGTCCCAAGTAGCCGAAACAAGTGAACACAAGTCGTGAGACATAGAGGGTGGGCCTGGTGAGCTGAGACAAGTGAACACAAGCAGCACAATGCAAAGTGTGGGCTCAGGGAGCTGAGACAAGTGTACACAAGCCCCATGATGCAGAGGGTGAGCTCAGGGGCCTGAGGGAAGCCCACAGAAGTCTCTGCAAAGCAGAGTGCAGTTTGGGAACCAAACAAAGATCCACATAAGACCCCATCTAGCAAACTTTGTTTTGCAGTTCAGGGCAGGGCAGGACCGGGGAACAGAAGCACTGGCAAAGATTCCAGGGACAAGTAGGGGGCTGGTGGCAGTGAAGATATGCTGAGAGGGCTTTGATACAGCTGTGGAAATAGATATGTCTAACACTGCCAAAGCCAGAAGGACTGCCCAAAGACATACTGAACCCACAGACACCCCAAAACCTACTATTGGACACTGTGGTGCCCTTCAGAGAGATGAGATATAGGCACATCAATGAGAACACAGGCACAAGCTCCCCCAACCAGGAAAACATCACAGGACACTAATCCAACCCCATCCACAGGGGCAGACTCCACAACCAAGAAGAACTATGACCTTGAGAACTTTTTTTTTTCTTATAAATCACACTGTTTATTCCCCCTACATATTTCTACCTTCACATTAGCCTTTTGTGGTGCTGTGGAGTTTTCCTCTTTGTTTTTCCTGTAAACAAAAAACTCATTTTAAGATTACTTTTTCCTTTTTCACCCCTTTTTTGGGGGATTTCTTGGATTTTGTTTTTGATATATTTGACTGCTTTTCTTATACATCCTTACCAGTTGTAGCTATTCCCAAATATGTATAAATCTTTCACATGTCTATTTATCTTTGTTTTTCTATTTTGCTTTTCTCTTGTTTTTACCCTCGTTTCCACCCTTTCCTTTTCTCTCCCTTCTCTTCTTTTTTTTCTTTTCCCTATTTTCCTTCACTTTCTTTTTTTTCACCATGTAAGTTAAATTGTTGTGCTCTCTTTGCTATATTCCCCAGTTGGCACTCTGCTCAGGCTCAGTTTTCCAGATTGAGCATTAGTTAGCTCTGCTTTTAATTGGTCAATATCACTTTTGGTTTCCCTTGTTCACAAAGTCAGTCTCCTGTACTCTTTTCTTTAGAATACTTTGGTTATAACTGTATGTGTGGAAGTGTGTGTATATGTCCCATTATTTCTGTAATTATCTGCTTGATCTGCTTGGTCTCCTCCCACTAGAACACAGGCACAAGTCACCCCTAACAAGAAGTCAACACAAACCACTCAACCAACCTTTCCCTCCAAGGGCAAAAACCAAAAGGAAGAAGGAATACAACCCTAAAGCCTGGGAAAAGGAGACCTCAAGTGGAGCAAGTTAGAAAAAATGAAAAGACAGAGAAATACAGCACAAATGAAGAACAAGGTAGAAACTCACAAGACCAAATAAACAAAGAGGAAATAAGCAATCTACCTGAAAGAGAATTCAGAATAATGACAGTAAAGATGCTCCAAAGACTTGAAAATAGAATGGAGAAAATGCAAGAAACATTTAACACAGTTAATACAATCACCAAGGACATAGAAGAAATAAAGAATAAGCAAACAGAGATGAATAACACAATTACTGAAATTAAAAATACTCTAGAAGGAATCAATAGCAGAATAACTGAGGCAGAGATGGATAAGTGAGCTGGAAGACAGAATGGTGGAAATAACTGCTGAAGAGCAGAATAAAGAAAAAAGAATGAAAAGAATTGAGGATAGCCTCAGAGACCTTTGGGACAATATTAAACACACCAACATTCAAGTTATAGGGGTCCCAGAGGAAGAAGAAAAAAAAAGAAAGGCACTGAGAAAATTTTGAAGAAATTATAGTTGAAAACTTCCCCAACATGGGAAAGGAAATAGTCAATCAAGTCCAAGAAGTGCAGAGAGTCCCTTACAGGATAAACCCAAGGAGAAACACATCAAGACACATATTAATCAAGCTAACAGAGATTAAGCACAAAGAAAGAATATTAAAAGCATCAAGGGAAAAGCAACAAGTAACATACAAGGGGAAACCCATATGATTAACAGTGGATCTTTCAGGAGAAATGTGGCAGGCCAGAAGGGAATGGCAGGATATATTTAAAGTACTGAAAGAAAAAAATCTACAACCAAGATTACTATACCCAGCAAAGATCTCATTCAAAATTGATGGAAAAATCAAAAGCTTTACAGACAAGCAAAAGTTAAGAGAATTTAGCACCAACAAACCAGCTTTACAACAAATACTAAAGGGAATTACATAGCCAGTGAACGCAAGAGGAAAGAAAGACCTAAAAAAACAAACCCCAAACAATTAAGAAAACGTCAATAGGAACATACATATCACTAATTACCTTAAATGTAAACGTATTAAATGCACCAACCAAAAGGTACAGACTGACGGAATGGATACAAAAACAAGATCCATATATATGTTGCCTACAAGAGACCCACTTCAGACCTAGAGACACATACAGACTGAAAGTAAAAGGATAGAAAAAGATATTCCATGTGAATGGAAACCAAAAGAAAGCCAGAGTGGCAATCCTTATTTCAGACAAAATAGACTTTAAAATAAAGAATATTATAAGAGACAAAGAAGGACACTACATAATGATCAAGGGATTAATCCAAGAAGAAGACATAACAATTGTAAATATTTATGCACCCAACATAGGAGCACCTCAATACATAAGGCAAACACTACCATGCATAAGAGGGGAACTCGACAGTAACACAATAAGAGTAAGAGACTTCAACACACCACTTTAGCAATGGACTGATCATTAAAACAGAGAATCAATAAAGAAACAAACTTAAATGAAACATTAGACCAAATCGACCTAATTGGTATCTTCAGGACTTTCCATCCAAATGCAGAAGAGTACAATTTCTTCTCAAGTGCACATGGAACATTCTCCAGAATAGACCACATCTTGGATCACAAGTCAAGCCTCAGGAAATTTAAGAAAACTGAAATTGTATCAAATATCTTTCTCTGACCACAACACTATGAGAATAGTTATCAAATACAGGGGGGAAAATGCCCAGAACACAAAATCATGGAGATTAAACAATACACTACTAAATAATGAAGAGGTTACTGAAGAAATAAGGGAAAATCAAAAGATTTCTAGAAATATTATGACAACAAAAACACGATGACCCAAAACCTATGGGATTCAGCAAAAGTAGTCCAAAGAAAGAAGTTTATGGCAATACAATTCTACCTCAAGAACCAAGAAAAGCTCTGAATAGACAACCTAACTACAACTAAAGCAGCTGGAAAAAGAAGAACAAAAAGTACCCCCCCCCCTCAAAAAAAAGTCTCCAAAGTCAGCAGAAGGAAAGAAATAATAAAATCAGAGCAGAAATAAATGAAAAAGAAAGGAAGGAAGCAATAGCAAAGATTAATAAAACTAAAAGCTGGTTCTTTGAGATGATAAACAAAACTGACAAACCACTAGTCAGACTCATCAAGGAAAGAAGGGGAAAATATCAAATCAACAAAATTAGAAATAAAAAAGAAGAGGTTACAATAGACAACACAGAAATACAAAGGATCATAAGAGAATATTATGAGCAACTATATGCTAATAAAACAGACAACCTAGAGGAAATGGACAGATTCTTAGAAAAGTTCAACCTCCCAAGACTGAACCAGGAAGAAACAGAAATTATGAACAAGCCAATTACAAACAATGAAATGAAACTGTGATAAAAAATCTCCCAAAAAACAAAAGCCCAGGGCCAGATGGCTTCACAGGGGAATTCTATCAAGCATTTACAGAGAAGCTAATGAATATTTTTCTCAAAGTCTTCCAAAAAATTGCAGAGAAAGGAACACTTCCAAACTCATTCTACAAGGCCACAATCACCCTGATACCAAAACCAGGCAAAGACAACACACAAAAAAGAAAATTACAGGCCAATATCACCGATGAACATAGATACAAAAATCCTCAACAAAATTCTAGCAAACAGAATTCAACAATACATTAAAAGGCTCAAACACCATGATCAAGTCAGGTTTATTCCAGGGATGCAAGGATTCTTCAATATATGCAAATCAATCAATGTGATACACCATATTAACAAACTGAAAGATAAAAACCATATGATCATCTCAATAGATGCAGAAAAAGCCTTTGACAAAATTCAGCACCCATTTATGATAAAAATGCTTCAAAAAATGGGCATAGAAGGAACCACCTCAACATAGAGAAGGCCATATATGATAAGCCCACAGGAAACATTTCTCAATGATGTAAAAATAAAAGCATTTCCTTTAAGATCAGGAACAAGACAAGGTGTCCACTCTCACCACTATTATTCAACACAGTTTTGGAGGTCCTAGCTATGGCAATTAGAGAAAAGAAGTAAAAGGAATCAAGATTGGAAAAGAAGTAAAACTCTCACTGTTTGCAGATTACAATGTGCTAAACATAAAAAACCCTAAAGATATTAGCAGAAAATCACTAGAGCTAATCAGTGATTTCAGCAAAGTAGGGGGTACAAGGTTAATGCACAGAAATCAACTGGATTCCTATATACTAACAATGAAAAATCAGAAAGAGAAATAATCAATCCCATTCACCATGGCAACAACAAGAACAAAAAAATATCTAGGAATAAACCTATCTAAGGAAACAAAATTTATACAGAAAATTATGAGACACTGATGAAAAAAAATCAAGATGACATAAACAGATGGAGAGACAGTCCATATTCCTGGGTAGGAAGAATCAATATTGTGAAAATGACTATACTGCCAAATGCAATCTACAGATTCAATGCAATCCCTATCAAATTACCAATGGCATTTTTTTCACAGAACTAGAACAAAAAATTTCACAATTCATATGGAAACACAAAAGACCCTGAATAGACAAAGCAGTCTTGAGAAAGAAGAATGGAGCTGGAAGAATCAACCTTACTGACTAAAGATTATACTACAAAGCTACAGTAATCAAGACAGTATGGAACTGGCACAAAACAGAAATAGAGACCAATGGAACAAGATAGAGAGTCCAGAGATAAACCCAGGCACCTATGGGTACCTTATTTTTGACAAAGGAGGCAAGAATATACAATGGGGCAAAGACAGCCTCTTCAGTAAGTGGTGCTGGGAAAACTGGACAGCTACATGTAAAAGAATGAAATTAGAATACTTCCTAACACCATACACAAAGATAAACTCAAAATGGATTAAAGACTAAATGTAAGATCAGAAACTATAAAACTCTTAGAGGAAAACAGGCAAAACACTTGATGACATAAATCAAAGCAAGATCCTCTATGACCCACCTCTTAATGGAAATAAAACAAAAATAAACAAGTGGGACCTAATTAAACTTGAAAGCTTTTACACAGCAAAGGAAACTAAAAACACGGTGAAGTGAAAAGACAACCCTCAGAATGGGAGAAAATAAAAGCAAAGGAAACAACTGACAAAGATTAATTTCCAAAATATACAAGCAGCTCATACAACTCAAATGGCAGAAGAACAAACAACCTAATCAAAAAGTGGGGGGAAAGCCTTAAACAGACATTTTTCCAAAGAAGACATACAGATGGCTAACAAACACATGAAAAGATGCTCAACATTGCTCATTATTAGAGAAATGCAAATCAAAACTATAATGAGATACCACCTCACACCAGTCAGAATGGCATCATCAAAAAGTCTACAAACAGTAAATGCTGGAGAGGGTGTGGAGAAAAGGGAACCCTCTTGCATTGCTGGTGGGAATGTAAACTGATACAGCTACTATGGAAGACGGTATGGAGATTCCTTAAAACTAGGAATAAAACCACCATATGACCCAGCAATCCCACTCCTAGGCATATACCCTGAGGAAACCAAAACTGAAAAAGACACATGTACCCCTATGTTCATTGCAGCATTATTTACAATAGCTAGAACATGGAAGCAATCTAGATGTCCATTGACAGATGAATGGACGAGGAAGCTGTGGTACATATAATACAATGGAATATTACTCAGCCTTAAAAGGAATGCATTTGAGTCAGTTGTAATGAAGTGGACAAACCTAGAGCCTATTATACAGAATGAAGTAAATCAGTAAGAGAAAATATATATACCATATACTGACTCATATATATGGAATCTAGAAAGATGGTACTGATGAATTTTTTCATGGCAGCAGTGGAAAAACAGACATAGAGAACAGACCTATGGACATGGGGAGAGAGGAGGAGAGGAGTGAGATGTATGGAGAGAATAACATGGAAACTTACAATACCATATGTAAAACAGACAGCCAATGGGAATTTTCTGTATGACTCAGGGAACTCAAACAGGGGCTCTGTGACAATCTAGAAGGGTGGGATGGGGAGGGAGATGGGAGGGAGGGGACATGGGTGTACCTATGGCTGATTCTTGTTGATGTTTGACAGAAAACAACAAAATTCTGTAAAGCAATTATCCTTCAATTAAAAATAAAGTGGCAAAGAAAATCATCATCAGGAGCCAAAGCAGCCACTGCTATACTGTATTCTAGAGAACAAAAGCACAAAATGGTGTACGCTCTTGATCAATTTCTCAAACTTTTACGTATTCATTTACTATCAACATGATTTCTGCAACATCCAAGTACTGTTGTTTAGTTGCAAAGTCATGTTTCTTTTGCAACTCCATGGACTACAGCCCACCAGGGTCCTCTGTCCATGGGATTTCCAGGCAAGAATACTGGAGTGGCTTGCCATTTTCTTCTCCAGGGGATCTTCCTGACCCATAGATCAAACCCATATCTCCTGCATTAGCAGGTGGGTTCTTTACCACTAAGCCACCAGGGAAGCCCCTCCAAGTACTATACCCAAGTGCTGTACCTTAATACTTTTCTTTAAGTCAACTTACTTTTTAAAAACTGGCCTCATTCTAAACAGTTATACCTATGAAACTATGGGTTTCATGTGTTCTATTTTTTTGTAATATATATACACTAACCATTAAAACAAAGTATTCATACCATTACCACCCACATCATCTTTGAAACCACATTCTAAAGCTGCTTTATGGTTGCTCTGAGACCGGTGGGAATAGATTAGGTAGTAGCGATTTGTGGTTTTACTTAATTTTTCTGCTACTGGCAATGATCACTTACAAAGGTTTGCAGAACATACAAATGAAACCAACCAAATAACAAAATTCATCCCAGTTATACATAACAATGAATATTTTCAAGAGAAGTCCTAAATTGTTTAAACCTAAACAGACAACCCGGCAATTTATCTTTTATTTAATCCCTCTAACTCTATTTTCTCTATCACAAATGAAAATCAGATTGGGAATAAAGGCCGAACTTGTGACCTAGACTCAAGAACAGAACCAAAGGAAGGAGAAACACACTAGTGGGTTTTGGACTGAATCACTAGCATTTCAGTCAAAAGAAATGGAAGGCATGCAAATCATTCAAGAGAAAAACTGTTATCTTCAAGACAGTGAAACAGCCCCCTGAAAATGCAAACCACAATCAGTTATTAATCAACACCTTTCAAGTCTGTGTTAGAAACCAAGAAGTTCTCCATCACTCCAACAACAACAATCACTGACCAGAGCAAGGAGAGAAAACTTCAATCACTGATTACATCTACAGATATTTTATAGATGCAGTTTGGAGCCAGTCTTAAATTCACCATATTAAGAGCCACACTACACACTTTTAAAAAGTCATCCCTACAATGCATTCTATTAAGACCACTAACCTCTTCATTGAAGGAAAAAAAGATATCCTGTACCTAAAATAAACAAGTTATTATGGAGACTATGAAAAGATCAAAGAGTTGTTTATAATCTAGCATGGGAAACAAGACATATATTTTGCAAACAGTAGTGCTTATGACTACTGAGAAATTTTTCCCCAACATATAGTTTCAAAAAACTTTAAACATATAGCAAAGTTGAAACAATCTCATAGTGAACATTAAACTAATCACAACTGAGACTCTACCAGTTTTACTACATTTGCTTTACCACCTATCAATCCATCTGCCCAATCCAAGATATATTTTTTATGAACTGCTGGGATTTTAAAAGTGAGCCTATGTGTAATGAAGAATCTTAGTAGGTCATTTTAGGGTTGCCTCTCAATTTTTGCTGATGATGTGCATGAACAAAAAAGTTGGAAAACCACAAACCCACAGTGTTCAACTACCTCGCCAACCTCTAATCAAAATCTACTCAGAGCTCAAAGGCCATTTTATGTCTCCACATCTGTGTCCACTCTCTGAACGATTCTTTCCAGACCTCTTCAAAGCTCAGTACCAATCTGTGAAACCTCCCTCAATTTTCACACTCTCAACCAGAATTAACCAATACTCCCTACAGGGACCATATTTTTCAATCATGAGAAATTAGCTCACAGTATCTGCAACTTTGTTTTCAGCTTGTCTCGTTTACTAAAATCTGACCTTCTTGAGGGTAGTGATCCCCTTACTTCACTCTGAATCCTCAGCAATCAACATATTACCTAGCCTATAGGTACTCAACGAATAATAACAAACAGCCCCAAACCTGTCTTTACCCAGAAGCCAGAGAAGATTTTAGTCCAATATGCAAATAATTTAATCTGACTGGCACTTTAGAAGGCTTCATCTTAGAGCACTGTTGCTAAGAGCATGAGTTTTGGAGCCAGATCACCTGGGCACGTATCCTAGCTCTGCCATTTATTGCCAGAGTGACTCTGGGCAAGTTTCTAAACCTCCTGTGCCTCAGTTCCCTAATTTGAAAATGGATAATACTGTTTCACAGGTTATTGTGAGGATCAAATGAGATAATTTTCATTTGATAAAGCACCCAGATTAGCAGCTGGCACACAGTGAGCATTCCATCAACCTTAGTCATTGTTGACAGCAACCAAGTTAATAATGACAATGAGGTAAAAAGTCCTTAAAGGTGGAGTGGTAGCAGTGAAAACAAAGTGTAAAGAATGGCCATGAATGGACAAACTACTGAAAAAATGCCCAGTCAGGAAGGCAAGCAAATGGAGTCCGATATATATATTTCTCCCACTTTGTATTGAGATAGCTTGTGACTGAATTTTTTTAAAAAATTATTAAAAACAGCTATAATCTATCCAGTCTAGGCACATATTAGATGCTGAGCACAAGAAGTCTAGCATGACTGGACTCTAGACACAAGCTGTATGACCACTGCAAGTTTCTTTATGTGGGTCTTTCAATCTCTTAGCTGAGATTTTCCCCTCCTCATTACTCCACCCAGCACCATTTCCTTAGTTTATGATTCCAGTTCCATGTCGTTTTCTGACTGTGTGCACATCCCCAAGAGCCTTGGTTGGGGAATAGGTTTGTAGTTCTGTCCTACTCAACCCTGTACTACTTTTTTTTTCTTCCTGCCCACCTTCTTTAATTCTCAAGCCTTGCTATTCCCTACACGTAGGAACTTGAAACCTAAGAGTATGGGAAAGCAACAAAGCAACAGCAGTTGTGCCAAGAACTGGGGATGCTGCCAAGCTGTTCTCCAGGCCCCATATGCAGTGACCCCATGCAGAGATTAGACTGGCCCCCATGGGGCCGCACATGCTTGATATTCCCATTTGCTTCTGCTGGCTTTTTTTTCTCTCCTTTAAAGAAGCCTCTTTCCAAGCCTGTAAGTAATTCAAATCCAATTCATTCTTTAAGACCCAGGTGAGGTCCAACTTCAAGGAAGCCTCCTCTGAGCATGGTAGTCCAGATATAGCCCCCCAACACACATACACCAAACAAGTACTATACTTAACAATCATTACCATAAAGCGTAACCACATAACACATTTATACCATTGAATAAATGTTTCATATGTATATTTTGATTTTCCAAGGGCAGGAACCATGTCTCACATGTCTTCTAAACCCCTTCCTCTTAGTGGGTTAACATTGGTTGAAAAGTGAACCAGTCGGTTTGTTTGTTTAGGCTAAGGAAGGATGAGATAAAAATAGGTTGAAATGAAAATGGCTGAATGGACAGATGGGTGCAAAAGAAGCAATGGTTCAAAATTCGGGGAAAAGCTGTAGAAGAAAGGTGTTCAATTAACATGTTTAACTGATCTGCTGCAAGTTTGGAAAGAGACTAACAGAAGGATGTCAACTGCAAAATTTGAAAAGGGCAGCTTGAGGCAGAAAACAGCAGGTGAAAGATGGAGCTACAAAAGACATTCTGCTAAAACCTAGAGATAGGCCAATTGGGTAAAGGGGGTTATTGGGATGACATGGGTAGAGAGATGTGGTTAATGTAGGTGACCGAATTGGTAGGGGGTGGTATGAAGGGTTGGGTAGATGGATAAAATGGTCAAGGGTATTTAAGCAAGTGGGTTAGCCGACTGGGCAGTGAGTGGGTAGATGGGAGAAAGGTAAGTGGGTGGGTGGTTAGGTGTTTAGTTGAGAGGGAATAGGTGTGGAGCGAGTTATTTAAGATCCGGCCCCTCCCTCACCTTGACCCGGAAGCGGATGAGTGCTAGCCTCACGCAGTGGCTCAGGCAGGCCGGTGGCAGGAACCAGGCCCGAGGAGGAGGGGTGCCCTTGTTGCCCACGTGTCCCACGATCAGTTGCGCTGTCTGCCGCTCGGCCTGGCACCGACGGCCCCACTCAGCCAGCCGGTCCTTGCCCAGGCCCCCGGGGAACATGACCACCAGCTCCAGGCCGTCGCCGCCGGGATAGGCACAAGCCTGACAGAGCGCTGACAAGTAGCCCAGCATGGCGTTCCATTGGCCGCCACACACCCAATCCGTCTGGTAGCCGCCATAAAGCCGCGGCAGCGCTGAGCCCGCGTCCACAAGCACCCGGGCTCCGGGTAGCGGAGGGGGCGGCGGCGGCGGCGGCGGTGGCGGCGGCGGCGGCGGGTGCAGGCCGGGGTGCGCCTGGCCGTGATGGTGGAAGTGGTGAGCGGGGTGATGGTGCCGAGTCGGCCCCGCGCCCCCGGAGTAGGCACCCAAGGCGGCGGGCGGGAATGGCGGTTGCTGAGGCGCGGAGCCCCTGGCGGCGCGTGGAGCCCCGGGCGCTAGGGCTGCCGTAGGCGGCAGCTGACGATGCTGGTGCTGCTGCTGGTGCTGCTGCTGTTGCTGGCGCGAGACCGTGCGCGCGAGTTTGAGGAGGTCCACTGGCACCACGGCCCCGGGACAGCGCTTCTCCAGGAACTCTTGGAAGCCCTGAACGCCCATGCTTCGTCGGTGGGCAGATGAGACGGCGGCTGCGCAAGCAGGCTAGGCGGCTATCTGGGCGCGAAGCTGGGGGCGGGCGCGTGCGCACTCCGCAGGGGGCGAGGGGGCGGGGAAAGGATTCCCGGGGGGAGGGGTGAGCTAGAGAGGGAACGAGGGCGGGGTGAAGAGGAGACAGCTGACTGGATTTGGGAGAAGGGGTGAGGCCGACCGGACTCTGGAGAGGCTGGGAGGATAAAACCGATGACGGACTGTAGTCATTTCTTTTTTATCCCTATCCCGCCGCTCTTCACCGTTTCAAAAGGAGTAAAGCCTTTTCCTGCCACCTCCGGGAGCCATATTGTCTCTTCTCTGTGGTACACACTTTCTAGCTGTGGTGGTGGAGTAGCGGGGGCGGGGCAGGGAAGCGGGGCAACCTGGGAGTTGTATTCTCTTCTAAGGCTTCGGGATAAATAGTTGGAACTAAATTATCCTCTTCTACTCTTGTGTTCACTAGGTATCAAGGGGCGGGGCGTGATAAGCGTTTAGGATTTGCACTCTAACTCTACATCCACCGAGTTTCTTCAGGCTGTTTATCGCCTTTCCGAGGAAAAGGAGTTTGGGGGGTAGTGATGCATCATGGGAACGGAAGTAAAGTGGATTATTTTAATTCAGCTTAAGTATTATAAGATTCCCAAGGAGAAAGAATTTTCCTTTGGGGGGAGGGAATAACGTGGGTAGCACATTATTGAAAAAGACACATATGAAAGGTAAAAATGATAACCACCAACATTTCTGTGAGGCCTTGATGCTGGGAAAGATTGAAGGCAGAAGGGGAGGACAGAGGATGAGATGGTTGGATGGCATCACCAACTTCAATGGACATGAATTTGAGCAAACTCTGGGAAATAGTAAAGAACAGGGAAGCCTGGCGTGCTACAGTCCATGGGGTTGCAAAGAGTCAGACATGACTGAGCCACTGGATAACAATAATAATATAATCTTAGGTTGTAAAATAACCTTAGTTCTGTAATAATCCACATAACTTTTAGCTAAGGTAATTCTTTGAGGAAGAGTTTTTTGGCCCCAGTTTATGAATAGTGAGATTTACATTATTTATTTGCCTAAGGTAATGCAGAGACAAAGTGAAATGGGATATCCAGTGTACTCGGGATCTCTTTGTTTAGGGATATAAGCATCAACACAAATTAAACTACAAGTTGTACCTTTCTGGTACTCTTTGAGCTACAATGTCATATAGTTAGGACATTTATTTGCAACCACTATGAATCAATTTGTTGGGGAGCTCTTGAGAAAATAGCAGTAAGGGCTCCAATTCCAGACATAATTGTAAGGAAGGGAGACTCCATCCAGGGTCTGAGAATGAACTATTGTTTAACACTTGGAAATGAATTGTATGAGGAGACATGTGCTGACAGAGCAAGAGGCTTTATCGGGAAAGGGCACCCGAGCAGAGAACAATAGGGTAAGGGAACCCAGAGAAGTGCTCTGCCATGTGGCTTGCAGTCTGGGAGTTTATGGTGATGGGATTAGTTTTCAGTTTGTCTCTGGCCAATCATTCTGACTCTGGGCTCTTACTGGTGGTGTGTGAATTGCTCAACCAAGATGGATTCCAATGAGGATTCTGGGAGGTTGGTAGGACATATGGACTGCATCTCTCTCTCCTTTTGACCTTTCCTGAATTCTTCTGGTTGGTGGTAGCTTGTTAGTTCCATTCCTTACCAGGACCTCCTTATTGTTAAGATAACTCATGCAAGTGGCTACTATCTTGCCTGGCCAGGGCAGGTGGTTTCAGTTTTTCCCCTAACAGTACAGAATCATCTTTTGAAAAATCTATTTTCAGCATTCTCCTTGGCTGGTTATGATATTGTGCCAGTCTTCTGGATGACTGGCTTTTAGAGCCCACTGTTTCAGTAGGAGGAGAGTAGCAAAGAAGATTCATTCTGTTTTGTGAGTAGTAGTCAGATCTCGCTTGGAACTTAATAGAAGGCAGGAGATAAAAGCAGGCTAAATAAGAACACAAAAGTGCAGAACCCAAGAGTAGTCCAGGTGAAATGAAGTCTGAGAATAGTGTGCGTGCATGCTAAGTTGCTTCAGTTGTGTCTGACTCTTTGTGACCCTATGGACTGTAGCCTGTCAGGCTCCTCTGTCCATGGGATTCTCCAGGCAAGAATACTGGAGTGGGTTGCCATGCCCTCCTCCAGGAGATCTTCCTGACCCAGGGATGGAACTCTTACATTTCCTGCCATTGGAAGGCGGGTTCTTTACCACTAGTGCCACCTGGGAACCCCGAGAAGAGTGTGAAAGTGTTAATCACTCAGTCATGTCTGACTCTGTGGCCCCGTGGACAAGTTGCCCATTGAGAAAAGTGTATGGGGATGCAAAAGCTGAAAAAGCATCAAACTCCATAAAGAAATTCATCATAAAAGACTAGTGGAGATAGGATAAGCCAGATTGGCAAAGAATAAGTAGATGTTGAAGCAATGCACATAAATAACTCTTGAGAAAACAAGCAGTGAGAGAGAATAGTGGCTTGAAAGGATGGCAGATGGAAAGAATAGAGGTTTTTCTAGTATAATGGATACCTAAATGATTGTCTACTCAGCCCTCCTTTCCTAAGAATTAAACCTCTCCCCATTTACAGTTATAACAAAAACTGTCATGTTAACCATAACCATAGCTGACTGGGTCAGAGGCACATAATGAATTCAGGCTGGGTTGATCAGAATCTCATTCCCTAGAAATTTGAAACTGGACCAGAGAGACCAGTTTTTCTTGAAATTTAAATCTTGCAAGCTATCAGCAGTCAATTTTCCCATCAGATGAACAAAATTAAAAGATGCTGGTCTGAAGGAAGGGAGAAAAATGCAGACTCGGAGAAGACATGGAAGATAGGAAGGCTTCATCATGTTTAAGTCCCAGGTTTTATATCATTCTTTAGATATTCTTGTCCTTGGTTTCTCTGAAGCAATCTCATATCTTTACTATTTTTAAGATAGAATTGAATTAGAAACTACTCATGACCAAAAAATATTAATGCAAGAACTGGTACCAGAAATGGGGTGTGTCAAATTACAAACCCTAAACTGTGGGACTGGCAGAGATTGGAGATCTCTGGTATCATTAATCGAAAGTTTGCATTCTGTTATTTGGCAATGAAATAGGTGCTTATTGCTTTTGAGACTCAAAAACAGCAGCCCTTCTGCATATATCAAGAGTTTGGCAATTGTTGACAGTCAGATATTCATGGGCTTTGCTGACTTATAGTAGTAGAACTCTGTCTCATTTCAAATATTTCACTAATTAGGAAACTGGCATCCAGGCAGTTGGAATGAGGTTATCTATATAAGCAGATTCTTTACCATCTAAGCCACCAAGGAAGCCATCTATATAAGCCAAAGCTCCCAAATGTGAAGATCTCTTCCTCTGTACATGCATTCAGCTTTCAGCTGAATGGGTAAGTGTAACATGCCCAGGGCAGATCAAAAAAGAGAAGCTTCACGTCCTTTAAATCAGCCTACTGTTTTCTATCTGTGCTCTGAACTGGACACCTTGAGCAGAATGCCAGGGAGAAGGAGGCAAGTCCTTAGGTACAGAGCTAAGAAATAGAGCTGCAACAGAATGAGCAGAATGCCAGGGAGAAGGAGGCAAGTCTTTAGGTACAGAGCTAAGAAATAGAGCTGCAACACAATGAGTCAGGTTACTCTGTTTAGTAAATCTAAAGATTCAAAGTGCATAAGTTGACTAGATTCTTGGCACTTATTAGCATTGTGAGTCCCCTCAAATGAAATCAACAGGCAGTCATATGAGGTTTTGAGGAAGTTGTAACACTAGAAAATCATATCTAGTGAACAGCGACCGTGAGCCAGCAGTGATTCTCAAAGTATGGTACATGGACTAGCACATCTGCACCTAGAATCTGTTAGAAATGTAAGTTCTTGGGCCTCACTCGAGAGCTCCTGAATAAGAAACTCTTGGGGGTAAGGCCAGTAATCTGTGGCTTGTGTCTGTGCTCAGTCGCTTCAGCTGTGTCCTGACTCTTTGCAACCCCATGGACTGTAGTCCGCCAGGCTCTTCTGTCCATGGCATTTTCCAGGCAAGAATACTGGAGTGGGTTGCCACGCCCTCCTCCAGGGGATCTTCCCGACCCAGGGATCTCTGTTGCCTGTTTTGCAGGTGGATTCTTTACCTGCTGAGCCATCGGGGAAGGCCAATCTGTGATTTAAGTGGTGTCAAAGATAAACAAAGGCTGACATCAGTTAAAGCAGTGAGAACAGATTTTATTCAGTTACTGACAGTAGGGGAAAGAGCAGAGCTCCATTCCATTTGTGCAGAGGTGACAGCATTTTATTTATTTATTTATTTATTTTTGGTGACAGCATTTTAAAGGGAGAAGGAGGGAGGAGGAGTGAGGCGGGGCTCAAGTAGAGGCAAGAAAGGGAAAAATTACAAAGGGCTGGCCAGTGTAAATGCAATTAGGCTAGCTGTGTCTGCTCATTGGCAGTTACTGAAGTCAGCATTATATCCTATAATATAAGAGAGACAGAGGCCCTGTCCTTCATAACGATTACATTTCAAAGGATCGGTCCTTGAGACACACACTCTGGAGTTGTAGGAGATACATATACATCTCAAAGGGACAGGGGAAGAATTGATAATTGTAAGCCCTTTTTGGTAAACACTGTTAAGAAAGAGAGGTCAGGAGTCTATTGTCAGATGTCAGTTAGAATAAGCTGTAAATTCTTTTTACAGCCCCAAGCTTTTCCAGATGAAAATTGGGTCATCCCAGAGACTCTGACATATTAACATACTAGAACATGTTAGAACCGGATATGGAACAACAGACTGGTTCCAAATTGGGAAAGAAGTATGTCAAGGCTGTATATTGTCACCCTGCTTATTTAACTTATATGCAGAGCCTATCATGTGGAATACCGGGCCGGATGAAGCATAAGCTGGAATCAAGATTTCCGGGAGAAATATCAATAACCTCAGATATGCAGATGACACCACCCTTATGGCAGAAAGTGAAGAAGAACTGAAGAGCTTCTTGATGAAAGTGAAAGAGGAGAGTGAAAAAGTTGGCTTAAAACTCAACATTCAGAAAACTAAGATCATGGCATCTGGTCCCATCACTTCATGGCAAATAGATGGGGAAACAATGGAAACAGTGACAGACTTTATTTTCTTGGGCTCCAAAATCACTGCAGATGGTGACTGCAGCCATGAAATTAAAAGATGCTTGCTCCTTGGAAGAAAAGCTATGACCAACCTAGACAGCATATTAAAAAGCAGAGACATTACTTTGCCAACAAAGGTCTGTCTAGTCAAGGCTATGGTTTTTCCAGTAGTCATGTATGGATGTGAGAGTTGGACCATAAAGAAAGCTGAGCACTGAAGAACTGATGCTTTGAACTGTGGTGTTGGAGAAGACTCTTGAGAGTCCCTTGGACTGCAAGGAGATCAAACCAGTCAATCCTAAAGGAAATCAGTCCTGAATATTCATTGGAAGGACTGATGCTGAAGCTGAAACTCCAATACTTTGGCCACCTGATGTGAAGAACTGACTCATTGGAAAAGACCCTGATGCTGGGAAAGATTGAAGGCAGGAGGAGAAGGGGACAACAGAGGATGAGATGGTTGGATGGCATTACTGACTCAATGGACATGAGTTTGAGCAAACTCCGGGATTTGGTGATGGACAGGGAAGCCTGGTGTGCTGCAGTCCATGAGGTCACAAAGAGTGACTGAACTGAACTGAACTGAGAGACTTAGAAGGCTAGAAGCCAAGTTTGGTCTGGTCTCTTTAGTGCAGGTGTTTGAATGGAGTGTTTGTGTTGTGTTTTTGCAGGTTGCACTAGTTCTCCAGATGATTCTAATGTACTCTTAAGTTTGAGAATCACTGCTCTTCTAGAGCAAGCCCAAGGCCCAAGTACAGACTGGTAAAGCAAGAAGGAGCATCCATATAACTGACTCTCGTAAGTTTTTCTATACCTATAATTTGTTTTCTTCCTTCCTTCCTATTTAGGTGGAAATGGTGTATACTTGGACCAGTGACTGGATAAAGGTGTGCCCCTTTGCTTTCCTGAAAGGAAACTTTGTAGTTAATCTAAATATTTCTCTATTATTGCATGTTAGATCTATTGGTTGGAGAAGGCAATGGCACCCCACTCCAGTACTCTTGCCTGGAAAATCCCATGGATGGAGGAGCCTGGTAGGCTGCAGTCCATGGGGTTGCGAAGAGTTGGACATGACTGAGCGACTTCACTTTCACTTTTCACTTTTATGCATTGGAGAAGGAAATGGCAACCCACTCCAGTGTTCTTGCCTGGAGAATCCCAGGGATGGGGTTGCACAGAGTCGGACACGACTGAAGTGACTTAGCAGTAGCAGCAGATCTATTGGTGGCAGTCAAGTTATAAAGAGGTTGTAAGATCCACATTTAGATTGCACTGAACTAGATGAGGAAGGGGCATGTCCATGCCATGTTGTTGCTCTGGATGCAGTAGCTGCATGTGACTGGCAGTTGTCCATAGATTGTGAGGTGTGGGCATTTTGGAATTGTAGATATGGGGGAAATGGCATATGTGTTTATGGGGCAGTCAAAAGGAGGACTGTATGTAAACATCTATTTTGTCTCCCCTATGCCCCTTTGCTACCCTTTTCTCTACCTTACTCCCATGGTTGCATCAGGAGCCATTGTTTATGTACTTTCCCCGAGAATTTGGGATTGAGCTGGAGGAGGAAAGATGAAAACTCCTGGCTGCATTTCAGCATCTGATTTATTTGTTCTTAAGGGCCATCTTTATTATCCTTGTGTTTTGTGAGATACTACCACCAACTTTATAATAAATTCCTCTTTTTGTTTAAGCTTGTTCAAATTGGGTTTCTGTTACTTAAAAACACGAAACATATATATCACAAGAGAAACTTTATACTAAACATAGGGCATACAGAGGGTAGAGTAAACAGAGGCCAAAGCCTTGAAAGTAGAAAGGGACAGTGAATGTTACAGAACAGTGGTTAAAGTGTGTGCTTTGGAGCCGAGATCTGGGCTCCAAAACCTGTTCAACCCCTTACCTGCTACATAACAAGTTATTTAACCTTTTGAGCCCTTAATGTATCTGTGAAACATAGACTCATTAAGTTTTCATCAGATTTATTTGGTACCTACTATGTGCCAGGAATAATGCTTTGGTTAAGTTGGTGTTAGTCGCTCAGTCATGTCTGACTCTTTGTGACCCCTGGACTGTAGCTCACCAGGCTCTTCTGTCCATGGAATTCTCCAGGCAAGAATACTGGAGTGGGTTGCCATTTCCTTCTCCAGGGGATCTTCCCGACCCAGGGATTGAACCTGGGTCTCCCACACTGTAGGCAGATTCTTTACCATCTGAGCCACAAGGGAAGCCCACTATGTGCCAGGAATAACATTAGGCTGGGAGTAAAGAGTTCTCAAGACAGTCAAGGAGCTCAGAAGCTTGTGAAGATTAAATGATATATTAAAGTGTTTGGCACAGTAAGCACCTAACAAATCTTAATTATTAAAGTGAAAGGTAGAGAGAAGCATAAAGAGGTTGCATGAAGAGTTCACATTGTATTAAATCTTGTCTTCCATCTAAGTAATTAACTAGCTGTTTAGTTTCTGTTAAGGCCCCACTTAGCTTTCTTTATTGCCCAAATCTGTGGGGGCTGTTTGAGAGGCCGTAAGCTTATAATGGTAATAGGAAATAATTCATTAGAAGGTCTAATGAGGCTGCTATATTGCTTCTGTTTCTTAAACCAGCAATAATAGCAGGGAGGTCATTTGATTAGTAAAGAAAACAATGACTGTGGTTCTCAACCCTAGTTAGGTTAATATGATATTAATATATTATCTGGGGAGCTTTTTAAAACAATACTAATTAGAGGGATGGGGCCCAGACACTATTTTTATTTTACATTGTGGTAAAATATATATAACACAAAATTTACCATCTTAACCATTTTTTAATAAATTAATTTATTTCTCTTAATTGGAGACTAATTACTTCACAATATTGTAGTGGTTTTTGCCATGCAGTTGAGTAGTGTTAAGTATATTCTCTTTGTTGTGCAGCTAAGGCACTAATTTTTAAAAATACCTCCCTGGGTGACTTTAATATGCAAACAGAGATAAGAACCTCTGAGCTGGAATGGAGAAATCTTACAAATACTGGTTAAATTCCTGAGTCTACTTCCTCATTTGTAACATGCATGTGAGCTAGTCTTCATCTATTTATCCCAAAGTCTTCTTCCTATTCAGACTATCATCTATGCTGTATTTCATTTCTGTCTTGAGCTCCTGTCTTAAGACCCACCTTCTCAATTTCCTCAACTCCTACAACTTGAGCTCCTCCTAAATTCTTTAGTCACAGACTTAATTATGTCATCTCATTCTTTTATATAATGCTCATTAATGATGGCACATTTTAAATGGGTTTTATGGTGTTTTATCATCCAACTTAAATATTTTCATCTCTGAAACTCACTTTACATCATCTATCATTGCAGCCAATACTCAGTCTTTCCCCAGCAGACTTGCTGTTGATTTGCAGATTGGGTTCAGCTTTGTTACATCTTTATGACTGTTTCCTCTTCTCTTTAGTGATATGTAAGGTCCCTTCAGGAGTTGTTACTGTTATTTGAGCAAACCAGGCACAGTGCTAAGGCCTTTATGTTTTTTTTTTTTACTTAGTCTCAAAATACCACCACTGAGGTATTTTTACAGATAAGGAAATTGAAGCTAATAAGTTAAGTATTTTTCGTAAGTTCACAAAGCTAGAATACAAATCCAGGTCTGCTGGACTCCAAAAGGCATCTGTATTAACTATAATCCAAACCAGGGCCCATTTCTAAACCAGCCTGATTTCCCAAGTGCAAGTTTGTTGTGAAAGTCACTAGCGTTGTCTAACAATAAGCACACTTAGCAAATTTGGGACATATCTCATTTAATAGTCAAAACCACTTCATTTTACAAATGAGAAAACAGAAGTTTCAGAGGTCTGTAGATCAAAAAACCTGTGCTTGTTCCACTGTGTATCCTCCCTTTGTTGTTGTTTAGTTGCTAAGTTGTGTCTGACTCTTTTGTGACCCCATGGACTGTAGCCTGCCATGCTCCTCTGTCCATGGGATTTCCCAAGCAAGAATACTGGAGTGGGTTGCCATTTCCTTTCTCCAGATCTTCCCTTTAGGGATCACCTAAGAGAGAATACCTTGGAGTCACTGAATCATTAAATCAAGGTAATAGATTTTTTAAAACATTTTAAGAATCTTCATCTAATCTTGAATATTTCTGATAGACCCCTTATTCTGCCTCCAGGGCTATTTGCATAAATATATATATGAGTCTTCTACCTAAATTATCAAATGAACAAGGGATCTGACCTCATTTGACAGTTTCCCAAGTCACTGTAGTGTGGTAAATGAAAGATGTGCAAGAGAGATTTCCAAATGCACTTTTTTTTCCCTGAAAGTGGACCATAAACACTATCAGTACAAATGGAAATACCCCAGCATAAGTTTGTGCAAAGAGCACATTTTGAATCATTGCTTGTATCATAAACATATACGTCTAATCCTGAAATTATAAAACAAGCACTGGATATAACCTCATGTAAGACATATGAAGGACTTTCCTGGTGGCGCAGTGGATAAGAATCCACCTGCCAATACAGGGGACACAGGTTCGATCCCTGGTCCAGGAAGATTCCACATGCCACAGAGCAACTAAGTCCGTGTACCACAGCTAGAGAGTAGCCCCTACACACCACTGCTAGAGAAAGCCCGAACACAGCAATGAAGATCTAGTACAGCCAAAATTAAAATAAATAAAAACAAGAAAGATATATGAAGAGAATATATACTAATCATAATGATTAGTTGAAAAGTTAGTCTAAATGTATTTTGATTGCTATTACAGTATATCTGAGAGTCAGTATGAAAGTCAAAGTATTAATCACTCATTCATATCTGACTCTTCACAGCCCTATGGACTATAGCCCACCAGGCTCCTCTGTCCATGGAATTCTCCAGGCAAGAATACTGGAGTGGGTAGCCATTCCCTTCTCCAGGAATCTTCCCAACCCAGGGATCGAACCAGGGTCTCCTGCATGGCCTGGGGTTTTTCCCATGACCTTTGGAGTCAGACCTGGGTTTGCATCCAGGCTTCATCATTTACTAGCTATTGTGCCTTGGTAAATTATATAATCTCTCTGACCTTCAAATTTTCTCTGTTGAGACAGTAACAGATCTTGCTTATAGGATTGTTTTGTGAATTAAAAAATATCACAAGCCTGACTAACACAGTTAGGTATTCAGTAAATCATAGTGACTGTTACAATTATGGCTCATTGACAAATCAGGGGAATAGGTCCAACTCCAAAATTTGTTGGAGCTATAAATCAAGAGGTAACATACAGGTTGGTTAGTTTGTCCAGCCAATATAACTACAGGATTAAAGTTTTAAAATCTGTTAAGTTAGATTTCGTAAATGAAGAACCAGCTTAAGCCAGGTGATTGCAGTGACTATGACAGTATTTTAATAAGATAATATACTCATTTTAACACAGCCTTTATTTTCTGTTTCAAAACAAAATTTCCAGGAAACAAAATACTTAACAATGGTTGGGTACAAATGAAATAAAAATCACAGTTTCAAAGAACCAAAATCTAGACAACTGCTTAAAGGCAGATCGCTTAGGTTTATAAAAAAAAATAATAAAAGTTAATGTCAAGAAGGATTAAAATTAGTTTTAACAACATTCCATATAATGCTACATTCCCCAATTAAGAAAGGAGAGTTGACATATACAACTAAAGGTTAAGTGTAGAGAAGTGGCTAAAATTCTGCATACTTTATAGTAAATTATGCATGAAAGTTTATTAATTGCATAAACTTCCTGAGTGGCTCCCATGCTGTACTAGGTCTACATGCTTAATATTCATATCAAACAAATTACAGCTTTAAGTGATTGAGCATGACAGACCTTGAACAACTGCACTTTCCAATCAATCACTATTTCTGCTGAGGGTATGTTTTGGACCACAAACTTCAATCTGAAATCTTACAATGGAGAAGAAATGCAACTTAAAAACAAAAATGGGAAGGATGACAAGCATGAATTTAGGAATTTTATTTTTCAATGACACTGTTTTCTTTCTCAAGAGCCCAGTTTCTCTCTTCCCTTCTTGCTTGACTTTTAGCCTTTTTGCTTGAGGTTTTTTTAATAAAAAAAAAATCTTCCAGAATGGGAGCTGTTGGTTTATATAATCTTCCAGCTATCTCAGTTGAAAATACCTTCAGTGTAACCTAGTTACTATCCCAGGCCTATGCCTATGTTGGCTGTCAAGGTTTCTGACCAATGTTTGTGTTCATCCTTCACATACAAAGACTATTTCCATGGTGACCTGAAAGCATTTCAGAAACATTTCATACTAATTTCACTTCGAAGGATTTTACCAAGTTTGAGTGTCACCATTTTATAGTCTGAACTACTTGTGGGATTTTTATTTCAATCTCAGAAATTACACTTAAACAAATCAATGACCTTTTCTATGCTCCATTCCCTGATTGGGTCATCTTTTAAATAAAAGGGGAAAAAACAAGTCCCCAGGAAACTACTTTCATCAAACTTTCATCCAGGATGAAAAATGAACAATCTATTCTAGAAATAATGGCCTGCACAACACCTCAGATATCTCAATATTCTAAACCAAACAGAAGATTAAATAACTGAATCCCAAACTGATGGCAAGGATACTTCAGGAATGTACTTGTAGATGAAGCCAGAAATACAATATTAGTACTAACATTAAATGTGCTTTAGTGTTACACACAGTAAACAAGGGAAACAACTTGTGGTTTACAAACATTTGCTCAGTTTTCTGGGGGGAAAAAGGAATGCATCATTTTCATCACTCAGAGAAGACAGCAAAGGGGAAAGTCAATGCCTCTGATAAATGTTAGAGATTGGATGAACAGTTACAATTAACTACAATTCAATTAAAAGCATACAGCCATTTTAAGGTAATAAAATATCACTACAAATACTTAGTTGTATGCTAGTATGCTGAATGACAGGCCACTGCTCTAAGATTTATCAAATATCTCATTGTGATAGTTAAAGCAATTTCAACCCATAGCCCTTTAGGCACACAGACAAGAAATGCATCTCTAATAAAAGATGCGAAGTTACAGGCACTGGACTGTCTAATTTAGGTACTTTCTTACCATTTGTTTGTTTACAGCTAACTTCTACCACTAAGTCCTATATTGCCACCAGCTGGATTTATTTCTCTGTTCTCCATCCCTACATCCCCAAAGCTTATTTCAGAAGCACGTGGCTCTCATCACTTAAAACATAGATTGGTGGCAGAGTGATGGTCCCTCTCATTTCAAACTCACAGCACTGGGACAAGAAGGCAGGCCAGATTTATAACCTGAAAGAATACTTAGAATCAAGGCAAAAAAACAAGTTTCACAGGCAGTGTTTTCATGTGTACCCCAAAACAGCTTTGAAAGAGGTAGATAAATAATTGTAATTGGATTGGGATTAAATATGGGGTTCTAAAATGATATAGCCCATCATATTATACATAACACTCCACACTCAATCCAAAAATCGCAGCAGAAAAGTGCCTTTTAAACTTTCACAGATAATTTTGCTGTCAAACCATTGGAATTCATGCTGGATATAAAACTGGCAAGAAAAGATGAAAAATGAAGTGGATATTTGTTAACTACAGCAAATTGCCTTAAATAGAGATTCAAGACTGGTACAAATACATAGGGTTATTTTCATTAGATTTACACCAATACTGGTTTCATATTCTTATGATGTTACACCCAACTTCACAAACATAGCAGCAGGTACTTCATGATGAAATGCTCACATTGCCACATATGGAGATACAGTACTATTCATCAGACTTGCACTTTGAGAAGTAAATGTGATGGTTGGACATACTGACTACCCTCAAGAAAGCTTTACAAGCAGGATTGTTTAGTGTAATCCTTTTTCTTCTACAAGAAGGAAAATGGAAAGGACAGGTTTTGGTGTGTGTTGGAAATGGGAAGAAGGCCCTTCTTTATAGTAGGCTCTTTGTTAAGTAAGAAGGGAATGTCTGAGCTTTACCTCAAGAGTTAATTATTTCTGGGTAGGAAAAGTACCTCAGCAAGGATGAAAACAGCACTATCATGATTTATCAAAATTATGAAATAATGCAAAACCCCTAGATAGAAAACTAGCTAATATTTACAGTCAAAGTGACTATAATCTGAGTCAAACATTTAAGTAATGGGAAAAAATAACTTAAAAACCCACAGTGATGTGAATAACACTGTTTTCTTCATTTCTGCACACTCACTTTTTTCTGTATTTTTAAACTTACACACGTTACATATACATAATGTATACATAACATATATGTTAACCCAACTACTGCAGTCAGCATGGAGACAGCAGTACACTATTCACCATCTTCAAACTTTAGAAGACTACTTTTCTTTCCAGCAAAAAATCTGAAAAGATTCTAAATATTACAAGGCACTGCAAAAGTCTGCAGGCAAAATAATGATGAATTGTACATAAAACAGAGGTGGTGGCAAAATGTGGGACATATGATATAGAGCAGCCATTAATAAATGTCATCCATGGAGCTTTTTTCATCCTGGGGTACACTATTAAAGGATTGTAACTCCAAAAAGGATCATAAAACCTGCAGTATTTTCAGCTTATAAATTGTAAGTCTCAATGTAATCACACAAAGCTGACTCTACTAATGAAACACAAGCAGTTTGAAAGAATTACAGATTTTAGGCACATTGTTTTTTGTACACATGGAAAACTGCAATGCGAGAATTTGCATTACACTAATGTCCTAAAACCATTTCAACTTGCAAATAATACTGTAGAAGAAATTTGAAGAATCTGTACATAAGATTTAGAAAGACTCATCCAAACCAGAGTATGTTTTATAAAAAGAAGCTGTGACTCTTATCAACAGCAGTTCTCAAAATGCTGTCCTGGATGCCCCAAAATGATAGTGACAGAATCTTCATGATGCTGAGTGTGATCCTCAGGTAAGCAACAGAAGACACTTTTTTTTTGGAAAAAGGGTGTTGAATGTCACAAAGTAGAGTGTGCAAAAAAAAAAAGTACACCCATTAAGTTTTCCTCATTACCTGGCAAGATCATGGGGTAAGATTTTTAGAGGAATATGGAGGAAAATCTGTCAACAGAAATGTTGGGTGATCATTTGGAATGTTGACCAATAGAACTCATTATTAGGTAAGTGTGTCCTAGAAATGACTTTGAAATCTTCAGAGTAAAAAGTATTTTAAACATGTTTATATGTGGTAGTTGATAAACACTGTTTTAGAATTCAATATTTGGGTTTCACAGATTGATCAAGCATTAGGTAACTTTGTGACCAGACTTTTAAGAATATTAGTTAACTTTCTTGAAAACCAAAAACGTATATTCTGACATTGCCTCCTCTCCTCCTAAAACTGGATAAAACCCAGTAAAGTGCAACTTGACAGTGATCTCTCTCAGATTCTAAAGAGGCTGCCAAAATCATCTAAGATCTAAAATCATCTAAGATGCTACAGATACTAACAAGAAAACTATAACAACTAAAAAAAAGGTAATCCCCCCCCCAAAAAAAAAAGTTAAGGGCAACTTAAATAGTATCCTTCGAGGGTCTACTATCTACTGCAGGACAGTGTATACCCCTCATCTCTTAGAACCCTGTAAAGCCAGTGTTTCATGTGTAAGTCTCAAAACCTACTGTATCAAGTAAATTTCTCTTCAGAAGAATGGATTAATAGAGGTGTAACTTGAATAGTCTTTGTTAGGAATACAAAGATTCCCCCCAAATGAGATTCATATCAGCTGCAGTATATCCCTTGCAGAAGAATGCAAGCCAAACCAATGCCTCTCATGCTCAAATACAATGTAGTGTGCACATGAGAAACAAAGAGATAGCTGCTTTGAATTACTATGGAAATCCTAAAGCAGCTACATTATCTGCAGAATCAAGGAACTGTTACAGTTCTGTTTTTTCCTTCTTCTCCGCCTCACCTAAAACAAGGCTTCACTCCTACTGCTGTGATGACGGGAAGAAAATCACATTAAAAAGGGCTCATGTTTTATATTGGTTGACAGTTATTCTAATTTTATACACCAAAACATTTCCTGCAGCAAGTTACCCTGCCTTCTCTGAAAGATAAACCTAAGATAAACAACATGAAGAATCTCATAAGACCCTGCTGGAGAGTCTCACTTTGTCTATGTTTGGGGAATATAAATTTAAATAGTTCTTATACCTTTTAAAGAAAAGTATCAAAAAAAAAAAAAAAAGAAAAGTATCATCTAGCTGCAGAGAACTGCAATTTTAAAAAATGAGGGCTTCTCAGCAATGCATGGAAAGTGTCCTGGAAATGATAATGCTCAAGCTGAGCATATTAAAGCATTCTGAACGGTATTTTTTAAAAAATCAAGTATCAAAGAGGATAGGATTTGAAGTGAAAAAACATTTCTATGTGCAGTGTTCTATATACAAACTGCACAGTTCTACAGGTGATGAGCTATATCAAATACTACACTGGAACAAAAAATAATAGTGGAAAGTAAACTCAAAATGAAGGAAAATATGGCAGAACCCAAGAAGAAGAAAGTTTAATACCTTAGGTATCCTGAAAATAATTCTGAAAAAAACTCCCTTTTCTTCATTATCTACTCTGATTTACTTGGGACCAGGAGGGATTGTGGACGGATTCTGCACTGCTGAAGCTGGAAATGCCTGCAAATTCATCCCTGGTTGGAACGGTCCCCCAGGTTGGTTAGGAATTACTAGAGACTGTTGTGGTGCTCCTGAAATTCCTACCCACTGTACTGGATACCCTGGCCCCACCACAGCATTATACTGACAAACATGGGGTATTCCATATGATGATAATGGCCCAGGAAATGAAGGAAGTGACAGTCCTTGTGGCAAGGAGGTTGGGACAGCTCCACGGATTTGGGACAGAGAAGAAATCCATGTTGGTGTGTAGCCCATAGTAGATGGAGTATTCTAACAAAAATAAAAACAAAAACAAAAGATCAGTTTATTTGATAGATGCTTTTACTCTATATTCCTATTCTTTTTTGTCTTACTACTACTCTCTCATTATTATTCTGAGCATCTACCATTTTGGGAATAACTTTCTGTGTGCTCATAGTTATATACCTATTTCATTTCATCTTCATAACTGCCCTGCAAGACAAGCATTTTTAGATGAGGAAACAGAAGCTAAAAATTAATAATGCCCATCACCACTTAGCAAATTAACAGTAAGGTAAGGATTTAAACACAGTTCCAGATAACTCCAAGGCCCCTGGTAAATTTCTGTTCACAGTTCAATGTCTCCTTTCCTCATACGAGCACTACTCTTCTATTTTTACTTCCTTCTGCCAGTCCCAGACATTCTTTCATTCAGGGCCACAGACAGTAATAGTTCATCTTACTACATAATTCTCTGAAGACAGAGGATCATAATTTGGTGTGGCATAGGGGAAACAGCCTGGCATATAGTAGGTGCTCAATAAATGTCACCTCCCTACCTCCTACTACTCACTATTTGAAGTCTGATATTTCTGTTATATTTGGGGAAATTTAAACTCAAGACAATTATGTTTTTGACAGTTCTGAGAAAATATATTCCTGATTGATTCCTATTATATTATGATTATGTGTATGTATAGAGATTACTAAAGTCAACTGAGCACACACATAGAGATTACTGAAATCATATGCACATGAGAATAATATGTCTAAATAAAAGTAAATAATTCTTCCTTAAGGGAGAGCTTGGTATCAGTCCCAAATTCTTAGTTCTTTTAAATTGATGGTCAAGTTAAAACCCTTTCAACTAAAGTTTCAAGTTTAATTAAGGATAAAGGTTTTCTTGCTTGACTCAAGAATGAATGACAAAATCTCCTGAGGGGAAAAAAGAACTCTTATTTAAAGTCCAGCAATCCCATTTTCATATCAGTGTTTTTGTTGTTAAAGTAAAATTAAATACTTCTGGTTTTAAAATAGCTCATATAGTATGATCACATGTTTGTAAAGCTATTTCTGTGTATCCATATATAGACATACAAAGATATCTGAAATGATATTTATCTAAAGTTAGTGACAATCATTTCTGAGTGGTGGAATTTTAAAATTTTGTACTTTTCTGCATTGATTAACTTCTATAACACACACTATTATTTTACAAACAATACCAATGTGATTTTTATTTTGAACAAAGACTGAATTGGAGATGACTTGTTATACTTAATTTTCTCTTGGATATTTAAAAGGCATCTCAGATTCAAATAACCACAATCAAATGTATGATTTTTCTACTACCAAAGCACACTGCCTGCTCATGTTCCCCTTCTTGATGATTGGTACACTGGAATGATAGCCAGTTATACCAGCCAGAAACCTACCCTTGACACCTCCATCTGGTCCATTTTATCTCTTAAACATTTTTTGGAATCTGTTCATTTCTTTTCATCTCAGCTTATCTCTCTTTTTTAAAAAAATAAAATAGTTAAAAAGTTCAACTTCTCTTTATCAGGCCTACTATGACGAATTCTTGATTGGTCTACCAAGCTTATCTTCAATAATCTTTCTTCTTGCTTCAAGTCAGACTGATCTTTTCAAAAAGCAAATCTGATCACGTCAACCCTAGGGCTTCAGTGGCTATCTATCTTTCTTAAAGACAAAGATCCTTATCATCACTACTTTTAAGACCCTATAGACCTCCTTAGATTCACTGTGCACCAACTCCTCTCTGCTCTCTTCAATTCAGCCAAATGGGTCTGCTTTCAGTCCTTTCAGTCTCTGTTTCCCCATACGGGGCTTTGCATATACTGTTCTTCCTGCTTAGAATCATATTCCCTCCCCTTTTCACCTAGTTAACATTTACCTTTCAGATCTCTGCTTAATCATCACTTTCTCAGGAATGCTTTCATTGACTTCCCTTTACTAGGTCAAATTTCCCTTACTGTATGATATCTTATATCTCTCTTTTGTAGTCCTTATTACAGCTGCAATTTTATATTTTTTTATACAAGTCTGTTCATATCTAACTTTCCCACCAGCATATAAGTCCCATGAGAATAAGGAACATACACTTGTTCTTACTAATCAAACCCAGTGCCTAGCAGAGGGCTTGGCACATAGTAAAGGACCTGGCACATAACTGTGACAGTTTTCTAAGGCTACACAACAGTAACATGCAAGATCATTAGATAGTGAGACAGGCTCTCCACATAAAGATCAACTGAACTTAAAAATACAAAAATAGTTACCACATACAGGATACTAGTATGTGCTAGGCACTTTATAGATGTTAATCCTCACAACAATCCTGCAGAGCAGAAAGTAGTATCCCTGTTTTAAAGGCATGGAAACTGAGGCACAAATGACTTGTCCAAAGTCATACAACTAGTAAATGACTGAGCTGACCTGGAACCAAGTCTGTATTAAGAACATTTACCACTTTTATTCATACTCCATTTCCTATGCACTCTTCCTCCAAGAATCCCTCATTATAACTGCAACAAACCACTCTTCAACTCAGCAACAAAGACTTCCATTCACATAATGCTCAGAGCAACTTTCACTGGCAGCACAAACACATTTATGCCTTGAAATCTGCCTCTAATGGCTTCCAATTTTTACAATGGTGATACTATCTGTGTACAAATCCATGCCAGGAATAATATAAATACAGAGAGCCTTCAAGCAGATATACTGTTTACTAGTTTGGAAAATCTAGGCTTTTGAAAATTTTTATTCAATATTAACTCTAGATGTATTTTCAGACTCTTTACCAAACTAAATGCAATGACTATATATACACACACATATGTGTACACAAACATAACAGACACAGACACACACAGACTCAGATATATCTCTTTCAATTATATGGGTTCAGATTCGAAGCCCTGATTCACATTTTAATAGATTTACTCATTTTGAAAAAAAATGATATTTTAAAAATTCACGCAGAGAAAACAACAAAGTAAAATAAGATCCAAATTCCACCATCCAGGATATTTTAAGGGCTTTTCCTATTTATATGCATCTATAGGCTAGGCTAGGCTAAGTCGCTTCAGTCGTGTCTGACTCTTTCTGACACTGTGGACCGTAGCCCACCAGGTGTGCCTGTCCATGGGATTCTCCAGGCAAGAATACTGGAGTGGGTTGCCATGCCCTCCTCCAGGGGATCTTCCCAACCCAGGGATCAAACCCACATCTCTTACGTCTCCTGCATTGGCAGGTGGGTTCTTTACCACTAGTGCCACCTGGGAAGCCCATGTGCATATATACATGTATCTAATATATATAATTTTACCTAAATACTATATATACTATTCTGTGATCCTATCTTCTTTCCACTCCAGAATGCATTTTGGACATCTTTCTACACTTCAATTGCCATGTACACCTAAGACCAGATGCAATTAACCAGACATCTCATCCATAAACTTAAGACATTTATTATAATAATTAAAGATCTTTAAAATTCTTTTTCATATTGAATACATAAAATAATTTATTGGCTCTGAGAATATTGATCTACCACTAACATAAGATAGCTTTTCCTCGAAATCCAAACTTCTTATACCACAAAAACTGAATTAACCCTTACACCAGATGCTTTCTTTTTTGATCCTTGATGTTTTTTCTTCCAGGTATAATAGCCTAAAACAAGGGTCAGCAATCTACAGCCTGCCAACTCTTTTTGCAAATCAAGTTTTATTGGAACAAAGTCATGCCTACTTGTTTATATACTGTCTATGGCTGTTTTTGCAGCATTGAGTAGCTACAACCCTATGGCTTGAAAATATTTACTAACTGGCTCCTTCCCAGAAAAAGTCTGTGGGCCTCTGCCCTAAAAGATAATTTGCTTGAATACATAATGAATCTAGACAAGGATAAAAGTCTCTATACTGTCAAGTCACGCCACTCTCTCATGGTAATTATAACCATAGACCTATGTGAATCAATTTTTAATGGTTTTAGTTCTCATAAATAGAGTCAGGTATAAACTACTTACTTCATATGCTTTGTTCCAGTTGTCTGTTTCTAGTTTCTGTTGACTCTGTTTAAGTTGGTTTAAACTTGGCTTAATAAGCGAATTTCCTACTGTTTCCTTTGTCCAGTCATCCACCAATTTGTGTAAATCATCTGTGAACATTCCTTTTTTACTAACTGAAGATTGCTGGAATGATGCTGCACTACTTTCCACACACAGTGGACCTATAAGAAGAAAATAAACAGAGAAACCATGAAAAGGAATTAAAACATAAACAAATACTCTTTTGTGGCTGATAATGCAGAACTACCTATTGGGTATAGATAGGGTAACCAGGTATTCTAATTTATCTGGGACAGTTCTGGTTTAAAGCTGTTGTCCTGGTGTTACTACTAACAGTATGCCCTTCACTCTCAAAAGTTTTCTCTTGTTTGGGTGGCAAATTATATGGTCACCTTAGGTATAAGTCAACTATAATAAACAGTATCTCAAAAACATCAGTATCAACTCTATAATCTTTTCATCAGTTTCCTCAAATAGATACTTAGAAGAGTTAAAAAACAATCAGAATGTTAAAAAGTAGAAAGAATCTTAGAATTCTAATCCAAACCACCATTTGTTTTATAATGGGGAAATGTGGCCTAGAAAAAATAAATTGACATGCCTGAGAGCTTGCAATTAGTTACCAGCAGAGCCAGGCCTGGAACTCTAAAGTCTAAATGAGAACTCTCTCTTTTTTCAATATACCATACTGACTTTCAAATTTTTCAGAAAACTAGAATCTCATCTATTTTTTTAAAACAATATTTTTGTTTATATCTAGAATAGCAGAAACAAGGAGGCAGATGGTTTGTTAGTCTCATGAGTTCTAGAGCGCAAGATGTACAAATAGATGAAAGAAATCAAATATAGATGTCTCCATCAATGAAGAAGTCTCCTAATCTGAACATCATAGTAAGTCTTTAATTTAGTACTCTAACACAAGCTAACTAAATCATTCTCATAAAAAAGATTCATAAAATTCCTCTGACTGATTTACGAGTCAAAACTTACAAAGTGGGTCTAAAATGAGTTTTAGGAAATGCAGTAGTGAAATTTAAGCACAATAACACTTCCAGGGATTTAATTAAATACATAAGTGACAAAATCTTGTACAATTGTTATGTTACTTTTTTTAATTGTGAAAAACTATTTAAAATGTAAGAGATAAGGCAAGAACCTCCATATTAACAGTTTCAAAGTACTTTTATATTCTTTGAAACTCATAACAGGGCCAGGGCCATGATATAGGTTCAGCAGGTTATCATTCTATTTTGGGGATGGGAAGACTAGAATCCAGAGGGTAAACAGCTGAGGTTATATGCTGGGGTTAGAACCAAGTATCCTCATTGTTTTGTCAATGTGCTTTCCATTATACCATGCCAACCCCATGCCTTTTCCCATGGGAAAAGGATAAGAAAATTCTTTAATAAGGAGGGACATAATAATCTAAATGATTGTTTATACATAGTCTATCATTCTCTATGACTGCTGAGCTACTGAAGGCTTAGATTCAAGGATATTAAAAATTAAATGGACACAGGGAACTATATTCAATATCCTGTGACAAACCATAATGGAAAAGAATATGAAAAACTCTCTATATATATATGTATTTATGTATGTATAGCTGAGTCACTTTGCTGTAGAGAAGAAATTAACACAGCTGCTGCTGCTGCTGCTAAGTTGCTTCAGTCGTGTCCGACTCCGTGCGACCCCATAGACGGCAGCCCACCAGGCTCCTCTGTCCCTGGGATTCTCCAGGCAAGAACACTGGAGTGGGTTGCCATTTCCTTCTCCAATTAACACAGCATTGTAAATCAGATCAACTACACTTCAGTAAAATTTAAAAGCAAACAAACAAAAAAGCAATGGAGTCTGAGGACAGACCAAGAGGAGCTTAGAGACATAAGTAAATATCAGGTGGTATCCTGGATGGGATCCTAGAACAGAAAAATAATTTATGTAAAAACTAAGGAAATTAAAGTATGGACTTTTGTTAATAAAAAACTAAATGCAAACATATTAGTGAAAATTGCTTAAAAAGAGCTTAATGAAATAAGTGGAACGAACATATTCTCATATTCAAAACAGTTTCACAAAATTAATTTACTAATGTTGGGCAACCATGGTGTACTAAAACGATGTACCCATCTTGTTGGAATTCCTACTTTTCTAAGTTTTAAAACCCAAGAACATACAAGTCAGCCTATAGTAAAAGTATCATTTTTTCCTGTTTTCCCTCTGCACATTCATCTGATTCTCTGCCAACTCAAGTGAGCAAACAAATAGCACAACAATATTGGGGAAGACTTTGGAGCTGAAGCCTTTTATAGATTGTGTTCTTACCCTGGAAAAATGTCAGCAGGTAGGAATAAAAAGGAGACAACAGCCAGAAACATATACATATTATCATTCTATTCATATCATAATAGTCTATACATATATATATATTCTATACATATACCATAATCTTCTACACATGTTATCAAGTGCCAGCATTTCTGCCCACACAGCTAATCTGAAGTATTATTTCTGTGCTCATTCCCCTTTAGTTTCTATTAAAAAAAACATGTTACAAAGAGCTAAGTTTGAATGTCATTCATTTACGAACATTTCTGTACTAATGGAAAACCCAGTGTCAGGATTTTTCTTGTGTACAAATCTGGTGGAACGAGTGATCTTGAGCACTCAACTGGTGGCCAGTGATGACTGCTACACTAATGGTACAATTGCCAACAAGTGGAGGACATATTTATTTATTTATTTTTATTGAGGAAACATTGATCTACAACATTATATGTTTCATATATACAACACTGTATTTCTACTTCTATATACCTTACTAAATGTTGTTCAGTGCCTAACTATGTTTTACACATGGAAGGAACATTTATTGATTGATTTCATTTAAAAGTTATTCATATCATATTAAAGTTCACAAACCAGAAATTACCCAACCAATGCACATTAAAAGAAATACACTTCAAATGTGTTTTATGATAGTAACATAACTTGTTAACTTCAAAAGTGCTCTTTTAATATTGATTTCTTATTGATGAAATGAGTAAAGTCAGAGTTTAGTCCTTAGTGTTCTTTTTTGTTTTTTCCCCAAGTTAATTCCTACATTCAGGTAGTTCCAGTAATCACCCAACTGCAAATGTTTCCATCTCTTTACCTCAAATCTTGATCTTTCTTCAATCCAACCTCACACCCAACTCCCAAATGTATTTCTCCAATTCAATTTCAATAAATTGTTCAAGTAAATACACCTATCATTGTGTTAGTGACAGTTTGCCTAAATGGTGTACTTCTGTTAAAGATACCACATTTTCTCCACTCAGACTAAGACCCTTTGAATCTCCCCACAAACACACACATATCCAGTTTATTGCCACATCAGAGCAATTCATCCTATACGACATCTCTTATCTATTTTCACTCCCATAATTCTCTAAACTCTTAATTATCTCATACATGAACTGCTATGATGGCAGTGATCTTAAATAGATTGACTCCCTGGGTCAAGCTAACACTGTTCACAATGCCATCAGATTAGTACCAGTTAAATGCTGTTTTCAGCATTTCATTCCTCTGCTCAAAGAAAACCCCTCAAACCCAAACTTTAATAGTTTCTTAGAACCAACAATAGTGGGTTTTCAACTTGTTTTGGTGGCAAAGTCCTTGGTAGTCATGATTATCTTTGCAGAGCATGCAAACATACATTATCTTATTTATTATCCTTAAACATTATATCATTAAGCTTAAATACAAAATAAAGTGCTAGATTAGATAGATTATCTTACATCAAACTACAGCAATTTTTTTAAAGTGTGGGGAAAAAACCTTCTAATGTAAAGCCCTCCATTTAACTCAACTGTTATATTCTCTTTCTCCCAAATAAATCTTTAAGAGTTTATGATTTGCATTTCTTTATATCATGCAGTTCTACCTACGGACAATACTCTTCACACTCCACTTCATCAATTTTAATCCAGTCCATTTACCTTTCAACACCAACTCAAATCCTATTTCCTGAATGAAGCAGTCTCAGACCACTATTGCCTTTAGATGATCTCCTGTTTCTTCCTTTCAATCCAGTGCAGACACAATTTCTGGTATTGAGAGGCAATGCAATATAACAGTGAAGAACCAAAGCTTCGGAGTCAGATCTGCTCAACCCCATTAACTTTAGTCTCCTCTGTAAGGACAGCCTTACTTCTAACTAGTTGAGAGATGTTTTGAGGATTGAGATTAGGTAATGTGATTATGTTTCAGGGCTCCCAAGACCACTCACAGATTCAGTGATTCAACAGAAGGTTTTACAGGACTCAGCATATAGTTGTATTCACAGATGAGTTTACTAGAGCAAAAGGATGCAAAATAAGATCAGCAAGGGAAAAACGCACAGGAATCTAGAGAAAATCATGCACAGACTTCGTTATGCTCTCTTCCTCAGGTGAGGGAGCATTCTTGAGTATGCTTCTTTCTCTAAGCAACAAAAAATACAGCAACATATGGGTAAGTATCTGGCCAGGGAAGACCAACAGAGACTCAGGTTTTTGTTGAGACTCAGGTCAAATAAGCACCTTTTGCCTAGCATGAACCAGAATATCAGACTCTAAAAAGTCTTTATTCAGCATAAATCACATAATTTGTACCAACAACCTAGGTAAAGTGAACTATACTTATCAGGGAAGAAAGGGAAACCAAATTCCTACACAACAGCCAAAGTCCAACCTTGGAAACAGACATTCCTAAAAACAGCAGTCTTCTACCTACTATATTAACTCTTTTCAGCATACTTTAGCACAGTGCTGACATTCAATATTATAAGTTAACCACACACCTACATTGTAAATACCATTACACTGCAATATGCATCGCTTCATGTTTCTCAAAATAGGTATAATTCTGGACAGACAAAGATGGATATGGATCTTAGTACATATGTTAAGGCAGTGCTTCGTAAAATGTATTCTGTGAAAAGTGGGTTCTCTGGTAAAACTGTTCAAGGAAATGTACATTTATTTCATTTCTTGAAAATTCTCAATACATATTAGCAAATTAAAGGATCTAAGAGGTTCTACAGAGGAAAAATGATTTTTATATGATTGACTCCAACATTTCCTATTTGACCATGCAACACCTATTAACTCCTTGTTGACAGCTTATAAAATGCTGTGCTCAGGCCAACAAATGTGTTCATTAATCATGGCCAAACGGGGAAAATATGAAACATCAGCAAGCTTTGAAGGAAAGATATTATAACTAGAAATATGAAATCACTTGGTTCTGTGATAGTCCATGAAGTAATACAACCACTAGAAGCTATGTGTGAAACACTCTATATTTACAAACTTGTCTTTAATAAATTCTTAAAGAGAAAATGAAAATAATTTAGCTTCTGTTTAGGGAAATAATATTTTCATATTAGGTATGCTTAGGAATTAACCTAAACATTTTAATAAATAAATTATTTTAATGAAAGTTTAATAGATACTATCATTTCTACCTGATGAAAAATAATTTCTGTCTTCCAGCATGACAGAGTGAGGTTATCAAATTCTCTCCCTCAAAAGCAGTAATAAAACTGGACAAAACTCTCGAAAACAATTTCAGCAATCTGGAATTTGGCCAAAGGCATGCAACAAAATCAAAAGTGTTATACATGAACACCACTCAACTTTTAAGGACTATGTAATCTGTGGCGTTTTTGCCCAGGGCTGCTCCTGTTAACTGTGCATCAACTCTTTTTGACTAGCAATTCAAACACAGCGGCGGTGGTGTGGCACCGGAGCAGCCGAGACGAGATACCCGATGTCCAAGGTCAGGAGTGGCGGCCGAGAGGAGATACCCCATGTCCAAGGTCAGGAGCAGCGGCCGAGAGGAGATACCCCACGTCCAAGGTAAGAGAAACCCCAGTAAGACAGTAGGCGCTGAGAGAGGGCATCAGAGGGCAGACAGACTGAAACCACAATCACAGAAAACTAGCCAATCTGATCACATGGACCACAGCCTTGTCTAACTCAATGAAACTAAGCCATGCCATGTAGGGCCACCCAAGATGGATGGGTCATGGTGGAGAGTTCTGACAAAATGTGGTCCACTGGAGAAGGGAATGGCAAACCACTTCAGTGTTCTTGCCTTGAGAACCCCATGAACAGTATGAAAAGGCAAAAAGATAGGACACTGAAAGATGAACTCCTCAGGTCAGTAGGTGCCCAATATGTTACTGGAGATCAGTGGAGAAATAACTCAGAAAGAATGAAGGGATAGAACCAAAGCAAAAACAAAACCCAGTTGTGGATGTGACTGGTGATAGAAGCAAAGTCCGATGCTATAAAGAGCAATACTGCATAGGAACCTGGAATGTTAGGTCCATGAATCAAGGCAAATTGGAAGTGGTCAAACAGGAGATGGCAAGAGTGAATGTCGACATTCTAGGAGTCAGCGAACTTAAATGGACTGGAATGGGTGAATTTAATTCGGATGACAATTATATCCACTACTGTGGGCAAGAATCCCTTCAAAGAAATGGAGTAGACATCATAGTCAACAAAAGGGTTTGAAATGCAGTACTTGGATGCAATCTCAAAAATGACAGAATGATCTCTGTTCGTTTCCAAGGCAACCATTCAATATCATGGTAATCCAAGTCTATGCCCCGACCAGTAACGCTGAAGAAGCTGAAGTTGAACGGTTCTATGAAGACCTACAAGACCTTTTAGAACTAACACCCAAAAAAGATGTATTTTTCATTATAGGGGACTGGAATGCAAAAGTAGGAAGTCAAGAAACACCTGGAGTAACAGGCAAATTTGGCCTTAGAGTACAGAATGAAGCAGGGCAAAGGCCTAATAGAGTTTTGCCAAGAGAACGCACTGGTCATAGCAAACACCCTCTTCCAACAACACAAGAGAAGACTCTACACATGGACATCACCAGATGGCCAATACCGAAATCAGATTGATTATACTCTTTGCAGCCAAAGATGGAGAAACTCTATACAGTCAGCAAAAACAAGACCAGGAGCTGACTGTGGCTCAGATCATGAACTGCTTATTGCCAAATTCAGACTTAAATTGAAGAAAGTGGAGAAAACCATTAGATCATTCAGGTATGACCTAAATCAAATACCTTATGATTATACAGTGAAAATGAGAAATAGATTTAAGGGACTAGATCTGATAGACAGAGTGCCTGATAAATTATGGACGGAGGTTCATGACATTGTACAGGAGACAGGGAGCAAGACCATCCCCAAGAAAAAGAAATGCAAAAAGCAAAATGGCTGTCTGAGGAGGCCTTACAAATAGCTGTGAAAAGAAGAGAAGCAAAAAGCAAAGGAGAAAAGGAAAAATATACCCATTTGAATGCAGAGTTCCAAAGAATAGCAAGGAGAGATAAGAAAGTCTTCCTCAGTGATCAATGCAAAGAAATAGAGGGAAACAATAGAATGGGAAAGACTAGAGATCTCTTCAAGAAAATTAGATACCAAAGGAACATTTCATGCAAAGATGGGCTCAATAAAGGACAGAAATGGTAGGGACCTAACAGAAGCAGAAGATATTAAGAAGAGGTGGCAAGAATACACAGAAGAACTGTACAAAAAGATCTTCATGACCCAGATAATCACAAAGGTGTGATCACTCACCTAGAGCCAGACATCCTGGAATGTGAAGTCAAGTGGGCCTTAGGAAGCATCACTATGAACAAAGCCAGTGAAGGTAAAGGAATTCCAGTTGAGCTTTTTCAAATCCTAAAATATGATGCTGTCAAAGTGCTGCACTCAGTGTGCCAGCAAATTTGGAAAACTCAGCAGTGGCCAGGGGACTGGAAAAGGTCAGTTTTCATTCCAAAACCAAAGAAACACAATGCCGAAGAATGCTCAGACTACCACACAATTGCACTCATCTCACATGGTAGCAAAGTAACACTCAAAATTCTCCAAGCCAGGCTTCAACAATATGTGAACTGTGAACTTCCAGATGTTCAAGCTGGTTTCAGAAAAGGCAGAGGAAGCAGAGATCAAATTGCCAACACCCACTGGATCATTGCAAAAGCAAGAGAGTTCCTGAGAAACATCTATTTCTGCTTTATTGACTATGCCAAAGCCTTTGACTGTGTGGATCACAATAAACTGTGGAAAATTCTGAAAGAGATGGGAATGCTAGACCACCTGACCTGCCTTTGAGAAATCTTTATGCAGGTCAGGAAGCAACAGTTAGAACTGGACATGGAACAACAGACTGGTTCCAAATAGGAAAAGGAGTAAATCAAGGCTGTATATTGTCACCCTGCTTATTTAACTTATATGCAGAGTACATCATGAGAAATGCTGGGCTGGATGAAGCACACGCTGGAATCAAGATTGCCAGGAGAAATATCAATAACCTCAGATATGCAGATGACACCACCCTTATGACAGAAAGTGAAGAACAACTAAAAAACCTCTTGACGAGAATGAAAGAGGAGAGTGAAAAAGTTGGCTTAAAGCTCAACATTCAGAAAACCAAGATCATGGCATCTGGTCCCATCACTTCATGGCAAATAGATGGGGAAACAGTGTAAGCAGTGGCAGACTTTATTTTGGGGGGGCTCCAAAATCACTGCAGATGATGACTGCAGCCATGAAATTAAAAGACACTCCTTGTAAGGAAAGTTATGACCAACCTAGTTCAGTTCAGTTCAGTTGCTCAGT
Source organism: Odocoileus virginianus (assembly GCF_023699985.2). Taxonomy (NCBI): domain Eukaryota; kingdom Metazoa; phylum Chordata; class Mammalia; order Artiodactyla; family Cervidae; genus Odocoileus; species Odocoileus virginianus. Next base: position 1,200,186 of record NW_027224276.1, read on the forward strand.
TGTGTCCAACTCTTTGAGACCCCATGAAGGGCAGCACACCAGGCCTCCCTGTCCATCACCAACTCCCAGAGTCCACCCAAACCCATGTCCATTGAGTCAGTGATGCCATCCAACCATCTCATCCTTTGTCATCCCCTTCTCCTCCTGTCCTCTAATCTTTCCCAGCATCAGGGTCTTTTCAAATGAGTCAGCTCTTCACATCAGGTGGCCAAAGTATTGGAGTTTCAGCTTCAACATCAGTCCTTCCAATGAACACCCAGGACTGATCTCCTTTCGGATGGACTGGTTGGATCTCCTTGCAGTCCAAGGAGTCTCTTGAACACCACGGTTCAAAAGCATCAATTCTTCAGCGCTCAGCCTTCTCTATAAATCAACTCTCACATCCATACCTGACCACTGGAAAAACCATAGCCTAGGTAGCATATTAAAAAGCAGAGACATTACTTTTCCAACAAAGATCCATCTAGTCAAGGCTATGGTTCAACAAACAGATCCATCAACAGAAAGTGGAATCTCTTTGGGCTGAGGTGTTTAAATGCAACCTCTCATTAATCTCTGGCTCAACGCTAAGCAATGCAGATATAACGGTCAGCTTAAAAATAAAAATTGGCAAGGGAAAACCAAGCAGTGATATCAGCAGCTACATACTGTAGGTTAGACAGACTTAACATATATAATCTCTCAGTCAAAGCTGGACAGAATGCATGGAGCAGCAATCTGAGGATTCTGAAGTGTTAATAATAGCAGGTAACTAGGAAATAAGGCCAAAATTCAAAGTAACATTAAAATGGCAGTGAGGTTACCAATTGCTCCTATCTGTTATCCATGGTTAACCCAGAAGTGGGTGGGCACTGGGGTGTGCAAAGAGAAATCTCCAGAGGAAATCCTCTACTTTTGGAATGAGATACCGGAAAGGGAACTTCCTACATTCTCATAACGTATGTAAATCTCTCATTTTTTCCTTCTTTTCTCTGTACTCTATCCCCTACTGCCAAGCAATCCTGTGGTGACAGAGTCCCTGGATACTCATGGAAGCCAAACTCTGAAGGAAGCCAAAACCCTCCCTTCTGCTCACTGGACTTAAGTTTCCATGAGAGGGATGGGGTGGGGAGAGAGGTGGGAGGGGTATCGGGATGGGGAATACATGTAAATCCATGGCTGATTCATGTCAATGTATGGCAAAAACCACTACAATACTGTATAAACAAACAAACAAACAAATAATAAATAAATAAAATAAAATAAAATAAAATAAATTTTAAAAAAAGGTTCCATGAGAGTGAAGACAATCACTGTTGCTTTTCTACTCCCTCTGATCTCCCAAAGCTTGGCCCTGAACATATGCACAGTGGTAGACGTGCAGAAGAGAGCAGAATAACTAAAATCCCAAATTTGAGGCTGAGGAACAAAGGAGTCATTGGGAATCAGAAAGTAGTGGAGGTATTGCAGGGAGGGAGGAACTGAAAAAAAATTATTTTTGAATGTCTGGGTTTACTACTGAGCTGTGCACACATGAATCCAATCCTATTCAGCATACCAAGATATGAAACTGACCTAACAGACAGCTTCCGAAGGCTGACACCCACTATGAGACCCACATGTGGGACAAGTCCAAAGGGCACCACAGAGGCAATGCAATGAACTGACATTAGAACAGAATGTGGAAGATAGGTTGGAACACATTAGGTAAAAATAACTGGGTCAATTACCTCCTATAACAAAAATTTAACAAAAAAAAGGTAACAAAAATTCTACAAAGGATTTTTAAGACACCAGAGTCCTAGAATATTCAAAATGTTGAAGATAAAATTCAATATGACTTTGCATATACAGAATTAGCACAATTTCAACTCATGTGGGAAAAGATAGTCAACAGATACTAAATCAAGGACAATCCAGATGTTGGAATTGTCTGACAAACTCTAAAGCAGCTATTATAAAAATGCTCAAATAGGTAATCACAAAAACTACTGAACCCAATGACAAAACTGAAAATCTTAACAAAGAAGTAGAAGAACATACATGAAATTTTAGAACCAAAAAATATACAAAAACAGTAACAACAAAAAACACCCACCATAAAACATATTTGGATGAACTCAGTAACAGAAGGGAGATGACCAAAGAAAATTCAATTTTTCCCAGTTTTATTGGAGACAGCACTGTATAAGTTTAAGGTGTACAGCATAATGATCTGAACTAGAATACATCATGAAATAATTACCACAATAACTTTAGTGAACATCTAGCATCTCATATAGATAACAAAGAAAAGAAAAAAATTTCTTTTTCTTGTGGTAAGAACACAGATTTACCCTCTTAATAACTTTCATATGAAACATACAGCAGTGTTAATTATATTAATCATGTTGTACATTACATCCCTACTACTTATTTATCTTATAACTGGAAATTTATACCTTTTGACCATCTTTGTCACCACAAAAAGATACTGCATTTTTATTGACTATATTTTTCATACTATATATTTCATCCCCATGACTCATTTAATTGTAACTACAAGTTTGTACTTCTTAATTTCCCTCACCTAATTCACTCAGTTCACCCACTCCACAAAAAATTCAATTTAAACAACAGAGAAATAATACCGAAACTCAAACATGCACAGAAACTAAGGGACCTACGGGACAAGAGCAAAAAGTCTAAAATTTGTGTCATCAGTCTTAGAAGGAGAGAAAAAAAAGAGTATGATAAGAAAAAAATATCTGAAGAACTATTTGCTGATAACTTGCTAAATTTGGCAAATGATGCAAACCCACATATCCAAGAAGCTCAGTGAACTCAAAACAGAAATAAACACAAAGAACCTCATGCCAACATAAATAATAATTGCTGAAACAAACAATTTTCAGAAAAATTACTGAAAATTAAAGAGAAGAAAAATTCTGAAGGCAACTAGAGAAAAACAATGTAGGAATTTTATACAGGAAAACAATAATTCAAATTTCTATGGATTTCTTATTACAAACCATGGAAGCTAGAAAGAAGTGGTATAATATTTTTTAAATGCTAAATGATACATGTCAACCCAAAATTGTGTATACAACAAAAATATCCTTCAAGAATCAAAGTGTAAAAAAAGATGTTCTCAGATGAAAAAAAGTTAAAAGAATTTGTCACCAGTAGATCTGTTCTAACAGGGTAACACTAACAGAAGGGCTTTCCAGGTGGGGCAGTAATAAAGAATCTGCTTGCCAATGTAGAAGATGCAAGAGATACAGGTTCAATCCCTGGGTGGGAAGATTCCCTGAAGTAGGAAATGGCAACCCACTCCAGTATTCTTGCCTGGAAAATTCCATGGACAGAGGAGCCTGGCAGGCTACAGTCCATGGAGTCTCACAGTTGGACATGACTGAGTGCTTGCACACACACACGTGCACGCACACACACACAGGAAGAACACTAAAGGAAGGGAACTTATGAGAGCAGGAAACATGCTGCTGCTGCTGCTAAGTCACTTCAGTCGTGTCCGACTCTGTGCGACCCCATAAACGTCAGCACACCAGTCTCTCCCATCCCTGGGATTCTCCAGGCAAGAACACTGGAGTGGGTTGCCATTTTCTTCTCCAATGCGTGAAAGTGAAGTCATTCAGTCATGTCTGACTCTTAGCAACCCCATGGACCGCAGCCTACCAGGCTCCTCCATCCATGGGATTTTCTAGGCAAGAGTACTGGAGTGGGGTGCCATTGCCTTCTCCGGTAGGAAACATGCAAGAGCATGAAATGAAGGCAGACCAATAGAAATGATATGTCAGATACCCTGAAACCCAAGTGAAAATGAAAATTATAAAGCAGTGTGATACAGCTTTCCATATATGTAGATGGAATACATAAGATAATTATAAAGAAGAAAGAAACCTATATGAATGTAAGGTTTCTACATTCCCCTTGAAGTAGTAAAAGATTGATTTTAGGTAGACTTCAAAGCTATAGTCCCTAGAACAACCACTTAAAATGTAAAAAGAAATGAAGAAAAAACATAATAGATAAACTGAAATGGAATATTAAAAGTACATTCAAATAAACCAAATGAAGGTAGAAAAGGAGAAGGAATGAAAAACATGAACAGAAAACAGATTTAAAATATGACAGACCAAAATCTAAACATATTGATCATTACATTCACTATAAATGGCTTAAAAATAAATGAAAGACAAAGACTGCCAGAATGGATTCTTTTCACGTGACCATAAGTTATCTGCAAGAAACTCACTTCAAATGTAATAAATATAGACAGATTAAAACTAAAAGGATGAAAAAGATACACCATGCAAACACTAACCAAAAGAAAGATGGAATGGGTATTTATTATCAGACAAAGGAGACATCAAAGCAAGCAAAAATAACTAAGAATAAAGAAGGATACATAATAGTAAAAGAATTAACCAAGAAGATTTAACAATGCTGTGTCTGTAACTGCAGCCTCAAAAACATGAGGCAAAAACTGATAGAAATGAAAGGAGAAAGAGACAAATCTACAATTACAGTTGGAGTCTTCTACACTCTTCTCTGAGTCAACAATAGAAGTAATAATGTGGTTTGGGGAGAGGGCAGGTGGGATGAATGAGGAGACTGTGACTGGCATATATACATCTCTATGTATAAAACAGATAACTAATGAGAACCTACTATGTAGCACAGGGAACTCTACTCAATGCTCTGTGGTGACCTAAATTGGAAGGAAATCCAGAAAAGAGGGGATATATGTAAACAGAGAGCTGATTCACTGTGCTGCATAGCAGACTGATACAACATTGTACAGCAACTATACTTCAATAAAAATTTTTAAAAACAATAGAAGTAGTACACAGTAAATGAGCAAGGATATAGAATAATTGAACAAGACCATTCAAACATCTAGATCTAACTAACATTTATAGAAAACTCTACTAAACAACAACAGGGTTTACATTATTTTCAAGTGCACGTGAAACATTCACCTAAATAAACCATATCTTGGGTCATAAAATAAATCTGAACAAATTTAAAGTAATAAAAACCACTGAAAATATATTCTCTGATCAAATAGAAACTGAAGTACAAATTAGTAACAGAGATAATAAGAAAAATCTCAAAACATGTGGAAATTAAACAACACAATCAAATAAACAAGGAAGAAAGAGGAAGTCTCAACAGGAGGAGGAGAAGGGGACAACAGAGGATGAGATGGTTGGATGGTATCACTGACTCAATGGACATGAGTTTGAGCAAGCTCTGGGAGTTGGTGATGGACAGGGAAGCCTGATGTGCTGCAGTCCATGGGGTTGCAAAGAGCTGGACACAACTGAGCAACTGAACTGACTGATAGAACTTTACAGCAGAGAAAGCCAACAAAATATAGGAATGAAACGTATGAAAATTTTTAAACATCATTTAGGAGGTCGGGAATCCCAGGATGGAATCCCAGAATGTAACAAAAGAACCTAATCATATCTGGTTCAGTTCAGTTCAGTTGCTCAGTCGTGTCCGACTCTTTGTGACCCCATGGACTGCAGCATGCCAGGCCTCCTGTCCATCACCAACTCCCAGAGTTTACTCAAACTCATGTCCATTGAGTCAGTGATGCCATCCAACCATCTCATCCTCTGTTGTCCCCTTCTCCTCCCACCTTCAATCTTTCCCAGCATCAGGGTCTTTTCAAATGAGTCAGTTCTTCGCATCAGGTGGCCAAAGTATTGGAGTTTCAGCTTCAGCATCAGTCCTTCCAATGAATATTCAGGACTGATTTCCTTTAGGATGGACTGGTTGGATCTCCTACAAATGTATAATAGAATCTCACATAAAGAAGTAGAGGAACAAGTGCTGACCTACATAACTTTGGAAATGAGTGGCACTGTTAATATTAAAGGCAAAAGAAACTATACATAAGCACTGCATTCTAGTTGATAAAGGTATTTCCCACTGGGTTACAAATTAACAAATATGAAACCACTGTATGTTATACTCAAATTGAACAATTAAATAAAGGGAAAGGGGATGGTGAAAGCCTCTCACTGTTGGACTGGGAGGTTATAGATAAACAAGAGAAGGCTGTATAATCCATATGGTAATGGATTAGAGTTGGAGATAATAACATCAATGTGTATTTACTTTAATATAGATATAGACGGTTACATATAGAAATATTCATAGACATGGATATATATGAGTTAGTATGCATAGATATATTCTTTATCTGTCAGCTAAAAGAATCTAGAAGCAATGACATCCCAGAAGCAAGGAGTACACCAAGCACCCAGATCTTGGTTTCTAATCTGTTCTTCAATAAAATTAATTGTGGTTCTTTGTGGAAACAATAGCTTCTAGGAGCAGGAAATATACAAGATGAGCTTGGAGAGTCTTCTGGTGTCTTTGTGAAAGTGTTGCTCAGTCGTGTCCAACTCTTTGCAACCCCATGGACTGCAGCCTGCCAAGCTCCTCTGTCCATGGAATTCTCCAGGCAAGAATACTGGAGTGTGGATGAAACTGGAGTCTATTATACAGAGTGAAGTAAGCCAGAAAGAAAAACACCAATACAGTACACTAACGCATATATATGGAATTTAGAAAGATGGTAACGATAACCCTATATGCGAGACAGCAAAAGAGACACAGATGTATAGAATAGTCTTTTGGACTCTGTGGGAGAAGGCGAGGGTGGGATGATTTGAGAGAATAGCATTGAAACATGTATATTACCATATGTGAAACAGATCGCCAGTCCAGGTTCAATGCATGAGACAGGGTGCTCAGGGCTGGTGCACTGGGATGACCCAGAGGGATGGGATGGGGAGGGAGGTGGGAGGGGGGTTCAGGATGGGGAACACATGTACACACCCATGGCTGATTCATGTCAATGTATGGCAAAACTACTACAATATTGTAAAGTAATTAGCCTCCAATTAAAGTAAATAAATTAAAACAAACAAACAACAACAAAAAATAAATCCACCTCATACCTGTCCAAAAAAAAAAAAAGAATACTGGAGTGGGTAGCCATTTCCTTCTCCAGGGGATCTTCCTGACCCAGGGATCAAATCCAGATCTCCTGCATTACAGGCAGATTCTTTACCATCTGGGCCACTAGGGAAACCCATGGACTGTAGCTCTTTCCTATTCCAGGGGATCTTTCTGACTCAGGGATTGAACCTGTATCTCTTGCATCTCCTGCATTTGCAGGCAGGTTCTTTACCACTGTGCCACATGGGGTAAACTCTAGGCAGGGCTAAAGATCAGAGTCCATTCTGTGTCTCACTTTCTCTGTGTGGCCCAGCAAACATTTGTTTTTCCATCTTCATGGGAAATACCTTACTCCCCTTTGAGGTTCCCCCAACATCTTCTTTTTTTCCCTTTTTTTTTATTAGTTGTAGGCTAATTACTTAACAATATTGTAGTGGTTTTTGCCATACACTGATGTGAAGCAACATCTTCTTTTGTCGTTAGCTAAAGATGGTATTTAAGGTGAGGGCTTCAGTCATTTCAGCGAGTTATTTAGTTTTCCTGGGTCTCTCCTATAATTAGGTCTGTCTCCTAATAAAAGTATACATATTATTAAACTTTTGTTTAAACTATTAATTTGTTTATTGTTAATTTAATTCTTAGACCAGTCAGAAGAACCTAGAAGGGCAGAGGAAAATTTCTTCCTCCCCAAAAATGGTAAGTAAGGAAGTGTTCAAAAACAAAATTCTTCAAAATAACTGACTAGGACTCCTCAAAATTGTCAGGTCATTAAAAACAAGGCAAGTCTGAGAAACTGTTAAGCCAAAAGGAGCCTAGAAGACATGACTGCTAAATATAATGTGGTGTCCTAGATGAGATCCTGGGACAGAAAAAGGATATAAAGTAAAAATGAAGGAAATCAAAGTAAAATATGGAATTTAGTTGACAATCATGTATTAAGACTGGTTCATTATTTGTGATAAATGTACCATACTAATGTATAAGATGCTAATAATTGGGGAAACTGGGTGTAAGGTGTACAGAAACTTTCTGTACTATCTTAATAATTTTTCCATAAATCTAAAAATATCCCACCAAAATAAAGCTTAATTTTAAAAAAATCTTAGTAGATGTAGCAAAGCAGTGCTTGTAAGGAAAATTTATAGCATCAAATACTTGTATTTTTTTGCATGAAATGCTTGTATTATAAAAAGAAAGGTCTCACATAAAAAATCTAAGCCTCCATTTTAAGAAACCAGAAGTAGAATGAAATAAAAACAAGGAATGTATAGGGAAGGAAATAATAAAGATAAGAGCAGATTCAATGAAATTTAAAATTGGAAAACATCAGAGAAAATCAATAAAAGCAAAGCTGGATCTTTGAAAAGATCAACAAAATTGATAAACCTCTATCAAGACTAACAAAGAAAAAAAAAAGACACAAATTACAAATATCATGAATGAAAGGAGTGATATCACTACAGATATCCAAGACATTACAAGGATAATAATCAACAACTCTAAACAAAAATATTCAGCAACATAGATGAAATGGATAGAGTTCTCAAAAACCACAATCAATCAAAACTCACCCAATAGGAAATTTATCACTACTGCATAATCCTGTAACTACTATTCAAGAATTTGCATAATCCTATAACTACTATTCAAGAGTTTGAATTTGCAATTATAAATGTCCAAAAAATAAGTCTTCTGGGCCCACGTGGTTTCACCTGAAAATTTGCGTCTACAAGCAATAAATGCTGGAGAGGGTGTGGAGAAAAGTGAACCCTCTTACACTGTTGGTGGGAATGCAAACTAGTACAGCCACTATGGAGAACAGTGTGGAGATTCTTTAAAAAACTGGAAATAGAACTGCCATATGACCCAGCAATCCCACTCCTGGGCATACACACCGAGGAAACCAGATCTGAAAGAGACACGTGCACCCCAATGTTCATTGCAGCACTGTTTATCATAGCCAGGACATGGAAGCAACCTAGATGCCCATCAGCAGACGAATGGATAAGGAAGCTGTGGTACATATACACTATGGAATATTACTCAGCCATTAAAAAGAATTCATTTGAATCAGTTCTAATGAGATGGATGAAACTGGAGCCCATTATACAGAGTGAAGTAAGCCAGAAAGATAAAGACCAATACAGTATACTAACGCATATATATGGAATTTAAAAAGATGGTAACAATAACCCTATATGCAAAACAGAAAAAGAGACACAGATGTACAGAACAGACTTTTAGACTCTGTGGGAGAAGGTGAGGGTGGGATGTTCAGAGAGAACAGCATTGAAACAAGTATACTATCAAGGGTGAAACAGATCACCAACCCAGACTGGATGCATGAGACAAGGGCTGGTGCACTGGGAAGACCCAGAGGGATGGGATGGAGAGGGAGGCGGGAGGGGGGATCGGGATGGGGAACACATGTAAATCCATGGCTGATTCATGTCAATGTATGGCAAAAACCACTACAATATTGTAATTAGCCTCCAACTAATAAAAATAAATGGAAAAAAGAAAAAAAATTAAAAAGAAACGATAATTCAACACAAACTTTTTCAGAAAATAGAAGAAGAGGGAGGAGAAGGCCTTCTAAAATAAGGACCTAGGTGAAGTTACTCTTAAGACAATGAAAATGTGGGCAAACAAAACCAACCATTTCAGAACTCTGAGAATTACCCAAAGATAAAAAACAAAATAAAACTAATTTACCCAGGACAAACTACTGAAGTCTGTCACACTTTAAACTGTGGCAGTTCCTATCCCCGCTTTCTCCTCAGCTCAGTGTTGCGGTAGCCAAAACCCAGCACTGCAACAATGGAGAAAGAACTCTTTTGAGCTCTCTTCTAAGCAACTGTGGAGCTTGAGAAGACTCGAGAGTCGCTTGGACTGCAAGGAGATCAAACCAGTCAGTCCTAAAGGAAATCAACCCTGAATATTCATTGGAAGGACTGATGCTGAAGCTCCAATACTTTGGCCACCTGATGCAAAGAGCTGACTCACTGGAAAAGACCCTGATGCTGGGAAAGACTGAAGGCAAAAGGAGAAGGGGGTGGCAGAGGATGAGATGGTTAGACAGCATCACTGACTCAATGGACATGAGTTTGAGCAAACTCCAGGAGATAGTGGAGGACAGAGGAGCCTGGCATGCTGCAGTCCATGGGGTCACAAAGAGTCAGACAAGACTTAGTGACTGAACAACAATAACAACAAAAGCACCATCCCTAGAGCAAAATCAATATTTGTCCAACAACAATTTGTCCAACAAATCTCTGTTCTTAGTGAGGTGGATATTTGATTTCATTCAGAGTTCAGTTCAGTCCTGCCAGGCATAGGTATGGGGGGTGGGAAGAGGTAGGGAGCTACCTCCAGGGCATTGCTGAAACAATAGGAAAGTGCTTGGCAACAACTCAGATGCTTAAGGCTATGATTTCAGTTGGGGCAAATAAGAGCCTGATCTACAACTTAAAAAGAATGTTAGATAGCTCAGATGCTAAAGAATCTGCCTGCAATGCAGGAAACTCTGGTTTGATTTCTGTATTGAGAAGATCCCCTGGAGAAGGGATAGGCTACCCTCTCCAGTAATTTTGGGCTTCCCTTGTGATTTAGCTCGTAGAGTCAGCCTGCAATGCAGGAGACCTGGGTTCGATCCCTGGGTTGGGAAGATCCCCTGGAGAAGGGAAAGGCTACCCACTCCAGTATTCTGGCCTAGAGAATTCCATAGACTGTATAGTCCATGGGGTTGCAAAGAGTTGGACACAACTGAGTGACTTTCACTTTTCAGGACAACTAGATGACCATAGGAAACTCTGAAAACCTCTGTCATATCCCCAGGAATGTAAACATCTGCCAGGACAGGAAAGACCTGAAAAAGGAAAAGGGACGAGTCACTTTAATTCTGACTGAACTTGAGTTCCTAGGCAAGCTAGAAGTAAACTGCAAATATGCCTTGCTAACTGAAGCCTGAAGGTGTGCCTTCTCACAGAAATTTCCTTGACAACAACCAGACAAGGCATTTAATAAAATCTTCGCTGCAATGCAGGAGACCTGAGTTTAATCCCTGGTTGGGGAAGATCCCCTTGAGAAGGGAATGGCTACCCACTCCAGTATTTTTGCCTGCAGAATTCCATGGGTTAGAGGAGGCTGGTGGGCTACAGTCCATGGGGTCAAAGAGTCAGGCATGACTGAGTGACTAACACTTTCACTTCCTTTCTGACCAATTACTTGCTCACCACTAAATGTACTGGCCCAGGTGCGAACACCAGTATACCAGGCTTTAAAAATTTTTTAGAAATTTTCTAGCTAGCAAATAACTCAAGGAATACAGAATTAGGGAAGGAAATCACTAAACAAATACACAGCAACAAGAAAATATAACCAGAATAACAAACAAACAGAATACAGCAACAACAACAAACTGTGGTGAGGAAGTGGGTAGAAGAATCTGGTACAAGAGCTATTACAATCTACAACATCCAGTTTTCATCACAAAATTAACAGAAATGCAAAGAAATAGGAATGTATATCACATACACTAAGAAGGAAAAAAGAGTGAAAAAAAAAATCCTGAAAGAGGCTTACATTTTGGATGTTGTAGACAAAGCCTTTAAAATCAGCTATTATAGCTGTATTCAAATTTAAGGAAACTCTGCCTAAAAAATTAAAGTATGATAACAGTGTCTCACACCAAATAGAGAATATAAATAAAGAGACAGAAATTAGTTTTTTTTTAAAATAGAAATTCTGGAGTTGAAAAGTATAAAAACTGAAATACATTCACTAGAGGGGCTCAATAACAGATTTGAGTGAGCAAAAGAAAGAATCAGCCAAGAAGAAGATCACATAATACAGAAATCCACTCCGAGAGAAAGAAAGAATGAAACAAAATGAAGAAAACCTTGAAGACCTGTGGAATACCATCAAGCATTACAAAATATGCATAATGGAAGTTCCAAAAGGTGAACAGAAAGGGGCAGAAAAAATATCAATGAGACTCATACCTACGCATATCATAATTCAACTGATAAAGTCAGTGTTATATAGTATGGATCTCATTGAGTTTATTCTAGAAAAAACTTTTAAAAGAGCAAACTAGAGCCTGTAGAAAGAAGGAAATAATAAAGATTATAAGGGACATAAAGAAAAGAAAAATAATAAAGAAAGGCAGTGAAACTAAAAGTTGCTTTTTTAAAATATCAACAAAATTGACAATCCTTTTACTAGACTGACCAAGGGAAAACAAAAGAAAGAAAAGATTCAAAGTACTAAAATAAAAAATAAAAGAGGGGAAATCACTGCAAATCTTACAGAAATAAAAAGGATTTTAAGAGAATTCTGTGAAAAATCATATGACAACAAATTTGGTAATTTGGATGAAAGGGCCTGATTTCTACAAAATCACAAAGATTGACTCATGGAAAGAGAAAAATCTTAATAGACCTATCACAAGGAAGGAGACTGAATTGATATTTCTAACATACAAAACCAAGGTCCAGATGGCTTTATTGTTTAATTCTACCACACAATTAAGAAAAAATTAACACTAATTCTTTATAAATCCTTCTTAAAAAACAGGATACAAAAAATGCCAAAAGTCTGAAATAGGCACTAAACCAAAGAGGATATATGAATAGCAAATAAGCATAAGGGAAAAAATGTCTAATATCACAAATCATCAGGGAAATGAAAATTAAAACCACCATATAATACTACCACACACCTATTATGTTAAAATTAAGAATACCAGTAATATGATATGCTGAGAGCATCCAGAGAAAACAGGTTTCATACATTACTGATGGGAATGGAAAATGATGCAGCTGCTTAGGAAAACAGTTTTGAAGTTTCTTAAAAATTTAAAATGTACATATATATGACCGAGCAATTTTACTTCTGAGTATTTTATCCAAGTGATCTGGAAAGCTGCACATGAATATTTACAGCAGCTTTATTTGTAAAACCCAACACTGAAACAATCCTAATATCTCTCAACAGGTAAATAGATAAACAAGCTGTGGTACATCATACCATGTCATGCCATGGAATATTACTGAGACACAAAAAAGCAACAAGCTATTAAAACACAAAATAACTTAAACAATAGCAAAGACATGTTCTGAGTCAAAAAAAAGCAATCTCAAAAGGCATGTTTTTTTACCATGAGATCCCATGGTTGATTAGAAAGATGTGGTGTAGTGCAAGTGCCTGACAATTAGTTTTTTTTTTATTGTAATATAAGTAAGTGCCTGGCATTAAGCTTTTGATTGCTGAGGTATGTATTTCAAAGTGACTCAGTGGTAAAGAATCTGCCTGCCAGTGCAGAAGACATAAGAGATGCAGGTTCAATTCCTGGATTGGGAAGATTCCCTGGAGAAGGAAATGGCAACCCACTCCAGTATTCTTGCCTGGGAAATCCCATGGACAGAGGAGCCTGGCAGGCTACAGTCCACGGGGTCTCAAAAGAGTTGGACATGACTCAGCGACTAAACAATACATTTCAAACAAATCTATCTCAAATAAACACACTGCCAGCTACACAACTAGATAAAGAGCCAGGCCACCCCACCCATGAAGCTGCCCTTTTAGAAAGTCCTGGCTGACCTAGATAAGTGATCATTTGAGTGATCCTGCTTTTCCCTCCCTGTGCTTTAACTCCCACTTTCTTTTTAAATTCACCTATAAGGAGTGAACTTGAAAAACCCTAGGTACCCCACCCTTAACCCAAATAAATGAAGAACCCCAGGTCTGCTAGTGTTTGCTCTTGCTCTCTAGTGTGTGCTCCTGTTTCCCATATCCCGACCAAACCTTTCATTATGTGGCCCCACAAAATGTGTACCCCCCACAACCTGTGAATAATAAACCTTGTTTTTTCAAAGTTCCCCAGCCTTTTCTAGCTTCTAAGGGCTGCCTGCATTCCTTGGTTTGTGATGATTTTCTGCCACCTTCAAAGCCAGTAATGCTGAATTCTCTCTGACACTGCTTCCTTTTTCACATCTTTTCTCTGACCCTTTCTTTTGCCTCTTCTACTTCAGAGGAAACTTGTGATTACACTGGGCCCACTCAGATAATCCAGGATATCTATTTTAAAATGTTGATTACCATCTTTAATTCCATCCACAACCTCAGTTACCCTCTGCCATACAACTGAACATAATCATAGGCTGCAAGAATTTGTACATGGACATCTTTGGGGGAGAATCATTATTCTGCCTACCACAAATTCTTTTCAGATCTCATACATACCCTTATAGTTCACCCTTAATCCTCACCTTGACTATACACATGGAACCAAGAAGTCTGATGTGATCAACTTGTTTATTAGTTAAGCAGAGACTGATCCTGTCTTTTTACAAATTCAAAGACATACATTTTTTCTAATATTCTCATAATAAATAAAGATCTCTTACATCAGATAGAACATGACTTTACTTTCAAGATTATCTTTGTTAGCAACAAACTCCTAAACAAATTCCAAATGCTAGACCAGCGGTTCCCATTGACTACCAACATTTCAAAAACTGTTTTGGGGATCGAAATTGGGCTTCCAGGTATTTGTTTTCCAAATGAAAACAACACTCATCTGCTCTCCAAAATCTATCACCTATTCTTATCATTATTTCATAAAAGAACATTCGGCACCAAAAAGAAAAAATGTCAGAAAAATGTGTACTTCTTTAAATAATCTTAGCTTAATAAAAAATAAGTTTATTAGTGTTCTTTTTCTAATCTTGCTGATCTTTGACCAGGATTTTAAAATCACTTATAAGACTGATTTACCTGTAGCAATTGTGCCACTGTCCACACGTGTCAAGGACTGGGGACGGCTTCGAAGTTTGCTTTTTAAAGATCTTGGTCTACGTGGTGATGCAGGTGATACAGGAGCTTCTGATGATTGGACTTTGCTCTCTTTAATTGCTCGAAGGCGTTCATAGAGCTCCTGTAGCTCCTTATTCTGCTGGGTTTGAAGATTTACCACCTCCTGAATATGTCTGAAGAAAAATCATGCAGAAAGCACTTTAAAGGCACAGGCGCCATATAGATGAGCCAAGGAACTCTACCAGTACAAGTAAAGTTTAACAAGGGATTTAGATTAAGAATGTGGAAATACAGAATATTCTCACAAAATTAAGATGATCAGTGTCTTCCTAAAGTGCAACATTAAACTAATCAGACACAAAGAAAAAGCTCAATAAATTGACAAGGACAAATTTATAAAACCTCAATATAGTAAAAGATAATTTAAAAAATTAAAGTTCCATAGTACTGATAATATTAACATGATTATATGTTGTAAGTGTAAACAGGAAAAAATTTTGCAACATAGTAAAAGGTTAATATTCAGAACGTATAAATATCTGCCAAAAATCAATGACTGCTGCTGCTGCTGCTGCTAAGTCACGTCAGTCAGTGTCCGACTCTGTGTGACCCCATAGACGGCAGCCCACCAGGCTCCCCTGTCCCTGGGATTCTCCAGGCAAGAATACTGAAGTGGGTTGCCACTTCCTTCTCCAACGCATGAAAGTGAAAAGTGAAAGTGAAGTCGCTCAGTCGTGTCCGACTCTTAGTGACCCCATGGACTGCAGCCTACCAGGCTCCTCTGCCCATGGGATTCTCCAGGCAAGAGTACTGGAGTGGGTTGCCATTGCCTACTCTGGCCAATGCAGCGTATGGGGGGGGGGGGCGGTCAATCTCTGGGTAGGGAAGATGCCCTTTAGAAGGAGATAGCAACCCACTCCAGTATTCTTGCCTGGAAAACTTCATGGACAGGTGAGCCTGGCAGGCTACAGTTCATGGGGTTACAAACAGTTAGACTGTGCACACATACACACAAATAAACTTTAAATGGCTATATGCTATCCTAATGCATGGAATAGAGATTATTTGTGCAAACATGAAGAGGAGACAATGTTAAGCCAAAAAATACAGAATAACATGTATATTATGATCCTACTTTTATAAACTTAAAAACTATATATTTGTAAATGCATAGAAAAATGACGGGCAAGTTATATACCAGTGGTTTCCTATGAGAAATGAGGTTAGAGCATGAGAAACAGACTGTTTTGTGTGCATTTTTACTGATGTGATATTATGATTTATAATTTAAAAAGATGTTATTTGATCTTGGTCCCTATTCCTGGTACACTGCTCCTAAAACCCTTGTAATTTTCTAAATGATAAGAGTGATGGGAGAATCTTTTGTTACAATGTTTGTTCTTTTGTCCTCAAATACCTCCAGTTCCTGAAATATTTCCAGAGTGATACAGGAGTGTCTCATTATTCAAAACAAACCCCTTTAAATCACAAAGTGACTTCTGGATAACCCCTAAGGATGGGTACCTCTAAAAGAGAGAAAAGAGGCTGGAGGTTGAATTAATTACCAATGGCCAATGATTTACTCAATCATGCCTACATAATGAAGTTTCCATAAAAATCTGTGAATTACAGGGATTCTGAGAGCTTCTAGGTTGATGAAGGCATGGAGGTGCTGGATAGTGGCACTCCTGAAAGGCCATGAAGTTCCTTGCCCCTTCTATACCTTGCCATCTGGCTGTTCTTGAGTTGCTTTCTTTTATAATAAACCAATAATCTAGTAAGAAAACTGTTTTCCTGAGTTCTATAAGCCATTCTAGCAAGGTAATCAAACCTGAGGAGAGGTTTGTGGGAACCTGTGGTTCCAGGTTGGTCAGAAGCATAGGTAACACTATTTGGACTTGTGATGGGCATCTGAAGGGGGCAGTCTTGTGGGACTGAGCCCTTAGCCTCTGGGATCTGATGCTGTCTTTGTAGTTTTCAATCATAAATTTTTTTGAATCATTAAAATGTCACCAGGTCTTCTCTGGTAGCTCAGCTGGTAAAGAATCCACCTGCAATGCAAGAGACCCTGGTTTGATTCCTGGGTCAGGAGAGAGATCCCCTGGAGAAGGGATAGGCTACCCACTCCCAGGCTTCCCTGATGGCTCAGATGGTAAAGAATCCGCCTACAATGCGGGAGACCTGGGTTTGATCCCTAGGTTGGGAAGATTCCCTGGAGGAGGGCATGGCAACCCACTCCAATATTCTTGCCTGGAGAATCTCCATAGACAGAGGAGCCTAGCAGGCTACAGTCCATGGGGTCTCAAAGAGCAGGACACGACTGAGTGACTAATCACACAGCACAAAATGTCACCAATCTCAATTAGCTACCAGTCAAATAGTTCTATAAAACCCAAAGCAATCAGATTCGTGACAAGAGAGAAACAGTTCTTACTTTTCTCGTAATCTTTGAAGCTCCACCTTTAAGTCCTCATCCTCTATTTCTGACTCATCATCACTGCTCATTGGGGAAGACGGTGAATAGAAGTGTGAGCTCTGTGTTTGAACACAGGCTTTTTCTTCACAGAGTGGTAAGCACTTTTCTCTCTCTGGACCAGTCTTCACCACTGATTTCCCTCTGTCAGGAAGAGCAGCTGAAAATTCACTATTAGAGCTAGGCTGTTTCCTAGCAGAAAGTAATTCTCTCTCTTTAAGCAGTTCAGATCCAGACTGCATGCTACTTCCTGTGGCCAAATTTTCTTCCAATTCCTTTTCTGTAGTAATCGACGATGTATCAGTCTCACAAGCTATACTAAAAGATGAAAAGTTGTCAGTTTGTTTGGAAATTCTTGGATCTTTGAAGGTTTCGTGAAGAGCTTGTAACTTCTGAGAAGAAAGTGAAGTTTGTGGATTGTTGGTGACAGGTTCCATTTCTATCAATTGAGACTTTGCTGTTTCAGTAAAGGCTAAAGCTTCTTCAGTAGACTGACTTGTCACTTTATTGAATGCTGGTATGAGTTCTATTCCAAAAGATGTCACTTCCACTGACTCCTGCTGGGGAACTGTAATCACCTGAAATACAAAAAGGCAGAGATGGCTGGATCTGCCTAACCAAAGAGTAAACCCACAAAGAAATTCAATATGATATATGGCACAGACAACTGGATGGTCTTCTGTGATGTACACACATTGATAATACCAAAACTTCAAAATCCCATTTAGGACTTCCCCAGTGGTCCAGTGGTTAAGACTCCGCACTTTCACTGCAAGGGCCACAGGTCTGACCCCTAGTCAGGGAAATTCTGCATGTCACATGGAGCAATCAAAGAAAAAAAAAAGTTTAAAAAAGCCCATTTATTCTTGCCATATTCAAAGCTTGTCAGTTGGGCCCTTTGTAAATTCAGTTGGCTACATACTGCTTAAATAAAATTCTGCAATTAAAACATTCCATAGGTGCACATACAACTAACACCATTTTGTAAACCATCTATACTTCAATAAAAAATTAAAAATATTTTAATTGCAAAGACTCTAAAGGACATGAAATTAGATTTATAAAAAAGATGACCCAACCACCCACCGAAAAATAATGATACAGATCTATACTCTATTCCAGTTACTAAAATCCTCATTTCTTTAGAGTCACCTTTAGTAGATGGCTACAGAAGGTGAGAAGATGCATATAAAGGTGAAAAATTAAATATGCTAACAATCTAAATTTAAAATAATTACCATCTACAGACCTAGATCTTCAATGCTGTCACCTTTCATAATGCCCCTGTAGAAAATGATTCTACCAAAGACACAAACCTGAAACCGACCCCGCTGAAATGATCCACTCATTGCTTTACATTTACTCAAAGACCTAGTATCAGTTGTGGACTCTCCTGTCAGATGAATGGGGTCAGGAACAACTGCTGATCTCGTATCTTCTGTTTCCACTGCAAGTTTTGTCAAATTGTAAGCAGAAAGGAGAAAATGGTTTGTTAATATTACATTTGTTTACGTTACCAGAAATGAAGAAAACTAGAAAAAGCTTAACTCCTGCTAGACAATTAAAAAAGTGTTAATGTAATAAGCAACACTGTAGAAGCCCCTACCTCTAAATCAGACATTTCAAGATTTATCCTGAGACTTAGTATCTATATGAAATGAATACTTTAAAACTGAATTAGTTACAAAAAGAAAAATAAAATGGAAATGACATTAATGGGACATGTTACATACATGGGCTATATGGAAAAGGTGGCAAGATTTGTGTATGAATAACAACAGAAAGAAACAGAAGTAAATGAAAAATGATGTTACCTAGTCTATGTCCCTGACTGTAAGCACACTACCTTGACGGACTTTTGATCTCTTGAAAAAGCTGGTTGACTGCCGTAGCCTGTATGCCCAGCTTTTTAATTTGCGAGTCCAGGATTTCTTGCTAATAGGATTTTTGAGACTAGGACAAGTAAAGCTTAGGCCAAAATATCCACCTCCTGTCTGCAGATGAATGGCTCCACCGCTTGACACAGCAGCAGGATAGGCCTCTGGATCTCCTGGAAGTGAAGCATCTGGGGACATCTCCTAATGGAGACAAAAAGAGGAAAACCAAAATGGTAATAATTTACATGAGGTAGAGCAGTTGTTTATACCATTGGAGTTTCTTGTATGGACCAATCAGCAATTAAAAACAGAAAGCTATGTATATTTCTATTAATAGTACTATGTCAGACTAAACCTGAAGTATTGAACTTACAGGAATTAAGCCTTCTTTTTCTTTAAAAATATTATTTAGACTTCAGATAAATAAAATTGCAAAATATTTCCACCCTAGAATATTTTTTATCATAGCAACTTTGAAAACTGAAAATTAAAATCTGAAGTAAATAACCTTCATTGCACCAATTTACTAAAAAAAAAAAAAGGTTAATTAAACCTTATGATCTTAAAATGGAAATTTTCATCTATGCTTATATTACTTAAGACAGTTAAAGATGCCTGACACACATGATAAACAGAAAATCAAGATATCTAGGCATTTAGATTTACAGAAATATATTACCAAATCAAATTTATTACATTATGTAATCACACAGAAATTTAATTTAAAATGGATCTCAAAATTATTTCAAATTCAAACTGTAAATATTGTTAACATCAGGCCACAGCTGACTATAAAATCACACTTCCCTCTTCTTGTATTCCCATTTCCCCCCCCCAAATAAGAATTAACTGCTGTATTCTGAGTACTTTAAAAATAAATTCCTTACAATAACTCATAGAAAAAATTAATATACACAGCCAGAAATACTTTGGGAAACCTGAGAATGGCCCCTACAAACTTAGAAAATTAAAAGAGTATTGAAAAGCTCAAAGGATAGGATTTAGCATTTGTCTGAAGGAAGATCGCCTGATCGTCGCTCAGTTGTACCCGACTCTTTTGGACCCCATGGACTGTAGCCTGCCAGGCTCCTCCATCCATGGGATTGTCCAGGCAAGAATACTGAAGTGGGTTGCCCCTTCCTTCTCCAAGATAGCCTAAAAGCAGCATGAAGTAAACTGCAGTTTGGGATAAGCATTTTTAATACTTAGAGTCAATAGTCATTAAAAGTAAAATTCTGAACAATGAGTTTTTATTTTCCAAAGTCCTATTTTGGACTAGCAATACTACTTTCATAAAGAGAAAAAAAAACTCTCAATAATATTACAATTTAGAAAGTGTTACATCAGTCCCACTGAAATTACAGAAAAGATTTTTATTAAGTAATAATTGGATCAAGATGATAAATACAAGTTCTAGCTTCTCTTATCAACCCAAAGCTATAAGTGCAACAGGAAAATCATATATAGACACATGCATATAAGATTAAAGGAGGAAAAAGTAGCCTCCTTTAGTCTGCATAATGACATATGCAAGAACTGTTTAAAAATGCAGTCAACTCAGGTGTGAGATATGGGCAGCAGGAGAGAGTGCCCTGACAACCAAAAGGATGAGTAATTGGATAGAATGCTTACAAAGCTACATACAATTTGTCTCCTATCTGTCACTTCAACATCATCTTGTAACACCCTACTACTTACTGACCTTTTGGTTCCTAAAACAGGTCTCTACCTGTGAATATCACCATCACAAACAAATCCTTCCGTGACCACCCTATCTAAAGTAATTCCTTAGTCATCCTATCGTAGCCCTTTTTGTTTTTTAAGGATTTATTTTCCCCCACTAGAGTGTGAGTTCCACAAAAAACAGACATCTTGACTCATTCACTGCTCAGTAGATATCCACTGAATGGAAAAGTGAACTGGTTGGGGTACCAAAGAAGGAACAGCCAGACAGTTCTGCACCTTCCTACCTCACCTCCACAACAAAGAAAAGACATCAGCGGTATCTGCTCCCAAATAAGAGTGGCAAGAAGAAAATATTTGTGGCCAAGAAAAATATTGGCAATATAGGGAGGAGATAAGATCTAGGAGTAAGGGGAAGCCCTGCTACTTTTGAAGACTAGCTATTAGACCTCCCTCTAGGCAGCATCAGAGACAAGTTGCAATAACCAGTGCCAGGAAGCATGTCCCAGGTTTTCCTCATAATTACTAGAGTAAGACCATAGTAATTATACATAGTACTTACAAACAGACAAAGAGGGAATCTCATGGGGGAAAAAGAAAAACCGAGTACACATTAAAGAATCACCAACACTTTTGGGAAATCAGTACTTTAAGAAAACACTAAACTCAACAAACAGAATAGCCAAGGAAATAGCATTAATAACACAGAATAAGGCTTTAATATCTTCAAAGACATCTGTGAATATACTACATCCATAAGAAAAAGAAATTATTAGAAATTAAAAATATGATCTCATATAAAAAATAGCTGAATAGGAGATTATAAACTGCTTATAAATAGAGAAATTCTCCCAGTACAAAAAGCAAAAGGACAACGAGATGGAAAACATGAAATAAAAAGTTAAATGAATAAGAAAAAAAGGAAATGAAGAAATAAAACTGTCTATTCACAGATGATACGATCTTATACATTACATAGAATATCCACCAAAAGCTATTACAGCTAATAAACAAAGCAAAGTAGAAGGATATAACATCAACAATCAAAAAAATCAATTGTATTTCTATATGCTACCAATGAAAAATCAGAAAAGGAAATTTAACAAAAACCACTGCAATGATGTAAAGTAATTAGCCTCCAACTAATAAAAATAAATGGAAAAAAAAAAAAAACAAGAAAAAACTACTGTACATTTCCTCTTTGTATACATATATGCCTTCGTATTAGATATGTGAAAATAAATCTTTCCCTGGACTCCCTAAAAAAAAGAAAAAAGAAAAGGAAATTTTAAAAAGCAATTTCATTTATAATAACAATAAAAAGAATAAAATAACAAACAGTGCTGGAACAACTAGATAATCACATGCAGAAAAATGAAGCTGGATCTTTATCTCACACCATATACAAAAATTAACTCAAAATGATGCTACTATCTATATTTAACTAAGTGTAAAACAAAATAAAGACATTTTTGGACATTTAAAAAAATCAAATTGCTAATCCATGCAACATATTTAAAAATATTATTTATAGAAGCATTTGAGGAGGAAAACAAAACAGAATTCTAGGACACCAGAAACAGTGGCAGGTAATAAGTTTGATCTAGATGTAGCAACTAGACATTTGAAACAAATAAAAGAATCCATTTGACTTTGACACTTGGAAGATTTTCTTTTGAGCAACAGAGCTTAAATGATAGAGAATTACATTTCATTTTTTATGGTTCTAATCACATTACATGATCATCAGATAACACATATAATACGTTATTTACTGATTTTCAATTCTTCCAATCAACCTACAGACAAGGCATGCTGCTTCTGCTGCTGCTAAGTCGCTTCAGTCGTATCCGACTCTGTGCGACCCCATAGATGGCAGCCCACCAGGCTTCCCCGTCCCTGGGATTCTCCAGGCAAGAACACTGGAGTGGGTTGCCATTTCCTTCTCCAACAGACAAGACATAACCAACTATTAAAAAATGTAGATGTTATAAACTTTGCTAATGCTAAAATGTAATTTAAGTAATAAAAAATGGGAGGTGTATAGGGAAAAAAATAGAGGAAAGAGAAAATATAATTTCTCCATCATTCAGAGAAATGAGTCAGATTTTATTGTATGAAATTGCTAACTCCAAAAATCAGTAAGTATATTATTTACAAGCAATGACCACAAGAACTAAAACCAGGAACTTAAATGTTTGGGGAATGGGAGTGTCAACACAACAATTTAATTTCCTAACCTCCTGAATTTTTGTGTTTACAAATTAACTGAATAACTTTAAATTACTAGTTTACAAAAAAAATAAGTAAGTTATTTTTATTCAGTGGGATGTTATGCTGTTAGCTGAGGTAAAACTATGTATTCTAACATGGATAGATGTCTGTAAGTGGGGAAAAAGAGTGCAGAACAGCACATGTATATAAGGAAGTATATGTATATAAATATATAGTATATATCTGTATCTTTGCAAATAGATATACATATAAAAAAGTGCTATATAAATATTTGTATGTTAGTTAAAACCATATCTGGGAAGATTTATTAACAGCTGTGTCTATAGGTTTGGAAATGGGGTGGATTTTACTTTATATACATGCATATATTACTTAAATAATAATAAAAGAGATACAGTGATAAATATTTTTAAATATGTCTATGATATACTATAAAATAAAAAATTAAGTTGTAGACCAATATGTTTATAGCACAATCCTATTTTATTGAATAAAAAGTTATAGGTTTTTAACCAGATCTGTATAAGCTTAAGTCAAGAAGGATAAGTACCATATAGTGGATAAGCACCAGACAGTGGTTATCCCTATGAGCTGATGGAACAGAAAAGAGAAGTTAAATTCTTACATAAATTTAAAAAAAAAGTCAGGGGATTATGGGGGATTTTAATTTTCTTTTAAAGAATTTTTTCAGATAAATAAAAAACCCACAAACAAGATTAAATTGAAACCATAATATTTTAAAAAAGAAACTGATAATAGGTATTTTTAAGTGGAAATCTAAAAGCAAGTTCTTCCTGCCCCCTAAAACAATCTATCAGTCCTGTTCTGTCATTAATATAAACATAAACATTGCTCACAAGTTCCTAGCTAATTCAACAGAGGGGTCTCTCACCAAAGATAGTTCTACTGCCTCTATTGAGAAGTTTTAGACCCCTGCATCCTAACCCATGGCCTTTTAAACAACTGTGACCTCAGAATCTTATGACATAGATAATTTCATTTCAAAGGGCAGAACTTTAAAAAAGAAGGCATTTCTTTTAAAAGCATAAGGAATTGGTTAGAAAGAATGATACTTACATGTAAACATAATTCGCTGGGTATAGAAGTTATCACATTCAGGTCCCTTTTGAACACTGATATGTTAGCAGGCTGATTCACAGCCACATTGGACAGAATCTTAGAGCCTGTCTGTCGAAAATTAGGGGACTGTGCAGGACTATCTTGAATTCCACAGTGACTGGTGCCTATGACTTCTGGCACTGGACATGAGAGTACATCTTCAGCAGAGGAAGAAAATGGAGAGTCTATGCTTTGGGTATCCTTCTGACTCTCAGGGTAGATGCTAGGTATGTTATGCTCCTGATAGAGCAAATTTCTTAATTTTTCATCCAGAGTTTTAATTCGGTTGTCTGCAAATTCCATTTTTGGAGGTCTTTCCCCATCTGATTCCAGGACAGTAGAGGATAGAAGGCTGGTTGGTTCAAGGCCGGGATTCTGAGTGGGAACAACCATCTTAGGAGAACTTGCTTCCATGTTCACTGCAGTTTCTCCTTCTTGGGAAATAAATTCTGCATCTGTAGTTGGCTGCTGCACTAGTAAGGACTGAGGCTTTTGATCAGATATAAATGCTGGGGCTGTAAGACAGTTAGCAGCAATCTGAGTTGACTCGCCAGAAGCTGCCTGACTGGCAGCTTGGTGACCTGGATAAACAGGTAGAAATATGCCTGCTTCGTTGGTGAGTCCCTCACATTCAAGTGGAACTGCACAAACTGAAGTAGCAGTATGATTGGAACTACTAGCAACTGGTGCCATTATCTGCCTGTCTTCTTCGACTTGATAAAGTATAGCTGGCTGCTTAGTTTCTACACTGGCATATTCAGAAATCTTACCATCAACTACATCCTTATGTTGTGATGTGGAGGTGAAAAGTACACGCTGGCATGGATTACTTTCTAGAGTAAGCAGTGTGTCCTGTGATATTTCCTTATTACTTATGTTTCTTGGACCTGGAATAATAACAAAGAATGGCTAAGCATGTATTGGTTAAGTACAAAGCACAGACTAGTCCAAACTCAAAAGGGACAAGGAGGAACAAAGGGGCAAATCAGAACCAGTGTGAAACTACTCTTGTAAATAAGAATCAAAATACACAGAATTCAACCTGACAAGGAGAAAAAACCTTTTCTTTTTTTCATAAATAATAAAATTTAAATGGCTTAAATTATATTCTAATACTAACATCTTCAAAAATGCTTATGGAAATTCTCATAAGCATAAAATACCCATGTTGTTGTTCAGTTGCTAGTCGTGTCTGACTCTTTGCAACCCCATGGACTGCAGCATGCCAGACTTCCCTGTCCTTCACTATCTCCCAGAGTTTGCTCAAATTCATGTCCACTGAGTTGGTGATACTATCTAACCATCTCATCCTCTGCTGCCCCTTCTCCTTTTGCCTTCAATCTTTCCCAGCATCAGGGTCTTTTACATGAAAACAACTTAAAGATACGGTATATATTTTGCATCGCCATCTTCCAGGTCTGGATAAAGGTGCAGACAACAAACACTTACTAGAAAGTAGGTTTAACCCAGGAACTGTAGGCATGTACTGCTGAAGAGAAGGAGAAGATTGAGCCTCACGGTTTCTTATTGTCTGATTTATACAAAAGCGCCATCGACCAACTGGGGATGACTGAGGAGGAGCAGATTCATCTGTAGAAAGAATTGGCAAAAATTAATATGCTAAGCAATTGTTAATATGTCTAACTTGTTAACTAAGAAACTCAGGTTAAAACAACAAATTGTCTTTTATCTCCATTTCCAACAGCACGAGTTAGCCTAGTAACTTATAAGACCAGACCTCCCAAACCCGACTGACAGATACTCTAAAAAACTAAGCGCGAGATAGCTTTAGAGAAGGATTTTGGATTCTTCAGAAACAAACATTGCATCAGTAGTGATTAAAAGCAGGACACTTCTTTTTGGAAAAAAATGAAAAGCATTATTTCCATTAAAACCTACACCTTTGTTAACCCTATATGCAAAACAGAAAAAGAGACTCAGATGTATAGAACAGACTTGTGGACTCTGTGGGAGAAGGCGAGGGTGGGATGTTTCAAGAGAACAGCATCAAAACACGTATATTATCTAGGGTGAAACAGATCACCAGCCCAGGTTGGATGCATGAGACAAGTGCTCGGGCCTGGTGCACTGGGAAGACCCAGAGGGATGGGGTGGAGAGGGAGGTGGGAGGGGGGACCGGGATGGGGAATACATGTAAATCCATGGCTAATTCATTTCAATGTATGACAAAAACCACTGCAATGTTGTAAAATAATTAGCCTCCAACTAATAAAAATAAATGGAAAAAATAAATAAATAAAAACCTACACCTTTCTTCTGTATCTTGATTATGGTGCTTACACATATCTATTAAGAAGACTAAAATTTACAGAACTCTACACCAAAAGAAAAAAAGCAAATTTTACTTTATAACAACTTAAAAAACAAAGTAATATAAGCCCCTACATCTGTATTCCTACTTTGTTAACTTATTCAAATAAGTAATTCTCTTAAACTTTACCCTACTTTGCCAGTTAGAAATCTACTCAAACTCCTACTAATAAGAAAATGAAGACAGAGGAGAAAACCCTGGCATCCTAAAACAATCTAACTTTCAGAATAATGGTATCTGGTTCCATAATTCCCACACCACCTGTTGTTTGTTCATGCTATTATAATTCCTTCAGAGGTCTTCATTTGGCTATGGCTCTTCTCCCTCACAGATACTCTAAATATACCTATGATCAGAGTTGAAAAGAATGGAGAAAAAAGGTTGTGAGAAAATAGAAGACCTCATTTTTAGTCCATGGACATTTATCTGGTATCTGATTTACAAAACTTATTAGTAATCAGAGCAGGTAGAAGCATATCATTTGTGGAATGAAATCAAGAAACGAATGCTACTGATATTAAACATGAGGCAAACTCAGAACACAGTGATTTTAGTTAAGAAAGTCACTGTCCATCTCATATCAGGAGAAAAATAAAACTTGCCAGTTAAGTTCAAACATTAAAGCTGTTAAACGTCATCAGTAATTTGACAGCTTTTCTGGTAACATACCATGCAACAACTCAGAAATAAATTAATCAGGTAAAGAACCAATACTTAGAGGAAATTTGGAGAAGAGTTTTACTTCTCACTTTTTTTACTTCTCATTTCTGAGCTATAAAGTCATTTCAAAGTGTGGGGAAACCTATATCAACAATTTATCGAATTCCTTTATTGGCTAATATCCTTCCCAAGGTGTGTAAATTAAAAGTTTCCAAATGTCTTGCTTCAAAAGCCAAATGGTAAATTTTTGTTAAATATACTTACTGCTGGTTTGACTGGAGGCAGAATTTATCTGTACTTGTTCAGATGATCCTGTCTGAATTAAAAATAAATAGATAAATAAAGAAGTTCCTGATATATATTCAAGAAGACCTATTTGCTAAGCAACTGCTCTTACTTGGCTACTGCTGGGTTCCACAGTAACAGAGTCAACTCCAACAGCTCTTTCTGTAGCAGAGTGAACATGAAGGATCTCCTGGGCTTGACCTACAATAGCCCTCAATTCTTCCACAAATTTTTCTTTTTCACTTTCCAGGACAAAGTTATCTTCAACCTATCCAAAAGGAAAAGTAAGTCTATTCAAAAGAATGTATTTACTTTCTTTGAAATTATAATATGGTGACTACCATAAAGAAAAATTAATTGGTATTTAGATCCGATTGCCACAACAGAATTAAGAAAGACTAGCAATAAAATCGGAGGAGGCAATGGCACCTCCACTCCAGTACTCTTGCCTGGAAAATCCCATGGATGGAGGAGCCTGGTGGGCTGCAGTCCATGGGGTCGCTAAGAGTCGGACATGACTGAGCGACTTCACTTTCACTTTTCATTTTCATGCATTGGAGAAGGAAATGGCAACCCACTCCAGTGTTCTTGCCTGAAGAATCCCAGGGACGGGGGAGCCTGGTGGGCTGCCGTCTATGGGGTCGTACAGAGTCGGACACGACTGAAGCGACTTAGCAGCAGCAGCAGCAGCAATAAAATGCCAGACAACACATTAAATTATTCTTTCTATTTGAATTGAGATCACCAACATTTGTCAGATTGGTACTACTTACCTACCAGAAGCCAGCATTTTTAAAAAAATTTTGGCATTCTATAAATTAATTGCCATTTGAATAACATAACTGAGGCAATGTTTACATTTAAAACTAGGATGTCCAAACCCAAAAGCTTTTAAATCAAAAATTACAAAATGAAACATCTCTAAAGATGATAAAGTATGGCTCCGAGACAGTTCAGAAAAAAACTAAGTTGAATAAGAGACAGAATTCACAAAATTATTAACATTTTCAAATGTTGAATTCTGCTTGACCAGGAATATATATTCAAAGAAAACTGGCAGAAACGAAAGTATTATGTACTCTTCCTGCCACCCTAGCCCATTCCCCTAAAAAAAGAGGGGAATACTAACTTAAGCCTAACAATTCAAAGAAAATACAAAAACTAAATGAAATGATGAACATTACTTGAACACCTATATGTAAGATGTTATAACTGTATAAACTATTAATGCTTAGGCCTCCTCCCCCCAAATTCTAATTTAATTAGGGACGCAGGCAACAGAACTGTTTTTGTCTTAGGGTTTTTTTGGCCACACCATGAGGTTTGCAGGATCTTAGTTCCTGGAACAGGGACTGAACCCGGGCAACTGCAGTGAAAGCTCCAAGTCCTAACCACTGGACCTCTAAGGAATTCCCCAAAGGACTGTTTTTTAAAAGCTCTTCTGTTGATTTTGACATGCAGCTAGAGTTAAGAACCACTGGCCTAGCTCCTCTGTTAATGAAACTCCCTCATATTTTACACATAAATATACTGACACCAGAGGGGGTATAGTGACTTACTTTTGATCATAAACAATTTAGCTCTTTACGAATTTTAAAAAGTAGCAGTACCCTAAGAAAATATGTCTCTGAGTAATTGAAGGGGGAGAATTAAAGGGGAAAAAGACACATAATGATGAAGGGAAAATAATTTGTCTTTTCTGTACTTACCATATAGTCTACAATATCCTCTGGTGCATCACCATCAACATCAAACTTGAAGGTGACCATCTTATTATTGTGTGTCTCCAGTTGACACTCCACCATGTTGTCTCCAGAGGTTGAAACCTGGGCACAAACATTTTACTAGTTTAAGAGTCAGTCATTGCCTTCTCTTTGCAAATGGTACAGGAAATATTTCAATGAGCTCACATAAAATATATGAAAAAATGGTCTAAAATATTGAGAATCTAAAAAGATTCTACTTTTCCCTTGGTGAAATGCTGTCTAAATAACTACTGTATGACAAATCTAAGGCTCAAATTATTCAGCAAAAAAATCAGGAAAGAAAAGGAACACAACTTTTATAAAAATACAAAAAGAGTTACAATAGTCCCTATAACTATCTGCAATGCAAAGATCTAAATCTGGCTAATCATTTTCAAAATTCTCCTAATCCCACAAATTGACCTTTAAGCAAAAGAAAATTCACTGATAATAGAAATGTAAATTGGACCAACCTTTCTGGACAACAATCTAGAAATATGTATTGAGAAATTTTAAAAATCTTCACACTCTGATCAATAATTCTACTTCTAAGAATCTATCATAAGGAAATAATCAGCACAAATACAAAGATTTGTGCTCAAGGGTGTCTGCTGAAGAATTTCATACTCTATACTCACTGCCACAGCAACATCGCCCCTCCCTGACTCCCCAGAACTCAACATGCACTCTTAACCAAATCATATTTACACACTGACCTGAAGAACAGTAAGCTGAAATTTAGTTCCCTTGTCTGACCGAGGACAGGAAGCTCTTCTCTGTTTGATCCGATCTTGTTTGCCATTTCCACTTGGGTTATCAGGGGTATTTGTGTTTTCTTTCACAGGTCCCACATCATGATTCAAACTATTATTTAAAAAAGCAAAAACAAAAGCAATTCCAATTCAATTTCTCAGAGAAGACATTATTCTATGATTCTCAAAGTCCAATATTTAACCCAAATCAGATTGATAACATCTGAAATCCCTGTGTGGATAGAATCATTCCATTTTGATGGCAAAATTCTAAGAAAAACCCTCGATTATAAAATAATAATGAGTTTAAATAAAATATATAAGTAGTACAATATCTCTCAAAAAGTTATGATTGTAAAACTTTGCAAATATACTAAATGCCATTGAATTGTACACTTTAAATGGATGAAAATTTAATGGTATGTAAATTAAATCTCAATGAAGCTGTTTTTAAAAGTTATGAAACATTGCGATTACTTTGTATGTATTAGGCAAACATCTCACAGTAGTGGGAGTGAAAGAAAAACACTGCTAGTGATGGACCTCTGTGGAACCTGTTATCAGTGGATGTTCTTGACCAATTTTATTTTGTTTGTTTAGGTTTTTTTTTAATTAATATGTTCAAATAAAATTCTAAAAACCAATTCTAACTCAAAATAATATGCCTGTTCATGTAACAAAATCAACAGAGGATAGACGAGGTGTGGAAGACAGGAGAGTGCAGGAAACAGAACAAGAAATGAAAATGAGATAAAGAAAAGGAATATTATTCAGCTATAAAAGGAATTCTTGAAAAAAATCTACTCCTGATCACTGACTATACTAAAGCCTTTGACTGTGTGGATCACAACAAACTGTGGAAAATTCTTCAAGAGATGGGAATCCCAGACCACCTTACCTACCTCCTGAGAAACCTGTATGTAGGTCAAGAAGCAACAGTTAGAACCGGACATGGAACAACAGACTGGTTCCAAATGGGAAAGGAGTACAACAAAGCTGTATATTGTCATCCTGCTTATTTAACTTATATGCAGAGTACATCATGCGAAATGAAGTACAAGCTGGAATCAAGACTGCCGGGAGAAATATCAACAACCTCAGATATGCAGATGATACCACCCTAATGGCAGAAAGTAAAGAGGAACTAAAGAGCCTCTTGATGAAGTTGAAAGAGGAGAGTGAAAAAGCTGGCTTAAAACTCAACATTCAAAAAACAAAGATCATGGCATCTGGTCCCATCACTTCATGGCAAATAGATGGGGAAAAAATGGAAACAGTGACAGACTTTATTTTTTGGGGCTCCAAAATCACTGCAGATGGTGACTGCAGCCATGAAATTAAAAGACACTTGCTCCTTGGAAGAAAAGCTATGACAAACCTAGACAGTGTATTAAAAAGCAGAGACATCACTTTGCCAACAAAGGTCCATATAGTCCAAAAGCTATGGTTTTTCCAGTAGTCATGTATGGATGTGAGAGTTGGACCATAAAGAAGGCTGAGTGCCAAAGAACTGATGCTTTCGAATTGTGGTGCTGGAGAAGACTCTTGAGAGTCCCTTGGACAGCAAGGAAATCAAACCAATCAATCTTAAAGGAAATCAGTCCTGAATATTCCCTGGAAGGATTGATATTGAAGCTGAAGCTCCAATACTTTGGCCACTTGATGTGAAGAGCCGACTCACTGGAAAAGACCCTGATGCTGGGAAAGATTGAGGCAGGAGGAGAAGGGGGTGACAGGATGAGATGGTTGGATGGCATCACTGACTCAATGGACATGAGTTTGAGCAAACTCTGAGAGATAGTGAAGGACAGGGAAGCCTGGCATGCTGCAGTCCATGGGGTTGCAGAGTCAGACATGACTTAGTAACTGAACAACAACATAAAAAGAATAAAATCTTGCCATTTGTAACAACATACATATAAGTTGAGGGCATTATGCTAAGTGAAATAAGTCAGAAAGAGAAATACAAATACGATATGATCTTTTTGTGTAATCTAAAAATAGAAAAAAACAACCAAGCAAAAAATTCCCCAGGCTCAAAGATACAGAGGATAGATTGCTGGGTGCCAGAGGGAGTGGCGGGAAGGTAGAGAGTGGGTGAAATGGGTGAAGGGAGTCAAAATGTACAAACTATTAATACCAGTTATAAAATAATTAAATCATGGGGATATAATGTACATCATGGCAATGATAGTTAATAATACTGTACTGCATATTTCAAAGTTTCTTAGAGTAGATTTTTAAAGTTCTCATCATAAGAAAAAAATTTTTATTAACTATATATGGTGATGAATATTTAAACTAGACTTATTGTGATCATTTCAAAATACATAAAAATAGTAAATCATTACATTGTTCATCTGAAACTAACATAAGGGTGTACATCAGGTTTACCTCAATAGAAAGAAAGAAAGAAACAAAGGAGGAGGGAGGGAGTGAGGGAGGAGGGAAGAAGAAAAAATACACCACAATTTTGGTTAAAAAAACTGAATGAATAATGTGAAAATGATTCAACATGATTAATTCTAACTAGCTATATTTTGCAGGTTCAAGTCAATATGATTATGACAGGGCAGACTTTCAGTTGATCTGTATCAAAGGTATTTTTCAGCTTTTTCCTTAATAAATTTGAATATATTTCAATAAATACATTTGAAACTTAAATGAGGTCTGTAAGCACCAGATATTTTTTAAATTGATTTTTAGGTTAAGTCCTTTCTCCTAAAGAACTACTCATGAAGTATCTGTATAAAGATATATAAGAAAAGACAAAAATAACCCCTAATATTTTTTCTATGTCCCTGTGAAAAAGAATTTTCATAACTACAAGTGGAGAAGGAAGATTCAATAATACTACTCTTAGTTCTTTAATAGACAAAGAAATAGCAGTAACATAATATCTTAAGAGGATAAAAGGGATATAATTTTAGTCAATGCAGCTGTATCATTCACTTTACAAAGTTATCTTAAAACACTAGTTTAGGGTTTGGAAAAGATGGCAGAAATTATACCCCTAAGTATAACTATAAAATCTGGAAATAATACAGTAGAGTATCACAGGAGGGCACTGAAGAGTGAAAAGATGAAGGCAGACTGGCTAGGGACTCCCAAGACTTGAAGAAAAATATAGCAGCTAAGCATCTCCTGGTTACCCACTCAGTGACAGAAAGCAGTCCAGGTTCAGCGTCTCTTGGCCAAAGGCAAAGGTAGCTGAAGCACAGTGGTCTCCTAAGCCCCAACTCAGCAACAGAAGGTAGTTAAAGTGGACCCTTTCCTCCCTTGGTGACGCTGGTGGGAATTCTACCAGTACCATGTGGTCTGGAGGGATAGCCTAGGGCAGGGGGCCTAGGGCACTGCTCTCCAACCCCTTGGTTCAGCAGTGGGCCCCAGTGATATATGAACCAAAGCAGACCAGAATAGTACTACAGGGACTCTGAAAACTAAATTGGCATTTAAACTATAGTCCACAAAAGTATTGATAGATGAGTACCTTGGCACCTAAACACAGTGACTCCCTGCTAAAATAGAGGATTTAAACAGGATCCAGAATATCCTAACATAATGTCCGAAATGTCCAGGATACAAATGAAAATTCTTTGTCATACGCGAAACCAGGAAAATCACAACTTGAATGTGAAAAGTCAATCAAGAGATGCCAAGACCAGGATTAATCAGGATGAATCATAACTACCTGACAAGGATTTTAAAGCAGCCATTATCAAATTGTTTCAAACATCAATTACAAATACTCCTGAAACAAATGAAAAGTCAGAAAATCTCATAACAGAATGTATTAAGGAAGAAACAAATGAAAATTATAAAAGGAATATAATCATAGAAATAAACGATTCATTCTGCACAATAGAAGAATGAATACGACAAAGGAAAGAATCAATATCAGTGAATTTGAACACAGAACAAATGAATTAAGCCAATATGAACAAGATAGGGGCTTCCCAGGTAGCACAGCTGGTAAACAATCTGCCTGCAATGTAAGAGACCCCAGTTTGATTCCTGGGTCAGAAAGTTATTACCAAATCAAAATACAATTATATATATACAATATATAAAATTCTCTGGTTTTTTAAGAATATAATTATATTATTATATCTGGTTGTAAATTATTTATTTAGATTAGCTGGAAGTGTAAATTACATTATTTCCTTTTTTAAATTCTTACAATCTTTTCTTAAGAACAGAATATGAAGAGAATTCCCTGGTGGTCCAGTGGTTCGGACTCTGGCACTCTCACTGCCAAGGGCTTAGATTCGAACCCTGGTCAGGGAACAAAGATCCCGCATGCCAAAAAAAAACAAACAAACCCAGACTATTATAATAATGTGAACAAGAAAATGGTCAATAATATCACAATCCATATGATGCTTATTAACATAAAAAAGTAAGAATAATATCTACTATTTTTACTGAACATACACACAAATACTAGAACACAGAAGCTTCTGTAGTCAGGAGACTAAGCACCTAAAGAAGGCAAATACTTCAACATGCCCTCATTGCATTCATGGTATTAATTTGAAGATACTCACCTTCGAACTAAGTCTGGTTTTAGAAGAGTCGCTTGTTGTTCAGCTCCAACTGCTTGGGATACAGGCTGTAAACAGCACAGAAATAAAACTTATTTTAACAGCAAACTTCAAGTTGAAGGTACAATTTTCTATTATTGCAGAAAACATGTCTGTTACATTTCATATTTTGGTTACCACACAAACCAGGTAGAATGTCTACATTACTGAATGTCTATATCAATCCTATTGATGTTACTACCAGATAAAGAAAAACAAAATGCAGCAGTATTGATATTCACCAAGACTTTTTCATAAAAAAGATAGTGCTGTTTCATATACTTTTGTTTGTTATCTTTCAATGGCTTCCAGTCTTAATTGTAAAACTACTAATGAGTTGCTATCACTCCAGAAACAGATAAATCAGTGATTCAATGTTTAACATGTTATATGGTCTCTCTCTCTCTCTCTTGTTTTCTCTTCACTTAACTACTGCCAACAATCCCTTTGAGGTGTTAGTATCCAACAGCTGCAATACTGGCTTCTAGGAAAAAGTTTAAGCCCTTTACAAATGCAAGTTTCAACTCTGCTGGAAAACAATTTTAAACATTTATCTAATCCATCCAATGTATTGCCACTGGTGACAGCAGACTGACTCTAAAATGCAAATCTATCAAAATCAATCACTTACCTACGTAGTTCAAATTATCTAATGATGGCACCTCATCTTCTATAAGGTTAAGTCCCTTTGGATGACAAATAAAGTCCTTAATGAACTGGTCCCTGCCTCATTCTCTAGTTCTCCTCCCCTTG
Source organism: Odocoileus virginianus (assembly GCF_023699985.2). NCBI lineage: Eukaryota > Metazoa > Chordata > Mammalia > Artiodactyla > Cervidae > Odocoileus > Odocoileus virginianus. The sequence goes on from NW_027224276.1 coordinate 1,235,461, forward strand.
AAGAGACACCAAACTCTAGCTCCTGTGAATGAGTCGAGCTTTTCCATATCTGGTGACTCTACTTATATTCCTTCATCTCCCTGGATTATTTATAACAAATATTATAATCATTACCATGTTAAGAAAATAGCATTCTTTGGTGATTTTTCCCATTTTATTGCTTTTATGTTACTACTTACATTGTATAATTAAAAACTTTCAAAGGATAGCAAATACTAAGTGTACAGAAAAATAGGCATTTTCATAAACCACTGGGATTTATGGGATTGTAAACTGGTTAGACCTTTCTGAAGAGTAATTCAACAATTAAATTATCCAAGTTTTAAAAATGTCTAGCAATTTCATTTCTAAAAATTTAACCCAAGGAAATAATCAAAACTGTATGTGAGTCACTCAGCTGTGTCTGACTCTTTGCAACCCCAAAGACGACAGCCTGGCCAGGCTCCTCTGTCCATGGAATTCTCCAGGCAAGAATACTGGAGTGGGTTGCCATTTCCTTCTTCAGGGGATCTTCCTGACTCAGGGATTGAACCTGAGTCTCCTGTACTGCAGGCAGATTCTTTACAATGTGAGCCACCAGGGAAACCCTATTGATAAATACTCTTCCTATAAAAGGACCAAACTTAAAGAAATGCCATAACTGAATATAAGCACATGAGAATATCAAATGTGCTGACTTGAAAAAAATGTATTCCATCTTGTTAATTATTCTACTGATTTTAAGATGTGTTCTGTAAACCAAGATATGAAACCAAATTAACAAAGTTCAAGTTTCTTCTTTCACTTTCAGCTGACGACAAAGAATTATATTGGAATGGAAAAGCAGAACTGCTTCAAATGCACAAAAGTTAGCTACTACTCAAAGAAACACTGATTTTAACCCAATATTGTACAATATTTTATTTTTTAACAAAAATATTTACGTGAGGCTTATAGCAATATACTGTCATGTAGGTACTCACTAAGAAGGCTGAATCCGATAAACTGTAAATTTGACAATATCTTACAATACATCCTATTAATCTGAGTAATTTGGGGGAAAAAAGAAGATATAAAAGCATCCCATTGTATATAATTCCATATTTTTCCACAGAGTTTATAGAAACACAGAAGCAAAACAGTTGTAAATAATTTTAATTCTAACCTTAACATTAGAATCTGCAACATGTAAAAATTTTGGTCATATATTGCTAGGTACTGCCAAATGACAATCGAAAGTTTGTCATACAGTGGTTTTAAGCTTGTAAGATATTCAAAAGTTTTATACTACCCTGGTCCTTTTGTCTCAGTAAATTATAGTAAAATCAGGAAATAATCAAGAGTTCATACAAAGATTTAGCTATAAGGATGTTCTTCACAACATGGAATATAATTACAAATAGCAAAAAAGAAAAAAGAGAAAAAAATTGACATGTTTATTTTACCTGCTCCATTAAATAAATAATGGATGATAGATAAACTAGGATAACCACAGTGGTGTGATCACTCACCTAGAACCAGATATCCTGGAGTGTGAAGTCAAGTGGGCCTTAGGAAGCATCACTGCAAACAAAGCTAGTGGAGGTGATGGAATTCTAGCTGAGCTATTTCAAATCCTAAAAGATGATGCTGTAAAAGTGTTGCACTCAATATGCCAGAAAATTTGGAAAACTCACACACAGGACTGAAAAAGGTCCGCTTTCATTCCAATACCAAAGAAAGGCAATGCCAAAGAATGTTCACACTACCACACAATTACACTCATTTCGCATGCTAACAAGATTATGCTCAAAATCCTTCAAGCTAGGCTTCAGTAGTACATGAACTAAGAATTTCCAGATGTACAAGCTGGATTTAGAAAAGGCAGAGGAACCAGAGATCAAACTGCCAACATCCGTTGGATCATAGAAAAAGCAAGAGAATTCCAGAAAAACATCTACTTCTGCTTCACTGACTATGCTAAAGCCTTTGACTGTGTGGATCACAACAAACTGTGGAAAATTCTTCAAGAGATGGGAATACCAGACCACCTTACCTGCCTCCTGAGAAACTTGTATGCAGATCAAGAAGCAACAGTTAGAACTGGACATAGAACAGACTGGTTCAAAATTGAGAAAGGAATATATCAAGGCTGTATATTGTCACCCTGCTTATTTAACTTACATGCAGAGTACATCATGCAAAATGTCAGGCTGGATGAAGCACAAGCTGGAATCAAGATTGCCAGGAGAAATATCAATAACCTCAGATATGCAGATGATACCACCCTTATGGCAGAAAGCAAAGAGGAACTAAAGAACCTCTTGATGAAGGTGTCTGGAGAGTGGAAAAAGCTGGCTTAAAACCCAGCATTCAAAAACTAGGATCATGGCATCCAGTTCCATCACTTCATGGAAATAGATGGGGAAGCAATGGAAACAGTGACACAGTTTATTTTCTTGAGCTCCAAAATCACAGCAGATGGTTACTGCAGCCATGAAATTAAAAGACGCTTGCTCTTTGGAAGAAAGCTATGACAAATATAGACAGTGTATTAAAAAGCAGAGACATTCACTTTGCCAACAAAGGTCCATATAGTTAAAGCTATGGTTTTTCCAGTAGTCATGTATGGATGTGAGAGCTGGACCATAAAGAAGACTGAGCACTGAAGAACTGATGCTTTTGAACTGTGGTGCTGGAGAAGATGTGAGAGTCCCTTAGACAGCAAAGAGATCACAGCAGTCAATCGTAAAGGAAATAAACTCTGAATACTCATTGGAAGGGCTGATGTTGAAGGTAAAGCTCTGATATATGGCCACCTGATGTGAAGAGCTGATTCATTAGAAAAGACCCTGATGCTGGGAAAGATTGAAGGCAGGAGGAGAAGGAGATGACAGAGGATGAGATGGTTGGATGGCATCATCAACTCAATGGACATGAGTTTGAGCAAGCTCTGGGAGATAGTGAAGGACAGGGAAGCCTGGCATGCTGCAGTCCATGGGGTTGCAAAGAGTTGGACACAACTGAGCAACTGAACAACAACAAAAATAAATAATGGTACATCCATACTAAAGGGTATTATGCAGCCCTTTAAAATGTGCTAAAACATGTAAGATGTTATAAGTGAAAAAATATTTATATATATTATGGTTACATTAAAATTGCATGTATGCATAAGCTTATAAAATGATCTGGAAGAATACACACTTCGTGTTAAGCAAGCTTAACTACATTTATCTTGCTTTGGTAATAAGAACTTTATACATATTTATCAACCCTGAAATCTGGTAATCTCAGGGCTGGTCCCCATTATTTCAGTGAACAACATTATAGTCGTTTTAGACAAAAGTAAAAATGGAACATTTCACTAAATTTGAAAAACATCTACAAAAATGGCCAGGCATCTATTTGCAAATATTAATTTTTAACTCCCAGAAATATTATGACAGAACTTGATATGCAGCTGCCAATTTAAAAAGCAGATGAATAAACTATTAGCTTTGATTCTGAGGACCAAAATAATTCTGTTAATAATAATTATTAGGTGGTTATAAAATATAATTCCAGATTGTTGTCATAGAAACTACATTTTGTTTATGCTATCTCCAGATTTAAGCATGAGGACACCATGTCACTACTCCATCTTGCCAGGACTCCCCATAATTTTTTTAAGTTTCTTTAATATGAAGATTTGTTGAAGCTGGATACAACAAGATATTGTTAATGTTGTGTATACAAAAAAAAAGAAATCTCTTTGCCAAAGTATTTGCTTTCAAATACTTTGAAATGTTTAAACAGTGATTATATTAAAGAATTAAGCATCTAATCTCTAATCAGAAGCTAATCTAATTTATCCAGGGGAAAAAAAAACTTCAGTATGAATTGACCAGGTTAGATGGGGGAAGGGGAAAGTAGGAAATGGTATATTCTACTCATTCCTCCCCAGTCCTTACCTTCAAATCCAAATCAAAGACAGATATGAATCCCTTTTCCTAATGAGACCTTGATATCTGGATATCTGAGTCCTTGATAAGTAGCTAGCAAATTTCAATAAAACTAAAGTACCTCTTATCACTTGTAGAATGAGGACAAGGCCAAAATGAGAAGCAAATCTAGGTCTGAATTCCATGGGCCACACCATTCTCTCCTGTTTACCATAGCATTTAAAATGCTCTCTTGGGACTTCCCTAGTGGTCCAGTGGTTAAGAATCTGCCTTGCAATGCAGGGGATTCAGGTTCAATCCCTGGTCAGGGAACTAAGATCCCACATGCCAAGAAGCAACTAAACCCCCATGCTACAACCACTGAGCCAATGAGCCACAACTACAGAGTCTGTGCCCTGCAATGAAAGATCCTGCATGATGCAATGAAAACTCCGCCTGCCGCAACTAAGACACTATGCAACAAAATAAGTAAATATTAAAATAAATAAAATGTTCTCTTGAACTTGTATCTTGATCTTTATTTCCTATGATATTGTGGGAAGAGACTGTGTCTGTAAGATTTATCAAAATATCCCCAATGCCTAACCAACACTTGAAATAAGAATAGCTGCTCAAAAATCTTTCACTATTATAATGTTCCCATTTTTACTGTTTTTATTGTTATTATAGCAACAAAACAATCACTATTTATTGAGTAATGATTAAGTACTAAAGTGAAAGTCGCTCAGTCATGTCCGACTCTCTGCGACCCTATGGACTGTAGCCTGCCAGGCTCCTCTGTCCATGGAATTCTCCAATCAAGAACAGCCGTTCCTTTCTCCAGGAAATCTTCCCAACCCAGGGATTGAACCAGGTCTTCCACATTGCAGGCAGATTCTTTACCATCTGAGGCACCAGGGAAGCACTTTATATTTATTATTTAACTAAATTCAACCCTTATGGCAACTCTAAGCGTAGGTGCTATTACTTTTGTTTTACCAATAAGGAAACTGAGACTACAACTGATGGACACAAAAATTAAAAGAAAGAAAATGAATGAATAGACAAATGACTTCAAAGAATACTGAAGAGCAGAGACCTTTTGTGCATACCACAGAAGCTTTACTGTTAGTTCTTAACCCTTCTCTCTCTTTTATAAGACTTACTTCACTATTACTTGCCCTCCTCCCATCAATGGTTCTTAGCCCTGAGTGCACTTTATAATCTTAAGGGAAGATAAGGCAGAGGGAAGGAAAAAGGAGAAAAAATAAAACAGAAGGAAAGAAAATCCAAGCTCAAGCACATTCTAGAGATTCTTATTCAGTTATTCTGGAATGAAGGAGAGCAGTACAACTGGGAAACGTTTTTATTTTAAAAATTATTTAGTTATTTGAAACATTTTATAATCTGCCTTATTGTACTATTATTTTAAAACATTTCATAAACTGCCTTGTTACTATTAACACTATAAAACATGTCTCTCCCACAAAGTACTTTTAAACACCCATTATGTATTGAGCATTTATTACATGCTAGGCACTTTTCACATTTAGTCCTAAAGAGCCTGCAAAATAGGCATTTTTTCTAACATTATGAAAAATTTCCAACATACAGGAAACCCGATAATTGTTCAGTGAAAACCCATACACCCACCACCCACAGTCAACAATATTTAACTATATTTGCATTATCACATGTATATCCATCAATCCATCTTATTTTTTACGCATTTCAAAGTTGCAAATGCAAGATAGGCATTTTAAAACTTCCTTTTAAAGATGAAAAGAACCTAAGCTAAAATAAATAACTTGCCTAAAATCATACAATAAATAATTCAAGGAGCAAGAATTCAAATTCAGGCCCAATTAAAGATATAAAGTAGCTCAAACCTATTTGTATGATGCATATACCTATTTAACAGTGAAATTTTGTTTATTTAATTAAAGAAAATTATTAGGTGAGGAATGTGCATGATACCCATTTCCATATTTTTTATGGAACCCTTTATAAAGTCATTGCTTACCTAATCCCATTTTTTAGCCATGCCAAGATTCTGAATAATGAAATTTACCCTAAGAAATAACTGATCCACACACAGCATAGTTCCATGAATAAACTCACATAATAATGCCCAGGCTATTAAACAAACAGGAATAAAAAAGATGGAAACATACCATCAACATAGTGATTAACAGACAAAAGTAATAGAAACTGGAAGAAATTTCATTAATTATAGGGCAGGTAGCACTGAACTGAAGAAAACATTACTCAGGCTTCACTCCAGCACCTTCCTAGAGATCGCCTCATGAAAGAGAAGCTAACTTAAAGGAGACATACTTCATATTTTCCCCCTTAGTATCTGCTGCTAGTTGAGTTATCAAGAGTCTGTATCAACCAGCAAATTGCACTACTCTTGTCTCAGCCCCTCCAAACTTTCTACAAGTCTAAGGAATTCTCCAGGCAAGAATACTGGAGTGGGTAGCCATTCCCTTCTTCAGGGGATCTTCCCGACCCAGGGATTGAACCCAGGTCTCCTGCAATGCAGGAAGATTCTTTAACATCTGAGCCACCAGGGAAGCCCATAGTTATTTGGAGAGAGCAACCAACATTGTCTTTTGTTTGTTTATTTTAATGGTAGAAGTGAGAATGCATATTGGAGATAAAAAGGAGACTGAGTCATTTGGCATTCTAGGAGGAGGAGTCCCCACAAAGTAAAGCCAACTCAGCAAGGATGCAGAAAAGGAAAAATTTTGGTATCCATATATGTTGGATGGATCCACACATTTTTAAAAGGGCTACTCTGCTTACTATCATGAGAAAAAGGTAATAAAAGAACAAAAGCACAAGGAAGAACAACAATCAGAAGTCTAATGAAATGATGCAAGAAAGAGAAAGTAGACTAGCATGGTTATCATTATGCTAGTAATTATGGTGGAGGTGGTGATAAGTACTCAGATTGAAGACATTTTTCAAAGGAAAAGACAAAAGACTTTCTGATGATGTGAAGTGAGACATGAGAGGAAGAGAGGAATAAAAGATGACCACAGATATATGGCTTGAGTAACAGGAAAGACTGAGTTGCTATTTGCTGAGATGAAGACAACTGTGGAAAGAGCAGGCTTCAGATGGTGGTAGGAGGGGAGTGCAAAAAAAAAGTGTTTGAGTTTGGACATATTAAATTTGAAATTCTTATTATACAATCAAGTGGAGATATTGGGTGTATATTATGGAAATATGGCAAAAAAATTTTTCCTAGAAAACAAAGTCAAAACCAAAATGGACTGGAGGTATCAGGATGAAATACACACACACCACACACACCACACACACACACACACACACACACACACACACACACCCCTGCGTGTGCACACATGCATTTAAATCTGTGCAATGGGAATCCTAGAAGCTATGACTCCTAAGAAGCATCAAACACACCCAACATCCAGATTTTGATCCTTAAATTACCTTCCTCACTAAAAGGAATCAAAGACTAATGGAGAAATGGAGAAATAACTGACCTAGATAGCATATTAAAAAGCAGAGACTTTGCCAACAAAGGTCCGTCTAGTCAAAGCTATGGTTTTTCCAGTAGTCATATATGGATGTGAGAGTTGGACTATAAAGAAAGCTGAGCGCTGAAGAATTGATGCTTTTGAACTGTGGTGTTGGAGAAGACTCTTGAGAGTCTCTTGGACTGCAAGGAGATCCAACCAGTCCATCCTAAAGGAGATCAGTCCTGGGTGTTCACTGGAAGGACTGATGTTGAAGCTGAAACTCCAATACTTTGGGCACCATATGCGAAGAACTGACTCATTAGAAAAGACCCTGATGCTGGGAAAGACTGAAGGCGGGAGGAGAAGGGGACAACAGATGAGATGGTTGGATGGCATCACCAACTCAATGGACATGAGTTTGAGTAAACTCTGGGAGTTGGTGATGGACAGGGAGGCCTGCTGTGCTGCAGTCCATGGGGTTGCAGAGTCGGACATGACTGAGCAATTGAACTGAACTGAACTGCATTTTGGACTCTTTTGCTGACTGAGAGGACTACTTCATATCTTCTAAGGGATTTGGGCCCACAGTAGTAGATGTAATGGTCATCTGAATTAAATTCTCCCATTCCATCCATTTTAGTTCACTGATTCCTAAAATGTCGATGTTCACTCTTGCCATCTTCTGTTTGACCACTTCCAATTTACCTTGATTCATGGACCTAACATTCCAGGTTCCTATGCAATATTGTTCTTTACAGCATCAGATTTTACTTTCACCACCAGACACATCCACAACTGGGCATTGTTTCCACTTTGGCTCAGCCTCTTCATTCCTTCTGGAGCTATTTCTCCACTCTTCTCCAGTAGCATATTGGACACCTACTGACCTGGGGAGTTCATCTTTCAGTGTCATATCTTTTTGCCTTTTCATACTGTTCATGGGATTCTCAAGGCAAGAATGCTGAAGTGGTTTGCCATTCCCTTCTCCAGTGGGCCACATTTTGTCAGAACTCTCCACCATGACCCATCCATCTTGGGTGGTCTTACACGGCATGGCTCTTAAGTTTCATTGAGTTAGACAAGGTTGTGGTCCATGTGATCAGTTTGGTTAGTTTTCTGTGATTGTGGTTTTCATTCTGTCTTCCCTCTGATGGATGAGGATAAGAGGCTTGTGGAAGCTTCCTGATGGGAGGGACTGGCTGTGGGGAAAACTGGGTCTTGCTCTGGTGGGCAAGGCCATGCTCAGTAAATCTTTAATCCGATTTTCTGCTGATGGGTGGGGCTGTGTTCCCTCCCTGTAGTTTGCCCAGGCCAAACTGGGTAGGTATAATGGCGACCTCCACAAAAAGAACTTATGCCAGTATGCTGCCCCTCCCAGGACTGCTGCAGTCAGTGTCCCTGACCCCAAGGCAACCCACTGTCAACCCACGCCTCTGCTGGAGACTCCCAAACACTCATAGGCAAGTCTGGCTCAGTCTCTTGTGAGGTCACTGTTCCTTTCTCCTGGATCCTGGTGTGCACAAGGTTTTGCTTGTGTCCTCCATGAGTCTCTATTTCCCCAGTCGTGTGGAAGTTCTGTAATGAAATGCCACTGGACTTTCAAAAGTCAAATTCCCTGGGGATTCTCAGTCCTTTTGCTGGATGCCCAGGTGGGAAATTTGTTGTGGGGCCTATAACTTTTGCAACAGTTCGAGAACTTCTTCATTATAGTCTTTGCAGACAAAGACAGAACAGCTCTATACAGTCAGCCAAAGAAGGCCTGGAGCTGACTTTGGCTCAGATCATGAATTCTTTATTTAAAAATTCAGACATAACTTGAAGAAAGTAGAGAAAACCACTAGGCCATTCAGATATGACCTAAATCAAATCCCTTACAATTATACAGTGGAAGTGACAAATAGATTCAAGGGATTAGATCTGATAGACTGCCTGAAGAACTATAGATGGAGGTTTGTAACACTGTACAGGAGGTGGTGATCAAAACCATCCCCAAAAAAAGAAATGCAAAAGGCAAAATGGTTGTCTCAGGAGGCCTTAAAATAGCTGAGAAGAAAAGCAAATGTCAAAGGAGAAAAGGAAAGATATACCCATTTGAATGCAGAGTTCCAAAGAATAGCAAAAGAGATACATAAGCCTTCCTAAGTGAACAAGGCAAATAAATAGAGGAGAACAATAGAATGGGAAAAACCAGAGATCTCCTCAAGAAAGTTAGAGATACCAAGGGAACATGTTATGTCAAGATGGGCACATTAAAGAACAGATATGTATGGACCTACAGAAGCAGAAGGGATTAAGAAGCGGTGGCAAGAATACACAAAAAAATTATACAAAAAATAAGATCTTAATGACCCAGATAACCACGATAGTGTGATCACTCACCTAGAGCCAGACATCCTGGAATGCAAAGTCAAGTGGGCCTTAGGAAGCATCACAATGAACAAAGCGAGTGAAAGTGATGGAATTCCAGCTAAGCTATTTCAAATCCTAAAAGATGATGCTGTTAAAGTGTTGCACTCAATATGCCAGAAAATTTGGAAAACTCAGCAGTGGCCACAGGACTGAAAAAGGTCAGTTTTCATTTCAATCCCAAAGAAGGGCAATGCCAAAGAATGTTCAAACTACCACACAATTACACTCATTTCACATGCTAACAAGATTATGCTCAAAATCCTTCAAGCTAGGCTTCAGCAGTACATGAACTAAGAACTTCCAGATGTACAAGCTGGATTTAGAAAAGGCAGAGGAACCAGAGATCAAATTGCCAACATCCGTTGGATCATAGAAAAAGCAAGAGAATTCCAGAAAAACATCTACTTCTGCTTCACTGACTATGCTAAAGCCTTTGACTGTGTGGATCACAACAAACTGTGGAAAATTCTTAAAGAGATGGGAATACCAGACCACCTTACCTGCCTCCTGAGAAACCTGTATGCAGGTCAAGAAGCAATAGTTAGAACTGAACATGGAACAATGGACTGGTTCAAAATTGAGAAAGGAGTACATCAAGGCTGTATATTGTCACCCTGCTTATTTAACTTACATGCAGAGTACATCATGCAAAATGTCAGGCTGAATGAAGCACAAGCTGGAATCAAGATTGCCAAGAGAAATATCAATAACCTCAGATGATGATACCACCCTTACGGCAGAAAGCAAAGAGGAACTAAACAGCCTCTTGATGAAGGTAAAAAGAGGAGAGTGAAAAAGCTGGCTTAAAACTCAATATTCAAAAACTAAGATCATGGCATCTGGCATGGCAAATAGACAGGGAAACAATGGAAACAGTGAGAGACTTTATTTTCTTGGGCTCCAAAACCACTGCAGATGGTGACTACAGCCATGAAATTAAAAGACGCTTGCTCCTTGGAAGAAAAGCTACAATAATCCTAGATAGTGTATTAAAAAGCAGAGACATTACTTGCCAACAAAAGTCCATATAGTTAAAGTTACAGTTTTTCTAGTAGTTGTGTATGGATGTGAGAGTTGGAGCACAAAGAAGGCTGAGTGCCAAAGAATTGATGCTTTTGAACTGCGGAGAGTCCCTTGGATAGCAAGGAGACCAATCCAGTCAATCCTAAAGGAAATCAACCCTGAATATTCATTGGAAGGACTGATGCTGAAGTTGAGTCTCCAATACCTTGGCCATACAATGCGAAGAGCTGACTCACTGGAAAAATCGCTGATGCTGGTAAAGACTGAAGGCATGAGGAGAAGAGGGTGACAGAGGACGAGATGGTTGGATGGCATCACCACCTCAATGGATATGAGTTTGAGCAAGCTCAGGGAGATGACAAAGGACAGGGAAGCTTCGTGTACTGCAATCCATGGTGTCACAAAGAGTTGGACATGAATGCAACTCAACAACAACGTGAGTCCATACTGACATAAACAAATGACTGAATGAATCGGTTAGTGAATAAAGGAGGTAGAAAGGCCAACTAATTAATATAAGGAAGAATGATGAACTTAGAATATCATGAACAGATACTAAAACCAATGGGTGAAAGTTTTGATGAGGAAAGGCATTTACATGGCCTCAAAATATCTCCTTACAAATTCCTCATAATATAAAGGAAAAAATGCAACTTTATGGTGGAAAAATCTAGCAGGCCTTAATAAAGTAATAAAAGTAATAAATTAATAAAATAATAAAGTAATAAAAGTTAATGTCATCAATATTGGCATTACCAGTATGCCTCCTAATAAGGTGGCCTGAGTAGAACACAACGCCATGTAAATGGCATTCCTGTCAAAGATGCATGATTTGACTCTAATCATGAGGAAACATTAATCAAACCCAAATTGATGGGCATTCTATAAAAAACTGGCCTCTGCTTTCAATACTATCAAGAAAAGCAAAGCCTGAAGAACTGGTTGAGATTAAAGCAGACTAAAGAAAATGACAAACAATTTTTTAAAAAATGACTTGATGAGGCACACTTCACAAAAGAAGATATCTGAATATCTAATAATTACATGAAAAGATGCTCAATAACATTACTTATCAGGGAAATGCAAGGTAAACCATGATATATACCACATCACATCCACCTGAACAGCTCAAATTTAAAGGACTAGCAATACTTTTGATACAGATATGGAATAACTGGAACTTTAAACACTGCTGCTGAGAATGCACCTTGGACAACTATTAATACTATGGAAAACTGTCTGGCATTATTTAGTCTAGCTACACATACCTTTATCTTGTGACCCAGCAATCCTACTCCTAGGTACATACACAAGAGAAATGAGTGTGTGTGTCTATCGAAAATACATAGAGGAGCATTCACAGGACCTTTATTTTATAAGAGCCAAAAACTAGAACCAATCTTAATGTATTTCAACAGAATGAATAACTGAATTGTGGGTATATTCTACAATTGAACAATTCATACCAAAAAAGAAAAAAATGAAACAAACTACTGATACATGCAATAATGTGGATGAATGTCAGTGAATCTTCTAGGGAGCTGGAAGTGCTCTATATCTTTATTTGCATTTCACATAGGAATACATATGCAAAAACACATCAAGCTGCACAGTTAAGATTAGGATACTTCAATGTATATATGCCTTGAAAGTGTTAGTCACTCAGTTTTGTCCAACTCTGTGACCCCACGGATTGTAGCCCACCAGGCTCCTCTGTCCATGGAATTCTCCAGGCAAGAATACTGGAGTGGGTTGCCATTTCCTTCTCCAAATAGATGCCTTATATAATTCAATTTAAAAGAGAAATCTTTTTAAAAGCTATTATGATCCAATTCTGATCAAATAAATACTAAAAAATGTGTTTGTGTATGTATATGCACAGAAAAAAATGTGCAGAACTTCAAAGGTTTTAATTTCTCAGAGGTGGGATTACAGGCAATTTTCCTTTATATTTTTTCTGTATTTTTAAGAGTATAAGAATAAAAGTTACTTTTAAAAAGCTATTTTCATATGAGGATTTAAAATATCCAAAGCAAAGACATATAAAAGACACACGCCAAATGCCACCTATAAGCACTAAGGAGGAAAAAGGAAGTGAAAAATTGACTAACTTTAGGCTTCAATTGCGCAGCATTAACTAGAAGCCAACAGAACAAAGTATCTTGTAGATATAAAGAAAAGCTGTTAACTCTTTTTTTTTTTATTCAGCCAAGTAATATTCCATGTGTTATACTTCATGGGTTAGTTTCAGAGAGCCAAAGAATTAAAAACTATATCCAAGTAACTTTGAAAAATTACACAAAGCCATTCTTCAAACTTAGCAAAGAATCAAGAATAGGGAACTTGTGGTGTAAGTACTGGAAGTTTTATACTAAAATTCAATATACTAAAAAATAATATTAAGTTCAAATTGTTAAAACTCTATTTTAAAACTGGTTGAACACACAAAAACTGAAAACATAACAAACATAGTATGATAAACTTTCTAAGTGCATTTCCTACTGGCTCAGATGGTAAAGAATCTGCCTGCAAAGCAGGAGACTTGGGTTCGATCCCTGGGTCAGGAAGATCCACTGGAGAAGAGAATGGCAACCGACTTCATGCCTGGAAAATTCCATGGATGGAGGAGCCTGGTAGACTACAGTGCATAGGGTCTCAAAAGAGCCTGACATGATTGAGCGACTAACACTTCACTTCTATCATCCCCCCAAAACAACAGCTGACCTTTTCCTTAAATACCTTATAAAACAGTAATCTACAGATAACCAGCCTCTCAGTTCTTTTCATTAACCTCCAAAGTCAAAGACGTCAGTGGTGCTCCTATTTTGTAGGATGGTTCCCTCCTGGAGAATGGGATCAACCTGAAAGATTCCCATCCCTTAAAAGTTCTCTATTTCCAACTAATTTACATTACGAAAGGGCAAAGGCTAAATAATGTGGCTGTAAATCAATCCAAATGACTAATGTCCTTAAATTTACCAGTTTCAACATTATGAAGCTACACTAAGCAATATGTGCCTTTTGAGAACTTTCTTTTTACAACGTTCAGAAAAAATACACACTATTTAGACCAATTTCCCTTCAATTAGAGCAAAGTATTTTCACATGAATACAATATTGTGCTAAATAGAATTTTTATATAAATGGTCTAATAACCAGGAAGCCACAATCTCTCTCCAGGGAAAGTCATAACTTTAATGATCAATTTTTACTCAAACATTTTATTTAATGGAATTAACTTCTTTATAGATGAAGTTACAATGAAGATTAAATGAAATGACACTGCTTGATACATAGCAGGTCCTTAATGTCAGCTCCCTAACTGTAAGATTTATTCTTTAGAATGCCTTAGAAACTGATTACAAAACATATTAAATAACAAGGGATAAAGAAAACATCTGAAAGGCACTGATATCTTCAGTAACTATCTTTATGGGTCTTAAACATGCTATGGCTAGAATTAAAATCACCTGATTGAAGACTGAAACATGCATTATTTCACTGATTAAGAAACTGGAGCTGAAAATTATAATGATTCCATAGAGATCAGCTACAAAACAGATAAAACAGTAGTAAAGTAGGAAATGCTAATAAGAAACACAATTTCCAGAATAATTTTACAAATATACAGCTCAGATATGCTATCATGGGGGGTATAGCTTAGTGGTAGAGCATTCGACTACAGATATGCTAACAGGGCTACACAGCGCTGGAGCGGTGACTGTGTGGTCCTGGAGTGGCTGTGAGGAGATATCCCATGTCCAAGGGCAGAGAAGCCCGAGCAAGAAGGTAGGAGGGGCAAAATCCTGTTTAGAATCAAACCCCATACCCGCCAGAGACACTCAGAGGGCTCAAACATACCTTGTGCACACCAGGACCCAGAGACCCCACAGAGACTGAGACAGAACTGTGTTTGAGTGTCTCCTGAGGAGGTATGGGTCAGCAGTGGACTGCTGCAGGGGCAGGGCTCTGGGTATGGCATAAGCCCTCTTGGAGGAGGTCACCATTAACCCCACCATAGAGCCACCAGAACTTACACAGGACTGGGGAAACAGACTCTTGGAGGGCACAAACAAAACCTTGTGCACACCAGGACCCAGGAGAAAGGAGCAGTGACCCCACAAGAGACTGACCCAGACTTGCCTGTGAGTGTCCAGGAGTCTCCGGCAGAGGCGTGGGTCGGCGGTGGCCTGCTGCAGGGTTGGGGGCACTGAGTGTAGCAGTGCATGCATGGGACCTTTTGAAGGAGGTCACCATTATCTTCATTACCTCCACCATAGTTTGGCCTCAGGTCCAAATAACAGGGAGGGAACACAGCCCCACCCATCAACAGAAAATTGGATTAAATATTTACTGAGCATGGCCCCGCCCATCAGAACAAGACCCAGTTTCCCCCTCAGTCAGTCTCTCCCATCAGGAAGCTTCCATAAGCCTCTTACCCTTCTCCATCAGAGGGCAGACAGACTGAAAACCACAATCACAGAAAACTAACCAATCTGATCACATGGACCACAGCCTTGTCTAACTCAATAAAACTATTAGCCATGTTGTACACGGCCACCCAAGACAGACAGATCACGGTGGAGAGTTCTGACAAAATGTGCTCCACTGGAGAAAAGAAGGGCAAACCACTTCAGTATTCTCACCTTGAGAACCCCATGAACAGTACGAAAAGGCAAAAAGATAGGACACTGAAAGATGAACTTTCCAGGTCAGTAGGTGCCCAATATGCTACTGGAGATCAGTGGAGAAATGACTCCAGAAAGAATGAAGAGACGGAGCCAAAGCAAAAAAAACAACACCCAGTTGTGGATGTGACTGGTGATGAAAGTAAAGTCCAATGTTGTAAAGAGCAATATTGCATAGGAACCCGGAATTTTAGGTCCATGAATCAGGGCAAATTGGAAGTGGTCAAACAGGAAATGCCAAGGGTGAACATCGACATTTTAGGAATCAGCAAACTACAATGGACTGGAATGGGTGAATTTAACTCAGATGACCATTATATCTACTACTGTGGGCAAGAATCCCTTAGAAGAAATGGAGTAGCCATCATAGTCAACAAAAGAATCTGAAATGCAGTGCTTGGATGCAATCTCAAAAACAACAGAATGACCTCTGTTCGTTTCCAAGGGAAGCCATTCAATATTACAGTAATTCAAGTCTATAACCCAACTAGGAATATTGAAGAAGCTGAATGGTTCTATGAAGACCTACAAGACCTTCTAGAACTAACACCCAAAAAAGATGTCCTTTTCATTATAAGGGACTGGAATGCAAAAGTAGGAAGTCAAGAAATACCTGGAGTAACAGGCAAATCTAGTACAGAATGAAGCAGGACAAAAGATAATAGAGTTTTGCTAAGAGAACACACTGGTCATAGCAAACACCTTCTTCCAACAACAAGAGAGGCTCTACACATGGACATCACCAGATGGTCAATACCAAAATCAGATTGATTATATTCTTTGCAGCGAAAGGTGGAGAAGCTCCACACAGTCAGCAAAAATAAGACCAGTAACTGACCGTGGCTCACATCATGAACTGCTTATTGCCAACTTCAGACTTAAATTGAAGAATGTGGAGAAAACCACTAGGCCATTCAAATATGACCTAAATCAAATACATTATGATTATACAGTGGAAGTGACAAATAGATGCAAGAGATTAGATCTGATACACAGAGTGCCTGAAGAACTATGGACGGAAGTTTGTGACATTGTACAGGAGGCAGGGATCAAGACCATCCCAAGAAAAAGAAATGCAAAAAGGCAAAATGGTTGTCTGAGGAGGCCTTACAAATAGCTGAGAAAAGAAGAGAAATGAAAGGCAAAGGAGAAAAGGAAAGATATACCCATCTGAATGCAGAGTTCCAAAGAATAGCAAGGAGAGATAAGAAAGCCTTCCTCAGTGATCAGTGCAAAGAAATAGAGGAAAACAATAGAATGGGAAAGACTAGAGATCTCGTCAAGAAAATTAGAGATACCAAGGGAACTTTTCATGCAAAGATGGGCACAATAAAGGACACAAATGGTATGGACTTAACAGAAGCTGAAGATATTAAGAAGAGGTGGCAAGAAAACACAGAAGAACTATACAAAAAAGATCTTCATGACCCAGATAATCATGATGGTGTGCACTCACTTACAGCTAGACATCCTGGAATGCAAAGTCAAGTGGGCCTTAGGAAGCATCACTATAAACAAAGCTAGTGGAGGTGATGGAATTCCAGTTGAGCTATTTCAAATCCTAAAAGATGATGCTGTAAAGTGCTGCATTCAATATGCCAGCAAACTTTGGAAAACAGCAGTGGCCACAGGATTGGAAAAGGTCAGTTTTCATTCCAATCCCAAAGAAAGGCAATGCCAAAGAATGCTCAAACTACTGCACAATTGCACTCATCTCACATGCTAGTAAAGTAATGCTCAAAATTCTCCAAGCCAGGCTTCAACAGTACATGAACCGTGAACTTCCAGATGTTCAAGCTGGATTTAGAAAAGGCAGAGGAACCAGAGATCAAATTGCCAACATCCATTGGATCATCGAAAAAGCAAGTGGGTTCTTAAGAGTCCCTTGGACTGCAAGGAGATCCAACCAGTCCATCTTAAGGGAAATCAGTCCTGAATATTCATTGGAAGGACTGATGGTGAAGTTGAAACTCCAATACTTTGGCCACCTGATTCGAAGAACTGACTCACTGGAAAAGACCCTGATGCTGGAAAAGATTGAAGGCGGGAGGAGAAGGGGATGACAGAGGATGAGATGGTTGAATGGCATCACCAACTCAATGGACATGAGTTTGAGTAAACTTCAAGAGTTGGTGATGGACAGGGAGGCCTGGCGTGCTGCAATCCATAGGGTTGCAAAGAGTCGGACATGACTGAGCAACTGAACTGAACAGAACTGATGCTAACATGGAGATTTATCTGTGAAAAGAATTAATACATGCTGCCATTTCAACGACTCCTGATGCATTCAAAGAATGAAATCTGGCCAATCTTGTCACCGTTTTTTAAAAAAATATCAACAAAAATCTGAAGGAAACCCCTGCTCCTGGTTATCATTGTTAACTGTTCACAACAACAACAGTCACAAAGTGACTTTTCCCTTAAAATGTTAACACATATTATTCATGCAGATAAAATAATTCCAAGAGACTGATTCAATATGGTAACAATGAACACATACTAATACTCTAGAAAGTGACAGTAATTACATTTTAAAGAAACTAGAATGAAATCATAACATCTAAAAAATCTAAAAGAGTGCCATCCACAAATCATAAATGATGGAGAATCTCCAAAGGAATAGAAACTAGTAGATCACATCTATATGGAAACAAAATCTACAGAAACCGAAGCTTTGAACACATATATACAGGAGAAAATGAATTCAAAGTTAGGAGTGATCTGGGAAGCACCAAACCTACTCAACAGATACCAGAAGCATGAGGTGGCCTTGGGGAATCCAATTCATTAAATGCCAAGGTAAATTAACAGCAACTAGGCAGTCCTATCCACCCCCAAACCCCTGTTGTGCTAAGTGCTGAGCAGCAATAAAATCTGCCCCCAAACTCAAGCTGTAGCCTGAGTGGAAGGACAGATCCACAGGTGACTACTGAAGAAAATATGCTCCCTCTATAACTTACTCCTCCTCTGCTGAGACTAGAGGGAGGTAGACTACTGTTTTCAAATCAGGCAGGTGAGCAGGATCCTTAAATACAAAGGACAGAAAATCAAGAATCACCAAACCCCTGAGAAACACCAAGGCTTAGAAGAGAAGCACCAAACTCAACAAAGAAATTAAGTCTTTGGAACAATTAACTTCAAGTAGGTACTTGATCCTGTCTGGCAATCTTACTACCTTTCATTCTACCATTCTCCTAGAAAATGACTTTATACTTTCTCCTCTATTCTCAAATGTTTAATACACATTTCCTCCCCAAAGTCATCCCCAGATGACCTTGCTTCTACTTAACTGAGAAAATAAAAAAGCAACAAGTAGAGAATTTCCATAAGCTCCCATTACCACATCTACTCGCCCAATAGCATTTGTGGCCATATGCTCTGCCTTTGCCCATATTATCAGTATTATGGACAACCTGTCTGGACTCGTATGCTAAGATTAGTTCCTTTATTTAGAAACTAGACTTTATCCCCTTGCATCTTCTCAAGGATATCAATCCATTAATTCTCCTTTCTATCTCACCTATTTTTCCCTCACTCATAAATCATTCCTCCTATAAATATGAGATTATATCCCCAATAAAACAAACTTTCTCAGCCAGAGCTCACTGAAATACAACCACTTATGAAGTTGGGGAAGAGAACAATAGAAAAAGCATGGAAAACTTTGTCGTATAAAGATAAGTTCAAAGAATGATGGAGACTTATCAAAAGGATAAAGGAACCAGCCTGAAGAGGATCACTAGCTGAAACTGAGATAAGTCAAAGTAAATAATGATACTACTGGATTATAGTTCATAAAATAAAATTAAAATCCACAGTTACATTTAAATAAATGAATTAATAAATAAATAAGGAAGAATGGAAAGTTCTAATCCAAATAATAATTGTTGTTCAGTCACTCAGTGGTGTCCGACTCTTTGCGATCCCATGGACTGCAGCAGGCCAGGCTTTCCTGTCCTTCACTATCTCCCGGAGCTTGCTCAAACTCATGTCCATTGAGTCAGTGATGCCATCCAACCATCTCATCCTCTGTTGCCCCCTTCTCCTCCTGCCCTCAATCTTTCCCAGCATCAGGGTCTTTTCCAGTGAGTCAGCTCTTTGCATCAGGTGGCCAAAGTATTGGAGCTTCAGCTTCAGCATCAGTCCTTCTGATGAATATTCAGGGTTGATTTCCTTTAGGATTGACTTGTTTGATCTCCTTGCAGTCCAAGGGACTCTCAAGAGTCTTTGTAAAGTAATTAGCCTCCAACTAATAAAAATAAATGGAAAAAAAGGGAAAAAAAAGAAAACTAAGAGTCTTCTCCAGCACTACAGTTCGAAAGCATCCATTCTTCAGTGCTCAGCCTTCTTTATGGTCCAACTCTCACATCTATACATGACCACTGGAAAAACCATAGCTTTGACTATATGGACCTTTGTCAGCAAAGTGATGCCCCTGCTTTTATTTAAATAATAAATACAAATACCAAAATCAACATTTGGCAATCACCATAGTGATTGCCACAGGTAAGAAATCTTCAATGGCTGCCAAAACTGAGTAAAGTTTTACAATAGAGTCTCAAAGTAACTTCCCACAAATTACCTAATTATAAAGCATCTGTGTGTGCTCAGCTGTGTCTGACTCTTTGTGACCCATGGACTGTAGCCTGCCAGGCTCCTCTGTCTATGGAATTTTCCAGGCAAGAATACTGCAATGGGTTGCCATTTCCTTCTCCAGGGGATCTTCCTGACCCAGGGATCAAACTCATGTCTCCTGTGTCTCCTGCATTGGCAGGCGGATTCTCTACCACTGAGCCACCAGGGAAGCCCAGTTATAAAGTAATAAATGGTAACATTTCAGTGGAAAAACCAGATAGATACTGCCTTAGCCCAGTGATTAACATCATCAATAATAAAATAAGGGACATCATGTGCCTCCTGATATGATACAATGAAAAGGACCCAACATCACTGTTACAGTATTCCTGCCACAATGCATTAACTTGAATCTAATCACACAGAAATATCAGACCAACCCTAAAAATGGGTTGAAATTCTAAAAAACAAACAAAACTGACCTATACTCATCAAAAATGTCAAGGTCATGAGAGAAAAAGAAAGACTAAAAAAACTGTTCCAAATTAGAAGAAACTATTAGAGAACCATAACAATAAAAAGCAACCAGTTATCCTGGATTAGATCCTGAACTAATTTCTTTTTCTTTTGCTCTTATGAAGAAGATTCATATAGTTAGAAGAAATTTTCTTTGGAGAGTAGTTAAAATGAAGAACCAGACAGGCTTCAGAAACAGCCTTTAAACATCACACATAGAACAGCTAACTACAAAAGATTTTTTGCTACTGCAGGCATTCTTCAGATATGAGGCAAAGTATTAATAAACTAAAAGTCACAAAGTTAACATACTATAATTAAGGAAAGGAAGCCGAAATAAGCTTCTAATGCTGATCAATCAGATCTTCACTTTTAAATATAAGCTTCAGTTCAGTCGCTCAGTTGTGTTCGACTCTTTGAGACCCCATGAATCGTAGCACGCCAGGCCTCCCTGTCCATCACCAACTCCCGGAGTTTACACAAACTCATGTCCATCGAGTTGGTAAAGCCATCCAGCCATCTCATCTTCTGTCGTCCCTTTCTCCTCCTGCCCCCAATCCCTCCCAGCATCAGGGTCTTTTCCAATGAGTCAACTCTTCGCATGAGGTGGCCAAAGTATTGGAGTTTCAGCTTCAGCATCAGTCCCTCCAATGAACACCCAGGACTGATCTCCTTTAGGATGGACTGGTTGGATCTCCTTGCAGTCCAAGGGACTCTCAAGAGTCTTCAACACCACAGTTCAAAAGCATCAATTTTTCGGCGCTCAGCTTTCTTCACAGCCCAACTCTCACATCCATACATGACCACTGGAAAAACCATAGCCTTGACCAGACGGACCTTTCTGGGCAAAGTAATGTCTCTGCTCTTTAATATGCTGTCTAGGTTGGTCATAACTTTCCTTCCAAGGAGCAAGCGTCTTTCAATTTCATGGCTGCAGTCACCATCTGCAGTGATTTTGGAGCCCAAAAAAATAAAGTCAGCCACTGTTTCCACTATTTCCCCATCTATTTGCCATGAAGTGGTGGGACCAGATGCCATGATCTTAGTTTTCTGAATGTTGAGCTTTAAGCCAACTTTTTCACTCTCCTCTTTCACTTTCATCAAGAGGCTTTTTAGTTCCTGTTCACTTTCTGCCATAAGGGTGGTGTCATCTGCATATCTGAGGTTATTGATATTTCTCCCGGCAATCTTAATTCCAGCTTGTGCTTCTTCCAGCCCAGTGTTTCTCATGATGTACTCTGCATGTAAGTTAAAAAAGCAGGGTGACAATATACAGCCTTGATGTACTCCTTTTCCTATTTGGAACCAGTCTGTTGTTCCATGTCCAGTTGTAACTATTGCTTCCTGACCTGCATACAGGTTTCTCAAGAGGGAGAAACCAAAAAAAACCAAACCAAACAAACCAAAAAAAAGGCAAAACATGGGAGGAGGCTTAGCAACCATTAAAATTAATAATACATACTCTATCCCAAAGTAATGGTCCAGAAATGGAGGAATAAGCAAATTAATGGAAAGAATTCAATTGTACATCAATGAGAGACAGGGAAAATGAATGACTAGAACTATATATATCAACATGTAGCTTAATTAATCTTACAATGTTACTTTTTTTTCAAAACTGCAGAAGAATATAAATGCTAAGATACCATTTCCATGAATTTTTAAGTCTTATAGAAAAATAGAAGTCTCCAGGATACTGCAAATGCACTGATAATTTTTTATTTGTTAAGTTGGGTGATGGGTATATGGGTGTTCCTTGTTCCTTAGAAATATTTTTGCATTACAAATATTTTAATTTTCTTCCAATATAAATATTGTTACATCATATTTTAAGTCAAGAATACAGGTTAACTATTGAAATATTTTAAGAATATTCAATTCTGTTCGATAGGGCTTACACATACCAGTTATGTAATCCTCAATGTAAAAGAATGAACCTGCTTTAAAAAGAAATGTCAGGTATGCCATTAAATTAAGTTTGGCAACAAACAGAAGAAAGTTCTTTCAGTATATAGAAACTTACAATTAAGGCATTAAGGATCTACAGTAAGAATAAATGCAGACAGTTCCAGCCATAGTAGGAAACTTCAACACATTTTTCTCAAAATGTGAAAGAAAAATTGGACCAAAAAATTAAGGATATATTGAATTTGAATATTCTAATTAGGAAGCATGACATAACAAACATATAAAGAGCTTGGAATGCTCATCCCAGAACAGAAAATATAAATCCTCAGCAAATAAAGCACAAAAATGCCATATTCCAAAAATAGCCATATTCTGATTATGATACCATATATACAGAAATTAACAATGAAAATCTATTCAATTCAAAATTAATAATCACTTTAAATAAATTTTATTAAAGAGAAAAATTAATGTTAACAATTTTAAACTTCTTATAAAAAAATAAATTGATCAAAACACTTATGTATTGCATAAGAATAGATACAGGTCAAAAGAAGAAAGAGTTGAGAAATGATTCAAGTCTGCATACTAACTTCATTTATGATAATGACTGCATTTCAGATCAGGGTGGAAATGATGGACTCTTTATTAATAAATGTATTCAGGGAAATGTCTATTCATTTTGAGAAATTACAATTAGATCTCTACATCACACAGTTCATAGTAAATTAAAATCAAAACACAACACAGAATCAGACAAAATTAAAATGTTTTAAACTACCAAAAGAAAATACAAAAGAGTATTTTATGCTCATGAGCTTTCCTAAGCAAGACACAAAATCCACAATAAAAAAGAACAGATTTGGCCTTATAAGAATAAAAGCTTCTGTGACAAAGGGCCCTTTAAGCTTATTAGAGACACATTGGTAGAAAGTAAGTGCAATACAATTAGCAAAGGATTAGTATCAGAATATATAGAGAAAACAGAAAGAGGAAGACCTCAGTAGACAAATGGGCAAAGAATATGAATGGAATCTGCAATGAAGAAAAAGAAATATTCAATAAACAAATTAAGAAGTAAAGAAATGATGATATAACCATACAACTAAATATTATTCAATAATAAAGAGTAAGCAACTACTGACACGTGCAACAACTTGAAAAGATCTCAAGTTAAACTCAAAAGGTTGCACACTGTATGATTCTATTTATCTAACTACTGAAATGATGTAATTACAAGAGTCTGAAATGCAGTACTTGGGTGCAATCTCAAAAATGACAGAATGATCTCAGTTTGTTTCCAAGGCAAATCATTCAATATCACAGTAATCCAAGTCTATGCTCCAACCACTAATGCTAAAGAAGCTGAACAGTTCTATGAAGACCTTCTAGAACTAACACCAAAAAAAAAAGATGTCCTTTTCATCATAGGGGACTGGAATGCAAAAGTAGGAAGTCAAGAGATACCTGGAGTAACAGGCAAGTTTGGCCTTGGAATACAAAATGAAGCAGGGCAAAGGCTAACAGAGTTTTGCCAAGAAAATGCACTGATCATAGCAAACACCCTCTTCCATCAACTCACAGACATCAGCAGATGGTCAATATAGAAACCAGACTGACTATATTCTTTGCAGACAAAAATGGAGAAGCTCTATACAGTCAGCAAAAAAAAAAAACAAAGACTGGGAGCTGACTGTGACTCAGATCATGAGCTCCTATTGGGAAATTCAGACTTAAGTTAAACAAAGTAGGGAAAACCACTAGGCCACTCAGGTATGACCTAAATCAAATGCCTTAGGATTATACAGTGGAAGTAAGAAATAGATTAAAAGGATTAGATCTGATAGAGAGCCTGAAGAACTATGGATGGAGGTTCATAACACTATACAGGAGGCAGTGATCAAAACCATCCCAAAGAAAAAGAAATGCAAAAAGGCAAAATGGCTGTCTGAGGAGACCTTACAAATAGTTGAGAAAAGAAGAGAAGCGAAAGACAAAGGAGAAAAGGAAAAATATACCCATCTGAATGCAGAGTTCCAGAGAATAGCAAGGAGAGATAAGAAAGACTTCTTAAGTGAACAATACAAAGAAATAGAGGAAAATAATAGAATGGGAAAGACTAGAGATCTCTTCAAGAAAATTAGATACCAAGGGAACTTCTCATGCAAACAGGGGCACAATAAAGGACAGAAACGGTATAAAACTAACAGAAGCAGAAGAGATTAAGAAGAGGTGGCAAGAATACACAGAAGAACTATACAAAAAAAAGGTCTTAATGACCCAGATAACCACAATGGTGTGATCACTCACCTAGAGCCAGACATCCTGGACTGTGAAGTCAAGTGGGCCTAAGGAAGCATCACTATGAACAAAGATAGAGGAGGTGATGGAATTGCAGCTGAGCTATTTCAAATCCTATAAGATGATACTGTTAAAGTGTTAAAGTGCTGCACATGCCAGCAAATTTAGAAAACTCAGCAGTGACCACAGGACTGGAAAAGGTCAGTTTTCATTCCAATCCCAAAGAAAGGCAATGCCAAAGAATGTTCAAACTACTGCACAATTGCACTCATTTCACATGCTAGCAAGATTATGCTCAAAATCCTTCAAGCTAGACTTCAAGCAGTATGTGAACTGAGAACTTCCAATGTACAAGAGATCAAACTGCCAACATCCTCTGGATTATAGAATAAGCAAGTGAATTCCAGAAAAACATCTACTTCTGCTTTTCTGATTATGCTAAAGCCTTTGTGTGATCACAACAAACTGCAGAAAATTCTTCAAGAGATGTGAATACCAGACCACCTTACTTGCCTCCGAGGAAACCTGTATGCAGGTCAAGAAGCAACAGTTAGAACTGGACATGAAAAAATCAACATTGGGAAAGGAGTACGTCAAGGCTGTATATTCTAACCCTGCTTATTTAACTTTATATTCAGAGTATATCATGCGAAATACCAGGCTGGATGAAGCTCAAGACCTGGAATCAAGATTGCAAGGAGAAATACCAATAACCTCAGATATGCAGATGACACCACAATTATGGCAGAAAGCAAAGTGTAACTAAAGAGCCTTTTTATAAAGGTGATAGGGGAGAGTGAAAAAGCTGGCTTAAAACTCAACATTGAAAAAACAAAAGATCACAGCATCTCTGCCCCATCACTTCATGGCAAATAGATGGGGAAACAATGGAAACAGTGACAGACTTAATTTTCTTGGGCTCCAAAATCACTGTGGACAGTGACTGCAGCCATGAAATTAAAAGATGCTTGTTCCTTGGAAGAAAAGCTATGACCAACCTAGATAGTATATTTAAAGCAGAGACATCACTTTGCTGACAAAGGTCCATATAGTCAAAGCTATGGTTTTTCCAGTAGTCATATACAGATGTGAGAGTTGGACCATAAAGAAGGCTGAACACTGAAGAATTGATGCTTTTGAACTGTGGTGCTGGAGAAGACTCTTGAGAGTCCCTTGGACAGCAAGGAGATCAAACCAGTCAATCCTAAAGGAAATCAACCCTGAATATTCATTGGAAGGACTGATGCTGAAGCTGAAGCTCCAATACTTTGGCCACTTGATGTGAAGAGGCAACTCACTGGAAAAGACCCTGAGGCTAGGAAAGATTGAAGCCATGAGGAGAGAGGGGTGATAGAAGATGAGATGGTTGAATGGCGTCACCAATTCAATGGACCTGAGTTTGAGCAAACTCCCTCAAATAGTGAAGGACGGGGAAGCCTGGTGTGCTGCAATCCATGTGGTCGCAAAGAGTCAGACATGACTGAACAACTGAACAACAACTTAAATAATGCGGAGAACAGATCAGTGATTGCCAGGGATTAGAGGCAGGGGGACGGTGTGACTATAAATGCACAGCTCAAAGCATTTTCTTAGGTGATGGGTCTGTCTGCATCCTGAGGGTGGTGGTAGCTACAGTCGTGTCCAGCTCTTTGAGACCCTTTGAACCATAACCAGGCTCCTCTGTCCATGGGATTCTCCAGGCAAGAATCCTGGATTGGGTTGTCATTTCCTCCTCCAGGGGATCTTCCCAACCAGGGACCAAACCCACATCTCTTACATCTCCTGTATTGGCAGGCAGGTTCTTTACCACCAGTGCCGCCTGGGAAGCCCATACACAAATCTATGTGCTCAGTTACTCAGCCATGTCCAACTGTGTGAACCTCATGGATTGGGGCCCACCAGGCTCCTCTGTCCATGGAATTTTCCAGGCAAGAATACTGGTGTGGGTTGCCATTTCCTTCTCCAGAATACAGATCTATACATGAATTAAATTCACTGAACTACAGACATGCATAAAATAAGGGAGTACATGTGAAAACTCGTGAAATCAAAAAAGGTTTATAGTTTATAGTATCATACCACTGTCAATTTCCTGGTTCTGATTATTGTACTATGGTAACATAAGATATTGACATTGGGGAAAGCTGAAAGAAGGGTACACAGAAACTTTCCATACAATTGTAGAAAATGCTATGTGAGTCTAAAATCATTTCAAAATATAAACTTTAAGCACACAAAGACATGCTCAACATATTTAGTAATCAAGGAAATGTAAATTTAAACAATATATTATTTTTCACCCATCAGCCTAGCAAAACACACCTGGTATTATTAAGTATTGACAGTAAGACTGTACCACTATCTGATGAGAATTTAAGTTGGTCGAGTTCCTTGGGAAAGCAATGTGGCAACATATATTTAAGTAAAAAATGTGTAGAAGTTATAGTCCAGTAATTGTGCCCAAGTGTCTCCTCCAGCATGATCTACTTTGGTCATTTTAACACTAATTAAAATAGTATAAAACTGGAAACAGCCAAAACGTCCATGAGTAGAAGGAATAGCTAAATAAACTGCAGTGTAGTCTTACTACTAAATACTACAAGGGCAATTAAATAAAATCAAATATATATCTATATGTAATATCATATAGATATATATTTTCGAGATACATGACTGAGTACAAAGTTTACAAAGTGATACATATGGTAGGATCTCTTTTATGTGCTTCAAGTAATAAAACAGAAAGCAGTACTATATTTGGGCTAAGAGTACATATCTATGCATGTAATTACACTGAAAAAGATCTAGAATGACAAACACCAGAAAACAGAAAAGACAAGGACATAGGGAGGGGTGGGGTCAAGTGAGACTTTTCTACATTGTTTTAAATTTTTTTAAAACAGGAATTTATATTGGCACATTACTTATGTAATTAAAGTAAGTAGGGAAAAGGTTTTTCAGAAAAAATGATCCAAATATTGTGGTTGAGAATCAAAGTAACATTCAAACACTGTGATAAGTAGGAATGAAATTGCATACAAAATGTTGAGTTTTCGTATTTACCACCAGGAGCTGAAAATTGAAACCATCTGAATGGATGTTTGATGAGACCACAATGTCAAATGAAGAGGAAAGTGAAAGTGAAAGTCACTCAGTCGTTTCCAACTCTTTCAACCCCATGGACTGTATAGTCCATGGAATTCTCCAGGCCAGAATACTGGAGTGTGTAGCCTTTCCCTTTTCCAGGGGATCTTCCCAACCCCAGGGATCAAACCCAGGTCTCCCACATTGCAGGCAGATTTCTTTACCA
Source organism: Odocoileus virginianus (assembly GCF_023699985.2). Lineage (NCBI taxonomy): Eukaryota > Metazoa > Chordata > Mammalia > Artiodactyla > Cervidae > Odocoileus > Odocoileus virginianus. Next base: position 1,263,569 of record NW_027224276.1, read on the forward strand.
GCTGAGCCACAAGGGAAGCCCAAGAATACTGGGGTGGGTAGCCTATCCCTTCTCCAGGGGATGTTTCCAACCCAGGAACTGAACCAGGGGTCTCCCACATTGCAGGCAGATTCTTTACCGACTGAGCTATGAGGGAAGCCCAACTGAAAAGGAACCAGTCTCAACTGTCGAAAGTAGTAATACACTAGTACTAACACATCACACAACAAGAGGTAAGAAATGCTAACCTCAGCAATAGATTAAAAAAAATCACAATAAATGGTTTTCCATATTATTTGATAAAACAATCAAAATTACAATTGGCACATCTGACCTCATGATTCACTTTCTATCTCTGATATGCCCTTGTTCATTGCTACGTGGGGAAATAAAATGGAGAAACAGGAACAAATCTTTGGTAAATGGAATATAATCTATAAAAATACTGAATCACTATGTTGTACACCTGAAACTAATATAATATTGTAAATCAACTATACTTCAATTAAAAAAGTAGAGAGAAAAGAAAAATATAAAATAAAAAAGAGACAAAGTAGATGCGACCAGCTATGGATATTGTGAAACATATAACAAATTTATTTTTTCAAATATCACAATTTTTAAAATTAAAATAGAAAATAGAGACTTCCCTGGCAGTCCAGAGGTTAAGACTCTGCCCTTTCAATGCAAGAGGTGTAGATTCAATCCCTGGTTGGGAAACTAAGAGCCCACATGCCTTATGATGTGCCTGAAAAATGTTTTTAAAAAATAGAAAAATAAAATAGAAAGTAAAAACACACAAAAAACAGATCTTAGGTTGCCCACACTAAAATACAAGTTCATTATCAATTTGGAAGACCTGATTAGACAAAAAGAATGATAAACATCAACAAAAAATCTTCTCCCATTGAAAGTAGGCTAATAGATATATCTACAGTCATTGACTAATTCAACAAACATATTAACAAGAAACTATTGTAACAAACTCTGTGCTGGGTGCTAGGAATACAGAGATAAACTGGGTACAGATTGCTGCCACAAAGAATCTCAATTTTATTGAGGAGAGAGATTAAAAAAAAACCCCAAACATTGGAAATTCACTCCATCCCTGTCACCAGATTTGATGGCTATCTCAGTTAAGTGAACAGTGATATTTTCCAAAGATAAAAAATTATGAGAGAGAGGTTCTACTTCTGGTAATGGTCCCATCAGACCAAATCCCACACCCAGAGATTCCAACAAAAAGTGCTGGACAATTGTAAAAAATCAACTGTCTGAAGGCATAAGAGAGCAATCAGAAGCAGGTAGAAACTGGTAGAAGGCAACACTTAGAAGAAAGAAAGGATATTTTTGTGGCTTTTCATCTGGGAGCAAGCCCTACAGCAGTTAAAACTCAGAAGAAAACCCACATTCTCACAAGACTGAAGAGACGGAGGAAGGTGTCTTCAAGACCCAAGAAGCTCCTGGTGCTTCACCATACAACAGAAAAAGATCCATGTGATGAGTCTCCTGACCCCACAACTAAAGACAAAGAAGCTGTAGCAAGTCGGCAGGAAGGGCACAATCATGATAAAATCAAATCCCTTATCCGCCAGGTGGTGACCCACAGACTCGAGAACAAAAATATCAAAGAAGTTCTCACCCTACTATGAAGGTTCTGAACCTCAGATTTCCCAGCCTAGGGATCTGACAAAGGGACTGGGAATCCACAGGGAATCTGGCCTTGAGTGCCAGCAGGCTTTGATTACAGGCCTTCCAGAGGACTGAAAGAAACAGAGACTCTAGTCTTTGGAGGACACAAAATTTTGTGATCACCAAGAACCAGAGGAGAGAAGCAGTGACTCCACAGGAGGCTTAACCAAAACTACCTGCTAGAGTCAGAGGGCCTTTGTCAAGGCATGGATCAGCAGGGGCTCACCACAGGGATGGGGCACTGGAAGGTCCCCCTTGGCATAAACCCTCTTGGAGTTCACCATTAACCCTACCATAGAGCCCTGTAGACCCCAGGGCTGGGTCGCCTCAGGCCAAACAACTACCAGGGAGGGAGTGCAACCCCACCCATCAGCAGATAATTGGATTAAAGCTTTACTGAGCAAGGCCCTGTCCACCAGAGCAAGACCCAGTTTTTCCCACCCCCAGTCTCTCCCATCAAGAAGCTTACACAAGCCTCTTAGCCTCATCCATCAGAGGGCAAACAGAAGAAGCAAGAAGCACAATCCCACAGCAGCTAGAACAAAAACCACATTACATAAAGTTAATCAGGATGAAAAAGCAGAAAGTTATGTCCCAGATGAAGGGACAAGATAAAATCCCAGAAAAACAACTAAATGAAGTGGAGATAGGCAACCTTCCAGAAAAAGAATTCAGAATAATGATAGTGAAGATGATCCAGGATCTTGGGAAAAGAATGGAGGCAAAGATTGAGAAGATGCAAGAAATGTTTACCAAAGACCTACAAGAACTAAAGAACAAACAAACAGAGATGAATAATACACTAGAAGGAATCAATAGCAGAATAACTGAGGCAGAAGAATGGATAAATGACCTGGAGGACAGAATGGTGGAAATCACTGCCACAGAACAGAATATAGAAAAAAGAATGAAAAGAAATGAAGACAGCCTAAGAGACAGGAATACCAGACCACCTGACCTGCCTCTTGAGAAACCTGTATGCAGGTCAGGAAGCAACAGAACTGGACATGGAACAACAGACTGGTTCCAAATAGGAAAAGGAGTACATCAAGGCTGTATGTTGTCACCCTGCTTATTTAACTTACATGCAGAGTACATTATGAGAAACACTGGGCTGGAAGAAGCACAAGCTGGAATCAAGATTGCCGGGAGAAATATCAATAACCTCAGATATGCAGATGACACCACCCTTATGGCAGAAAGTGAACAGGAACTAAAAAGCCTCTTGATGAAAGTGAAAGAGGAGAGTGAAAAAGTTGGCTTAAAGCTCAACATTCAGAAAACTAAGATCATGGCATCTGGTCCCACCACTTCATGGCAAATAGATGGGAGGAAATAGTGGAAACAGTGGCTGACTTTATTTTTTTGGGCTCCAAAATCACTGCAGATGGTGACTGCAGCCATGAAATTAAAAGACGCTTGCTCCTTGGAAGGAAAGTTATGACCAACCTAGACAGCATATTAAAGAGCAGAGACATTACTTTGCCCAGAAAGGTCCGTCTGGTCAAGGCTATGGTTTTTCCAGCGGTCATATGTGGATGTGAGAGTTGGGACTGTGAAGAAAGTTGAGCGCCGAAAAATTGATGCTTTTGAACTGTGGTGTTGAAGACTCTTGAGAGTCCCTTGGACTGCAAGGAGATCCAACCAGTCCATCCTAAAGGAGATCAGTCCTGGGTGTTCATTGGAGGGACTGATGCTGAAGCTGAAACTCCAATACTTTGGCCACCTCATGCGAAGAGTTGACTCATTGGAAAAGACCCTGATGCTGGGAGGGATTGTGGGCAGGAGGAGAAGGGGACGACAGAGGATGAGATGGCTGGATGGCATCATCAACTCGATGGTCATGAGTTTGAGTAAGCTCCAGGGGTTTGTCATGGACAGGGAGGCCTGGCGTGCTGCGATTCATGGGGTCGCAAAGAGTCGGACATGACTGAGTGACTGAACTGAACTGAACTGAACTGAAGAGACCTCTGGGACATTAAACACACCAACATTCACATTATAGGGGTCCCAGAAGGAGAAGAGAGAGAGAAAGGACCTGAGAAAATATTTGAAGAGATAATAGCTGAAAACTTCCCTAACATGGGAAAGGAAATAGTCAACCAAGTCCAGGAAGCACAGAGAGTCCCAGGCAGGATAAACCCAAGGAGGAACACATCGAGACAGACAGTAATCAAACTGACAAAAATTAAAGACAGAAGATAAAATATTAAAAGCAACAAGGGAAAAATGACAACATACAAGGGAACTCCCATCAGGCTATCAGCTGATTTCTCAACAGAAACTCTACAAGCCAGAAGGGAATGGCATGATATATTTAAAGTGATGAAAGGGTAAAGAACCTACAACCAAGAATACTCTACCCAGCAAGACTCTCCTTCAGATTTGATGGAGAAATCAAAAGCTTTCAGACAAGCAAAGGTTAGAATTCAGCACCAAGAATCCAGCTTTACAACAAATGCTAAAGGAACTTCTTTATGCAGAAAACAAGAGAAGGAAAAGACCTACAGAAAATAAACCCAAAATAATTAAGAAAATGGTAATAGGATCATACATATCAATAATTACCTTAAATGTAAATGGATTAAATGCACCAACCAAAAGACATAGACTGGTTGGGTGGGTGAAAACATGTGCTTGTACTCACTTTCACTTACAACATCATTCTTCTTGACATTCCAAATTGTATGTAATTATTTTATATTGTTAGGTTAATCATGTTTCCATTATGGCTTGCAATTGTAATTATCTTTTATTTTTTGTCTGGCTATTGATTGTGAAAACTGATATCTTTTACTATTGTGATTATGTAACTATTACTCACTTAATACCATTGTATCATGATTGGTCAACAGAAAATATAAGAACTCTATATCACCAACACTAGGATCTAATAGAAAAGCCTGTAATCATTTATTAAAATCCAGATGCATATCAGAAATATCTTGAAATTTTTTGAAAAATACAAATGCTCAGGTATTGCTTTTTTTTCTGAGAGCTCCAGATATGTTTCTAATGAGCAGTCATGTTTAAAAACAACTGGACTATATGATGATCTTTTATCTAGTTTGTTTCACTTTTTCTATTTCATATTCAGTGCTCCCATTTCATTTAGTTTATGTTCTCCAATTTCTCCATCTCTCTCTTTTTTTTGATGTTCTTTCTCAAGCCTTTATCAAGTGTAGTAGAAAAGCTTTTGTATACATATATATATATGTATAATATATATTTTAGAAAACTTATGAATTTTTGCCTAACTAAAAATTATGACATTTTGATTCTACTTGTTTGACTTAATATGAATAGAATGCTAGATTTCTAATTAAAAAAAATAGATATGCAACAAGCAACAAAGGTTTACTGTATAGCATAGGGAACTACAGTCAATATCTTGTAATAACCTATAATGGAAAATAATTTCAAAAATAATATATGTGTATTTGTATAACTGAATCACCTTGCTGTGCACCTGAAACATTGTAAGTTAACTATACTTCAAGAAAATATATACATTTAAAAAAATAGAAAGAGCAATCACTAAGTAAACTATAGATCAATATACTTAAAACAGTGTAAATAAAACAAGAAGGAATTTGAAAAAATTTACAAGTAATCCATAGGAAAGCAAAAAAAGAGAAATAGAGGAAAGAAAAACATAAGGGAAAAGCAAATACTAAAATGACAGAGAATAGACTTATGGACATGGGGAGAGGGGAGAAGAGGGTGAGATGTATGGAAAGAGTAACATGGGAACTTACATTACCATATGTAAAATAGACAGCCAAAGGGAAATTGCTGTATGGCTCAGGATCCTCAAACAGGGGCTATGTATCAACCTAGACAGGTGAGATGGGGAGGGAGATGGGAGGGAGTTTCAAAAGGGAGAAGATATATGTATACTTATGGCTGATTCATGTTGAGGTTTGACAGAAAACAGCAAAATTCTATAAAGCAACTATCTTTCAATAAAAAATAAATTTTTTAAAAGAATCTAAAGAATAAAATAAATTAAGTAATAGACTAAGTCCTAAGATGCCAATAATTATTTTAAATGTAAATAGTCTAAATATGCCAATTAAAAGGGAGACATTGGCAGAATGGATAAAAAGCCAAACCATGCCCTCCAGAAAGCAGGCATAGAAGGAATATACCTCAATATAATAAAAGCCATATATGATAAACCCACAGGAAACATTATCCTGAATGGTGAAAAACTGAAAGCATTACCCCTAAAGTCAAGAACGAGACAACAGTGCCCATTCTCACCACCACTATTCAACACAGTTTTGGAAGTTTTAGCCACAGCAATCAGAGAAGAAAAAGGAATAAGTGGGATCCAGACTGGAAAAGAAGAAGTAAAACTCTCACTGTTTGCAGATCACATGATCCTCTACAGAGAAAACCCAAAAGACACAACCAGAAAATGACTAGAGGTAATCAATGAATATAGTAAAGTTGCAGGATATAAAATTAGTACACAGAAATCCCTTGCATTCCTATACACTAACAATGAGAAAACAGAAAGAGAAATTAAGGAAACAATTCCATTCACCATTGTGATGAAAAGAATAAAATACTTAGGAATAAATTTACCTAAAGAAACAAAAGACCTATATATAGAAAACTATAAACACTGATGAAAGAAACCAAAGATGACACAAATAGATGAAGAAATATACCATGTTCATGGATCAGAAGAATCAATATAGTGAAAATGAGTATAATACTCAAAGCAATCTATAGATTCAATGCAATCCCTATCAAACTACCAACAGTAGTATTCACAGAACTAGAAAAAATATTTTCACAATTTGTAGGGAAATACAAAAAATCTCAAATGGGCAAAGCAATCTTGAGAAAGAATGGAACTGGAGGAATCAACCTGCGTGACTTCAGACTGTACTACAAAGCTACAGTCATCAAGACAGTATGCTACTGGCACAAAGACAGAAATATAGATCAATGAAACAAAATATAAAGCACAGAGATAAATCCACACACCTATGGACACACCTTATCAAAGATAAGGATCTTTCACAAAGGAGGCAAGAATATACATTGAAGAAAAGACAATCTGTTTAACAAGTGGTACTGGGAAAACTGGTCAACCATCTGTAAAAGAATGAAACTAGAACACTTTCTAACACCATACACAAAAATAAACTCAAAATGGATTAAAGATCTAAATGTAAGATGAGAAACTATAAAACTCCTAGAGGAAAACATAGGCAAAACACTCTCTGACATAAATCACAGCAGGATCCTCTATGATCCACCTCCCAGAGTAATGAAAATAAAAGCAAAAATAAACAAGTGGGACCTAATTAAAAAAATTTTGCACAACCAAGGAAACTATAAGCAAAGTGAAAAGACAGCCTTCAGAATGGGAGACAATAATAGCAAACGAAGCAACAAAGAATTAATCTCAAAAATATACAGGCAACTCCTGCAGCTCAATTTCAGAAAAATAAATGACCCAATGAAAAAAATGGGCCAAAGAACTAAACAGACATTTCTCCAAAGAAGACATACACATGGCTAAAAAACACATGAAAAGATGCTCAACATCACTCATCATCAGAGAAATCCAAGTCAGAACCACAATGAGGTACCATCTCACACCAGTCAGAATGGCTGCTATCCAAAAATCTACAAACAAATGCTGGAGAGGGGTGTGGAGAAAAGGGAACCCTCTTACACTGTTGGTGGGAATGCAAACTAGTACAGCCACTATGGAGAACAGTGTGGAGATTCCTTAAAAAACTGGAAATAGAACTGCCATATGACCCAGCAATCCCACTGCTGGGCATACACACCGAGGAAACCAAGAATTGAAAGAGACATGTGTACCCCAATGTTCACTGCAGCACTGTTTACAATAGCCAGGACATGGAAGCAACCTAGATGTCCATCAGCAGACAAATGGATAAGAAAGCTGTGGTACATATACACAATGGAATATTACTCAGCCATTAAAAAGAATACATTTGAGTCAGTTCTAATGAGGTGGATGAAACTGGAGCCTATTATACAGAGTGAAGTAAGCCAGAAAGAAAAACACCAATACAGTATACTAACACATATATATGGAATTTAGAAAAATGGTAATGATAACCCTATATGAGAGACAGCAAAAGAGACAGATGTATAGAACAGTCTTTTGGACTCTGTGGGAGAAGGCGAGGGTGGGATGATCTGGGAGAATAGCACTGAAACATGTATATTATCATATGTGAAACAGATCGCCAGTCCAGGTTCAATGTATGAATAGGGTGCTCAGGGCTGGTGCACTGGGATGACCCTGAGGGATGAGATGGGGAGGGTCGTGGGGAAGGGGGTTCAGGATGGGGAACAGATGTACACCCATGGCTGATTCATGTCAATGTATGGCAAAAACCACTATAATACTGTAAAGTAATTAGCCTCCAATTAAAATAAATAAATAAATTTTTTTAAAAAGCCAAACCACAATGGTGTGGTCAATCACATAGAGCTGGATATCCCTGAATGTGAAGTCAAGTGTTCCTCAGGAAGCATTACTACTAACAAAGCTAGTGGAGGTGACGGAATTCCAGCTAAGCTATTTCAAATCCTAAAAGATGATACTGTGAAAGTGCTGCACTCAATATGCCAGTAAATTTGGAAAACCCAGTAGTGGCCACAGGACTGGAAAAGGTCAGTTTTCATTCCAATCCCAAAGAAGGGCAATGCCAAAGAATGTTCAAACTACCATATAATTGTGCTTATTTCACATGCTAGCGAGGTTATGCTCAAAATCCTTCAAGCTAGACTTCAAAAGTACATGAATTGAGAACTTTCAGATGTGTAAGCTGCATTTAGAAAAGGCAGAGGAACCAGAGATTGGGTTGCAAACATATGTTGGATAATGGAGAAAGCAGGGAATTTCAGAACATCTACTTCTGGCTTATTGACTACACCAAAGCCTTTGACTGTGTGGATCACAACAAACTGTGGAAAATTCTTAAAGAGATGGGAATACCAGACCACCTTATCTGCCTCCTGAGAAACCTATATGCAGGTCAAGAAGCAACAGTTAGAACTGGACATGGAACAACAGACTGGTTCAGATATGCAGATGATACCACTACAATAGCACAAAGTGAAGAGGAACTAAAGAGCCTCTTCATAAAGATGATACAGAAGAGTGAAAAAGCTGGTTTCAAACTCAACATTCAAAAATCTAAGATCATGGCATCTGGTCCCATCACTTCATGGCAAATAGAAGGGGAAAAAGTGGAAGCAGTGACAGATTTTATTTTCTTGGGCTCCAAAATCACTGCAGACAGTGACTGCAGCCATGAAATTAAAAGATGCTTGCTCCTTGGAAGGAAAGCTATGGCAAACCTAGACAGTGTATTAAAAAGCAGAGACATCACTTACTTTGTTCACAAAGGTCTGGATAAGTCAAAGCTATGGTTTTTCCAGTAGTCATGTAAGGATGTGAAAGATAGACCATAAAGAAGAAGAAAGATAGACCATAAAGAACAAGGCTAAGCACCAAAGAATTGATGCTTTCAAACTGTCGTGCTGGAGAAGATTCTTTAGAATCCCTTGGACAGCAAAGAGACCAAACCAGTCAATCCTAATGGAAATCAACCCTGAATATTCATGGAAGGACTGATGCTGAAGCTGAAGCTCCAATACTTTGGCCACCTGATGCAAAGAGCCGACTCATTGGAAAAGACCCTGATGCTGGGAAAGATTGAGGGCAAAGGAGAAGGGGGTGGCAGAGGATGAGATGGTTAGATAGCATCACTGACTCAATGGACATGAATTTGAGCAAACTCTGGGAGATAGTGAAGGACAGAGGAAGCCTGGCATGCTGCAGTCCATGGGGGTCACAAAAGGTGGACATAACTTAGCAACTGAACAACTACAAATGTGCTTTTTGCAAGAAACTCACTTCAAACATAAAACAGGCTGAAAACTGAAGGACGGCAAAAGATATATCATGCTAACATTAGTCAAAAGAAAGCAGGAGTGGGTATGTAATATCAGAAAATGCAGAATTCAGAGGAAAGAATTACTAAGGATGAAGTTATAGGGCTATGGCGCTGATTAAAAGATCATCGCACTTAACGGTGAAACATTGAAAGCTTTCTCACTAAGATCAGGAGCAACACAAGGACATCCCTTCTCATTGCTTCTATTCAACATGGTACTGGAAGTTCTAGAAAAAGCAATTAGGAAGAAAAAAATAAAAGGCATCTAAATTGGAAAAAAAAGATAGTAATATCTTACATAAAGTCCTGACAAATGATGAATCCACCAAAAAACAAAAACAAAAACCTATTAGAGCTAATAAACTAATTTAGTAAAATTCCAGAATACCAGAACAGCACTCAAAAATCAGTTATATCTATACATCACCAATGAACAATCAAAAAAGGAAATTAAGAAACCAATTTCACTTACAATAACATAAAAAAGAATAATGGTGTAAGACTTGTACACTGAAAACTATAAAATGTTGCTGAAAGAAATTAAAGAACACATAATTTAATGAAAAGATATCCCATGTCCATGGACTGGAAGACTATTATTAGGAAGCAATACTACTCAGAACTAAAGCAATCTCTATTAAAATCTGGATACTGGGGGGAGATTCTTTTTCTTTTTGCAAACTTGATTTTAAAATAATATGGAGGTGCAAGCGTCACAGAAGCACCAAAATAGTCTTGAAAAAAGTAAAACAAAATTGGAGGACTCATGCTTTTATACTCAACTGATTTTCATCGAGAGTGCCATGTCTTAAAAAAAGAAAAAAGAGTGCCAAGTCTATTCAATAGGGAACGACTACAGATGGTCTTTGTCTTTTGGTCTTTGACTCTGACACAACATTTTTTCTAACCATATAATGGTGTGAAAGCAACACACATTTAGTAGAAATTGTACTTTTATTTTTGAATATTGACTTCTCCTAGACTAACTATGTAGTATAATACTTTCCTGTGATGCTGGGTAGTGGCAGTGAGCCACAGTTCCTATGTCAGCCATGTGATCATGAGAATAAACAATCAGTAAACTTACAACTATTCTGTTTTTCACTTTCAGTACAGTGCTCAGTAAGCTGCAAGAAATATTCAAGACTTTATTATAAAATAGGCTTTGTGTTGGATGATTTTACCGAACCGTAGGCTACTGTAAATGATCTGAACACATGTAAGGTAGGCTAGGTTAAGCTATGATGTTCAGTAAGTTAAGTGTATTAACAGCATTTTCTATTTCAATTTATGATGCATTTATTGGGATATAACTCCATATAAAGACAGATAAAGGCCACTAGGTACACAAAAAAGTGCTTAGTATCAGTCATCAGGGAAGTACAAATTAAAACCACAATAAGATACTACTACACAATCACCAGGGGGCTTCCCAGGTGGCACAGTGGTAAAGAATCTTCCTGCCATGCAGAAAATGCAGGAGACACAAGAGACACAGGTTTGATCCCTGTGTCAGGAAGATCCCCTGGAGTAGGAAATGGCAACTCACTCCAGTATTCTTGCCTGGAAAATCCACGGACAGAGGAGCCTGGCAGGCTACAGTCCATGGAGTCACAAAGAATTGGACACAACTGAGTGACTAAGCGTACACACACACGCTCACCAGAATAATTAAAATTAATGTTGGCAAGAGTGTGAATCTCTCATATATTGCTGGTGCTAGCAGCCAATTTGGAAAACTGAGAATTCTTAAAAAGTTAAACATCTATCTTATGACCCAGAAAATTCTGCAACTGTGTATTATTCAGGAGAAATGAATACATGTATTAACAGAAAGACATAAAAGAATGTTCGTTGGAGCTTTATTCTTAATAGCTCCCCCCCAAAAAAAACTACTAATACATACAATATGGATCAATCTTTAAAACATACTGAATGAGAGAAATCTTACACAAGAGTACATACTGTGTGATTCCACTTCTATGAAGGTCTAGAGCAGGGTAAATTAATCTATGGTGAAAAAAAACTCAACAGTGGTCAACTGGTGGGAGGTGTGTGGTTGGACACTGACTGGGAAGGGGCATGAAGGAAATTTCTGCAGTAATGGCAATATTCTTTATCATGTGGGCAAGCTACAGCCTATAGGCCAAACCTGGTACACCAACCATTTCTGTGAATAAAGTGGTATTGGAACACAGTCATGCCAAATATTTTACATATTCTTTATGGCTGCTTTCACACATGCAATAGCAGAGTTGAGTAAATGCAATGGAGACTACATAGACCACAAAGCTTAAAATAGTTACTATCTAAACCTTACAGAAAATGTTTGCCAACATCTTTTTGTATTTTGATAATGGTCTGGGTTACAGAGGTGTAAGCATTTGTCAAAACTCAATGAATTATGATCTTTGAATTTTACTGCACATAAATTTAAACTAAAAAATATAAACAAATACTGAATTCTAGTCAATGATATGCCTGCTGAAGTGTTTATGGATGAAATATACGAATGTCAGCAACTTTAATTTTGAATTTACTGATAAATGGATAAAGTAGTTGATAGATAAGAGATAGACCAAATACAACAAAAATTAACTGTATAATCTAGCCGGTAGATACATGTACATTCACTTTTTCTTCAACTTTTATGTATCTTTGAAATTCTTCTTAATAAAATGCGGGGGGAAATTTTTAATTTGCTGTTCAGTCACTCAGTCATGTCCAACTCTGCAACTCCATGAACTGCAGCATGCCAGGCTTCCCTGTCCTTCACCATCTCCCAGAGCTTGCTCAAACTCATGTCCATTGAGTCAGTGATGCCATCCAACCATCTTGTCCTCTGTTGTCCCCTTCTCCTCCTGGCCTTCAATCTTTTCCAGCATCAGGGTCTTTTCTAATTTTTAATTAGGTAAGAAAAGTATACAACACATGCCCACAGAAATGAACATTTCAATCTAAAATACCTTGTGAAAAAATTTATTCTAAAGAAATGTCCTGGAATAGCATGATTTGAAGAAACTTCAACTCCAAAGATCTTTATTAATCTTTGATCATTCCTGATAGAAGTCAACATGCACACATTAGAATTCATTATAATTTATGCCCCTGATGAAGAGGAAACTTCATAAAATATACAATACTTAAGATTATAGCTATTTAAAACAGTAATATCTTTTGCTTTTATTTCTAAAATTCTGGGATGTGGGTCATAGAGGATCCTGCTGTGATTTATGTTGGAGAGTGTTTTGCCTCTGTTCTCCTCTAGGAGTTTTATAGTTTCTGGTCTTACATTTAGATCTTTAATACATTTTGAGTTTATTTTTGTGTGTGGTGTTAGAAAGTGTTCTAGTTTCATTCTTTTACAGGTGGTTGACCAGTTTTCCCAGCACCAATGGTTAAAGAGGTTGTCTTTTTTCCATTCTATATCCTTGTCTCCTTTGTCGAAGATAAGGTGTCCATAGGTTCGTGGATTTATCTCTGGGCTTTCTATTCTGTTCCATTGATCTATATTTCTGTCTTTGTGCCAGTACCATACTGTCTTGATGACTGTAGCTTTGTAGTAGAGTCTGAAGTCAGGCAGGTTGATTCCTCCAGTTCCATTCTTCTTTCTCAGGATTACTTTGGCTATTCGAGGTTTTTTGTATTTCCATACAAATTGTGAAATTATTTGTTCTAGTTCTGTGAAAAATATCATTGGTAGTTTGATAGGGATTGCATTGAATCTATAGATTGCTTTGGGTAGTATAGCCATTTTGACAATATTGATTCTTCCAATCCATGAACACTGTATATTTCTCCATCTGTTTGTGTCCTCTTTGATTTCTTTCATCAGTGTTTTATAGTTTTCTATGTATAGGTCTTTTTGTTTCTTTAGGTAGATATACTCCTAAGTATTTTATTCTTTTTGTTGCAATGGTGAATGGTATTGTTTCCTTAATTTCTCTTTCTGTTTTCTCATTGTTAGTGTATAGGAATGCAAGAGATTTCTGTGTGTTAATTTTATATCCTGCAACTTTACTGTATTCGTTGATTAGCTCTAGTAATTTTCTGGTAGAGTCTTTAGGGTTTTCTATGTAGAGGATCATGTCATCTGCAAACAGAGAGAGTTTCACTTCTTCTTTTCCTATCTGGATTCCTTTTACTTCTTTTTCTTCTCTGATTGCTGTGGCCAAAACTTCCAAAACTATGTTGAATAGTAGTGGTGAGAGTGGGCACCCTTGTCTTGTTCCTGATTTCAGGGGAAATGCTTTCAATTTTTCACCATTGAGGGTGATGCTTGCTGTGGGTTTGTCATACATAGCTTTTATTATGTTGAGGTATGTTCCTTCTATTCCTGCTTTCTGGAGAGTTTTAATCATAAATGGATGTTGAATTTTGTCAAAGGCTTTTTCTGCATCTATTGAGATAATCATATGGTTTTTATCTTTCAATTTGTTAATGTGGTGTATTACATTGATTGATTTGCGGATATTAAAGAATCCTTGCATTCCTGGGATAAAGCCCACTTGGTCATGATGTATGATTTTTTTAATATGTTGTTGGATTCTGTTTGCTAGAATTTTGCTAAGGATTTTTGCATCTATGTTCATCAGTGATATTGATGGGACCTAATGAAACTTAAAAGCTTTTGCACAACAAAGGAAACTATAAGCAAGGTGAAAAGACAGCCCTCAGATTGGGAGAAAATAATAGCAAACGAAGCAACAGACAAAGGATTAATCTCAAAAATATACAAGCAACTCCTCCAGCTCAACTCCAGAAAAATAAATGACCCAATCAAAAAATAGGCCAAAGAACTAAACAGACATTTCTCCAAGGAAGACATACAGATGGCTAACAAACACATGAAAAGATGCTCAACATCACTCATTATCAGAGAAATGCAAATCAAAACCACAATGAGGTACCATTATACGCCAGTCAGGATGGCTGCTATCCAAAAGTCTACAAGCAATAAATGCTGGAGAGGGTGTGGAGAAAAGGGAACCCTCTTACACTGTCGGTGGGAATGCAAACTAGTACAGCCACTATGGAAAACAGTGTGGAGATTTCTTAAAAAGCTGGAAATAGAACTGCCATATGACCCAGCAATCCCACTTCTGGGCATACACACCAAGGAAACCAGATCTGAAAGAGACACGTGCACCCCAGTGTTCATCGCAGCACTGTTTATAATAGCCAGGACATGGAAGCAACCCAGATGCCCATCAGCAGACGAATGGATGAGGAAGCTGTGGTACATATACACCATGGAATATTACTCAGCCATTAAAAAGAATTCATTTGAATCAGTTCTAATGAGATGGATGAAACTGGAGCCCATTATACAGAGCGAAGTAAGCCAGAAAGATAAAGACCATTACCAGTATACTAACACATATATATGGAATTTAGAAAGATGGTAACAATAACCCTATATGCAAAACAGAAAAAGAGACTCAGATGTATAGAACAGACTTGTGGACTCTAGGAGAAGGCGAGGGTGGGATGTTTCAAGAGAACAGCATCAAAACATGTATATTATCTAGGGTGAAACAGATCACCAGCCCAGGTTGGGTGCATGAGACAAGTGCTCGGGCCTGGTGCACTGGGAAGACCCAGAGGGATCGGGTGGAGAGGGAGGTGGGAGGGGGGACCGGGATGGGGAATACATGTAAATCCATGGCTAATTCATTTCAATGTATGACAAAAACCACTGCAATGATGTAAAGTAATTAGCCTCCAACTAATAAAAATAAATGGAAAAAAAAATAAAGCAATCCTGATATAACAATGCAAAGAAAAAAAAAACAGTAATATCACCAGTAAAAAGAAAAACTCTTATATTATAGCACATCTATTACCTAAGGACCTCAAAGCATTTTATTAGCTAAACTCAATAAATTCAGTCTTTAGAAGTACCTGAATCAGAACAGAAGAGAAAAAATAAAGTGAGTTCTCAGTTCCTACCTTTAATTAATTCAATCGATCCCCTGAGTTAATATCTCACTGAAGTCATCATGCTCATTTTCTCAAATTCTGGCAGGGAGAATAGCTATCTATCAAAGAGGATGGATGATGTAATGATTTAAGGGCACAGCCTCTGCAGCTAGGTGGTCTGGGTTGAAATCCTGGCCCTTTCATATGACACTCAGAAAGTTATTTAACCTCTCTGAACCTCAATTACCCTTAATGACAGCTACTATTCACAGGGTTGTTTTGAAGATAGTACACATAAAGCCATTAGAACAGTATTTGGCACCTAAGAATCACTCAATAGTGCTCATTATTATCATCCCATAAAATCAAATGCTTTATAATAAGTGTAGAACAGTAAGATAGCCCTAGGCTTGAAACATATTAGGACTTGCTGTTCTTCAAACATGAGAGACCCACTTCTCCCTCAAAGTCCCTCTGCCTGAAATGTGCACTAAGGACTCCCTCACCTCTTTCAAGTGTGTGCTCAACTTGTCAATCTTCTCAATAAGGCCTACCAAGATCATCACCTTATTTAAAATTGCAACCCACTTTCCTCCTTACTCTGCTCCACTGAGCAAACTCCAGGAGATAGTGAAGGACAGGGAAGCCTGGTGTGCTGCAGTCCATGGGGTCGCAAAGAGTTGGACACAACTGAGTGACTGAACAACAACACTGTACTGTATTATGCAATTTACTTTTTATTGTGGTTACTGACAGTCTCCCTACATTAGGCAACAAAACCCAATGACAGAAAGAATTTTTGTCTTTTATTCACCAATATATTACAAGTAGGTGCTCAAATATTTTTTGTTAACATCATCTAGTCTAATCCCTTTACTTCTTTCATGAAGAAATGCCAAAAAGACTTGAATCAAAGCTACCTACTGATTAAGGAAAAAAGCCAGGAACAGGGACTGTGACTCCCAGTCCCAGTGCCATTTTTAAATATAGCTCACTATATCCTGGATCCTTGAACATTACAGAAAATGCATAATCATCCACATTTTCCCCCAGGAGAATTTACCTTTGAAATTTCTTGGCCTTGCAAATACTGCTCTGTCCGTCGCAGAGAAATGCTCTGAGAGGCAGTAGAAGCCTGTACTAGAATACTAAGTGGCGACAAATGAACAGAAGATGGCTGATTTGTAAGGTCTATCCCAGAATTGGATGAGGGTCTGGTGTTGTAATTGTGTTTCTGATGACCCAGAAACAAATGCTAAGCTAGAAGATGACTGCCACTGTAGCTGGACAGCAAACTACTGCTGAATGCATGCTGGCTGGTCTGTGCTAGGTTTCTATGCAAGGGAAACATTTGACTCCTGTCTAATGCCAAAAGCACTCGAGGCTATTCAAAAGGCTGTATTACATGCAGGTGCTTCAGTGCCGCTGGTTGCAACTGTTCTTGCAAAGGATATATAATCAGGGCCACATCTGTAATGGCTTTTGGAATACTTGGTAATGGCTGAATCTGGTTAGGTGTATGTGAATGAGGTACCTGCTGTTGGAAAGCAGCATGTTGGATATATAAAGACTGCTGTTGATTTAGGGGACATTCTTGAGTACACAATGGCTTTTCTGTGCTTGCCTATGAGATAAATGAGTCATCTGCTGATGAGGAAAGAAAGCTGAGTGAGAAGCCTGGCTTCTTGTTAATATGATTGGGAATGCTGTGCAGAGAAGTGTGGGGGCTGGATCTGGGTCTTTGAAGAGGCCTATGAAGGACATTTGTGCCGGGTATTGAAGCTGTCCTTCCACAACCCTCTGAGATGTAATACTAATTGAATGGGCTTTTAGCTGCTGGTGCCCAAAACTGACATCTGTTTGTTGGCTAGGCTGAATTCTATACATTAAATAAAGGCTCAATAGAATGTGTTTGTGTATCTAAGGTTAATGTTAAATATGACTTATGTCTCTTGTTCCAATGTTGAAGAACCTTGGAGTTGTGTTAAATAAGCTTGTTGCTCAGAAGTCTGCACTACATAAGGTGGTACTGAGTAAAAGTCCTGATCTGCAGTTTGTAATATGTATTTGCTTCCCATCAGAAGAATTTACTTTGTATACTGGCTGGGTGATGACGGTTATCTGTTAAGCTGTCTGGATGGTGTAAGCAGTGTGTCCTGAATAAGGGACATACTCAAATGCCTGGTAAGCAGGCTGTTCCGTAGGTTTCACAGGGTAAGGCGCTTGGATTATACATTCTGGCTGGTCTGGAAAAGGAGACCAAACCAGAGGTTGCACTGTATAAGTAGGCTGCCCTTGGGCTGGGGCCAAATAAGAGGGCTATGCCACAGGTGGGGCTGGATAAGAAGTCTACAGAATAGGTTGGTTCTGATGCTAGTGGTTGTACAGTGTAAAGAGGATGCTCTGGGGTGGTAGGTAGTAAATAAATAGGCTGTGTTGAAGTGTTTATTGGTAAGTCGGCTGTGATGGGTTAAGCAGCTTATTCCTCGGAAGTATCACAAGGGGCAGCTGCTCAGGAGCCTTCAATGGGAAAGATGGCAATTCTGCAGGTGGTCCTGAATAAGTGTGTTGAACAGAATAAGATGGCTGTTACAGGGGCTGAATGACACTGTCAACTTACATGAGTTTCAGATTTTTCAGAGTATAGCCCCACTGAACATGTTTCTGTGGTGATGCTATTAAGTTGGTGCAAAAGTAATTGTGGTTTTCACATTGTTGAAATTTGCTGTTTGATATTGGAATACATTCTTAAATGTGGTTATGTTATACATCATTTTAATGCACATTTCTTGCTTTATGTTTTTTTGCTAATGACTTATTACTTGCTGTTTATTTTATATTTATTTTAGACTATGGAAATGATGTTAGACAAAAAGCAAATTTGAGCAATTTTCTTATTTGAGTTCAAAATGGGTCATAAAGCAGCAGAGACAACTCACAACATCAACAACACATTTGGCCCAGGAATCGATAACGAACGTACAGTAGTGGTTCAAGAAGAGATGAGAGCCTTAAAAATGAGGAGCGATCCTCTTACATGAGAAGTTGCCTAAGAACTCAGTGTCGACCACTCTACAGTCATTCAGCATTTGAAGCAAATCAAAAAGGTGAAAAAAGCTCAGTAAGTGGGTGCCTCATGAGCTGACAGAAAATCAAAAGACTGTCATTTTGAATTGTCATCTTTACTTATTCTACATAACAACAATGAACAATTTCTCTATCAGACTGTGACGTGCAACAAAAAGTGAATTTTATACAACAACCAGAAATGACCAGCTCAGTGTGAAAAGAAGTTCCAAAGCACTTTCCAAAGTCAAATTTGCACTAAAAAAAGGCAGTGGTCATTGTTTGGTGGTCTGCTGCTGGTCTGATCCACTACAGCTTTCTGAATCCTGGAAAACCATTATATCTGAGAAGTATGCTCAGCAAATTGATGAGATGCACTGAAAACTGCAACACCTGCAGCCAGCACTGGTCAACAGAAAGGGCCCAATTCTTCTCCATGACAATGCCTGACCACACGTCACACAACCACACTTCAAAAGTTGAATGAATTGGGCTAGGAAATTTTGCCTCATCTGCCATATTCACCTGACCTCTTGCCAACCAACTACCACTTCTTCAAGCATCTTGACAACTTTTTGCAGGGAAAATGCTTCCACAACCAGCAGGAGGCAGAAAATGCTTTCCAAGAGTTCATTGAATCCTGAAGCACAGATTTTTACACTACAGGAATAAACAAACTTATTTCTCATTGGCAAAAATGTGTTGATTGTAATGGTTCCTATTTTGATTAATAAAGATGTGTTTGAGTCTAGTTATAATGATTTAAAATTCATGGTCTGAAACCACAATTACATTTGCACCAACCTAATAAAAGATGCTTGCTCCTTGGAAGAAAAGCTACAACAAACCTAGATAGCATATTAAAAAGCAGAGACATCACTTTGCTGACAAAGGTCTGCATAGTCAAAGCTATGGTTTTTCCAGTAGTCATGTACGGATGTGAGAGTTGGACCACAAAGAAAGCTGAGCACCAAAGAATTGATGTTTTTGAACTGTGGTGCTAGAGAAGACTCTTGAGAGTCCCCTGGACTGCAAGGAGATCAAACCAGTCAATCTTAAAGGAAATCAGTCCTGAATACTCATTGGAAGGACTGATGCTGAAGCTGAAGCTCCAGTACTTTGGCCACCTGATGCAAAGAACCAACTCATTGGAAAAGACCCTGATGCTGGGAAAGATTGAAGGCAGGAGGAGAAGGGGATGACAGAGGATGAGATGGTTGGATGGCATCACTGACTCAATGGACATGAGTTTGAGCAAACTCTGGGAGATAGTGAAGGACAGGGAAGCCTGGTGTGCTGCAGTCCATGGGGTCACAAAGAATCAGACATGACTGAGCAACTGAACAACAATATAATCTTAGGTTGTAAAATTAATGGCTGCTGCTGAATAGAGGCTTGGAAACAAGGCTTCTCTAAATGCAGTCTGGCTTTGTGGAACTGAAGAATCTGGAATTACAGACTCCTGGTATACCACTGATTATGGCTAGGATACTGAATGTATCTTTTGTGAAGGCTGATGGGCCCTTGAATACATCTCAATGCAATTAGAAGGGCGCTGAGCAGTACCACCAGCATTCTGTGCACTGCTCACAAGTTGGGCAAAAGAATAACTTGACAAAGCTAGAGGTGATTAACTGAAAAGAAACTAGAAATTTGACTGGCATTTGGTAATTTGGTTAATGCCTGATTCCCATTTCTAGGGTCAAGTTCAAGTTGAAGACCAACCATTAGATCCTGGAAAATCATTTGTGAAGCACGCAATGTCCAAGGAGAAATTGTAAACAAGACTGGTTGTGGAACTCCAGTAACTGACAAGTCTAAAGTCACAGGTTGAGCTAAAATGTGTACATCCGCTCCCAAACTCAGCTGTAGTTCCTGGTGCTGACGGAAAAAAATTCAAATTACAAATGCATGTACCATGGGATTTCTCTGATGTCCAATGGTGAGGACTCGGTGCTCTCATTGTCAGGGCCCTGGGCTCAATCCCTGATTGAACTAAGATGCCACAAGCTGCAGAGTGTGGCCAACAATTTTTTCAATTAAAAATAAAATAAATGTATATACCATGTCCAATTTAATGGGGAGAGTCCCAGACAGAATGATAGGTAAAATAATGCTATGTTGTAAAGATTTGGGGCTTCCCTGGTGTCTCAGACAATAAAGAATCTGCCTGCAATGCGGGAGATCTGGGTTCAGTCCCTGGGTGAGGAAGATCACTGGAGAAGGAAGTGGCAACCCACTCCAGTATTCTTGCCTGGAAAATCCCATGGACAGAGGAGCCTGGCAGGCTACAGTCCATGGGGTCTCAAAGAGTTGGACACAACTGAGCGACTAACACACTGTAAAGATTTTAGGAAGTTATCAAAAAGGTGCTGGGTATAGTGTTAGTCCTATAAAAATTCTATTAATAACACCACAAGTAAATGTTAACTAAAGACAGTAATAGACTGAGAACAGCCCCCAACAATATATTGCTCATGGCCTCTTGAACTTGCCACATAACTCATTCAAACCATGGCAGAAATTCAGAGTAACTGAATCTGACACCTTCACACACCAGAAAGTGGAAGTTCTAAGAGAAAGCTTAAAATGATTCTAATATCATAGCTAAAAGGAATAAAGAAGGTCTCTCAAGAGGAGAGGAGAGAGTTGGTTGAATATATATAGGCTGGCTGTAATAATTCCCAGAACTTAAATGACCAGGTTTATGAAAAGATCCCCATTGGTCAAACTGCTTGCTTATGTGGATTCTAAATATTACATGAAAAAGGCGGGCTACAAAATAATATGTATGTGATATACATATGTATGTATAAATAAAGTTATATATGTATATCCAGAAAAAAGACAAATCTAGAGTTCATTTATTCATAAGATTTAACGACAGAAGTCCAGTTCAGTCGCTCAGTCGTGTCCGACTTTTTGCGACCCCATGATCCAGGCATGCCAGGCCTCCCTGTCCATCACCAACTCTCGGAATTCAATCAAACCCATGTCCATTGAGTCGATGATGCCATCCAGCCATCTCATCCTCTGTCATCCCCTTCTCCTGCCCTCAATCTTTCCCAGCATCAGGGTCTTTTCAAATGAGTCAGCTCTTCACATCAGGTGGCCAAAGTATTGGAGTTTCAGCTTCAACATCAGTCCTTCCAATGAACACCCAGGACTGATCTCCTTTAGGATGGACTGGATGGATCTCCTTGCAGTCCAAGGGACTCTCAAGAGTCTTCTCCAACACCACAGTTCAAAAGCATCAATTCTTCAATGCTCAGCTTTCTTTATAGTCCAACTCTCACATCCATACATGACCACTGGAAAAAACCATAGCCTTGACTAGATGGAACTTTGCTGGCAAAGTAATGTCTCTGCTTTTTAATATGCTGTCTAGGTTGGTCATAACTTTCATTTCAAGGAGTAAGCATTTTTAATTTCATGGCTGCAATCACTATCTGTGGTGATTTTGGAGCCCAGAAAAATAAAGTCAGCCACTGTTTCCCCATCTATTTGCCATGAAGTGATGGGACTGGATGCCATGACCTTAGTTTCCTGAATGTTGAGCTTTAAGCCAACTTTTTCACCCTCCTCTTTCACTTTCATCAAGAGGCTCTTTAGTCCTTCTTCACTTTCTGCCATAAGGGTGGTGTCATCTGCATATCTGAGGTTACTAATATTTCTCCCGGCAATCTTGATTCCAGCTTGTGCTTCATCCAGATCAGCGTTTCTCATGATGTACTCTGCACATAAGTTAAATAAGTAGGGGGACAATATACACCCTTGATGTACCCCCTTCTCCTATTTGGAGCCAGTCTGCTGTTCCATGTCCAGTTCTAACTGTTGCTTCCTGACCTGCATACAGGTTTCTCAAGAGGCAGGTTCAGGTGGTCTGGTATGCCCATCTCTTTCAGAATTTTCCACAGTTTATTGTGATCCACACAGTCAAAGGCTTTGGCATAGTCAATAAAGCAGAAATAGATGTTTTTCTGGAACTCTCTTGCTTTTTCGATGATCCAGCAGATGTTGGCAATTTGATCTCTGGTTCCTCTGCCTTTTCTAAAACCAGCTTGAACATCTGGAAGTTCACGGTTCACATATTGCTGAACTCTGCATTCAAATGGGTGTATCTTTCCTTTTCTCCTTTGCTTTTCGCTTCTCTTCTTTTCACAGCTATTTGTAAGGCCTCCTCAGACAGCCATTTTGCTTTTTTGCATTTCTTTTTCTTGGGGATGATCTTGATTCCTGTCTCCTGTACAATGTCACGAACCTCCGTCCATAGTTCATCAGGCACTCTATCAGATCTAGTCCCTTAAATCTATTTCTCACTTCCACTGTATAGTCATAAGGGATTTGATTTAGGTCATACCTGAATGGTCTAGTACGGTTTTCTCCACTTTCTTCAATTTCAGTCTGAATTTGGCAATGAGTTCATGATCTGAACCAGAGTCAAATCTAGAGTCTCTATCCCCAAATATAAATGATAATTTATTTCTAACTGGAGAGATAGTAGATGATATTTACTGTCTTCTTTATAACTTTGTAGGCTTTATTTTAAATAGGTAAAATACACTTTCATAAATTTTTAACCTTTTTTTTTCAAAATACACATACCTGTATATTTATGTTGTTGAACCTAAGTTATTATTATTAATTTAAGCATCCATCCAACACACTTTGCATTATAGTCTTAAAAAGAGATAAACCCAACCACAACATGAGCTCAAGAATGAACATATACCATATAAGCTACAAACACTAGCCAAATACCATGTACTGTCAACTATACCAGATTAAATATATCCCCAGCAGATTTTAAATGCATCTGGCATTTGTCAAGTATGTGTATGTCTTCCCCTACAAGATTGAGCTTCTTGAGGGCAAGGACAATATTTTATCTTATTTTACACTCCCAGAGATGGCGGTTATTAAAAGTGTGCTGATGAACTATGACTATGTACTAATCTCTTAAAATCAACATATGCACCAGCTGCTAACTAAGTCATATACAGAGAATGCCTAGGAACTCAGACCAGCTCATTCCCAAAGAGAGAAGACACACACAGGGGATAGTGAAGTTGAGAAAAGAAAATGGGATCGCAAAGAAAAGCCCAACCATGTAACCAAAGTCTATAACCTAGGAAACCAGGATATAGTACTGATATATGAACGCTCAGAAAGACTGTGCACTCATTGTCAGAAATGAGTAATGTTGACTTGGACAGTCTAAATAAAAAAAAAAACATTTTCTTCTACAGAAATAAATGTGAACAAAACAAGTCAAGAATTTAGATCAAAGTGCTAAAAATTATAACAGTCTATGAGATACTATTTCTAATTATCTACAAAAGACATTCCTCCACATTCAAATCAGGCTGAAAAGTCCAACACAAAAAACAAACCAAGAAAAAGGGATTAGAGTCCTAAATAAATTTTTTATCTGTATATGGAATTCTCAGTTTCTTTTCCAATTATATAAGCAGTGTCTCAAGATTCTAGTTACACAGTATTAGGCACATCCTCAAGATGAATGTCTTTTTTTGTTTGTTTGTTTTGTTTTGTTTTGTTTTGAAGATGAATGTCATAGTGAAGGAAAATATAAACAACTTTAAGCTTTCAGTGACTTTTATATAAGCTAGGATGAATCTATGTAAGACAGCCTTCGCCTGTCAGAAAATCTGTGCTGTGCTTAGTTGCTCAGTCATGTCTGACTCTTTGTGACCCCATGGACTGTAGCCTGCCAGGCTCCTCTGTCCATGGGGATTCCCCAGGCAAGAATATTGGAGTGGGTTGCCATGCTCTCCTCCAGGGTATCTTCCCAACCTAGGGATCGAACCCAGGTCTCCCACATTGCAGGCAGATTCTTTACCATCTGAGCCACCAGGGAAGCCCAAGAATACTGGAGTGGGTAGCCTATTCCTTCTCCAGGGGATCTTCCTGATCCAGGAATCGAACTGGGGTCTCCCACATTGCAGGTGGATTCTTTACCAGCTGAGCTACCAGGGAAGCCCAAGCTACTAGGAAAGCCCTAGGCAGTGTTAAATATGTTTAGCTGAATACAGAGGCTCTAAAATGTATCTCACCTTTATCTGTGAGGCCTTTGGGACAATTAAAGGCGAAACCTGGGGTTGTGGGACAACTGGAGGTCCAAAGACATGTACAGGCAAAATAGTGGACCGACCTTGAACCAAAGGCAAAATTTGGGGCTGAGTCAGCTTTGGCTGCTTCTGCAACTGTTAAATAAGAACAAAAAGATTAAAGATAAATTCTCCAATCTACAGTAAATATACTGATGATATATTTAAAAGTTTAACAGTTCATCTCACCCCTGAAATCTGCTGGTAATGTCCCACTAGTTGCTGGGATGGATAAATTTTCTCCAGAACATTTATTTCGGTCTGCGGCAAGTTAGAAACCATTTGAGAGCCCATAATCTGGTCTGAGGAGTAGGCTACAGTGGGCTGATTTGAAGTATCTGAGTGTAAAGCTGATCCTGCTCCTGCCTCAGACAAATTGTCACCTATGACAAAGAAAATAAGGTAAAAGGGAAAAATTCAAAACACAAGGTCCAGATGGCATAGGAAATGGTAAGCGCTCTTTTTTTTCTTTTTTACTCTGATAACCTGAAACAGCTTCAAATAAGATATGTACACTGCAGAATTAATCAAAAATCATCATGTAAACTTTCCATGCTGATATTATGGTATAACTAAAATTTTATTAGTAAAGCAAAACTACAAAGAATTACATAAAAGTTAACTCAATCTGCTGGCCATTTCATGCATATCCTAACTAATCTATGTGTGCCAATAGGATTTCAGTTAATTTTAAGTGGCATATTCTCATTTTCATAGAACTTGGCTACAAAATAATGCTGCCTTTATAGAAAATGGGTTATTACTATGAAAACACTCTGTCCTTCTAGAGAAGAGAATGCATTACAGCCAGAAAAATTAGACAAACTGTTAATTTATACTTGAGTCTAAAATACAAAGGTCTTATAGTCTAGAAAATTTCCTCTTGAAAAATAAGTTCTATCTTTAGATTCATATTTCCTTTACTAAAAGATTCATGTTAGACCCTTAAAAATGGTAAAAAGATTATAATCCTTATTCAACTCCTTGGACAAGTCACTTAACAGAACAGTTTCTTAATTTTAAAGTAAGGAAACTAGCTGGCTTGTCTAGGGATTTTGGAGAAGGATTAATGAAAGGACAGATAACAAAATCCTTTGAAACATACAAAAGTACTATTTAAAGATAACAGAATACAATTACATGTTTTCTTTTATATATTATAACTGTGTCACCTGTAACAGAAGAGCAATGATGTTGTGGTTTTCTTTGTAGAAGCTGTTGTCGCACATGTTGATCAACTTCAGTTTCTTCACATTCCGCCCCAGTGTGCTGAACAGGAGGAGGGGGCAAAGATGTATTTTGGGGCTGAGCGAGTACACTCCCTAAAGACTTGCATTGGGAATACCTGCGTTCTTCCAAAGAGCCAGCTGGCTTTTTCTCCCTTGTCTTCTTTATCAGGGTCACGCGGTCTCTAATGGACTTAGCAACAGCTTTGGAATCACTTTCATGGAAAAATCCTGACTTGACCTACAAACAAAATATAATAAGCAAATCACATCTTTTTTTCAATTAATTACTTAATTTTTTTATTGAAGGATAATTGCTTTACAGAATTTTGCTGTTTTCTGTCAAACCTCAACATGAATCAGCCATAGGTATACATATATCCCCTCCCTTTTGAACCTCCCTCCCATCTCCCTCCCCATCCCACCCCTCTAGGTTGATACAGAGCCCCTATTTGAGTTTCCTGAGCCATACAGCAAATTCCCATTGGCTATCTAT
This sequence comes from Odocoileus virginianus, assembly GCF_023699985.2. Lineage (NCBI taxonomy): Eukaryota > Metazoa > Chordata > Mammalia > Artiodactyla > Cervidae > Odocoileus > Odocoileus virginianus. The sequence continues at coordinate 1,290,042 of NW_027224276.1, forward strand.
TTTACATATGGTAATGTAAGTTTCCATGTTATTCTTTCCATACATCTCACCCTCTCCTCCCCTCTCCCCATGTCCATAAGTCTATTCTCTATGTCTGTTTCTCCATTGTTGCCCTGTAAATAAATTCTTCAGTACCATTTTTCTAGATTCTGTATATATGTGTTAGAATATGGTATTTATCTTTCTCTTTCTGACTCACTTCACTCTGTATAATAGGTTCTAGGTTCATCCACCTCATTAGAACTGACTCAAATGTGTTCCTTTTTATGGCTGAGTAATATTCCACTGTGTATATATACCACAATTTCTTTATCCATTCATCTGTTGATGGACATCTAGGTTGCTTCCATGTTCTAGCTATTGTAAATAGTGCTGCAATGAACAATGGGATACATGTGTCTCTTTCAATTTTGGTTTCCTCGGGGTATATGCCTAGGAGTGGGATTGCTGGGTCATATGGTGGTTTTATTCCTAGTTTTAAAAGGAATCTCCATACTGTCTTCCATAGTACGGAAGTACATTCCCAACAACAGTGCAAGAGTGTTCCCTTTTCTCCACACCCTTTCCAGCATTTATTGTTTGTAGACTTTTTGATGAGGGCCGTTCTGACCAGTGTGAGGTGATATCTCATTGTAGTTTTGATTTGCATTTCTCTAATAATGAGTGATGTTGAGCATCTTTTCATATGTTTGTTAGCCATCTGTATGTTTTCTTTGGAAAAATGTCTGCTTAGGTCTTTTTTCCCACTTTTTGATTCAGTTCAGTTCAGTCACTCAGTCGTGTCTGACTCTTTGAGACCCCATGAACTGCAGCACCCCAGGCCTCCCTGTCCATCATCAACTCCCGGAGTCCACCCAAACCCATGTCCATTGAGTTGGTGATGCCATCCAACCATCTCATCCTCTGTCATCCCCTTCTCCTCCTGCCCTCAATCTTTCCCAGCATCAGGGTCCTTTCAAATGAGTCAGCTCTTCGCATCAGGTGGCCAAAGTATTGGAGTTTCAACTTTTTGATTGGGTTGTTTGTTTTTCTGGTATTGAGTTGTATGAGCTGCTTGTATATTTTGGAAATTAATCCTTTGTCAGTTGTTTCATTTGCTCTTATTTTCTCCCATTCTGAGGGCTGTCTTTTCACCTTGCTTATAGTTTCCTTTGCTGTGCAAAAGCTTTTAAGTTTAATCAGGTCCCACTTGTTTACTTTTGTTTTTATTTCCATTACTCTAGGAGGTGGGTCATAGAGGATCTTGCTTTATGTCACTGAGTGTTCTGCCTATGTTTTCCTATAAGAGTTTTATAGTTTCTGGTCTTACATTTAGGTCTTTAATCCATTTTGAGTTTATCTTTGTGTATGGTGTTAGGAAGTGTTCTAATTTCATTCTTTTACACGTAGCTGTCCAGTTTTCCCAGCACCATTTATTGAAGAGGCTGTCTTTGCCCCATTGTATATTCTTGCCTCCTTTGTCAAAAATAAGGTACCCATAGGTGCATGGGTTTATTTCTGGACTTTCTGTCTTGTTCCATTGGTCTATATTTCTCTGTTTTTGTGCCAGTACCATACTGTCTTGATGACTGTAGCTTTGTAGTATAACCTGAAGTCAGGAAGCTTGATTCCTCCAGCTCCATTCTTCTTTCTCAAGACTGCTTTGGCTATTTGGGGTCTTTTGTGTTTCCATATGAATTGTGAAATTTTTTGTTCTAGTTCTGTGAAAAATGCCATTGGTAATTTGATAGGGATTGCACTGAATCTGTAGATTGTGTTTGGTAGTATAGTCATTTTCACAATATTGATTCTTCCTACCCAGGAACATGGAATATCTCTCTCCATCTGTTTATGTCATCTTTGATTTCTTTCATTAGTGTCTTATAATTTTCTGTGTACAGTTCTTTTGTCTCCTTAGGTAAGTTTATTCCTAGATATTTAATTCTTTTTGTTGCAATAGTGAATGGGATTGATTTCTTAATTGCTATTTCTGATGTTTCATTGTTAGTATATAGAAAAGGAAGTGATTTCTGTGTACTGATTTTGTATCCTGCAACCTTTGCTAAATTCACTGATTAGCTCTAGTAATTTTCTGATACTATCTTTAGGGTTTTCTATGTACAGTATCATGTCATCTGCAAACAGTGAGAGCTTTACTTCTTTTCCAATCTGGATTCCTTTTATTTCTTTTTCTTCTCTGATTGCTGTAGCTAGGACTTCCAGAACTATGTTGAATAATAGTGGTGAAAGTGGACACCCTTGTCTTGTTCCTGATCTTAGGGGAAATGCTTTCAGTTTTTCACCATTGAGAATAATGTTTGCTGTAGGCTTATCATATATGGCCTTTACTATGTTGAGGTAGGTTCCTTCTATGCCCATTTTTTAAAGAGTTTTAATCATAAATGGGTGCTGAATTTTGTCAAAGGCTTTTTCTGCATCTATTGAGATGATCATATGGTTTTTATCTTTCAATTTGTTAATATGGTGTATCACATTGATTTGCATATATTGAAGAATCCTTGCATTCCTGGAATAAACCCAACTTGATCATGGTGTATGAGCTTTTTGATGTGTTGCTGAATTCTGTTTGCTAAAATTTTGTTGAGGATTTTTGCATCTATGTTCATCAGTGATATTGGCCTGTAGTTTTCTTTTTTGTGTTGTCTTTGTCTGGTTTTGGTATCAGGGTGATGGTGGCCTTGTAGAATGAATTTGGAAGTGTTCCTTCCTCTGCAATTTTTTGAAAGACTTTTAGAAGAATAGGCATTAGCTCTTCTCTAAATGTTTGATAGAATTCTCCTGTGAAGTCATCTGGTCCTGGGCTTTTGTTTTTTGAGAGATTTTTGATCACAGCTTCAATTTCAGTGCACATAATTGGGTTGTTCATCATTTCTATTTCTTCCTGGTTCAGTCTTGGAAGACTGAACTTTTCTAAGAATCTGTCCATTTCTTCCAGAGTTATCTATTTTATTGCCATATAGTTGTTCATAATAGTGTCTTATAATCCTTTGTATTTCTGCACTGTCTGTTGTAACCTCTCCTTTTTCATTTCTAATTTTGTTGACTTGATTCTTCTTTTTTTTTTTTTTTCCTTGATGAGTCTGGCTAATGGTTTGTCAATTTTGTTTATTTTCTCAAAGAACCAGCTTTTAGTTTTATTAATCTTTACTATTGTTTCTTTCATTTCTTTTTCATTTATTTCTGCTCAGAATTTATGATTTCTTTCCTTCTACTAATTTTGGGGGTTTTTTTTTGTTCTTCTTTTTCCAGTTGCTTTAGGTGTAAAGTTAGGTTGTCTATTTGATGTTTTTCTTGTTTCTTGAGGTAGGATTGTATTGCTATAAACTTCCCTCTTAGAACTGCTTTTGCTGCATCCCATAGGTTTTGAGTTGTCATGTTTTCTTTGTCATTTGTTTCTAGAAATTTTTTAATTTCCCTTTTGATTTCTTCAGTAACCTACTGGTTATTTAGAAATGTATTGTTTAATCTCCATGTGTTTGTGTTTCTTACAGTTTTTTCTTGTAATTGATATCTAGTCTCATAGTGTTGTGGTCAGAAAAGATGCTTGATACAATTTCAATTTTCTTAAAAAACACATCTTTAACATTTAAGATTTTTACTTTTATTTTTTACTAGCAGTTATTTTCCTAACCGAAATTCCAAATACTATTAAAAAATAGTTAATTTGTTTCTATGTTCTTTCTTTCTTTGGCATTGGAATGAAAACTGACCTTTTCCAGTCCTGTGGCCACTGCTGAGTTTTCCAAATTTGCTGGCATATTGAATGCAGCACTTTCACAGCATCATCTTTCAGGATTTGAAATAGCTCAACTGGAATTCCATCACCTCCACTAGCTTTGTTTGTAGTGATGCTTCATAAGGCCCACCTGACTTCACATTCCAGGATGTCCGGCTCTAGGTGAGTGTGAGTGATCACACCTTTGTGATTATCTGGGTCGTGAAGATCTTTTTTGTACAGTTATTCTGTGTATTCCTGTCACCTCTTCTTAATATCTTCTGCTTCTGTTAAGTCCATAACATTTCTGTCCTTTATTGAACCCATTTTTGCATGAAATGTTCCCTTGGTATCTCTAATTTTCTTGAAGAGATCTCTAGTCTTTCCCATTCTATTGTTTTCCTCTATTTCTTTGCATTGATCGCTGAGGAAGGCTTTCTTATCTCTCCTTGCTGTTCTTTGGAACTCTGCATTCAAATGGGAATATCTTTCCTTTTCTCCTTTGCTTTTCACTTCTCTTCTTTTCACAGCTATTTGTAAGGCCTCCTCAGACAGCCATTTTGCTTTTTTGCACTTCTTTCTCTTGGGGATAGTCTTGATTCCTGTCTCCTGTACAATGTCATGAACCTCCGTCCATAGTTCATCAGGCACTCTGTCTATCATATCTAGTTCCTTAAATCTATGTCTCACTTCCACTGTATAGTAATAAGGGATTTGATTTAGGTCATACCTGAAAGGAAAAGGTCATTTTTCTTTCCAATCCCAAAGAAAGATAATGCCAAAGAATGCTCAAACTACCACACAATTGCACTCATCTCACACGCTAGTAAAGTGATGCTCAAAATTCTCCAAGCCAGGCTTCAGCAATATGTGAACCATGAACTTTCAGATGTTCAAGCTGGTTTTAGAAAAGGCAGAGGAACCAGAGATCAAATTGCCAGCATCTGCTGGATCATCGAAAAAGCAAGAGAGTTCCAGAAAAACATCTATTTCTGCTTTATTGACTATGCCAAAGCCTTTGGCTGTGTGGATCACAATAAACTGTAGAAAATTCTGAAAGAGATGGGCATACCAGACCACCTGACCTGCCTCTTGAGAAACCTGTATACAGGTCAGGAAGCAACAGTTACAACTGGACATGGAACAACAGACTGGTTCCAAATAGGAAAAGAAGTATGTCAAGGCTGTATATTGTCACCCTGCTTATTTAACTTATATGCAGAGTACATCATGAGAAACACTGGGCTGGAGGAAGCACAAGCTGGAATCAAGATTGCTGGGAGAAATATCAATAACTTCAGATATGCAGATGACACCACCCTTATGGCAGAAAGTGAACAGGAACTAAAAAGCCTCTTGATGAAAGTGAAAGAGGAGAGTGAAAAAGTGGGCTTAAAGCTCAACATTCAGAAAACTAAGATCATGGCATCTGGTCCCATCACTTCATGGCAAATAGATGGGGAAACAGTGGAAACAGTGGCTGACTTTATTTTTCTGGGCTCCAAAATCACTGCAAATGGTGATTGCAGCCATGAAATTAAAAATGCTTACTCCTTGGAATGAAAGTTATGACCAACCTAGACAGCATATTAAAAAGCAGAGACATTACTTTGTCAACAAAAGTCTGTCTAGTAAAGGCTATGGTTTTTCCAGTGTTCATGTATGGATGTGAGAATTGGACTATAAAGAAAGCTGAGTGCAGAAGAACTGATGCTTTTGAACTGTGGTGTTGGAGAAGACTCTTGAGAGTCCCTTGGACTGCAAGGAGATCCAACCAGTCCATCCTAAAGGAGATCAGTCCTGGGTGTTCATTGGAGGGACTGATGTTGAAGCTGAAACTCCAATACTTTGGCCACCTGATGCAGAGAGCTGACTCATTTGAAAAGACCCTGATGCTGGGAAAGATTGAGGGCAGAAGAGAAGGGGACGACAGAGGATGAGATGGTTGGATGTCATCACCGACACAATGGACATGGGTTTGTGTGGACTCCGGGAGTTGGTGATGGACAGGGAGGCCTGGCGTGCTGCGGTTCATGTGGTCGCCAAGAGTCGGACACAACTCAGCGACTGAACTGAACTGAATGTTCTTTTTTAATCAGACATGTACAAATGCCAGAGCCTTGAATAGGAAAAAAATTACTAGGCTCCAGAGACATAATTGCCTAAGCTGGTCCTTGTTCTTATAAGCACACAGAAGCTGGTGGTAAGAGATGTGTAAAAACTTAATTTCAAATGAAATAAAGAGGTAGAAATAAGCTACTGCAAAAGCCCTAAAGGAGCATAAGCCTTTCTAGTGAAAGTAGAGAAAGAATCACAGGAGAAGGTAAAGTCTGACCTAGATTAAATAAAACAAGGAACTTGAAGGCTACTGAGGCAGAGGTAGATGAAGTCCAGAAATCAGCACTCTAGGCGGAGCAAGTATGCTCATAGCAAAGTGCTATATCTCACTAGGTGTTAGTAGAGTAACATGAGAGATGTTAAGGGCTTGTTGTCTAAAAGGAACAGGGCTGAGTAGCAGAGATAATGACCTGAAGAGGTGTCATAGCATATCCTTCTCAGTTCTACAATCTGTATTTTAAAGCATGTCTCAAAAAAAAAAAGAAGAAAAAATAAAGCATGTCTCAAGGTTCTACACATTTGGGGAAATTTCGTCATAGTTGAAAAATGATTAAAATGTCAAATGTAATCCATATATTTAATTTCACTCCTTCCCAAAGTTCAAAAAAACCCAGAGCAAGTGGAGTTTTAAGTCATAAACTCACAAGGATAAACAGAATAAAGTCAACAGCAACAACAAACCTTTTGGACATTTGGGGATGTGGAAAACAGATAATAACTGGAAAAGGTAAGCCAGGGAAGGCTGAGAATCATTCTCATTTATACTGAATAATACTCACAATACATAGGAACTAGCCATACCAGGTACTTATAGAAGTGGATAAAGTCAAAAGAGATGACTAAAATAAGGAAGACTAAGTGAAAGGGTTTTCAGAAGTAGTTAGGTATTAGGTTCCAATCTCCCACCCTCCATTCCACATCTTTGGGTGATTGCTTCTCCCCTACTCAAAAAGTCTAAAATTTTGTTCTCTGTAAAGGGTAAAAGAGCATCTCTGGACTAGGGAATACCAGGCACTGTTGAAGGTATGGCTATCATGTGAAAAACAAGAAGATTAAATGACCATATGCATGCTGAATGCCATATGCAGTAACTGCCAGCACTCTCCCCACTTGGCTACCAAAATGCACCAATAACCACATCCTTATCCTCCAGGCAGGATACTGAAAGATAATTCTCTGGAGAATCTGGCCAATTCAAGAAGAAAGACCCACAAATAATTACATCAGAGGTTCCCTGATTACTGTCCCACCCAGATGCCTGAAAGTAGAGGTTAACAAGTCTGACCTTCCCAGACTCAGCTCTCATAAACTCACAGGGAAGCTTGAGCCAGACTATGACCAAGAGACTCTGTTCAGCTTACCCCTCCTGGGTATCTTCACCTAACAGTAACTTTAGTAACCAGCTAGGTATGTGCTGGGCACACTAGTTTTCAAAACAAAATAATATGTATTCTTTAAGTACACTATAATGAAAAGCAAAGGAAAGAGTAACACAAAAGTCAGGGTAGATCCATGGCTGACTCATGTCGATGTAGTGAAAACCACCACAATATTGTAAATAGCCTCCAATTAAAATAAATAAATTAATTTTTTAAAAAGTCAGGGTAGATACTATCTATAGTGATGAGGGAGGGGAATGCAAGTGGGAGGGGGCACACAGATAACTTCTAAGGTACCAGTACTGTTCCATTTCTTAACAAAAGTATGGTTTTACTATTCTTTATACTGTACATACAAATTTAATATACTCAGCTACATAGATATATTTCACAATAAAGTTTCAATTTAAATAAAGAAAATGAGAGAAAAGAAAGCAATCAGAAACAGAAAGGATGCAACCCCAATACTATAACAGGAGGGGAGGCTGGGGATAGGATTCACTTACCATTTCATATGCTACTTCCTCAGGTGTATCTGTTTCTAAATTGAAACTGAATTCAATAGCTTCATTATCTTTATGTTTGCCTTTCAATTTTTTAGGGTCTTCAACCCAGAGTCTTAAAGCCAGGGATGAATTTGAGCAATCATCTTCCTCTGCCAACTCCACTCTTAGTCCTGTATCCTCCGCAAAAAATGCGTGGTTTAGAAGGTCCCTTATAGACAACCTAATAAATAATATACAAACCTGTTATCAATTCTTCCAATCACAAACAAGATATAGAACACTTAATCAGTAAAAAGTCTGTCAAAGCAACAACTTTATTTAAAATTTTCTATTAACTAAACCATTAATTTGTCTTATTATAAAACCCTAACTTATATCCCACTTATCATTACCAAGGATGCAAAGAAACCTCGATTAACATGCATTTGTAGTGATCTTAATTAAGGACCATTAACAGTAACATATCCAGATACTGAAGTTTAACATACCTAAATGTACGCCTAGAGATAATTTGAAAAGTGCTTCAGTACGTTAGATGGATTCAGTATCTTCCCTAAATCACTGGCTTAAGTCACTAAAAGTCTAACAATGGATTGTCAGCAAGGAAACTAAAAACTTTTCCAGATATATAAACTCTAAAGTAAATTAACAATTCAAACTTTTCTTTTTTTACAAAATTTATAAACAGAACTCATTAACTCAATTAACAGTAATCTAGTCTGTGTACTTCATTCACTCTTTAGAGAATGCCATGGGTGAAACTAATTTAGCTCATCAAAGTCATACAGTTTTTTTGAAGTATTTAAGGCCAGTGTCCTAGGCCAAAGTATACACATAATGACTACAACTCCAGCCTAATATTAGGGATTAATCTAATATTATGTTAAGAGAAGAAAAAAAGACAGAGGTTCAAATTTTTTTTATATGTTGGGAAAGGTAATTTCACTTTCTTTGACCAACTTCTAAAATAGAGAAATAATATCTAAATTACAGGCCGGTGAGAGCTAAAACTGATATATTCCATAATGTCTATGTAGAAAGCCCCTCCTATACTATTTAAAAAAAAAGCTATGACAAACCTAGACAGCATATTAAAAAGTAGAGACATTACTTTGCCAACAAAGGTCCATCTAGTCAAAGCTATGGTTTTTCCAGTAGTCATGTATGGATGTGAGAGTTGGACCATAAAGAAAGCTGAGCGCCAAAGAATTGATGCTTTTGAACTGTGGTGTTGGAGAAGACTCTTTAGAGGTCCTGGACGCAACAATAAACCAGCAACCCAAAAGGAAATCAGTCCTGAATATTCATTGGAAGGCTGTGTTAACTAAAGCTCAGTATTTTGGCCACCTAATGTGAAAACTGACTCACGGAAAAAAGCCCCCAGATGCTGGAAATTTTAAAAGGAGGAGGAAAGGGACGACAGAGGATAAGATGGTTGGAAGGCATCACTGACTTGATGGACATGAGTCTGAGCAAGCTCCAGGAGCTGGTGATGGACAGGGAAGCCTCGCATGCTGCAGTCCATGGGGTTGCAAAGTCAGACACGACTGAGCAACTGAACTGAGACTGAACTGAAAGCATGTTGACAGCATGGTATCCTGTAAGTTGAGGATTTTCAACCTTCTACACTTTAGTGATCAAGAGACAAACATTTACCTAAGACAGCTTTTAAGAAAAGAATACGGGGAGGAGCCAAGATGGCAGAGGAATAGGACAGAAAGACCACTTTCTCTCCTACAAATTCATCGAAAGACATTTAAATGCGAGCAAATTTCACAAAACAACTTCTGATCGCTAGCAGAGGATATCAGGCGCCCAGAAAAGCAGCCCGTTGTCTTCAAAAGGAGGTAGGACAAAATATGAACGAAAATAAGGGAGTCAAAAGAGCACGGACGGAGCCCCCCGCCCCGGGAAAGGGAGTCTTAATAGGGGAAATTTTCCCAAATCACCAGAAACCCTCTCACTGGGGGGACGGGGGGAAGTTTTTTCCGGCTTTCAAATTTGGGGAGGAAAAATTAAAAAAGGGCCCACAAAATTACGTGCCTAAAAGCAACTCCCAGCAGAAAAGTACCCAGACGCCCGTACCCGCCACAAAAAGGGGGGCGGAACGGAGAGGAGCGGGCGGCATTTTTTTGGGTCAGGACCGGCCCGAAGCCCCTGAGAGCAATCGGGGGGAGCTTTTTTAAAACTGGGGGATAGAAGGGACAAAATTTAACTGGCCCGAACCACTGCGGTGGTTCGCAAAACAAAACTGAAATTCCAGAGAAACCCCCCATCCCCGCGGAGGTGGGGGCGGGGGGGAGGGGAAAAGGGCAAACTTACCCCCTGAAAGCCCCCCCCCTCCCACACTGCAAACAGGCCCCCCCCGGGGTTTTTCTAGCTAAAGACTTCCTGAGACCGCTGGAGGTTGGCGGGGGGCCGGGGGGAAAAAGTGCGCCGTACCGGAGAGATTGCGCCCAAACCTCTGGCTGCCTGGGTGCTCGTGCCGGAGGGAAAAGGCGCGCCACACCGGGGGGGAGAGTGCGCCCAAGCCTCTGGCTGCCGAACCGCTCAGGCCGGGGGAAGGGCAAAAAAACGCAGGAGAAAACCAAAATCGCGCTTTTGTGGATACCCAAAACTGGAACCGACTAACAGGGCCCCCGCTCCATATAGAGCACCCGGGGGCCTGAGCAGGAAAACGGCGAAAGACGACACCCCTGAGGGGGAAAAACCCAGTGGGGCCGGAACACGCTGGGATCCTACGGAGCGGTACTGTCTGCAGGCCCCCCCCCCCCGTAGCAGGAATAACTGAACTAGAGAACCTAAATAAGAGACACCTCCGCCCCCCCGTGTGGGGCGAAATTAGACACTGAAGAGACGGCAAACAGAAGCCAAAAAAAACAAAGGGAACCACTTCAAAAAAGGCCCCGGTGCAAAGATTAAAATCCCTAAAGGTAACACCGACAACGGGAAGGGCCTACAGATACTGAGAAGTGTAAGCTAAAGGGGACTATCTGAAATTGAATAACCAAAACGCTGACCGCAAAACCCCCCAAGTTTTTTTTCCTAGATATATATGTACAATTTTTTTTTAAATTTAAAAAAAAAAAAATTTTTTTTTTTTTTTTTCTCTTTTATTTTTTTTAAAAATTCCCTATAAATCCCCTATTACTCCTCAACTTTCATTTTCATTTATTTTTATGATTTTTTTTTTTAATTAGGGAAAAAATTTTTTTTTTCCTTTTTTTTTGTTTTTTCTCTCCTATTTCCTTTTAGAGTCCTCTAATCCCCTCATTATTCCTTAAATTTTTCATTTTCATTTCACTAAAACCTTCCCAAAAAAAAAAAAAAAAAAAAAAAAAAAGAGAGAGAGAGAGAAACCCTATTTTTAAACCGAACTTCATATACAGTTCTAAATTTTTTTGTGTTTTTTTGTTTTTTTTTTAAAAATATTTATTTAAAAGATTTTAAACCCCTTACACGATTTTTCAATTTTTGTTTTTCAGTAGTAGGGTGAAAAAAATTTTTTGGTCTTTTAAGAACCCAAATTCATTTCCCCTTTTATTCAGGAGTGTGGTGAAACTCTCCCACTTTTGATCTCTGTTTTCTACCTCAAAAACACCTCTTTTTCCCTCCATTCCCCCTTCCCCCTTTCCCCAATCCAACTCTTGAATTTTTGTGGGTTTGGGTCGGAGAACACTTTGGGAACAATAAGCATAGATCTGTTCTCTCCCCCTGATCCCCTTTTTCCTCCTGATCCCCCTTTTTCCTCCTGCTCACCTCTTCCCCTTTCCCCCTCTCCATTTTTCATGTAACTCTTAAACCCCTTTTGGGTTGCCCCTCACGGGGGAGAATCTTTTCCCCATTAACCTAGAAGTTTTTTTTTTACATTTGAAAAAAGTTGGAGAAGTCTAGACTATTGGAAAAAAAACGAAATCCAAGGCAGGAGATTTTAAGCCCAAATCCTGAAAAAACCCAGAAAACTCCTGACTAAAACGGAACATTAAGGAATAAGAGACCATACTAAAGTTTCCCATACCTTACCAAAACCAACCACCCCCCAAGAGCCAAAAAGCTCCAGTTCAAACATCCCCACGCAAATTCTTTAGCAACCAGGAACATAACCAGTGTCAACATACAGGCTCCCAAAGTACACCTAACCAGAGACCCATCGCAAAACTCATTACGGACACTCATTGCACTCCAGGAGAAAAAAATCCAATTCCACGCACCAGAACGCTGACACAAGTTTCCCAAACCCGGGAAAACCCTTGACAAAACAATCGTCCAACCCCCACCCACGGGGTGAAACCTCCACAAAAAAAGGAAAACCTCAGACCACAAAAATACAGAAAGCCACTCCAACACAGCATCAAACAAGATGAAAAGGCGAAAAAACCCCAACAGCAAAAAGGGAAAACATGAAAAAAGCCCACCAAGTAAAAACAAAAGAGGGGGGAAATAGGAATTACCTGAAAAAGAATTTAGAATAATGAAAATAAAAATGATCCAAAATCTTGAAAAAAAAAATGGATTACAAAAAATAGCCCGGAGCAAAGTTTTAAAAGATCAAAAATGTTTAACAAGGACCTAGAAAAATTTTAAAAAATAAATTAAAAAATATTAATAATGAAATAAATGAGATCAAAAACACTCGGAGGGAACCATGAGAAAAAAACAAGACAGAAGATAGATAAGTGAGTTAGAAGTTAAAAAGGGTTGGAAATAAATGAACAGAGAGGAAAAAAAGAAAAAAGAATAAAAAAAAAAATGGGGGACAACCTCAGGGCCCTGGGACAATGTAAAAAGCCCCAACCCACGAATCATAAGTCCCCAAAAAAAAGAGACAAAAAAAAAAAAGGCCATGAAAGATACTGAGGGATAATACTGAAAATTTCCCTAAAATGGGGAAGGAAATAGCCAACCAACCCAAAGAAACCCAGAGAGTCCCAAACAGATAAACCCAAAGGGGCGAAAAACCCCAAACAATATTAATCAAATTTTAAAAAAGATCAAAACAAAAAAACAAATATTAAAAACGAAAGGGAGAAACAAAAAATAACACAAAAAGGGGATTCCCCAAAGGGGGATAACAGTGATCTTAAATAAAACCCTCGCCAGAAGGGAATGGCAGACATACTTAAAGTAATAAAAGAGAATAACCTACAACCTAGATTACTCAACCCACAAGGATCCATTCAAACGAAGAGAATCAAAAGCTTTCAGACAAGCAAAACTAGGAATTCAGCACCCAAACCCTCTTCAAAAATACTAAGGATTTTCCCTCTAGACGGGAAACACAGAAAGGTGTAGAACGTGAACCCCAAAAAACAAAATAAATGCAACGGCCCATCCCTATCAATAATTCCCTTAAATGTAAAAGGGTTGAATGCCCCAACCAAAAGACAAAAAAAGGGCTGAATGGATCAAAAGCAAGACCCCTATATATGCTGTCTAAAAGGACCCACCTAAAACGGGGGACACTAAACAAAAAAAGGAAAGGGGCTAAAAAAAAAAAAATTCCACCCAAACGGAGCCCAAAAAAAAAGCAGGAGCCCAAAATATCATATCAGATAAAAAGACTTTCAAATTAAGTCGTAAAAAGAGAAAAAGAGGTCACACATAATGATAAAAGGGATCAATCCAAGAAGAAAATATAACAATTATAAATAAAAGCCCCAACATAGGAGCCCCGCAATATGAAAGGCAAACCTAACAGTATAAAAAAGGGGGAATTAATAGTAACACAATAATATAAGACTTTAAATACCCCATCACAAACAGGATAGATCAACTAAACAAAAATGAACAAGGAAACACAAATTTTTAACGGACACAATGGCCAGCTAGACCTTATTGACATTATGGGGCGTTTCACCCCCAAAAAAAACAATTCACCTTTTTTCTCAAGGACACGGAACCTTCTCCAGAAAGATCACATCCTGGGCCAAAAATCTAGTTTTTGGTAAATTCAAAAGCTGAATCATTCCAGTCATCTTTTCTACCACGTGCAAAGATTAATCTCAATTACGGGGAAAAAAAATTTTAAAAATTCAAACTATGGGGCTAAAAAACACGCTTCTGAAAACCCAAACAAATCATAAAGAAATCAAAAAAGAAATCAAAAATATCTAGAAATAAAATGAAAATAAAAAACACAAAAACCCCAAAACCTTGGAAATGAAAAAGCATGAAAGGGGAAGATTCTAGCTTTTACAGGCCACCCAAGAAAAAAGGGAAAAAAAGTCAAATAAATAACCTAACTCTACACCTAAAGCAATAGAGGGGGAAAAAATGAAAAACCCCAGGGTTAGCAAAAGGGAAAGAAATTTTAAAAAAATTGGGCAGAAAAAATGCAAAAAAAACCCCTAAAGGATCAAGCAAAAATTAACAAAGCAAAAAGGGTTTTTTTTTTGAAAAAATTAACAAAATTGACAAACCATTAGCAAGACCCTTTTAAAAAACAAAGGGGGAAAACCACAATTTTAAAAAAATTTTGAAAGAAAAGGGGGATCACAACAGGCAACACAGAAACAAAGGTTTTATAAGGACTACTACCCCAGCTCATTCCAATAAATGGAAACTGGAAAAATGGAAAGTTCTTTTGAGAAGTAAACTTTCCAAAAAATGAACCAGGAAGAAATAGAAGATCTTAACAAAATGATCACAAGCAAAGGAAATCGAAACTGTAATCAAAATCTTCCCGCAAACAAAAGCCCAGGACCCAAAGGCTTCACAGCTGAATTTACCAAAAATTTAGAGAAGACTAACACCACTTTCTCAAAAATCTTTCCGAAAATTGCAGAAGAAGGTAAACTTTTCCAAACTCATTCTATAGGCCACCATCACCCTAATTCCAAAACCAGAAAAAGATGCCCCAAAAAAAAAAAACTACAGGCCAATACACTGATGAACAAAGATGCAAAAAACCCTTTAAAAAAATTCTAGCAAACAAACCCAAAAACATTTAAAAAAATCATACATCAACCCAATGGGGTTTATCCCCCGGAATGCAAAGGGTTCTTTAAAATCCAAAGTCAAAACAATGAATACACCCATTAACAAATTGAAAGATAAAAACCATATGATTTCCAATAATTTCAGAAAAAGCCTTGACAAATTTTAACATCCATTTTTTGATTAAAACTCTCCAAAAGCAGGAATAGAAGGAACATACCTCAACATAATTAAAAACTATTATGACAAACCCACAGCAAGCAAACACCCCAAAGGTGAAAAAAATTTAAAGCATTTCCCCCGAATCAGGAACAAAAAAGGGTGCCCACTTCACCACTACTATTCAACATAGTTTTTTGGGAAGTTTTTTGGCCACAACAATCAGGGCAGAAAAAAAGTAAAAGGAATCCAGATGGAAAAAAAGAAAAACCCCCTCTGTTTTCAGATAAATGATCCCCCTACATAGAAAAACCCCAAAGCTCTACCAGAAAAATACTAGAGCTAATCAATGAAAACAGTAAAGTTGCAGGTTTTTAAATTAACACACAGAAAACTTTGCATTCCATACAAACAATAGAAAACAGAAGAAAATTAAGGAAACAAAACCATTTCCCCTTGCAACAAAAAAAGTAAAAATACTTTTGGAGTATATCTTTCCTAAAGAAACAAAAGACCTATACAAGAAAAAATATAAAAAAACTATGAAAGAAACAAAGAGGGCACAAAGATGGGGAAATATACTGTGTTCATGGATTTGGGGAAAAAAAATATTTTTCAAAATGGTATAAACCCAAAGCAATCTTAGATTCAAAGCAACCCTATCAAATAAACCCAAAGGTATTTTTCACAGAACTAAACAAATAATTTTTACAATTTTTTATGGAAATACCAAAAAATAAAAAAGCCAAAGTAAACCGAGAAAAAAAATGGAAAGGAGGAATCAATCTGCCCCGATTCAGACTCAAATACAAAGCCCACAGTCATCAAGACAAGGGGATGGGGGACAAAGGCAGAAATATAGATCAATGGAACAGAATAGAAAGCCCAGAGATAAATCCACGAACCTATGGTCACCTTATCTTCGACAAAGGAGGCAAGGATATACAATGGAAAAAAGATAACCTCTTTAACAAGTGGTGCTGGGAAAACTGGTCAACCACCTGTAAAAGAATGAAACTAGAACACTTTCTAACACCATACACAAAAATAAACTCAAAATGGATTAAAGATCTAAATATAAGACCAGAAACTATCAAACTCCTAGAGGAGAACATAGGCAAAACACTCTCCGACATAAATCACAGCAGGATCCTCTATGACCCACATCCCAGAATTTTAGAAATAAAAGCAAAAATAAACAAATGGGATCTAATGAAACGTAAAAGCTTTTGCACAACAAAGGAAACTATAAGCAAGGTGAAAAGACAGCCCTCAGATTGGGAGAAAATAATAGCAAACGAAGCAACAGACAAAGGATTAATCTCAAAAATATACAAGCAACTCCTCCAGCTCAACTCCAGAAAAATAAATGATCCAATCAAAAAATGGGCCAAAGAACTAAACAGACATTTTCCAAGGAAGACATACAGATGGCTAACAAACACATGAAAAGATGCTCAACATCACTCATTATCAGAGAAATGCAAATCAAAACCACAATGAGGTACCATTATACGCCAGTCAGGATGGCTGCTATCCAAAAGTCTACAAGCAATAAATGCTGGAGAGGGTGTGGAGAAAAGGGAACCCTCTTACACTGTTGGTGAGAATGCAAATTAGTACAGCCTCTATGGAAAACAGTGTGGAGATTTCTTAAAAAGCTGGAAATAGATCTGCCATATGACCCAGCAATCCCACTTCTGGGCATACACACCGAGGAAACCAGATCTGAAAGAGACACATGCACCCCAATGTTCATCGCAGCACTGTTTATAATAGCCAGGACATGGAAGCAACCCAGATGCCCATCAGCAGACGAATGGATGAGGAAGCTGTGGCACATATACACCATGGAATATTACTCAGCCATTAAAAAGAATTCATTTGAATCAATTCTAATGAGATGGATGAAACTGGAGCCCGTTATACAGAGCAAAGTAAGCCAGAAAGATAAAGACC
This sequence comes from Odocoileus virginianus, assembly GCF_023699985.2. Lineage (NCBI taxonomy): Eukaryota > Metazoa > Chordata > Mammalia > Artiodactyla > Cervidae > Odocoileus > Odocoileus virginianus. Next base: position 1,306,814 of record NW_027224276.1, read on the forward strand.
ATTACAGTATACTAACACATATATATGGAATTTAGAAAGATGGTAACGATAACCCTATATGCAAAACAGAAAAAGAGACTCAGATGTATAGAACAGACTGGTGGACTCTGGGAGAAGGCGAGGGTGGGATGTTTCAAGAGAACAGCATCGAAACATGTATATTATCTAGGGTGTAACAGATCACCAGCCCAGGTTGGGTGCATGAGACAAGTGCTCGGGCCTGGTGCACTGGGAAGACCCAGAGGGATCGGGTGGAGAGGGAGGTGGGAGGGGGGACTGGGATGGGGAATACATGTAAATCCATGGCTAATTCATTTCAATGTATGACAAAAACTACTGTAATGATGTAAAGTAATTAGCCTCCAACTAATAAAAATAAATGGAAAAAAAAAAAAAGAAAAGAATACGCTTGCTCAGACTAACTAGTCTTAAGGCTGAGATGAGATGTGTTTAAGAATGTACAATCAAGTTAAGCATTCTGCTTCTCAATGACAGTTTTGCCTAGATAATTTTACTATGGAATAATCACTGCAATAGCAGCAGATAGTATCATTCATTAAATATTTCTTACTCTGTTAGGTATTTTATACCCATTATCTTTTTAATCATCAAAATAATACCTATTTTGAGGAACACCTAAGTAACTTGCTCAAGATCACACTGGCTAAGTGTGACTCCAGATTTTAATCATCTTCTGCTGTGGAAGCCTATGCTCTTTCCAAAACACTAATGTGCCATGAACCTTTTTTGAATATTCCAGTGTTCTTTGGTAATAGATCCTAATTAAAATGCTGTATAAAAAGCAATCAGAAACCAAACTAAAACAACTACTTCAACACAGTAGTTTTAGCATAGCTTTAAAAAAAAAGCATGCCTAAACTTCTACAATTCAAAAACAGCAATAAAACAACTCAATTTTTTTTCTAAAGGCAAAGGACTTCAATAGATAATTCTCCAAAGAAAATATACAAATGACTGACTGATAAACACATGAAAGGATACTCAACATTATTAGTCCTTAAGGAAATGGAAATCAAAACCAAAATGAGATAGCACTTTACACCCACTAAGATGGATATTACCAAAAAACAGTTCGTGTGGATGTTAAGAAACTGGAACCATCATACATTGCTGGAAGGAATGCAAAATGATGCAGCCACTGTGGAAAAAAAATTGGTCGTTCTTCAAAAAAATTAAACATATTATTACTATATGATTCTGTAATTCTACTCTTAGGTATATACCAAAAAGAACTGAAAGCAGAGATTTAAGAAGGTACTTGTTCACCAATGTTCATGCTGCGTTATTCACAATAGCTAAAAGGTAGAAATAATCCAAGTATCTATCAACAGATGAATGGATAAACAAAATGGTATGTATATGAGAGCACAAAAAGACAAATAGTATATATCACAAAAGAACAAATATTTTGATTCCACTGGTAGGAGGTACCTACAAAAGAGGTAGAGACTAAGTAGAATAGAGATTGGCAGGGGGTGAGAGGAAAGGGAATGGGGAGTTACTATTTAATGGGCACAGAGTTTCTGTTTGGGATGATGAGAAAGTTCTGGAGATAGTGGTTATGATTATACAACAATGTGAATGTGCATAATGCCACTGAATTGTACATTTAAGAATGATTAAAATGGTAAATCTTAGGTTATTTATATTTCACCATAATTAAAATATATAGATACAGCCTATTGGTGCAAACACCAAGAATGTTGTATAATAAAGCTATAATTAAACAGGCTTTATCTTAGGGGCTTTTTATATTTTAAGATATGCAACAGTAAGCTTAGATAACTAATAAAAATGAAAGAGAGTCAGTGAAATGCTGGTGTAAATAATTTCTATAAAAGATCTATTATCTGATTTAACCATAATCAACTAGAGATAAAACACTAACCTACCAATTTAAGTAACCAACTGTCCAAAGCTCAAATTAAAGGGAAAAGCTAAAACTAAAATGAATTGTGAGAAAAATACAAATTGTGACACAAATAAATTTAGAATTACTATTTCTTGAAAAAAATAGCCTTATCAGCTTTACCATTATCATGACACAAGAACATATGGACAAATTAAAAAAAAAACAGCTAGTGAGTTAATGGTTAAATTTTTCTTAAACTATCATAAAAAACCATTTAAGTACTTATGTGAAGTTGACAATGCAGAAACTCTCCACTATCTATCAACTGTTAGAAGAAAGTTTACCTGAGAGGGGACTATTAAACTGATGGCTAAAAGTGATGAAGTTTAATATCGGTTCAAGGAAAATTCAACACATAATATCAATTTAAAATGGCAACAGATGCAATAATACACTTCACTATAGACAGTGTGGTTTGGCTTCCACTCAAAAGTCATACCCAGCATGATTCAAAGGTCAGAAAAAGACCCAAAGCAAGATAAGAGAAAAATTCATCCATCAGTTATGTCATTTCACTATATATGCACCCACCTTTCAGATTTGTTTTGACGAATACATCCCTCGATGATTTCTTTCACTTCAGGATCAGTGACTTTATCAAAACTGGCTGGTTTTATACCCTGGAAGAGGAAAAATGATTTCTAGTCACAAATTAAGCAATTGAAACCCCAGGCCAACATGACACTTAGTAAAACAATGATTTTTTAAACACTAAACAACTTTCAAACCTTAAATGAAATAAATATATATACACAATATAAGTTTCACAACTTTTTGACAAGGATTTTGTCACCATTCTACAAACAACAGTGAAAAACTGTAAACAATCTAAATCTTTAATAACAGAAGTAATATTATATAAACTATGTGACATACAGATAAAGACAAATGCTAATAACCAGAAACTAAAAATATTCTCAACAGTAATTAAAAACATGGAGAATTCTCATACTACAACATTAAGCAGAAAAAACAGGATTTCAAAACGTACATACAATATAACCCCAATTAGTAAAATATAATAAATCAGTATTTCTTGAAATCATAAAAATCAATGTTATTAGAAAAACACTTTCAGAAATTCTAAATAAGGAATTCTCTACTGCCAACATTTCAAATCAGTATTTCAAAGTCTTCTAGAATGGCTAGACACAATCAGTAAATATACATATAAAAATATATATATTTTGTTATATGCATAAACTTTTAAGAAATCTATATTGTTTTTATTCATAAACAATATCAAACTACTGAGAGAACCTTAAGCTAATTAGAAGGTTCTAGGAAATCACTATCAAATTAATGAGGTCCATATAATTCAAAACATTTTTATAATAACTGTGCTTGCTGCCTAAACCTGTTAATTTTATATTCTATCACTCTTAATTTATGAGTTTTAGAGTTAAAAAATAATACAAGATTGCTGCCATCACTTAATAAAAATTCCAAATTAATCTATAAGCAGAAAGGTATAATAAAATAATTATCACAAAATGAGGCAATCTAAGATAATGTTCTGGGTCTGTCAGACTACCTTACAGTATACAGAATCAGAAAGCCAATATCATATCCTAGATAAATCTGGTGAGATTAGGAGTTAATTTGGGCCTCAAATTCAAGAAGCTTTAGTAGACATGGAAATCTGAAATGTGATATTGCATTTTAATGACTTTAATATAAAAGAATAAAGTTAACCAATCAAAAATTGGAGTTTTTAATTCTTATAGAAAATACCCTCTTTGTCCTTTCTACTGATCTCTTAACCACTCCCTAGCCCTGGATAATTATTGCTTTTCTCTGCTCCTAGGGGAAAATAACTGGGGAGCTGAAACTTATAAAATCAAGTATAGACTCTTCTATTTGTGGCCCAAGTTAAAAGGGCATTCTAGCCTCATTAGTTATCTGAAATACGTGAACAATCTCTTTTGTGGCCTACCTTGAGCTACCCAACTGAACATGAAAGAGATTTAATTTGAACAATCCTAACACTTTGCTTCTATCTCCCTCAAATTCCTTCTATACTCCAATCCTCTTATTTTTGTAGTCATTTGTGAGTTTATATCATTGCCCTACTAAAAATGTAAACTCTTCGTAGGTAGCAAACACGTCTTACTCACATTCCTTGTAACTCCTAATGTAAAAAAATTACTCATAGCAGTGACTGTCATTTAATAATGAGGCTTTCAGAACTAGAAAAAGTCTTCAAAACATTTAGCCAATCTTTATTATTTAGCTTTGGAAAACAACATCCATCTAATAAATAAAAAGATCAGTTTTCATTCCAATCCCAAAGAAAGGCAATGCCAAAGGCTCAAACTACTGCACAATTGTACTCATCTCACACGCTAGTAATAGTAATGCTCAAATTCTCCAAGCCAGGCTTCAACAGTACATGAACTGTGAACTTCCAGATGTTCAAGCTGGATTTAGAAAAGGCAGAAGAACCAGAGATCAAATTGCCAACATTGCTGGATCATTGAAAAAGCAAGAGAGTTCCAGAAAAACATCTACTTCTGCTTCATTGACTATGCCAAAGCCTTTGACTGTGTGGACCACAACAAACTCTGGAAAATTCTTAAAGAGATGGGAATACCAGACCACCTGACCTGCCTCTTGAGAAATCTGTATGCAGGTCAGGAAGCAACAGTTAGAACTGGACATGGAACAACAGACTAGTTCCAAATATGGGAAGGAGTACATCAAGGCTATATATTGTCATCCTGCTTATTTAACTTATATGCAAAGTACATCATGAGAAACGCTGGGCTGGATGAAGCACAAGCTGGAATCAAGACTGCTGGGAGAAATATCAATAACCTCAGATATGCAGATGACACCACCCTTATGGCAGAAAGTGAAGAAGAACTAAAGAGCCTCTTGATGAAAGTGAAAGAAGAGAGTGAAAAAGTTGGCTTAACACTCAACATTCAGAGACGACTCGGAAGATGGCAGAAGAATAGGATGGGGAGACCACTTTCTCCCCCACAAATTCATCAAAAGAACATTTGAATGCTGAGAAAACTCCACAAAACAACTTCTGAATGCTGGCAGAGGACATCAGGCACCCAGAAAGGCAGCCCACTGTCTTCGAAAGGAGGTAGGACAAAATATAAAAGACAAAAAGAGAGGCAAAAGAGGAAGGGATAGAGACCCATCCCAGGAAGGGAGTCTTAAAAGAGGAGAAGTTATCAAACCGCCCTACCTGGGGAGAGTGTGCTCACCAAGCACCTGGTCGCCTGAGCTGCTCAGACCTGGGAAGGGCACAAAACGCAGGCCCAACTGAGTCTGTGCCTTTGTGGAGTACCCAAGAACCTGAACCTGAGTGGCTTAGACCTGGGAAGTGCATGCAACCCAGGGCCCGCCGCAAATATTTCCCCGGCAGAGCAAGCTAGAGCCTGAGAAGTGTAGACTTGGAAAGTGCATGTGCTGTGAGTGAGGGCAAACCCAGTGCAGCCAAGACACTGCGAGCACTCCCCACACAGGCCAGTGATATTTGTTTGCAGTGTTCCTCCCTCCCCACAGCTTGACTGAATAAGTGAGCCTAAATAAGTGAACACCTTTATCCCCTAGTGTCAGGGTAGAAATTAGAAACTGAAGAGACCAGCAAACAAAAGAAGCTATAATAAACAAAGAGAACCACATTGGAAGTGACAGGTGCAACAGATTAAAATCCTGTAGTTAACACTGACTACACTGGAAGGGGCCTATAGATCTTGAGAAGTATAAGCTGGATCAAGGAACTATCTGAAACTGAACTGACCCCACACTGCCCACAACAGCTCCAGAGAAATCCCTAGATATATTTTTACTGGTATCATTTTTTTTAATTTTTAAAGAAGTTTTTTAAGTCATTACTCCTTGAATTTTCTTTTTTTTTTAATTTTATTTTATTTTTTATTAGTTGGAGGCTAACTACTTTACAATATTGTAGTAGTCTTTGTCATACATTGACATGAATCAGCCATGGATATACATGCATTCCCCATCCCAATCCCCCCTCCCACCTCCCTCTCCACCCGATCCCTCTGGGTCTTCCCAGTGCACCAGGTCCGAGCACTTGTCTCATACATCCAACCTGGGCTGGTGATCTGTTTCACCCTAGATAATATACATGTTTCGATGCTGTTCTCTTCAAACATCCCACCCTCACCTTCTCCCACAGAGTCCAAAAGTCTGTTATATACATCTGTGTCTCTTTTTCTGTTTTGCATATAGGGTTATCGTTAACATCTTTCTAAATTCCATATATATGTGTTAGTTCATTTTTATAACCTACTATTACCTTGAAAAAAAAGACCCTATTTTTAAAGCAAACTTCATATATATATTTTATAATTTTTGTGACTTTGTTTTTTTTTTTAATATTGTATTTTTGAGAGTCTAACCTCTACTCTAGATTTTTAATCTTTGCTTTTTGGTATTTGTTATCAATTTTATACTTTTAAGAACCCAATCTTCAGTACCTGTTTTTACCTGGGAGTGTGATTACTGGCTTGATTGCTCTCTCCCCCTTTAGACCCTCCTTTTTCTCCACCATGTCGCCTCTATCTCCTCCCTCCCCCTTCTCTTCTCTACCCAACTCTGTGAATCTCTTTGTGTTCCATGTTGTGGAGAACACTTAGGGAACTGACTACTGCATGGATCTGTCCCTCTCCTTTTGATTCCCCCTTTTCTCCTCCTGGTCACCTCTGTCTCCTTCCTCCCTCTTCTCTTCTCTGTGTAACTCCATGAACCTCTCTGAGGGGTCCAGACTGTGGAGAGCACACAGGGAACTGATTACTGGCTAGCTTGCTCTCTCCCCTTTTCATTCCTCCTCTTCTCCTCGTGGTCACCTCTCCCATCTCCCGCTTCTGTTCTCCATGTAACTCTGTGAACCTCTCCAGGCGAATCTCACTATGGAGGATCTTTTCATTATTAACCTAGATGTTTTATCATCAGTGCTGTGTAGATGGAGAAGTCTTGAGGCTATTGTAAGAATAAGACTGAAAACCAGAGACAGGAGGCTTAAGTCCAAAACCTGAGAACACCAGAGAATTCCTGACTCCAGGGAAGACTAATCGATAAGAGCTCATCCAAAAGCTTCCAAACCTAGACTAAAACCAAGCACCACCCAACAACCAACAAGTTCCAGAGCAAGACATACCATGCAAATTCTCCAGCAACACAGGAACATAGCCCTGAGCTTCAATATACAGGCTGCCCAAACTCACACCAAACCCAGTGACATCTCAAAACTCACTACTGGACACTTCATTGCAGTTCAGACAGAAGAAATCCAGATTCACCCAGCAGAACACCGAGGCAAGCTTCCCTAACCAGGAGACCTTGACAAGCCACCTGTCCAACCACACCCAAAGGGAGCAACCTCCACAATAAAGAGGAACCACAAACTGCCAGCATATAGGAAGGCCACCCCAAACACAGCAATCTAAACAAGATGAAAAGGCAGAGAAATACTCAGCAGGTAAAGGAACATGATAAATGCCCACCAAACCAAACCAAAGAGGAGGAGATAGGGAGTCTACCTGAAAAAGAATTCAGAATAATGATAGTAAAAATGATCCAAATCTTGAAAACAAAATGGAGTTACAGATAAATAGCCTGGAGACAAGGATTGAGAAAATGCAAGAAATGTTTAACAAGGACCTAGAAGAAATAAAAAAGAGTCAATCAATAATGAATAATGCAATAAATGAGATCAAAAACACTCTGGAGGGAACCAACAGTAGAATAACTGAGGCAGAAGATAGGATAAGTGAGGTGGAAGACAGAATGGTGGAAATAAATGAAGCAGAGAGGAAAAAAGAAAAAAGAATTAAAAGAAATGAGGACAACCTCAGAGACCTCTGGGACAATGTTAAACACCCCAACATTCGAATCATAGGAGTCCCAGAAGAAGAAGACAAAAAGAAAGGCCATGAGAAAATACTTGAGGACATAATAGTTGAAAACTTTCCTAAAATGGGGAAGGAAATAGCCACCCAAGTCCAAGAAACCCAGAGACTCCCAAATAGGATAAACCCATGGCAAAACACCCCCAAGACACATATTAATCAAATTAACAAAGTTCAAACACAGAACAAATATTAAAAGCAGCAAGGGAAAAACAACAAATAACACACAAGGGTACTCCCATAAGGATAACAGCTGATCTTTAAATAGAAACTCTTCAGGCCAGAAGGGGATGGCAGGACATACTTAAAGTGATGAAAGAGAAAAACCTACAGCCCAGATTACTGTATCCAGCAAGGATCTCATTCAAATATGAAGGAGAAATCAAAAGCTTCACAGACAAGCAAAAGCTGAGAGAATTCAGCACCACCAAATCAGCTCTCCAACAAATGCTAAAGGATCTTCTCTAGACAGGAAACACAGAAAGAGTGTATAAACTCAAACCCAAAACAACAAAGTAAATGGCAATGGGATCATACTTATCAATAATTACCTTAAACTGGAATCAATAATTACCTTAAATGGAGTCAATGCCCCAATCCAAAGACAAAGACTGGCTGGATGGATACAAAAACAAGACCCCTATATACGCTGCCTACAAGAGACCCACCTCAAAACAAGGGACACATACGGACTGAAAGTGAAGGGCTGGAAAAAAATATTCCATGCAAGTAGAGACCAAAAGAAAGCAGGAGGACCAATACTCATATCAGATAAAATAGACTTTAAAATAAAGGCTGTGAAAAGAGACAAATAAGGATACTACATAATGATCAAAGGATCAATCCAAGAAGAAGATATAACAATTATAAATATATATGCACCCAACATAGGAGCACCGCAATATGTAAGGCAAATGCTAACAAGTATGAAAGGGGAAATTAACAGTAACACAATAATAAGTGGGAGACTTTAATACCCCACTCACACCTATGGCTAGATCAATTAAACAAAATTAACAAAGAAACACAAACTTTAAATGATACAATGGACCAGTTAGACCTAATTGATATCTATAGGACATTTCACCCCAAAACAATGAATTTCACTTTTTTCTCAAGTGTACATGGAACCTTCTCCAGGATAGATCACATCCTGGCCATAAGACCAACCTTGGTAAATTCAAAAAAATTGAAATCATTCCAAGCATCTTTTCTGACCACAATGTAGTAAGATTACATGTCAACTACAGGAGAAAAGCTATTAAAAATTCCAATATATGGAGGCTGAACAACACGCTGCTGAATAACCAACAAATCACAGAAGAAACCAAAAAAGAAATCAAAATATGCATAGAAAAGAATGAAAATGAAAACATAACAACCCCAAACCTATAGGACACTGTAAAAGCAGTGCTTAGGGGAAGGTTCATAGCAATACAGGTTTACCTCAAGAAACAAGAAAAAAGTCAAATAAATAACCTAACTCTCCACCTAAAGCAACTAGAAAAGGAAGAAATGAAGAACCCCAGGGTTAGTAGAAGGAAAGGAATCTTAAAAATTAGGGCAGAAATAAATGCAAAAGAAAGAAGAGACCACAGCAAAAATCAACAAAGCTAAAAGCTGGTTCTTTGAGAAGATAAATAAAATTGACAAACCATTAGCCAGACTCATCAAGAAACAAAGGGAGAAGAATCAAATCAACAAAATTAGAAATGAAAATGGAGAAATCACAACAGACAACACAGAAATACAAAGGATCATAAGAGACTACTATCAGCAACTATATGCCAATAAAATGGACAACTTGGAAGAAAATGGACAAATTCTTAGAAAAGTATAACTTTCCAAAACTGAACCAGGAAGAAATAGAATATCTTAACAGACCAATGACAAGCACGGAAAACAAAACTATAATTAGAAATCTTCCAGCAAACAAAAGCCCAGGACCAGACAGCTTCACAGCTGAATTCTACCAAAAATTTAGAGAAGAGCTAACACCTATCCTACTCAAACTCTTCCAGAAAATTGCAGAGGAAGGTAAACTTCCAAACTCATTCTATGAGGCCACCATCACCCTAATACCAAAACCAGACAAAGATGCCACAAAAAAAGAAAACTACAGGCCAATATCACTGATGAACATAGATGCAAAAATCCTTTATAAAATTCTAGCAACCAGAATCCAACAACATATGAAAAAGATCATACATCATGACCAAGTGGGCTTTATCCCAGGGATGCAAGGATTCTTCAATATCCAGAAATCAATCAATGTAATACACCACATTAACAAATTGAAAGATAAAAACCATATGATTATCTCAATAGATGCAGAGAAAGCCTTTGACAAAATTCAACATTCATTTATGATAAAACCCTCCAGAAAGAAGGACTAGAAGGAACATACCTCAACATAATAAAAGCTATATATGACAAACCCACAGCAAACATTATCCTCAATGGTGAAAAATTGAAAGCATTTCCCCTAAACTCAGGAACAAGACAAGGGTGCCCACTCTCACCACTACTATTCAACATAGTTTTGGAAGTTTTGGCCACAGCAATCAGAGCAGAAAAAGAAATAAAAGGAATCCAGACTGGAAAAGAAGTAAAACTCTCACTGTTTGCAGATGACATGATCCTCTACATAGAAAACCCTAAAGACTCCACCAGAAAATCACTAGAGCTAATCAATGAATATAGAAAAGTTGCAGGATATAAAATTAACGCACAGAAATCCTTTACATTCCTATACACTGAGAAAACAGAAAGAGAAATTAAGGAAACAATTCCATTCACCATTGCAACGAAAAGAATAAAATACTTAGGAATATATCTACCTAAAAAACAAAAGACCTATATACAGAAAACTATAAAACACTGATGAAAGAAATCAAAGATGACACAAATAGATGGAGAAATATACTATGTTCATGGATTGGAAGAATCAATATAGTGAATAATGAGTATACTACCCAAAGCAATCTATAGATTCAATGCAACTCCCTATCAAGCTACCAATGGTATTTTTCAGAGAATTAGAACAAATAATTTCACAATTTGTATGGAAATACAAAAAACCTCGAATAGCCAAAGCAATCTTGAGAAAGAAGAATGGAACTGGAGGAATCAACCTGCCTGACTTCAGGCTATACTACAAAGCCACAGTCATCAAGACAGTATGGTACTGGCACAAAGACAGAAATACAGATCAATGGAACAAAATAGAAAGCCCAGAGATAAATCCACGCACCTATGGACACCTTATCTTTGACAAAGGAGGCAAGAATATACAATGGAGAAAGACAATCTCTTTAACAAGTGGTGCTGGGAAAACTGGTCAACCACCTGTAAAAGAATGAAACTAGAACACTTTCTAACACCATACACAAAAATAAATTCAAAATGGATTAAAGATCTAAATATAAGACCAGAAACTATAAAACTCTTAGAGGAAAACATAGGCAAAACACTCTCTGACATAAATCACAGCAGGATCCTCTATGACCCACCTCCCAGAGTAATGGAAATAAAAGCAAAAATAAACAAATGGGACCTAATTAAACTTAAAAGCTTTTGCACAATGAAGGAAACTATAAGCAAGGTGAAAAGACAGCCTTCATAATAGGAGACAATAATAGCAAACAAACCAACTGACAAAAAATTAATCTCAAAAATACACAAGCAACTCTTGCAACTCAATTCCAGAAAAATAAGCGACCCAATAAAAAAATGGGCCAAAGAACTAAACAGACAGTTCTCCAAAGAAGACATACATATGGCTAACAAACACATGAAAAGATGCTCAACATCACTCATCATCAGAGAAATGCAAATCAAAACCACAATGAGGTACCATTACACGCCATCAGGATGGCCGCTATCCAAAAGTCTATAAACAATAAATGCTGGAGAGGGTGTGGAGAAAAGGGAACCCTCTTACACTGTGGGTAGGAATGCAAACGAGTACAGCCACTATGGAGAACAGTGTGGAGATTCCTTAAAAACTGTAAATAGAACTGCCATATGACCCAGCAATCCCACTTCTGGGCATACACACCGAGGAAACCAGAATTGACAGAGACATGTGTACCCGAATGTTCATTGCAGCACTGTTTATAATAGCCAGGTCATGGAAGCAACATAGATGTCCATCAGCAGACGAATGGATAAGAAAGCTATGGTGCATATACACAATGGAATATCAATCAGCCATTAAAAAGAATACATTTGAATCAGTTCTAATGAGGTGGATGAAACTGGAGCCTATTATACAGAGTGAAGTAAGCCAGAAAGAAAAACACCAATACAGTATACTAACGCATATATATGGAATTTAGAAAGATGGTAATGATAACCCTATATGAGACAGCAAAAGAGACACAGATATATAGAACAGTCTTTTGGACTCTGTGGGAGAAGGCGAGGGTGGGATGATTTGAGAGAACAGCACTGAAACATGTATATTATCATATGTGAAACAGATGCCAGTCCAGGTTCAATGCATGAGACAGGGTGCTCAGGGCTGGTGCACTGGGATGACCCAGAGGGATGGGATGGGGAGGGAGGTGGGAGGGGGGTTCAGGATGGGGAACACATGTACACCCATGGCTGATTCATGTCAATGTATGGCAAAAACCACCACAATATTGTAAAGTAATTAGCCTCCAATTAAAATAAATAAATTTAAAAAAAACCTCAACATTCAGAAAACTAAGATCATGGCATCTGGTCCCATCACTTCATGGCAAACAGATGGGGAAACAGTGGCTGACTTTATTTTCTTGGGCTCCAAAATCACTGCAGATGGTGACTGCAGCCATGAAATTTCTTTCTCCTTGGAAGAAAAGTTATGACCAACCTAGACAGCATATTAAAATCCAGAGACATTACTTTGCCAACAAAGGTCCATGTAGTCAAAACTATGGTTTTTACAGTAGTCATGTATGAAGGGGGAAAGTTGAACTCTAAAGAAAGCTGAGAGCCGAAAAACTGATGCTTTTGAACTGTGGTGTTGGAGAAGACTCTTGAGAGTCCCTTGAACTGCAAGGAGATCCAACCAGTCCATCCTAAAGGAGATTAGTCCTGGGTGTTCACTGGAAGGATTGATGCTGAAGCTGAAACTCCACTACTTGGGATACCTGATGCGAAGAACTGACTCAGTGGAAAAGACCCTGATGCTGGGAAAGATTGAATGCAGGAGGAGAAGGGGATGACAGAGGATGAGATGGTTGGATGGCATCACCAACTCAATGGACATGAGTTGAATAAACTCCAGGAGTTGGAGATGGACAGGGAGGCCTGGTAGCCTGCAGTCCGTGGGGTCACAAAGAGTCGGACACAACTGAGGGACTGAACTAAACTGAATAAATATCTAAAAATTCTTCACAAACAAATGGATATAGATAACATATCTGTACATTTTCCCCCAAGATACTAATATAGAGCATTTTATATGACCCCATTTGATTATGGGTACATAGCATAAATCTAAAGCTTGTTTCATTACAATTATGTTAAATTTAGCACTATTTACACAGAACTAACTCATTGGAAAAGACCCTGATGCTGGGAAAGACTGAGGGCAGGAGAAGGGGACGACAGAGGATGAGATGGTTGGATGGCATCATCGACTCAATGGACATGGGTTTGGGTGGACTCCAGGAGTTGGTGATGGACAAGGAGGCCTGGTGTGCTGCAGTTCATGGGATCGCAAGGAGTCGGACATGACTGAGCAACTGAACTGAACTGAACTGAAACCAAAGTTAGGTTTGACTAAGTTGACTTTTGGTTGACTTTACCATGAAATGTGGCAATTTGTGAAGTAAAAAGTATAAAGTTATACTTACGCTAGTTACTTTACGGTATATTTGAGCTGCATTCTGGCATTCAGAATAAGGGTACTCTGAAGTAGCCATTTCTAGCATACACATTCCAAAAGCATAGACATCCACAGATTCATCATAATGCTCTTCATACATCTCTGGGGCCATAAACTCAGGAGTACCTACAAAATACCACAACCACATATTTTTAAGAAAGAAAAATGTAGAGAATTCCCTGGCAGTCCAGTCGTTAGGACTCTGTGCTCTCACTGCCTAGGGCCCAGGTTCAATCTCTTGTCAGGGAACTAAGATTCCCTCAAGTGATGTACTGCAGACAAAAAAAAAATGTATGCCAAGATCACATTCCCTTTGCCATAAGGATTACTTGAGATAATTTCTGTTCCCTTAAAGCAAACATATGTGTGTGTGTGTGTGTGTGTGTGTGTGTGTGTAATATATACATACATACCCTCACACACACACATATATAATGTCCTTAATTTCCTTAATTTTCCATACTGATAAAGGACAGTTTGCAATGCTCATATGTAATGATCACCAAAATCTGTTTTTTTTTTCTATCCTTCGTTTAAGTTATTTAAAATTTTTGAAGTAGTAAATCCCCTTTATAAGTCCTCAGAACTTTTCAATAACATTAAATACATCACAAAAGAAATACACTAGGATGTCACTGAAATCAGTCAATATATAATAGATATTTCAAAGTAAACTCACATTCTAGGCCAGGGGCCAGTAAACTTCTCTATAAAGGGTCAAACAGTAAATATTTCAGACTTTGCAGTCCATATGGGCTCTGTCACAACTAACTAACTCTAACACTGCAGTGCAAAAGCAGCCATACACAATATGTAAATCAGTGGGTGTTGCTGTGTTCCAACAAAACTTTTTTTTACAAAAATAGACAGGGAAGTTCAAGTTGGCCCACAGGCTATGGTTTGCTGATTCCTGTTCTAAAAATACACAGTTTAAAAAAATCTTCCTTTACACAATCAATAAACTATAAAACGTTAATCACCAATGACACTTTTAGCAAATGATGTACGCATTAAGGTGGCTAGTCCTAGATCACCAATCTTCACAGATCCAGTGGGTCCCGTGATGAAAATATTGTCACACTTCAGATCCCGATGAATAATAGGAGGAGTCCTAGTGTGCAAGAACTGCAACCCCTTTAAAATCTGCCTGCACCAGCTCCTTAAGACCTTTGGTTTCATTACTTTAAATCGTTTTAAGTACCTACACAAAGAAACAAAAGATCACATGTAAACAAACATACCTAGCTTATTGTATAAGTACATTAGGGTAAATCACATAAACGAGCCAATATAGTATGTATTAGGATTGCCATCACTGAGTTATTTTTTTATTGTCTAACAAAATATTTTTAAATATAAAGCTTCAAAGTACACCTCCCCTACAGAAAAAGTACATACCACATGTAACAGTCACAAATAAGTGGCTGTACCATCAGATGAAATGCTCTAGTCAGAAACAATAGACTATAATTATATAGTATCAATCACTAGGTATTTGAACCTGCCACATCCCCAATCTTTCATCCTCTACAAAATGACATTATCTCTATAATTATTTCTAGTTCTAAAGTTCAATGATATGCCACAAACATTAATTTTTCAACACTGTGTTCTCTAACAAACTTCATTAACACCCTAATTTTTTAACCTGCCCTGAAACACAGTCACTAGATTCAGAATCTACTAATTCTTTAACCATGTAGTGTTTCTTTGCAAACAACTTTTGTGACTCTTGAAAATTATTTCCAAATAAATCTCCATTGACACTATCAGGGTCAACTTACGTCTTTAAGGTTCCTGATGTCATAAGTTCCGTCACTAATACAATACATTTCTTTCCTTTTAATATAGACTCCCAGGAATCATAGAATCGAACTATATTGGGATGTTGGAGACCCTTTAACATCTCTGCTTCTTCCTTGAACCTTTGCTGCTCGGCTTTGGTTAATTTCCGGTCCTAAAATGGAAGATCAAGTTCCAAATTAAAGTCTAGAAATTGTCTTGCACATTTATAATACCACTCAAATGAGTATTTTATTTATGCATATATATATGTATCTATTTTTTACCTGTCAATCCTTTTTTCAGTACCTATAAAATCACTGATATTCTTTGTTAGGTACTTGCTCTGACTCCTTTCATAGAGCAAAATGCAGCAGTTGTTTGTTGTATTTGTTGTTGTTGCTTAGTTGCTAAGTCATGTCCAACTCTTTGTGACCCCATGGACTGTAGCCTGCCAGGCTCCTCTGTCCATGGGATTTCCCAGGCAAGAATACTGGAATGAGTTGTCATTTCCTTCTCCAGGGGATCTTCCTGACCCAGGAATCAAACCCACATCTCCTGCACTGCAGGTGAATTCTTTACCACTGAGTCACCAGGGAAGCCCTGTTTGTTGTATACTTTAAACTTATACATTGTTATATGTCAATTATATTACAACAAAATTGGAAAAATAAATAATAAAATTTCCTTTGCTGGAAAAGAAAAATAGTATCGCAAAATGAAAAAGTAATAATCAAAACCAGTCCAGTCTGGTTCCAAATTGGGAAAAGAGTATGTCAAGGCTGTATATTGTCACCCTGCTTATTTAACTTATATGCAGAGTACATCATAAGAAACACTGGGCTGGATGAAGCACAAGCTGGAATCAAGATTGCTGGGAGAAATATCAATAACCTCAGATATACAGATGATACCACTCTAATGGCAAAAAAAAAAAAGAGAGAGAGAGAGAGAGAGAAACTAAACTAAAGAACCTCTTGACGAAGGTGAAAGAGCAGAGCCTAAAGCTCAACATTCAAAAAACTAAGATCATAGCATCCAGTCCCATCACTTCATGGCAAATAGATGGAGAAACAATGAAAACAGTGACAGACTTAATTTTCTTGGGCTCCAAAATCACTGCGGACAGTGACTGCAGCCATGAAATTAAAAGACACTTGCTCCTTGGAAGGAAAGCTATGACAAACCTAGACAGTGTATTTAAAAGCAGAGATATCACTTTGCCAACAAAGGTCCACATAGTCAAAGCTATGGTTTTTCCAGTAGTCATGTACAGATGTGAGAGCTGGACCATAAAGAAGGCCAAGTGCCGAAGAATTGATGCTTTTGAATTGTAGTGCTGGAGAAGACTCTTGAGAGTCCCTTGGACAGCAAGGAGATCAAACCAGTCAATCCTAAAGGAAATCAACCCTGAATATTCATTGGAAGGACTGATACTGAAGCTGAAGCTCCAATACTTTGGCCATCTGATGCAAAGAGCCAGACTCATTGGAAAAGCTCCTGATGCTGGGAAAGATTGAGGGCAGGAGGAGAAGGCATCAAAGGACGAGATGTTGGGATGGCATCACTGACTCAATGGACATGAGTTTGAGCAAACTCCTGGAGATAGTGAAGGACAGAGAAGCCTGGCATGCTGCAGTCCATGGGATCACAAAGAGTTGGACATGACTTAGCAACTAAACAACAATAATCAAAACAGATAATAAAAAACTTTCCCCTAAGAAATCTCCAAATTTCCACATCTAAGGATCTATAATGTCAGGGAAGGCATAACAGAATGTTAGACACCTAGATATTTATTCTGGTTAAATATCCGAATTGGCAACATATTTCCAGACAGAAGTATAAGGTTACCAACCAGTAAAAGACATTCAAACAGGCATTGGACCTGTAATTTGCCACATTAAATACCAGAAGGCAAACGAGCAATATTTATAGTATTCTGAGGGAAGACAGTGACTCTCAAATTCTGAACACAGACAAGCTATCAATCAAGTTTACAAGGGAAAAATACACACATTTCCATGAAAACAAGGACATAAGAAGTATACCACATCATTTACCAATCCTGAAAATAGTACTCAAAGAATTAAATGTGGCCAAATAATATCATTAGAAAGAGAAGGTGTGGCATGTAATAAATAGTAAGAAACTTTCAATAATGCTTTTTAAAAAAAGAAGCTTAATGGTTGGCAATATTTTCTAAAGAGTAAATAAAACTGAAGATATATACAGCTGACCTTTGAACAATACAAAGTTGAACTGCATGGATCCACTTATACCTGGATTTTTTTTCAATAAATATTACAGTGCTACATGATACACTGTTTGTTGAATCCTTGGATGTGGAACTGCAGATATGGAGAGTCAACTAAAAAGTTATGAATTTTCAACTGCTTAGGGCCGGCACCCCTCACCCACACATTGTTCAAAGGCCAACTGTAATGCAAAATGATAAATCTGGAATTACTTCATTAAAATCTAATAGAGAAGGAAAAATAAAAACAATTTCTGTCTTCTGCAAGGGAGAGGAGTGAAAGGAGTGACAGAACTATTTTAAGTTTTGATGTCAATATATAATCAAATTATGTTAGTTAAAAATTTAGGTATGATTTCCATTTCAAGACGGTTGACAACATATTAATTCCCATCCCTTCTTACACCCCACCAAAGTGACAAAAGAAATATATAAATAAATCTACAGTAGTACTTTACATGTGAGATGGGTTCAAACAAAAGATTTTTTAAAGATAAAAAAATATACCCTGATAGAATGCAGTTTTATGAAACTCATGAGAGTATAAGAAATGGCAAGTTGATAAAAGACTTCTGTTAAAAAAGGTTTTTTAAAGACTTCATAGTAACCCTAGGTAAGCAGCACAACCACAGCTCTGGCAATTTCATTTTTGGTTACTTTATTCATATTATTCCTTGATGTGAAAATATGTAAAAGGAGAGTCAGTTGCAGCATGGTTTGTAATTGTGAAAAATTAGAAATAATCACAATGTCAATAACAAAGTTTACTATATGCCAAGCACTGTCCTAAATTTTTTTGTATATTAATTAACTTTTAGTCCCTACAACAACCCTTTGTGATAGTCACTAATACTGTTATTACTGTTTTGCAAATAAAGAAACTGAGGTTAAGATGGTTAAGTAATTTGTCCAGGATCAACTGGGTTATATAGAATGCTAAACTTGGCTATAAACAAATTTAACAGTTAAACGAATAAGCTAGATCTATGTGTAGTAATGTGGATAGATCTCTTAAGGCCTACGGTTGAGTGAAAAAAAAAAAATCTGAAAGAAATTTATAACACCTTGTACATAAAAGAAGGGGTTTTCCTGGTGGCTCAGAGTTAAAAATTCCACCTGCCACTAAAACTAGTCTTATGTTTTACTTTTTAGGTCTATGAAGTTGAAGTGAAGTTGCTCAGTTGTGTCCGACTCTGCGATCCCATGGACTGTAGCCTACCAGGCTCCTCCATCCATGGAATTTTCTAGGCAAGAGTACTGGAGTGGGTTGCCATTTTCTTCTCCAGGGGATCTTCCTGACCCAGGGATCAAACCCAGGTCTCCCACATTGCAGGCAGACGCTTTACCCTCTGAGCCATGAGGGAAGCCCCTTTTAAGTCTATAATTTGAGTTATTTAGGGCTATAATTTGAGTTAAAATTTTATGATGTGTGAGAGTTAGGTCAAGGTTCATTTTTTTGAATATGTATGTCCAGCACCTTTTGTTGAAAAAATCATCCTTTCTATGCTGAATCACTACTGCACCATTATTCTTTCTAAAATCACTTGACCACATCTGTTTCGTTCTATTTCTGAACTCTATTCTGTTCCACTGATCTATCTGTATGTCTACCTTTTTGCCAATATCATACATGTATCATTACTACACCTTTAGAGTAAGTCTGGAAATCAGTTAACATGAATTATTCAAACTCGTTCTTTATCAAAATTGTTTTAGCTATTCTATTATCCTTGCCTTTGTATATTAGGTTTTTTAAAATTTTTATTATTTTTATTTTTGGCTGTACTGGGTCTTCATTGCTGTGTGCAGGCTTTCTCTAGTTGTGGCATGTGGGGGCTGCTACTCTCTAGTTGTGTGCAGGTTTCTCATTGTGATGACTTCTCTTCTTGTAGAGCATGGGCTCTAGAACGCAAGTGCTTCAGTAGTTGCAGCATGCAGGCTCAGTAGTTGTGGCACACAGGCTTAGTTGCCCCAAGACATGTGGGATCTTCCCAGACCAGGGATCAAACCCATGTCCTCTGCATTGGCAGGCAGATTCTTAACTACTGGACCACCAGGGAAGTCCCCCATATTAGTTTTAGAATCAGTCTGTCAACATGTAAAAAAATTCCTGCTGGGATTTTGCTAAAATTGTTTTGAATTTCTAGGTCATATGGAGAGAATGAACATCTTAAGAACAATGAGTCTTCCAACCAACCCATTTATTTAGATCTTTGATTTCTTTTAACAGTGTTTTTTAGTTTTCAGCATACAGATTCTACATATACTTTGTTATTTATACCTATGTATTTCATTTGGGGTGCTACTGTAAATAGTACTTTTTAAAAACTGCAATTTCCAATTATTTATTGCTACTGTAGAAAGATATAACTGTTTTTATATTAACCTTGTATCTGGCAACCTTGTTAAAATCACTTATTAGTTTCAAGTACTTTTTTTAGATTCACTGAGATTTTTCATGTAGATTATCATGACATCTTCAGGTAAAGACAGTTTTATTTCTTCCTTTCTTCTGCATTCCTTCTATTTCTTTTTCATCCCCTATTTCACTAGCTAGCACTTCCAGAACAATGATGTTGAGAGCATCATATCAGAAGTGTTGAGAGAAGACATCCTTCCCTTGTTAGAGGAAAAGCAGTCTTTTCACCATTAAGTATAATGCCAGCTGTTTTAAGCCATTCTAATAGCTGCATTTTTTAAATAGATGTCCTTTATCACATTGAGGTTAGCTTTTATAGCAAATTTGCTGAGTTCATCATGAATGGATATTGAATTTCTTCAAATGCTTGTCCTGCAACTATTGAAATGACCATGTTGATTCCTCTACAGGCTATTAATATGTCAAATTACATTGAGTTTCAAATGTCGAACAATCCTTGCATCCCTTGGAAAACCCCACACAAGTCATCATGTATTACTCTTTTAATATATTACTGGATTCAGTTAGCTAATGTTATGCTGAACATTTTTTCATCTATGTTCATGAGGGATACTGGTCTATAGTTTTCTAGTAATGTCTTTAAACTATTTTGGGTATCAAGTGGGTAGGCGCTGGCTTGACTCCTGGCTCTGCTCTCTTAAGCAATCATTCCTCTGAAAGTTAGTATACAAATGAAGGTTTGGGCCTCCACTTTGTCATCCTATACCTTCTAACTTCATCTCCATGGGTATTCTAGAGAGCAGATATTAAAGACTGAGAATTCTGAGGTATTATATTCTATCAGCAGCAAGAAGATATAGTTATCTCTTCCCCAATGTTTATGCTGTTTATTTTCTTATCTTATTGATTCTGTTGAAACATCCACAATACCAAAAAATAGTTGTGGTAACAGTCACCACTGTCTTTTATTGTACTTTAATTAAAAAACAGCCTTATCTCATAGCTTAGACTGTTTACAGTATTTTTTTTATTTCCACAAATAGTTTAACATGTTGAACTAATTTCCTTATATTCTTATGTTACTTTTATTTTTTAATTAGGAGTGGCTGTTGAATTTTACCAAATATTTTCTCAGCACCTACTGATATGATCTTAAGGTTTATTGACAGGTTCTTGACATAGAACTATTCTTCAAATCTTAAAGCCTAGCACATTATTCTTTTGACCCATTGGTGAACTCTATTTGCTAATATTTTACTATGGATTTTAATATCTGCATTCATATAAGAGACTGAGCTATAGTTTTCCTTTTTGTACAAAACTAGCATTTAGTTTTAAGATTATACAGCTTCATGAAATTAACTGGGATTAAACAGCTTAACATTGGAACAGCTTGTCAATTAAAGGTTATTTAGAAATCAAGCTCTGAATCTACTTTCTCCTGATGTGTTTTTTCTCTTTTTAAATTATAAAAATATTCAGGCATAAACAAAGAGGTGTAACAATCAGCTTTGTTGAATTTTTAACATTTTGCCAAATTTGCTTCCATTTTAACAAGACATTACAGAATTAAAGTCCTCTACATATCACTCCTTGATTTGATCCCTTTCCTTTCCCTCCCAGAAGTAACTACTACTTGAGTTAGGTTTTTAATCCATAAAAGTTTTTAGAAGTTTTAATTATATGCTTGTATCCATAAGCAATATAGTTTTACATATGTTAAAACATATAGGTGGTTATCACATGGTATGTGTCCTTTTGCAAATTATTTTGCTCAATGTTACATTTTTTATATTTATGTACTGTGATATGTATAATTTGAGCTTATTCATTTTAACTATTATACAGGATCTCATTAGACAGTTCTACCACACTGATGAATAAAGTTATCCATTCAGCCCACTGATGGGCATTTGGATTGATTCAAGTTTACTTTATTATAAACAATTTTGCATTGCATATTCTTGGGATGGCTCCTTGCCCTGGTATTGTGAAAGTCACTCAGTCGTGTCCAACTCTTTGTGACCCCATGGACTATACAGTCCATGAAATTCTCCAGGCCAGAATACTGGAGTGGGTAGCCTTTCCCTTCTCCAGGGGATCTTCCCAACCCAGGGATCAAACCCAGGTCTCCAGCATTGCAGGCAGATTCTTTACCAGCTGAGCCACACCAGAGAAGCCCAAGAATACTGGAGTGGGTAGCCTATCCCTTCTCCAGTGGATCTTCCTGACCCAGGAATTGAACCGGGGCCTCCTGCATTGCAGGTGGATTCTTTCCCAGCTGAGCTACCAGGTATTAAGGGGGGGGGGGGGTAGACCTTAAATCATCTTAATACCTAGCCTACTTTTCTTTTTCTCCTAATTTTGATTAGGAGTAATCTATTAAGATTTAAAATGTGTTATCATTGTGAAAGGTAGAATCTAGACAGTAGGTATTATGAATGTTCTATGATTTTTAACTTTGTTCTAGATTTGAAATGTTTCATAAGAAAATGCTAGAAAAATTTATTGTCAAATGTACATGTAACATTCTCTTATCATTCATTTACTCTTCCATAGCTGGCTATGTTTCATTTCTCATTTCTTCTCTCATATATTCTTACCCTCATATTTTCCTTCATCAGGTTCATTAATCATTTTCCAGAGTCAAAAAATTTAGAATTTATCATATTTTATATTCATAATTTTTTATTAATTTCAATTATCTTATATTAACTCCCTCTTTCTCTTTTTTGCTTTCTTTTAGTGTTACTTCTCTAATGGCTTAAGATAGGTACTAAATTCCTTCTAGTTATTGTTCATCAATAATGAAGGCATTTTAGTGATAAATTTTCTTCTGGGTGTAGCTTTTGCAATGACTCACAAATTTTGTTGCAAACACCGTCTTTTTCATTGCATTCTAGGTAGTTCATACTTTTAGTTTTTATTTCCTCCCTGATCTAAAGACTGTGATTTCTGATCTCCAATTAGTTAAGAATCTTATTGTTACATGTTTCATTATTATTTCTAATTTTGAGTGATGCAGAATATAAAATCTCTTTTCTTTTAACATAAGGTTTTCTCTGGGCCACATATTTAACCAATTTTTTAGTAGCTTATAGACTATAAAAATGTGTATTTCCTATTTGGAGGATATTTAAGGTTCTATACATACCCATCAAATGGAGTTTATGGATTATATTATTCAGTTTCTCTCTATTTATTCACTTTTTGTCTGCTTGATCTGCCCTATTCTGAAAGAAGTGTATGAAATTTCCTACTACAGTTATACGTTTATCCCTTTTCCTTTAATCTATTTGAGGTTCTGAATTTAAGATATTAACCAGAATATTTTTGGTGCCTACAAGTCTTTATCAATGGTACTTATCTTCTTAAACTATGAAGCAAATAACTTTATAATAAACAGGTATTTCTGTTTAATGCTTTAATTTTACTTTCTTTCTTTTGAGATAGATATTAATACTGGTTGGTACTCCTCCTGCTTTCTCTTTGCTGGTTTATAGCTTCACCTTAACCTTGCTTTATCATTGTTTTAAGTATTTTTTCTAGTAAACAACACACGTGGGTTCTGTCTTTTAATCCCATCCGAAAATGTGAGTTTTTAAACAAACAAGTGTAATATGTCCACATTTGATACAGTAAAAGATATATTTCATTTTACTCCTTCCATTTTAAGTTATTTATCTTACTTTGCTGCTTCCTTTTATTCCTGTTAACTTAAAAAGTATTTCATATTGTTTCTCCTTTTTACTAGTGGTTAGCTTCCTTTTCCTGACATTCAAAATTAAACACTAATAAACTAATTCAGCAAAGTAACAGGATACAAAATCAACACTCAAAAATAAATTGTGTTTCCAGAATTTAAAAGGATATCCTGCATATAGTTAGGAACCCCAAGGGGGATAGTATTCATGTAATGACAAATTATAAATAAATTTACCCTAATGAAAAGGAAAAAAAGCCTTTATACATTAAAATAAATAATTCTAAAAGAAAATTAAGAAAATAATTCCATTCATAACATCAAAAAGAATAAAATATATAGGAAGAAATTTATCTAAGGAGGCAAAAAGACTTCTATCACTTAAAACTGCATGGCTGATTCATGTCAATGTATGACAAAAACCACTACAATATTGTAAAGTAATTAGCCTCCAACTAATAAAAATCTAAATGGAAAAAAAAACATAAAAAAAAATAAAAATAAAAATAATGTGCCAACTTAAAAAAACAACTGCAGAACATTGTTGAAATTATAGAAGGCATAAATAAATAGAAATACATCCCATATTTATAGATTGAAAATCCTAATACTGTTAAGATGTCAATACCAAAAGAGATCTGCAAATTCAATGTAATCCGTCAAAATCCCTATTTTTGCAGAAATTTTAAAAAATGCTAAAATCCATATGGAATCTCAAGGGACCTCAAATACACAAAACAATCTTGAAAAAAAGAACAAAGTTGGAGTTCTGGACTTCAAAACTTACTACAAAGCTATAGTAATCAAAATACTGTGATACTGGTACAAAGACAGACATAAAGATCAGTGGAACAGACTACAGAGCTAGAAATAATCCCTTGTATAGTCAAATAGATAATTTTCGACAAGGGTATCAAGATTATTCAATGAAGAAAGGACTGTCTGTCACAAAAAGTTGGGGAAATTGAGTATCCATGTGCAAAAGAATGAAGAACTTATAAAAACAAAGTAGCACAGTGGTTACCCTTACCTTATGCCATATACAAAATTAACTTAAAATGCATCAAAAACATAAGAGCTAAAATCATAAAACTTTCAGAAGAAAACATAGGGGGGAAATCTTCATGACACTGGGTTTCACAATGAATTTCTAAGCCAAAAGCACGCAGGCAACAACAGGAAAAAAATAGATAAACTGAACTTAAAAACTTTTGTGTATCAAATGCACTATTAAGAGTGTAAAAAGGCAATCCATAGAATGGGAGAAAATATTTGCAACTCACATATCTGGCAAAGGATTAATACTCAGAATATATAAAGAACTCCATCTCTCAACAACAATAACTCAAATCCAAAATTGGCAAAGGACTTGAATAGGTATTTTTTCCAAAACAGAAATACAAATGGTAAATAAGCACAAAAAAGAGGCTCAACATCTCTAGTCACTGGAAAAGTGCAAATCAAATCCATAATGAGATGCCACTTCACACCCATTAGGATGGCTATTTAAAAAGCACACACATGATATTGGCAAAGATGTGGAGTAAGTAGAACCCTTATGCATTGCTGGTGGAAATGTAAAATGAACACTATGGAAAACAATATGGCAATTCCTAAAAAACTGAACACAGAATTATCATATGATACAGTAATTCCACCTTCTAGGTATATACCAAAAAGAACTGAAAACAGAGACTTGAGCAGATACTTGTACACTAATATTCATAGCAGTGTTATTCACAATAGCCAAAAGGCGGACACGATACAAATGCCCATCAATGGATGAATGGACAAAACAAGTGTGGTATATACATACAAGTTCTTAAAAAGGAATAAAATTCTTAAACATGCTGCAACGTGGACAAATCTTAAAAATATTACACTAAGTGATGTAACTCAGACACAAAAGAACAAATATTGTATGATTCCACTTAAATGAGATACCTAGAATAGACAAATTATTAATAGAGACATAAAGTAAAATAGTAGTTACCAGGGGCTGGGAAGAGTGGGGAATGGGAAGTTATTGTTTAGTGGGTTTAAGTTTGGGATAATGAAAAAGTTCTGGAGATGGGTGGTAGTGAGGGTGAATGTACTTAATGCCACTGAATTGTACACTTAAAATAGTTGAAATGGTAAATTTTATGTTATTTACATTTTGTCACAATAAAAATTTATTTTAAAAAAGGGAGGGAGGTGGGAGGGGGGATCAGGATGGGGAACACATGTAAATCCATGGCTGATTCATGTCAATGTATGGCAAAAACCACTACAATATTATAAAGTAATTAGCCTCCAACTAATAAAAATACATGAAAAAAAAAGAGTTAAGAACTCATATAGTATTTGTCTTTCTCTGACTTATCTCACTTAGCATAATATCTCACCTAGCATAATGTCTTCAAGGTCTTTCCATGTTGTCACAAATGGCAGAATTTCCTTCTTTCTTGAGGCTGAATAATATTTCACTGTATACATATAAACATCACATCTACTTCACCCAATCTCCTGTTGACAGACACTTAGACAGACACTTAGGTTGTTTCCATATCTTGGCTACTGTGAATGCTGCAATGAACATGGGTATGCAGATATCCCTTCAAATTACAAATACCATATGACACCATTTATATGTGGTATCTAAAATCTGAACTTGTAAAAACAGAGTAGAATAGTGGTTACCAGGTGCTAAGGGTCAGGGAATGTTATTTCACGGTACAAACTTACAATTAACAGAGAAGTAAGTTCTGGAGATCTAACCAGCAGTGATTACAGTCAACAATATTGTATGTTTGGGACTCCCCTGGTGGTCCAGGGATTAAGAATCCACCTTTTATGCAGGGGACGGAGACAATCCCTGCAGGGTCAGGGAACTAAGATCCCACATGTCATGTCCGGGGCAACTAAGCCCACACCACAACTAGAGAAGCCTGCAAGCTGCAACAAAGAGCCTGCATGCCACAGCTAAGACTCAACAGCAGCCAAAAATAAATTAATTAGTTAAAAAAATACTGTATGGTAAACTTCAAAGTTGCTAATAGACTAAATCTCAGCTGTTCTCAACACAAAAAAGAAATAACTATGTAACATGCATGATAAAGGTATTAACTAATGTTACTACAGTAATCATATTACAGTATATAAATGTTATCAAACCAACAGTGGTTGTTATACCTTAAATTTACACAGTGTATCTCAATATTTTTAAGCCTAAAAAAAAATAGTTAAGGAACTCAAAGAACAAAAGCAAGGAACAACAAATTTAGAAGACAGCTGAAAACAAGTAAAGTGTTTATGTTTTTCTATCTAATCTAAAATGACTAATAAATTCTAAATGTCCCTGTAATTGGCTAGGAGTCATCCTCGCATGATAGATCAGTAGATTTGCTCTGAAGAATAACGAATAAATTTTGATGCTTTCTGATTAAATAAGCAGAATACAAGTCTTTCATGCACCAAATAAAATTACTGTATCTTTTGATCCTAGTCAGCATTAAAAGTAAACAACTATACAAAATTACAACTGCTGTCCCAGACATATTGCTGGAAGTCCACTAAAAAAGGTACAGCCAAGCCCTTCAAAGGTCCACTTCTAATTCAGTGAGAGGAAAGTAAACCCGTCAAACTAGCACCAAAATCCAGAGGAAAGTTTTCAGCTACTATAGTAATCTTAAAACAGACAGTAACTTAAGACACAGACAGATTGATACACGTAGACACACACACATACTCTATTGTATTAATGATAACCACTTTGATAAGGTAATTTTCATACACTGCCAATGAATAGAGTTCATACTAAGAAACGAATAAGGATCTAGAAGGCAAACTGTGATAGTTAATGGAGATGACATAGTCAGAAACCAGGAAAATTATAGTCTACAAAAATGATCCCTAAATCTACTGTCTCTAAGCAGTAAGGTCACAAAAAAGTATCAAATATCAATTTTCAGTGTTATAAATATTAGTATATATGGCTGATAAATATAATAGAGGTCAAATACAAATTTACCAAATAGATTTCAACTACTCCATACTTCTTTCAAAAGAAATACTGTCCTGTTATGAATGTTAACTAAACACTTTATTATAATATATGGAATGCTAAAAATGTACACAAAATCTTTCCTGAGACAAGGCACAATATCAACACCATTAACCTGCATATGTATTTATTCAAGATAAGAAGCATTTAGTTTCCAAAAGGTAAACTATGGCCTTATCAGTTATGTCTCTCAATGCAAACACCAAATATGAGCTACAGAACCAGGTCAGAGGCTGTATGGATCTGTTTCTGCAAACATGAAAGAAGGAAGAAGAAATCATCGACATTGTTATAAAAGCTGTATTATAACTTGTTCAAGTAAAGATGAATGCTATGAAGCATTCAAAATGGTTCTTAAATATCAATGAATATTCTGAATAAATATGAAGTTACTAAGTATTTTATCACTAACATTTATTGAATACTCAAATAGGTACTGCATGCTTTATAAGCATTATCTCTAATTCTCAATGTTTTATTTCTCAAGCTGAACAGTAGGTACACAATTTCCACCATATTATTCTTTATTCAGATATCAGAAACATCTATTATACTTTTCTTTTTTAAAAAAAAAGTGAGGGGGACCGGGATGGGGAATACATGTAAATCCATGGCTAATTCATTTCAATGTATGACAAAAACCACTGCAATGTTGTAAAGTAATTAGCCTCCAACAAATAAAAATAAAAAATAAATTAAAAAAAAAAAAAGTGAAAAAGTAAAGCTCCAAAATGCTGAACTACTTAGCTTGCCCACAGTACCTAGGAAGTTTACCCAGCACAGGTAAACTGGAACTTAGGTCTGCTGTATTATGAATTCTAAGCACTTCCGAGTTCAAAGCTCTGCCCCTCAGAAACAAAATTCACAGTAATAAAAAAAAATTCACAGTAATGACTACAGACACCTCATTCACAAACCACTTTCCATGAAGAGATATGTGTAGCACCTTAGAACTAAAACTAAATGAAACAAACACACACTAGGGTAATTATAATTTGTAGATGGTAACATCAGAGTATTAATCAAGAAATTAGCACATTAAAAAAAGAAATCAGCATATAATAATCACAGTTTGGCCATATGAGCATGTTAAAGGTTTTAGACAGCAATGGTATGTATCAATAACTAAATGAAAGTGCTCATCAATGGTGGTCAAAGTAAGATATAGAAAGAGAGATGAAACACAGACATAGCCAGGTTCACTTGTCTCCCAGTACCACTGAACATAGAGGATTCCTCACCCAATTAGGACCTGAACATCCAGTTCATTCGGTCAGTATACTGCCTTAGCAGAACACACAGGAACATCTAGTTCCTTTGTTCTGACTCTACACTTACTAAGCTAGCTTCTGATTATAATTTACCTTCCCATGTATTTAACCTACAGACCATTAGAGCATATGGCTGAACAACTATATCAGGTAAAATGAATTCATTAATTCATTCTACATTAATAAATTTCTGTCCTATATCTAGGCACTTGAGTTAGCACTAGTCAGTCTCCTCAACGTGTCTAACCACTTCTGGACACTGACAAAAGGTGAAGGGCAACCCAACCATGAAACAGTTCCTCAGAATCCCCAAGCCAGAGAATGTCCTTAAATGACACCATTAACTAGTACCCCTTGAGCTTCAGCAGTTAGTTTAATGTTAAGAACCTTATTTTACAGGAATGATGATTTCTCAGTAGAGTTTCTGATGCAGGTCTTGATGTCAAAAATTAAGTTCTAACTCATTCGGAAGAGGGAATCTTAAAGCGTCCATTTAATAAATCATTTCTTTTTTTTTCATTTATTTTTATTAGTTGGAGGCTAATTACTTTACAATATTGTAGTGGTTTTTGTCATACATTGACATGAATCAGCTATGGATTTGCATGTATTCCCCATCCCAATCCCCCCTCCCACCCCCCTCTCCACCCGATCCCTCTGGGTCTTCCAATCATTTCTTATAAAATGGCTGAAAACATGAAAGAGTGATCTGTTCAGATAACTAATGAGGAGGAAATTCTTAAATCATCTATATAAGTGTTAAATGCAGGTACTTATATATCTGATGCTAGGAACCTGATGCTGGGAAAGATTGAAGGCAGGAAAAGAAGGGGACAACAGAGGATGAGATGGCTGGATGGCATCACTGACTCAATGGACAGGAGTTTGAGCAAGCTCCAGGAGCTGGTGATAGACAGGGAAGCCTGGCATGCTGCAGTCCATGGGGCCACAGAGTCGGACACGACTGAGCCACTGAACTGACAAGTGTTATATATATACAATTGATAGAATATAAATTCCTGCTCTATCCCTTTGGGTACGTTACTTAATGTATCTAAACCTCACTTCTATGACATGAAAAGTAATCATTCCTACCTCTTTTAACTATTGCAAGATTAAATAAAATACTCAAATTAAGTACCTGCATAAATGCTCAATTAACATATTAATTTTGATAAATGCAAAAGTGTACAATACCATTATTAATAACTTAACATACACTAAAGTTCCTCAAACCACAAATTTGCTGATTGTTGGGTTTTCAGAAACTTAACACTGTTATACATAGGAAGAGTCCACATAAAACTAAAAGGTAGTTCCAATTGATAAATGTAGAAGGAGAGTGGAAAATAGAAAATCACTATTAGAACACCAGAGTTAACACTTATTACAGGCAAAATACACTAATGGATGCCAAAATAATAAGGGAAAGTTTGAGGAGAAACAGATATTTGCATAGGATCAAAGTATCTACTCCTAAGATATTTATTTATTAATATCTACAAAGGGAAAATATTAATTTATAATAGATAATACCTATCAGACATCACCCTAATTGAATGATGAAAGTTATCATAACCAGTAATCCATACACCATATACCCCCTGCTATGATGCACTGAAAATGGAGCATCATTTCTATGGTATTCTTGCCAAAACTCATAAGCCTAAAGCTAATCATGTAAAAACATAAGACAAACGCAAATTAAGGAACACTCTTCCCTGATGGCTCAGATGGTGAAGAATCTGCCTGCAATGCAGGAGACACAGGTTCAATCCCTGGGTTGGGAAGATCCCCTGGAGAAGGGAATGGCTACCCACTCTAGTATTCTTGCCTGGAGAATTCCATGAACAGAGGAGCCTGGCAGGCTACAGTCCATGGGGTTGCAAAGAGTTGGACACAACTGAGTGACTAACATTTTCACTTTCTACAAACTAACTGAGCAATACTCATTAAATGTTTAAGATCTTGAAAAAAACAAAAAGTTCAAAATCATGAAAAACATGGAAAGATTAAAGAATTGTCACAGATTAGAAGAGACTAAACATCTATTTCTGCTTTATTGACTATGCCAAAGCCTTTGACTGTGTGGATCAAAATAAACTGTGGAAAATTCTGAAAGAGATGGGAATACCAGACCACCTGACCTGCCTCTTGAGAAACCTGTATGCAAGTCAGGAAGCAACAGCTAGAACTGGACATGGAACAACAGACTGGTTTGAAATAGGAAAAGGAATATTTCAATGCTGTATATTGTCACTGTGCTTATTTAACTTATATGCAGAGTACATCATGAGAAACACTGGGCTGGAGGAAGCACAGGCTGGAATCAAGATTGCTGGGAGAAATATCAATTATCTCAGATATGCAGATGACACCACCCTTATGGCAGAAAGTGAAGAGGAACTAAAGAGCCTCTTGATAAAAGTGAAAGAGGAGAGTGAAAAAGTTGGCTTAAAGCTCAATATTCAGAAAAGATCATGGCATCTGGTCCCATCACTTCATGGCAAATAGATGGAGAAACAGTGGAAACAGTGGCAGACTTTATTTTTGGGGGCTCCAAAATCACTGCAGATAATGACTGCAGCCATGAAATTAAAAGATGCTTGCTCCTTGGAAGAAAAGTTATGACAACCTAGGCAGCATATTAAAAAGCAGATACATTACTTTGTCAACAAAGGTCTGTCTAGTCAAGGCTATGTTTTTTCCAGTAGTCATGTATGGATGTGAGAGTTGGACTATAAAGAAAGCTGAGCACCTAAGAATTGATGCTTTTGAACTGTGGTGTTGGAGAAGACTCTTGAGAGTCCCTTGGACTCTCAAGATCCAACCAGTCCATCTTAAAGGAAATCAGTCCTGAATGTTCATTGGAAGGACTGATGTTGAAGCTGAAACTCCAATACTTTGGCCACCTGATGTGAAGAGCTGACTCATTTGAAAAGATCCTGATGCTGGGAAAGACTGAGGGCAGGAGAAGGGGACAACAGAGGATGAGATGGTTAGATGGCATCACCGACTCAATGGACATGAGTTTGAGTAAACTCCAGGAGTTGGTGATGGACAGGGAGGCCTGGCGTGCTGCAGTCCATGGGGTCACAAAGAGTCAGACACGACTGAGTGACTGAACTGAACTGAGAAGAGACTAAAGGGACATAACAACTACATACAATGTGGGATCCTGATCTGGAAAAAAAGAACACCAGAAGGAAAACTGGTGAAATCCAAACAAGTTTTATACTTTAGTTAATAGTACTGAACTAATAATAATTTCCTAAAGTTTTGATAACTGTTCTCTGGTTGAAATATTAGCATAAGAAGAAACTGAGTGAAGGACATACAGGAATTTCTATATCATCTTTGCAACTATTCTGTTAATAGCAAATTATCTCAAAATAAAAAAGAAAACTAATTGGTAAAGGAAAAACTAATTGGTAAACAGTAAAAGTAATCAATCAACAGTACCCCTGTTGCTTGCTATTTCCAAACCTATCACTTCTTTCAAACAAATCTATATTTAACAGCTCTTTCATCTTTTCACTAATTCCAATCTCCAAGCCTTCTTCTTACTGACTATAATTCCCTCAACTATAAGCTTTTATGAAAATGGAGCCTGAATCTGCTTTTTCTCCCCATTATGTCCCTAGCACTTAGCACAACTCTGATACATTGTAGGTACTGAGCATTTACTTGCTGAATGAATGAACAATGAATGAATGACAGCTGTTTGCTCTGTATTCATTTCCTATTGCTGCTATAACAAATTACTACAAATTTAGTGGCTTAAAACAACACAAATTTTTATCTTCCAGTTGTGGAGATCAAAAGTCCAAATGAGTCTCACTCAATTAGAATCAAGGTGTTGGCAAGGCTGTGTTCCTTCTGTATCCTCTAGAAGAAACTGCTTGCCTCTCCCAGCTTTCAGAGACTGCCCACATTCCCATCACTCCAACCTCAGCTTCCATTGTCATACCTCCTTCTGACTAATGACCATCCTTCTTCTCAAAAGCACCCTTGTGATTATACTGGGCCCACCCAGATATTCCAGGATAATCTACCTATCAGAAGATCTTTAATTTAGTCGTACCTGCAAAATCCATTAGGTAACATTTGTAGGGATTCTCAGGTAGCTCAGTGGTAAAGAATCTGCCTGCCAATGCAGAAAGAGACAGGTTTGATCCCTGGGTTGGGAAGATTCCCTGGAGAAGGAAATGGCAATCCACTCCAGTACAAGTAAACTTACAAACAATGTGGAAAAAGTAAAATTCTTGTTTCTACAGAGGAGGAAATGGAATACATCAGATTATTTTTATGGCATTTAGTGCTCTCATGTTCATTTAGATCCTGTCTACCTTCCACAACACTGAAAGGCTTCTCCTCTCCATCCTTCTGTGTGTCCTTTTATATGGCTACTTCACAGCCATAACTGTCTACTCTCCGAATTAGTTTGCCAACTTTACTTTAGTTCAGTATTTTTGGAAAATATTACAGTTGCATATTCCCTCCTCTCCCTCAAAGTTCTTCAAAGTTAGAGAATGCCTTATACTGCTTTTGAACAATCCCAAGACTCTCTAGAACAGTGCTCTTCTTAGACTAGAAATCCATTAAATGCTGTTGTTAGGGAGCTAAGAACCTATTGTGTTTTTAATACTTCGGAAAAATGAGATCCCTTTGCCTCCCTTGGTAACACATACCAAGGTCTATCAGGAAATTTGATTGGGAAATCCCATGGACAGAGGAGCCTGGCAGGTTACATTCCATGGGGTCACAAAAGAGTCAGAAACAACTTAGTAACTAAACCACCACCACCAATATATTTATAGGTTCTAGGGAATAGGACATGGACATCTTTGGGGTGTACAACTATATGTATCAATTTGTTATCTATCAAGCAGATAGTTACCTCAAAACTAACTAACTCATTGAACTGGGAAATTAACTATATTTCTCAGACCAAGTCTGTCTCCTGGCACTCTCACCCTCTGCCATTTCATGAAAACATCTGCCTTTGGTTTATAGCTTTTTTTTTCCAAGTCTTTATTAAATTTGTTACAATATTGCTTCTGTTTCATGTTTTGGTTTTTTGGCCATGAAGCATGTGGGATCTTAGCTCCCTGACCAAGGATTGAACCTGCACCCCTGCACTGGAAGGAAAGTCTTAACTACTGGACTGCCAGGGAAATCAGAGCATTAACTATATTTAAGTAAGTTGTATTCTCCCTCCCTTCAATGTAATTATTCTTTGCCTATGACAGTATTCCACTTTGAGGGCTGAGTCTGATGAAAACAGTGGGAAATTAAAATAACACTATTCAGGGTATGCTTATATGTAACGAGGCATCTTCCTGATAGCTCTAACAGAATCTAGAAACACTTTCAAAAGGGGCATAACAAAAATACTTTAAGAGCAAAAGTATCCCAGTGTGAATACTTTGGACAACAATATTTATTCAGAAACAAATTCTAGCATGTATTTTTAAATTACCTTTTCCTTTACTGGAAATTCAGCTATTTTCACACTATTTTTTAATTTCACAATTAAATGTAGGGCTGCCTAAAAATATACTTCTCTCCAAAGTGTTTTTGATAAATGAAAATAAAACAGAAACAAGTTTCTCCAAAATTTTTATAGATACTCCAGGCATGGAAGTACAGATCTTTAAACTGTTACTTCTACTGCATTGCTTGGAATATATTCACTACTATAATCAAAGTGTATTAGAATGCTCACTCAACATGTCAACCTACTATAATCAACTTTGTCTTTTTTCTAATCTTTCTCTTCAGTGGCATTTTTAATTCAGTTCAGAGACTATAGCTGACTTGTTAGAGGTCTAGTTGTTAGAGCTATTTAAAGATGGCCTGTTTAATTACCTTGAAAAGCACATAATCACAGAATTGATCCCACAGTGAAGCTTATTACAAGCAAATATATTTAGAAACAGTCAAATAACAAAATTCACATATCTATGTGATTCCTCTGATTGGAAAATAGCCCCATTATATGAAAACTCAGTTCCATCAAGAAAACAAATGACATACTAGTGAAAGTAAAGCAGAAACTGCTTGTCTTCCCATGTATAAAAGCAAAGTGCTACTGATTTTTCAAGCTGCCAGTGGAGGAGAAAACTATTACATACCCGTATGACCGACTCCTCCTAAAAGTTACTAAACAGGCCTTTTAGTAACATATGACCAGGTCTTTCAACATCATGAACTAAAGTCTTCTATATAAAACATATGACTGACAGCCCTCACTCACAGTAAATTACCAATTTATCAAGTAATTACCAAGTAATCTACAAATTCTTTACAAAAAAAAAAATAGATCAAAGTCCACTAATGCATTAAAAAATCAAATTATGGAAGAGAAAAAAATAAATCAAATTATGGAAACCATAAAATACGACAAACTGTTGGAATGCAGGTATTTATGGCCAAATCTTAAATCTGACGCACATCATCAAAGGTTTGTCTGTTTTTAACATCCTCAAAGTCAAACATCAGCAGTACAATCTATCCTGATTCTTGCACTGCCCTAAAGTCAATGTATTCTAAATAAATGGCTGTAAGGCTTTTAAGAATTGCTGGACAAGGCTCAAGTATCTACCAAGAAAAAGGTATAAAAGTCTTTTCTGAGCTATGAATTTCAAATCAAACATACAAAAGTAAAATTTTAAAAAGGAAAAGAACTGCCATATTTCAGGTTGGAAGATTAAGAGGTGGTATGTATACAACAAAAATATAGCTTACATATTTTAATGTTAATAAATAGAAAATACATATCAAGTTGATAAAAGTATAGACACACAAATTTTATATATTATACATACACACCTATATAAACAAAGGTTGGGAAAGAATCTAGAATAATTTAAACTGTTCACTGGGATATTTTTCAACAAACTTGTTTAATTATGTAATAAAGAGTAAGATTTTACTGAAAAAAATATGAGAAATTGTACATTACAAATTACATAGTACTTACAGGAAAGCAATTAAAAGATGATGTCCTTATTATCTTCCTGGGATTCTAAATAAGTTTGTTGCTGCTGTTTTCGGTCATCAAGTCATGTCCAACACTTTTGCAACCCCATGAACCATAGCCCACCAGGCTCCTCTGTCCACAGGATTTCCCAGGAAAGAATACTGGAGTGGGTTGACATTTCCTTCTCAGGGATCTTCCTGACCCAGGGATCGAATCCATGTCTCCTGCATTGGCAGGTGGATTCTTTACCACTGACTCACCAGGGATGTGCTCTAAATAAGTTAGTTTTTCCTAATTCCAAATATGCAAAAAATGACATGATATCTAAAAACAGTATCAACTAAGTCTACTAATTTCGACATTCCTTTCAGAATGTGCTTAGTCGTTCAGTTATGTTCAATTCTTTGCAACCCCATTGACGGTAGCCCACCAGGCTCCTTTGTCCACGGAATTTTCCAGGCAAGAATACTGGAGTGGGTTGCCATTTCCTTCTCCAGGGGATCTTCCCCACCCAGGGATGGAACCCAAGTTTCCTGCATTGGCAGGTGGATTCTTTACCATTAGTGCCACCTGGGAAGCCCAATTCAGAAAAGAAACCTTCAGTTGTTGTTCTTTGTGTAAATTAAAATATACTTTACACTTTAGGACTTCCCTGGTAGCACAGTGGATAAGAATTCCGCCTGCCAATGCAGGGACACGGATTTGATCCCTGGTCCAGGAAGATTCCACATGCTATGGAGCAACTAAGCCCATACTCCACAAGTACTGAGTCCAAGCTCTAAAACCTACAAGATGCAACTACTGAGCCTATGTGCCGCAACTACTGAAGCCTGCATGCCTAGAGCCTATGCTCCACAACAAGAGAAGCCACCACAATGAGAAGCCCACACACCACAACGAAGAGTAGCCCCTGCTCACTGCAACTAGAGAAAGCCTGCACAAAGCAATGAAGACCCAGGGCAGCTCCCCAAAAATGTACTTTATCTTTGTAAATTAAAATTTACACTTGCTCCCCATGACAGATCCACAAATCTGGCTATATATCCAATTACCCGGAGAACTTTTAAAAGTAAGTTCCTGGGGGAAATTCCCTGGTGGTTCAGTGGTTAGGACTCCATGCTTCCACTGCAGGGGCCACAGGTTTGATCCCTGGTTGGGGAACTAAGATCCCTCAAGCTACACAGCACAAACAAAAAGTAATAATAATAAAACTGCATTTAAAACATAAATAAATAATAAAAGTTCCTGAG
Source organism: Odocoileus virginianus (assembly GCF_023699985.2). NCBI lineage: Eukaryota > Metazoa > Chordata > Mammalia > Artiodactyla > Cervidae > Odocoileus > Odocoileus virginianus. The sequence continues at coordinate 1,344,195 of NW_027224276.1, forward strand.
TCTTATCTCTTGGAGATTCTGATTTAGAAAGTCTGCAGTGGATGCCATGAATCAGTAATATGTGATATAATATTATATAAAGCTCATGTTGGTATATTAAGGGAATTCCTCCTGTGATTCAGCTGGCTCTTGGAATTGATCCCTTATTTCAGTGCTTTTCAAGCTCTACTGTGCATAAAAATCACCTGCAGATGTTACTAAGAGGTAGATTCTGATTCAATAGGTCTGGGGTCCTGGGGACCTGAAACTCTAAGTTACCAGGTGATATCCATGCTGCTGGTCCATGGAGTACACTTGGAGTAGTAAGACCTTATAGGATCTTTCAGTCTTTCCACAGGTGAATAATAAAAGGTATTCCCATATGCAGTTATTATTACTGAAATATTTTTAAGTTTTACAGAAACATTCTTTAGCATAGCTAGAGTATACAACTTGCAAAATATTTGATTATCTTTACTATGTGTCCTACTACCAAGTGAATGGAAATTATCTCCCCCATTTACAAACAGAATAACACTAAAAGATGAGTGTTACTGCAGTCAAAAGATATAAACTTCCATTTATAAGATAAATAAGTACTAGAAACATAATGTACAACAAGATAAAGATAACACTATTGTATGTTATCCATAGAAATGGTTAAGGGAGTAAATCCTAGGCGTTCTCATCACAAGGAAAAAAATTTTTCTATTTAATTTTGTATCTGAGACGATGTTCACTAAACTCACTGCCCTATTCATTTCATGATGTATCTTAGTCCAATCATTATACTGTACACTTTAAACTTACACAGTGTTCTATGTCAATTATATCTCAATAAAATTAGAAGAAAAAAATAAATAACAATAACAACAACAAAGGACCAGACAATAAGTATTTTACATCTTGTAGGTCCCTACCCCCAAAAAAGATGAATGTTACTGAAATCACAATGCAGAGATTAAATTAAAATTTACATAACTTCATTCACACACACACACACATATATATATATATGCAAAAATATTTTTCATGACCATGTTTATAACAGTAAAATACTGGAGAAAATCTAGAAGTCCAACAATAGAGGACTGATTAAATATCTTATAAAGGCATCTATCAAAAATAGTGATGTAAATGTACAACTACCAGTAATGAAAAGATGTTCATGATTAAGTTTAAAAACAAAGTTTTGTCCAAACCTTATAGTATGGTTCCATGGGGGTGCATACAGTCACATATACATTTATTCAAAAGAAAGAGTCCATAAAGATATATACTAACATGGTTAAAGCATCCTCAAAGAATTATAATTTCAGGTGATCTTAATGTTTGTTTACTTGGAGGATCCAATATTCCTACTATGACACAGAATTTATAATAAAATTCTTAAAGGGTAAAAAGGGGTGAGAAGAAAACCAAGCAAACCCCGCATAGCACATGCACACACCTTTCAAGAACTACTCTAATGGCTTGACTCCAAACAGTCATCAAGGGACTTCCTATATTCAAAGCACTTTGAAAGCTTGTTAAAAATGTAGTCTTGCATCCCACCCCAGATTTACTGAATCTCTGACGATAGTCTCCTAAATCTGCATACAAAGCAAACAGTGACTCTTAAACACAGTCAAGTTTGGAAACAAAAAGATTCCTAGAAATGCAGGGACCAAGACTAAATTTCAACCTATCTAAATGGCAAACTATAGCAAATTCAGAATGGGTGAAATCATGATACATACCTATACACCCACACACAGCAACCACTGGAATATGAACAACAAAAACCTGTATTTAGCAACTAGCTTTATTTAATCTTAATTTTAAGCATCTCTTATGAACACTGACCATTTCCCATGAGCTGACTGAGGTCACAAAGGTTTTCCTTATGTTTGATATACATCTCTCTGAAGCTATTCCTATTATAACCTTTTCTATGATGTTCTGTCTCCATTTACTCCTTCATTAGTTAAAAGTACCATATAGACAATTACTATGGAACCAAATATCTAGATAATTCAACCATTCTTCTGATGCTTTCACTTCTCCTTCCTGAACAACATTCCAGTTGACCTATCCCAGTAGATTCTGGTGATTATTTCATCCAAAGATCCTCTCTGAGGCAAACTCAAAGGCATGGAGAGGAATTTATACTACTAGAAGCCCTCAAAGAAGCAAGGAAAGCATTTCCTGTTCTGAAAAACAGCACATGAACCCCAAAAAGTCTGTTGACAGAAATGGAAAATATCATACTGAATATATCCCTAAAATATCAACTCACAAGGCATACATTTACTAAAAGCTTTCAAAATAAGACATTAAGAGTTTTGAGAATTTTCTAAGGTTAACAAATTAGAATCATTTCCCCAAAGAAAGCCAGGACAGACTGTCCCCCCTTTAAAACAGAGAGGAAAACAGTAGGGAAAGAAAAGTTTGGCATGAGCTAAAAGGATTTAAGAATAATTTCAGGGATGTGGGGACAAGTCCTTCATTTTATTTTAATCCATGATACATTTTAATCCTGGATCACTCAGAAGTCCAGGCCAGCTGAAACTGGAATTTATTAAAACCAAGAAGATTATATACCCACCTGCAGCTCACACCAAGCAACCTCAACCCATGTTTCAGTGTCCAGTCCTTTATATACTGTTTTAAATGCTCCTCTTCCCAGTTCTATGTCAAATTTCAGGAACCTGCCACTAGGAGAAGTAGCTACAGCCTTCATTTCTGCTTCTTCTTCCATCTCCTTTTCATTTTTCTCCTTGAAATAATCTTTTGAGGATTCTGACGTTCCCTTTGAACATTGCTCATATTTAACTTCTTGTCCTCCTCTTAGCACATTTGTAGGAAGCTTTTCTACTCTTGGAACATTTGTTGCAGTCTTTATTCTCTCATCTTTGGAGGAAGATTCAGCAACTTTGTCATCTTCTGTCATCTCAACACTCTTTCGAAAGAATCTTTTCTTTTCTATAGTTTCTCCAGAAGCAGAGAAGGTATTGCTTTTCTCCTTTAGTCTAGCTTCCACTGTCAAAGTTGCTGCAACCTGAGGAACTCTGTTTTCCAATGAAACTCCATCAGGTTTCTCAGAATCTTCTGTGCTAGCTGGCTCCCCTGAATCAGTATCCATTGTAATTAAGGTTGGCACTAAAATTTTTCCTGTTCCACTCTTCAGTCCAGTTCCATCTCAGGTATCAGAATTATCAGGATGGACTTCCTTTTATGTGGTCATATATTTCCATAGCAACCTGAAGGGAGGAAAGAAGGATATATTAAAATCACCCCACAAAGGAAATCATTAAGGAGAAAAATCACCTGACTGTTTAATCCCTTTTTTCTTAATAAGAAATTTGTTCTTTTTCTGTCCAGTCTTAGCAACCAGCAGGCTCCAGGGACTATGTCTTATCTTGTTTACCATTGCAGTCCTCAGTGCCTAGCAGACTACTTGGCATACAGCTCAACAAGTCTTCATACTGCATGAACATTGTTTATAAACCTAGTTCTCAGCACCTTCTATGAATCTATCATATTTAAAGCAAGTATCCAAACCCTGAATTTGCTTAGCTACAAGGCAGTACACAAAATAGGCTTCTCTGGTGGCTCAGATGGCAAAGAATCTGCCTGCAATGCAGGGGACCATGGTTCAATCCCTGGCTCAGGAAAATCCCCTGGAGAAGGGAAATGGCAACCCACTCCAGCATTCTTGCCTAGAGAATTCCATAGACAGAGAAGCCTGGCGGGCTACAGTCCATGGGGTCACAAAGAGTCAGACACGGCTAAACATGCACACACACATAACACGTACAATAAGCAAAAAATAGCACATAATTTCTCAGTAGGTGGTTTTTGTCTAAAATTCTGGAACTAATCCATAGATTTTTTTATTGTGGCAAAATTTAATCACTGTTAAGTGTACAATTCAGTGGCATTAAATACTCTGACAATGCTGTGCAATCATCACTACTATCCATTTCCAAAACGTTTCCATCCTTCCAAACTGAAATCTTTAAAACAGTAACTCCTCATCACCTCAGACCCTGGTAGTCTCTATTCTATTTTAGGTCCTTGTGAATTTGTTTGTTCTAGGTGCTTCATGTAAGGACTCATACAATATTTGTCCTTTTGTGTCTGGCTTATTTCACTTGGCATAATATTCTCAAGTTTCGTGTGTGTGTGTGTGTGTGTGTGTGTGTAAATATAGCATGTATCAGAATTTCATTCATTTTTAAGCCTGAATAATAATAGTCTATTGTATGTATATAACACATTTTGTTTATCCATTCATCTAATCAGTGGATTGTTTCCACCTTTTAACTATTGTGAATAATGCTACCATGAACATCCAACAGTAGTTTTGAATAATGCAAATATTATACTTGTTCATTGAGCTTGCCTTCATATTTCAATAGGAAGATTTTAACTACTATCAAATATTAACACATTATATTATTTAAAAACGGCAAGAAAGACTTAAATATGTATCCTCTTGAACCAGCAATTCCATTCATAGGAACTTGTCATAGAAAACAGTCAAGAATCTGTGCAAAGATTTAACTGTAAAGACATTCATTATAGCATTTATAATTTGGAAAAACTATAACTAAATATAAACATAACAGGGGTTTAATTAAGTATCTCAAAATGAGATAGGATACAGCATTTTAAAAACACTGTAGTAGTGAGATGAAAAGACATTTCCCATATGTTATATGGTTAAATGAAAAAAGAAATATATACAACAAACTTTCATTATACACACACACACTCGATGTTAACTCTGAATGGTGGAATTATGGACTTTTTTTCTTTCTGCTTTTCTGTATTTTCTAAAATTTTCCACAAAGAACATGTGGAAATATGTGTAACATATAAAGAAAAACTGTTTAAAAGGTTTTTCAAATGAATGGTCAAACCAATAAGAAAAATCTTTTCTTCTCACCATAAACATACATCACAAAGTTAAACATGTATATTTGTTATGATATTATATAGCCTAGAAGGCAGAATTTGTCATGTCAAACCAAAAATAAACAATAAAAAATTTGAAAAACAACTCTAAACTAAAACAAACAAAATTGGGTGAAATATCCTAAACTGTTCTATACATTCAACACAATTCCTATCAAAATTTCAGTTGGTTTCTTAGAAGAAATTAACAAGCTGATCCTAAAATTCATACAAAACTTCAAGAGACCCAGAATAGCTAAGTCCAGGCAAACCTAAAAAAGAACAGAGCTAATGGACTCAACCTTTCCAATTTTAAAACCTACTATATAAAGCTACAGTATTAAGACAGTGTGGTACTGGTGTTAGGATAGATGGATAAATAGATGGAATAAAAATACAGAGTCCAGAAATAAACACATATATTTGTGGTTGACTGATTTCCCACAAGGATGCCAAGACAATTCAATGGGGAAAGAATTGTCTTTTCAACAAATGGTGCTAGGACAACTGGATGTCTACATACACAAGAATGAAGTTGGACTCTTGGGAGTCCAGGTTAAGTATGCTTCCTGGAAAAGATGCCTGAACTGAGTCTCTAAGAAAGAAAATTAGCTCATCCAAGCAGAGGGAAGATGACAAGCAAAGTCATGAAATAGCAGAACAAGTATATAAACAATTCACTAACAATACTAGACCTGGTGGCTCAGACAGTAAAGAATCCATCTGCAATGCGGGAGACCTGGGTTCGATCCCTGGGTTGGGAAGATCCCCTGGAGGAGGGCATGGAACCCACTCCAGTATTCTTGCCTGGAGAACCCCCATGGACAGAGGAGTCTGGTAGGCTACAGTCCATGAGGTGACAAAGAGTTGGACACAACTGAACGACAAAGTACAGCAATACTAGAAGCAGGAAGATGAGGACAGAGACAGATAGTCACCAAGGATTTCTACGACATACAATGTAAAACAAGGATATCAGTTAGAGAGCTACTGTAATAATCCAGGGAAGAGTTGCTGACGTTTGAGTGAAAATAGTGTCAAGAGGCAAGATATATTAACGAAGTACTAAATACAAGATTTACTATCTGAATGAATATGATTGTGAAGGAACAGGAAGAGTCTACGCTAACTCCTAGAAATTTGCCTATCAGATGACACAGCTAGGACAGAGCTAAGAAACTAATAGCTCAGGATGTACTACATAAGGTTAGACTGCAAAATCAATAGACTTTGAAAGTCAGTAAGACCAGTATTACCTGCAAGTGGGAAAAGGTAACTAACAATGCCTCATTTAGGTAGAGATTTATTTAACTTATTTTTAGACTTGGAAAAAGGCATGCAAGAATATACAAAGAATCTAGTATACCCTTCACTCACACCCCCAAATGTTAACATTTTAGATTGGACATTCTTAAGAATAACTCTATCCACTTCACCTAACTAAAGGTAACTTATTCAGAAACTTCAAAAGCAAAGATCCATAAGTAAGACAAAAGGACTGCTGCTGCTGCTAAGCAGACAAAAACAGGTTAAAAAAAAAAAAAAAGATTTTAAATTGGAAAAGCCTTCAAGTTTTTTTAACTGCAGAACCTCTTTTTAAAAAAAATATGAAATTTTACTCAGAACCCTAATATAAAAATAGAGGGGCAAGTAGTGCTGCCCTGGTATAATAACTATAGTTATAATGTCTGGTCACCTGGTTTCCCAAACTATGGAATAAGAAGCAGCAAAAAAGAGAGATGAGGAAATGAGTGTTCCTTTAGCCTTAAAAACCAACCCCCAAGACAAAAATATTACTAAAAACAAAGAACACTTTATAAGTATGGAAAGATTAATTCATCGGGACAATGTAACAATTATAAACATATACACATCTAACAACAGAAGCCCAAAATATATTAAATAAAAACTGACAAAACCAAAGAGAGAAATAATTCGGTAGTAATAGTAGGAGATTTTAATACCCTATTCTCACTACTGGGGAGATAAACTAGATATAAAATAAGCAAGAATCTGGAAAACTTGACCAATACCATCAATCAACTTGAACTAACTGCCATCTGTAGAACACTCCACCCAGCAAGAACAAAATCACATTCCTTTCAAGCACACATGGAAAAATCATAGTACAGATCATGTACTATGCAATAAATCTCAAAAATTTTAAAAAGAATTGAAACCAAAGTATACTCTCCTACCACAAAAGAATTAAATTAGAAATGAACAGAATAAGTGTATATAGATCAGTGGAATAGAAATGAGAGTCTGATCAACTGATTTTCAATGGAGAGGTCAAGACAATTCAATGGGAAAAGAAGAGTCTTTCAAAACATGTATTGGGACAATTGGATATCCACATACAAAAGAATGAAGTTGGACTCTTAACCTCACACCATACAAGAAATGAACTCAAAGTGGAATGTGGACCTAAATATAAGAGCCAAAACTACAAAACTCTCAGAAGAAAACATTAAATTCTAGGGACTCTGGGTTATGCAATAAAATCATGAAATCACTGTACCAAGGTACAAGTGATAAAAAAAAATACAAGTGATCAAAGAAAATTGAGAAGGTGGACCTTATCAAAATTTAAAACTTTTGTGCTTCAAAGGATGCCATCAAGAAAGTGAAAGGGCTGGGAGAAAATATGTGCAAATCATATATCTGATAAGGTATTCAGAATATACAAAGAATTCTGACAACTCAATAATGAAAAGATAAATAATCCAATGGGCTAAAGATTAGAATAGGCCTTTCTCTAAAGAAGATACATTAATATAAATGGTCAATAAACATATGAAAAGATGTTCCACGTAGTTACTCATTAGAGAAATACAAATAAAAATCACAATCAAATACTATTCCATACCCATGATGATTACAATAAAAAAGACAAGATATAACAAGTGTTGGTAGGGATATAGAGAAAAGAGACCCCTAATACACTGCTGGTGGGAAAGTAAAATGGAACAGTCTGGCAGTTCTTCAACAAGTTAAACACAGAGTTACTATATGAATACTGTCTACCCAAGAGAAATGAAAACTTATGTCCACATAAAAACTTATACACAAGTGTTCACAGCAGCACTATTCACAATAGCTGAAAGGTGGAAACAACCCAAATGTCTAATAACAGCTTAATAAACAAAAAATGTGTTATATTCATGCAATGCAATATTATTCGGCAATAAAAAGAAATGAGGTATTGATACATGCAACAGTAAGGATGAACCTTGATAATATCATGCTAGGTGAATGAAGCCAGAGGAAAGACCACATACTGCATGGTTACATTTATATGCATTGTCTAGAAAATGCAAATCTACAGAGACAGAAAATAGATTACTTGCTGCCTTAGGCTGGGGCACAGGAACTGGACTGACTGAAAACTAGCACAAGAAAACTTTCGGGGGTGATGAAAATGTTTTAAAATTAGATTGCAATCAAGGTTATACAACTGGATAAATTTGCTAAAAGTCACTGACACTTATACTGGTGAGTTTATGATATATAAATTATATCTCAATAAAGTATGTCCTTTAAGAATCTTGAAATATTGTGACTAAAATCAAAGCTATTATAATATCAAATATACCTTTTTAAAACTATACTCTCTACCTCCCCCACCCCCACCCCCACCCCATTCTGACCACTCTCCTCATCTCCTGCCTGGCCTCTTCGGTTAAGAATCATTGGTCTGATCCATTCGTCTGCTGATGGGCATCTAGGTTGCTTCCATGTCCTGTGCTATGATATATACACCATGGAATATTACTCAGCCATTAAAAAGAATTCATTTGAATCAGTTCTAATGAGATGGGTGAAACTGGAGCCCATTACACAGAGCGAAGTAAGCCAGAAAGATAAAGACCATTACAGTATACTAACACATATATATGGAATTTAGAAAGATGGTAACGATAACCCTATATGCAAAAAAAGAAAAAGAGACTCAGATGTATAGAACAGACTTGTGGACTCTATGGGAGAATGCGGGGGTGGGATGTTTCAAGAGAACAGCATCGAAACATGTATATCTAGGGTGAAACAGATCACCAGCCCAGGTTGGATGCATGAGACAAGTGCTCAGGCCTGGTGCACTGGGAAGACCCAGAGGGATGGGGTGGAGAGGGAGGTGGGAGGGGGGACCGGGATGGGGAATACATGTAAATCCATGGCTAATTCAATGTATGACAAAAACCACTGCAATGCTGTAAAGTAATTAGCCTCCAACTAATAAAAATAAATGGAAAAAAAAAAAAAAAGAATCATTGGTCTGAAGGGAAAAGACCTGACAACAATAAAATGTAATAGCTGGTTGCCTAAGGGTAAACAATGAATAAGAAAAACAAATTTTTAAAAAACAGGTAAAGAACTTCACTAAGCAGAGTATATCTGTGGCCTTTTCATCATGGATCCAATAGCTACTTGACCATAAAAAAGAGCTTCAGAACTCAGGCTTCAGAGTGGGAGAAACCTGGAATCAATCACGGTTCTGCCTCTCACTCCTCAGATACTTGGGGCAAATTACTTAACCTCATTCATTTTTTATTTCATTTGTAAAATCTCACAGGACTAACATGAAAAGAAAATGGAAATATACATGTAAAGTACTTAACACGGTGCCCAGCACAATATAATAATAAATGGAAGCTTTCATTTCCTACCTCTTAATAACCCCTAGGGGCAGCACTATACTAAAGCACAACTCAACAATACTCAAGAAAACATAAAATGATTTTTCAGAAGACTATTTAGTAAGGCTGAGAAGTATATAATATGTTCTTTTAAACCTTTCCAGTAAGAAACCATGGTGGCATTGCTAAAGGGATATGATCAGGATAATATCTCTTCTACACTCAGCAGTGCAGAAACATAGCTCCGTGACAAGGGATTGAAAATCAGGCCTCAAACCTGAAGTTTCTTTACCAAATACAACAGCTATGTATCATAACCTACATGTGACCATTTTCCCCTTCATATAATGATAACACATTGATTTAAGCCCTAGGAATATGCATAAAGGCAATCACAAAAGCACTTCTTTTTTTTTTTTTTTCTTTTTTTTACAAAAGTACTTCTATAGAGAAAGCCTCTATAGGGAAAATCTCACAAATCTGTGTCCCATATCTAATCCTTCAATATATTTGATATACAAGCTTAGGGCATTTCAGTTAAAAGCTCAAGATAATTTTCCCCCCCATATCATGGTTGTACCCATGGGAAATTCAGTATACAATCAGTACTTTGTCAATCAGTGACTCAATAATTTTTTCAACTTTTGGAACCAGCAACTGTAAGACTGAATCTGTAAATAGTCAGAAATGTGGCTTCCCTGGTGGTCTAGTGGTTACATGTCCACTTTGCAATACAGGGGACGTGGGTTTGATCCTGGTTGGGGAACTAAGATTCCACATATTGCAGAGCAATTAAACCCGCATGCCACAAGTACTAATCCAGCGTGCCACAACTGGAGAGTCTGTGCACAGCAATGAAAAGATCCTGCATGAGGCTACAAAGACCCTGCATCCCACAACTAAGACACAATGCAGCCAAACAGATTAACAAATATATTTTTTAAATAAGGAATCAGAATTATATAGTAAAATTTTCCACTGACAATTCTCTCTCTCATACACATGTGTTCATACCAATAAACACTCTAAGTGCCAAGCACTGGGTAAGGGTCTGTGGATAAAAGAACAAAAGTCACCCTAGATAATATACATGTTTTGATGCTGTTCTCTCGAAACATCCAAAGTAATTAGCCTCCAACTAATAAAAATAAATGGAAAAAAAAAAGAACAAAAGTCAGTCTTTGTACTCAAGGAGCCTATATTTTTACAATCTTTTTTTTTTTTAGTTTTACAATCTTAAAATATACCACTGTTGACTTCTAGTACAAGACAATGAACTGAACACCTATATCTCTAGTTCAAGACAATGAACTGAACACCTATATCTCTTGTACTTTCCAAGACTCTGAAAAAGTGATGGTAAGAGTACAGAAGTAAAATTACAAGTTAAGGACAGGAAGGGAAAATGGCATAGCAAATACAAGATTTCAACAATTTCTGACAGAAAGCAGACAAGAAAGAACTGGCTGATAATACAAATCAAAGGAACGATAGAAAGGGTTCCAACCCAGGAAGAAGCAGACTTACAGGGCAAAACCCCAGAGGGGTTCCACACTCAAAGAAGACTGATCCTAAAGAGGGCTAAAATGAGAAAAGGATAAATACATGGATTAACTGAAGCTCTGAATTATGACAGTTGATGAACTCTCCCCTCAAAATAAATTTCTGTATACAGAATACCAAATTCAACAAACTAGGAAGAATGAACAACAGCAAGGAAGAATAAGGGTACCATAGTACAAAGCCCTCTGGCATATGGGCCCTCCTAGTGTAAAAGCCAGCTGCCTACACACACCCCCCAAAACCAGTTGACATCCCTGCCTAGAAACACAGAACTCCCAGTCAGCCCTTCTACTAGTTCATTATTTAATACAAACAGAATCAGGAGGCAGCCGTTTGAAGAAAACCTATAACACAGAAGAGAAAGAACAAGAGAAAATGTCCTTGGAAGAGCTGAAATAATTCAAGAAATCACTTTAAAATTATTTTTTAAGATATTATCATAAGATTCAAAAATCAAAGAAAGAGGTATATAATGAACAGGTTCACTCCCAAATGTGTTTCCTATCCATTCAATTCCCCCCAACTCTCTCCACAAATAACCACTCATTAGATTTTCTGTAGCTCTCCAGAGTTTCTTAGGGTAAATAAGCAAATATATGTTCTCTCTCCTTTTCTACATGAACATATATATATATATATATATATATATACATATGTATATACACACATATTCATAAGAGCAACAGAGCTATAAAATACTAATCTAGGAAGAAACTCAAAAAGAAATACGCAACACCTATATAAAGAAGACTGAAATTTTACTGAGGTACATAAGATACACCTTTCTTGGGTTGAAAGACCCAATATTAGCATCTTCAGAAACCCTCCTGAGATTATTCCAAACTCAATATAAGTCCAACAGAAATCCCAAAGAGATGTTTTTGTCCCAAACCGACAAATTGATTTGAAAAGAGTACAAGGAAAGCCAAGAAAATCTTGAAGAACAATGAGAGTTTGCCTTACCAAATAATACTTATAGCTATAGTAAGTTAAACAATGTGCTTTCATCACAGAAATACACAACTGGACTAATGGAGAACAATCAGTAGAGAAACAGACACATGTATGTATAGCAAGGTACTCCATGGTAAAGATGGATTTCAAATTTATGAGGAATAGATAGCATAATAAATGATATCAGAATAACTGGCTATCCATTTAGGGGGAAGAAGTTAAAGCCCACTTAAAACCAGTCACAAAAATAAATTTCAGATAGATTAAAGAGCTAAACATAAAAATAAACTATGTAACTATTAAAAAATATGGCAGAACCTGGAGAATTTCTAACCTGAAGAAAGGCTTTCTTAAAAAGATAAAAATAGGAAGACCATTAGTAACGATGACAAAAAAACACATTTGGCCATTTGACCATGAACTAGGTTAAAAGATAAGCAACAGACTGGGACTGGAAGCAAACATCTGCAACATGCATAGCAAAGCATTAATATCCAGAATATATAAAGAACTAAAAAATCAGTAATAAGATACATAAATAAACAATTAAAAAAGAAACATAAATAGACAATAGATGTATGGCAGAGGGATGGCTCAAACTCCTTACTAAGCAAGGAGATGCAAATTTAAACAATTCAATATCATTTTTTGTCTATCAGGTGAGAGAAAATTACATTATCTGTTACTATCACATTTTGAGTGTGTGAGAAATTCAGCATACCATGCACTGTTGGCAAATAAACTGGAATAGCCTTTTCATATGGCAAATTCCAAATATCTAGTGCATACTTGTCATCCAACAATTCCATTTCTTAGTACTTACATGAGAAATATTCCTGTATGTGTACAAATATGTATGTACAAGGATTTTTTTGCTGAAGGGTTTTTTATTGTTTGCAACAGCAAAACTGAAGAAAATTTACATATTCATCCATAAGAAAAAGGTGAAATAAAAATGTACTATGTAATAATGTGCATCTGTTTAAAAACTGAGAAATGGTCATACACAGATGTATAAAAAGTCTCCCACACATATATATACTGTTGAGAAAAGTAAGTTGTACAACACATACATTACATCTATATATCACATATACATATGTTTTATATATATAAATACATATATAAAAACAAAACTTTATGCTTCTAAATGTACTCATATATGTGTAAATGCATATAAAAAAGACTGGAAGGATATGCTCTAAACTGATTCTAGTAGTTAAAGAAGCATGTAGTATGAAATACTATGTCTTTTTTAAAAAGAACAAAGTCAACATACATATACTTACATGAAAGCCTTAAGACATATTCTTTGGGAAAAAATTAAGTTATAAAATACATTTTTTATTTGCATATGCCCATACATATACATGTAAATACAGAGAAAAAGGACTGTACAAGCTCACACTCAACTCTTAACAATGATTACCCACTGGGAGGGCAGGAAATTGGGTAAAGGAGGACTTGAAAGTTTTAATCTACCTCTGTATTATTTTAACTCATAAAAGCAGAATTGTCTATCAATAACCTGTACCAAGAACCAGTTAAAGATATTATAATTTCTTAAAATAACTGAAGGAAGGACAAATTAGGCATGTACAACTTATATCCAAATAAATATTATCAGTTAGCACTTACTGAATGCTTTGGGCTAAGCACTCTAAGTCCTTCCATGCATTTTCTCATGTAATCATAAGAATCTTGAGATAAAATTATCCCCATTTTACAAATGAGAAAACTAGGCTCAAAAAAGTAAGTTAAACTTTCCTAAGATTACACAGCTAGTAAAAACCAAGGACAAAATTAAAACCCAGGCAACTGACTCCCAAATCCACTCGTGTGTGCGTGTGTGTGTAAGTCACTTCAATCGTGTCCGACTTTTTGTGACACTATGAACGCTAGCACACCAGGCTCCTCTGTCCATGGATTCCCCAGACAAGGATACTGGAGTGGGTTGCCATGCCCTCCTCCGGGGTATCTTCCTGACCCAGGGATAGAACCCCCATCTCTTAATGTCTTCTGCATTGGCAGGCGGGTTCTCTATCACTAGCGCCACCTGGCAAATCAATATAGGGCCACACATAATTTGGAGCCACATGTACACACTGTACATAATCCTGAATAGCACAGATACATACATTAGATAACTACATCACAGCACTTGGGAGTTTATAACTCTGTCTTCTTCCTCATTTCCATCTTTAAGTTTTGTTTGGCAAGGTCATTCCCCCAATTAAAGATGCTCATTTTATGTGAAAATATTTCTGGATCCACATTAGAAAAAAAATCTAAATCATCTCCATCTTCCTTAAACAATCTCTATCTAATCTCAGTCACCTACCCTTAATCCCTAATTACCACTTTACTCAGCTTAATCCTTTATAACAGTGGTAGCCAAACTATATACAGCCCTCAGGACAAACCTACCTCACCTCCCAGCCTGTTTCTATGAAGCAGGCATCTTAAATCTTAAGAAAGATTTTTACATTTTTAAATGGTTGAAAAAAAATCAAAAGAAAAATGGTATTTCATGACATGAAAATTATTCAAAATTCATATTTCAGTGTTCATGAATAGCATTTATGAACACAGCCACTCTCATCATTTATATATATATCTATGACTGCTACACAGAAGAGTTGAGTGGTGGCAAAAGAGATTCCATGGCCCACAAAGCCTAAGATGCTATATTCACTATCTGGTCCTTTATGGAGAAAGTTTATCAAATCTCGCTTTACAATTTTCAAAAGAAGTTCATCTATTTAACTCAATTACTCCTAACAACAACCCTGAGAGCTACTTGGTATTTGCCTGAAATCTGAAAATTAAGAAGGCTCAAATAAGTTTAGTGTCTTGCCTGTCACAGTGCTAGTAAGTAAAGGGAGAATTCTGGAATCCAAGTTTTCTAGCTCCAAATCCAACATAATTTTTACCACACTACCACTTTCAAAGAACCCAACCCCTTCTGATTAATCGATAAGTTTAGACATTTGGTGCTAAAATTTAGCAGATGGGAAGGGACATAAAAGCTTTAAACTGGTCCAAAAACATGTCTCAACTGACTCCAAAAATAGATGAATAGGATACATTGCATTTCATACCTAGTTGTATAATTTACAAAGTATATTGTTTCATTTAATTTGCAAAGAACTCCTGCTAAATAGGTAGTGCTTTTGTTTAGTAACAAATAAGGAAATATACAGACTTGCAAAAGATTATACTAAGCAAGAATAGAACCCAGGCTGACCCCTACTCCAATGATAGTTCTGACAGTTCTGCTCAGGAACATTGTCTCTTCTCACAAGGAATGTACCTGTTGTTTTCTTTTTTTTCCCCTTAGAAATAAAAAGCAGTTAACTAAAAAAAAGAGCATTTAACTCACATATTCTGAAGAGAAAGAAACTAAAGCTTTATTTTAGAAAGGATAAACTAACAATTTAACAAAATAATACCAGAAGGGATACTCTTAACATCTGGATCTCTGTTCAAAGTCACCTTCTCAAAGAAGCCTTACAAAATAACCACGTGAGCCAGAGGCTCCCCACAACACCCCAGCACTCTAAAATTTTTTCTTCTTAGCATTTATTTTCTGAAATATTTGCTGCCATATGTTGCCCTCCACTGTAATGTAAGCTCAAAGATAGCGGGACCATTGCCTGCTTTGCTTCCTGTTCATCCATCCCCAACACATCAAACCTGGCATACAGGAGAAACACAATAACTATTTGTTGAATGAATGGTAGAACCTACAGGTACACTGGGTAAATCATATTCTGTAACTCACAGATTCAGAATAAGTTATCAGCATATTTGTAACATTCCTTAGCAAATGAAATACACATCTTCAATAAGAGCTTTTGCTCTTGCCAGAAAGACACCATCAAAGACGAATTCAATGGAAATGCCACAATTCCCCAGCAGGACAAAAATTATTCTCTGGGCAGCAGTGGATATAATGAGCTGAACTAGCACCTTATAGATCTTAAGACTGATTAAGAAGATTTTTCATTCTTGTATTAAAACACATCCTCTAATTTAAAAATTCTAATTACTGTCTCTATTTTAATTATACTTAACTAGAGGCTGAGATTTAACAATTCTGTTGTGCTAAATTTAAATTCTCACTTTTACAAGAAACCAAACTGAAATAATCTTACATTATCCCAATAATATATGATGAACACAGCCCAAGCTATAAGTAAAAAGTCTCCACAAGGTAGTAACTGTTAAATGTTTTCATCAAGAAGTCGTCTCACAAACAAGCTATACAATACACACACATAAATTACTTTTAGCATAAACCTAATATCAATTTCTGGTAATTAAAAACTAAATCTACTTTTTCCCCAGTTTTAAGAAGAGATTTCACCCTACACAAACAATTTTAAAACCACAATAATATTCTTTACATAAAAAAATCACTTATGGGAAATTCCCTGGTGGTCCAATGGTTAGAACTCTGTGCTTTCACTGATGAATGTGAGGGTTCAATCCCTAGACAGGGAACTAAGATCCCACAAGACATGAGGCATAGCCAAAATACCAAAAACAAAACAAAGGGGAAAAAAAATCACTTATGTAACTTTAGCATAAGGATTATCTAGTTTGCCATACTGAAGTTTCCTAATCATAAAAGTTTCATTGATTCACAAAGAGTTTTAGAATCCCCACACTTCAAATACAAGACATGACCTTCAAAATGCATTTAAAAACATTTCTTCCCCACAACTACCAAGAGTGATTAAATATCACCACGAAGAGCTTTACTTAACATACATGTATAGTACTATTATGTATTTTATAGTTTAAGAAATCTTCAAGTTAATCCACATGCAAAAGAATGAAGTTACAATCTTACCTCATACCTCATACAAAAATTAACTCAAAATGGATCAAAGACCTAAATATTAAAGCCAAAAACTACAAAACTCTTCAAAGAAAATATAAACCTTCATGATCTTGGATTTGACAGTGGTTTTTTAAATAGGACACCAAAAGCACAAGCAACAACATAAAAAATAAACTGGACTTCATCAAATTTCAAAACTTTTATGCACCAAAAAACACTATTAAGAAAGCAAAAAGAGATACAGGCACATGAAAAGATGCTCAACATCACTAATCATCAGGAAATGCAAATCAAAACCACAATGAGATATCACCTCACACCTGTCAGAATGGCTATTATCAAAAAGACAACAAATAAAAAGCATTGGTGAGGATGTGGGAAAAAAGGGAAACGTCATGCACTGTTGGTAGAATTGTAAACTAGTACAGCCCCTACAGAAAACAATATGGAGATTTCTCATAAAATTAAAAATAGAAGTATCATATGATCCAGCAATTCCATGTCTGGGTATTTATCCAAAGAAAACATAAACAGTGATTCTAACGTATAATATGCACCACTATATTCATTACAGCATCATACATAATAGCCAAGATATGGAAGCAACCTAAGAGCCCATCAACAGATAAATGGATAAAGCAGGTGAGGTATGTATAGATAGATAGATAGATAGATAGATAGATAGATACACATACACACACACAATGAAATATTACTCAGCCATAAAAATAATGAAATCTTGCCATTTGCAACATGGGTGGACCCGGAGGGTATCATGCTAAGTGAAATAATTCAGAGAAAAAAATCAAAACAAATGAACAAACATAACAGAAACAGAGTCACAGATACAGAAAACAAATAGGTGGTTGCCAGAGGGGAGAAGGTTGGAGGGAGGGGAGAAATAGGTAAGAATGATTAAGAAGTATAAACTCCCAGTTGCAAAATAAATGAGTCACAGGTATGAAATGCACAGTGTGGGGAATATAGTCGATAATTATGTAATATTTGTGTATGGTGACAGATGAACTAGACTTAATCTTGGTGATCACACTGCAATATATAGAAATACTGAATCACTATGTTGTGTACCAGGAACTAACATAGTGTTGTAAATCAATTATACTTCAAAACAAACAAACAAACTCACAGAAAAAGAGATCAGATTTGTGGCTACCAGAGGTGATGGTAGGGGAAAGGAGAATTAGCTGAAGGTAGGAAAAAAGTAAAAATTCCCAGTTATAAGATAAATAAGCACTAGGGGTATAATGCCTGCAATGCAGAAGACCTGGGTTTGATTCCTAAGTCAGGAAGATCCCCTGGAGAAGGAAATGGCAACGCACTCCAGTATTCTTGCTTGGAGAATCCCATGGACGGAGGAGCCTGGTAGGTTCCCAGCCCATGGGATCGCAAGAGTCGGACATGACTTAGTGACTAAACCACCACCACCAGGGATATAACATTTAACATGATAAAAATAATTAGTATTGCTGCATGTCACACATGAAATTTTTTGTTTTGTTTTTCGGCCTTGCCATGCAGTATGCAGGATCTCAATTCCCCAACCAGGGATTGAACCCGTACCCCCTGCATTGAGAGCGTGGAGTCTTAACCACTGGACCTCCAGGGAAGTCCCCATGAAAGTTGTTAAGAGAGTAAATCCTAAGGGTTCTCATCACAAGGAAAAATATTTTTTTCTATTTCTTTAACATTGTATCTGTATGAGATGATAGGTTTGCATCACCTGATGTGAAGAGTTGACTCATTTGAAAAGACCCTGATGCTGGGAAAGACTGCGGGCAGGAGAAGGGGATGACAGAGGATGAGATGGTTGGATAGCATCACCGACTCAATGGACATGGGTTTGGGTGGACTCCGGGAGTTGGTGATGGACAGGGAGGCCTGGAGTGCTGCAGTTCATGGGGTCGCAAAGAATCGGACACGACTGAACTGAACTGAAACCTACTATAGTAATCATTTCATGATGTCCGTAAGTCAAATCATTATTTTATCTCAATAAAACTGGAAAATAGATAAACAAGTAAAAAAGAGTGGAAAAAAATTTGCAAATCATATGTCTGATCAGGCTCTAGTATTGAGAATATATTTTTTAAAAACTCTTACAACTCAACAATAAAAGGATAAACAACCAAATGTAAAAATGAGCAAGGACTTAGACATTTCTTAAAAGAAGAAATTAAAAAAAAAATTTTTAAATAGACAAGAGCACATGAAAAGATGCTCCACAGCACTAGCTATTAGTAAAAAGGGAATCAAAACCACAATGACATACCACAACACACCCACTAGATGGCCATAAAACACACACATACACACACACATAAACACAAAATCCAAATGTAACAAATGCTGGAGAAGATGTGAAAAAATTAGAACTCTTATACACTGGAGGTGTAAATGGTGCAGCCACTGTGGAAAACAGTTTGATGGTTCCTTAACAAGTTAAAGAATTACCATATAACCCTGTACATACCCAAAGAATTGAAAGTAGGTGTTCAAACAAAAACTTGTACACAAATATTCATACCATTATTGTTCACAAAAGCCAAAAGGGAGAAAGATGCCAAATGTCCATTTTGAATAAACAAAATGTAGTATATCCATACAATGGAATATTATTCAACCATAAAAAAGAATGAAGTACTGATACATGCCACAATTTGAGTGGATTTTTAAAAACATGCAAAGTGAAAGAAGCCAGACACAAAAGACCATGTATTATATGATTCCATTTATATGAAATATCCAAAATAGCCAAATCCATAAAGACAGGAGATTAGTGGTGACCAAGGAATGGGGGAAAAGAGGAATGGGGAGTGAATACCTAATGAACATAGGCTTTCCTTTTGGAGTGATGAAAATGTTTTGGAACTATATATGCAACATTATTAAGGTATTTAATGCAATTAAGAATTGTACACTCCAAAATAGTAAATTTTATGTTATGTAAATTTTATCACAATAGAAAGTTATAAGGTTATGAAAATAAGAACTTTCTAAAAAGTTCATGAAAAAATAATATATTCCTTGAAGAAAGGGGCAATAAAGGTTCACTTCTGCAGTAAGTTAATCTCAACACTTTCCAAACCAAATATCTCATAACAAGCTCTACCAAAACAATTAAAACTGGCATCAGGACTTCCCTGGTGGAAAAGTGGATGGCAATCTGCTGGCCAGTGCAAGGGACATAGGTTTGATCCCTGGTCCAGGAAGATTCCACATGCCACAGAGCAACTAAGCCCGTGTGCCACAACTACTGAACCCGCATGCTGCAACTACTGAAGCCCGTGCACCTAGAGCCAGTGCCCCACAATGAGAAGCCACCACAATGAGAAGCCCTTGCACTGCAATGGAGAGTAGCCCCTGCTCACTGCAACTAGAGAAAGCAATGAAGACCCAACACAGCCAAAAAATAAAACCAATAGATAAAAATTTTTAAAAACTGGCATCAAATTCTACTTTGAAGCTTTGGGAATTTCTGTATGAATGCCTTTATAGATGTCCTTTACAGTCATCAAATATCTCCTAACAGTACCATAAACTTTATGATCTCAAACAAAAATGGAAAAGACCCACCCCTCTGAAAGTATTCTGGTTTTTAGCCAAGAGACATAATTAAGTATATCTGCAAACAGAGTTGGTTACTTATACTAAGATGGGAGAGTGAGGAAGGAAGGGATTTTTCTTACACACTACCCCTCCCCCCTCACACACAAACATACACACAAAAATTTAGGCCCTCCCATATTTTTAAGTAAATTATTGGACTAGAAATTTAAAAGTAATATAGCAGTTCTCATCTTTACTTCTGACTACTTTGATTCTGTGCAACCATTGGCTTTATCATTTCCTGGCTAAGTGACAGACACCTAAATGAAAGGAAATTCCCCTAGGGAAGAAAGGTAAAGTTCACATTACAAAAATTTAACTCCTAAAACACTATAGAATAATTACATCAATGAATGTAGACTTGTGATACAGGGATCAACATTGGCCTAGAAGTCAGAACTCCAGGATTGACCATTTACTTACTAGGGTGAGTCTTATTTTTCTGAGCCTTGTTTTCTCTCTGAGGTATGAAAAGGAAAATAACTTTCCTGCCTGTTTCCCAAAAGAAGTACAGTAATAAAAATATGTACAAGGTACTATAGGACCACTAAAGAGGGGCACCTAACCTAATCTGATGGGAGATGCTGGGAAAAGGAAAAATGGGGGAGCAGGAAAGGCTTTCATGAATAATAACAGAGGTCAGTATAAAAAGAATGAATTAAAATTTAATGGGAGGGAGAGAGAGAGAGAATTCCAGATTCGGGGTGGGGGGGATCAGAAGCAAAGCCAGAGAGATGAACACCACAAATCTGCTTATGCTGTTCACTCCTTGGTAAATAGTCAAAAGCTCCTAACTCTGCAAGGTAGTCCTTCACTCCAGCCTCAACCTGAGATTCCAGCCTTATCTCATTCCATTCCCCAAATATACCATACTTAAAACTTTCCTGCCTCAATACTTGAATGTTCTTCCACTCCAGGAACATCTAGCTTGAAACTGGGAGACCAACTTGCCTGCCAGAGTTGGTGCAACATTTCCAGGCTTTCATGGTGCTTTTATATTTTTATTCTACTGCTTAGTATATTAAGTATTCATTTAATCGAAGAGAATATGAACAGAGTATTAACTTTTTAAACTCTGGGTAGCCAAAACAAGGATTACACTCTTTCCAATATCAAAGCAGAATAAAAGAAAAAGGGCATGGGAAAGTTCTCGAATTTGCAACATTTCCAAGATAAATGAATATGTCATTAAAGTTTGTAAAAAGTAAGCATGAAAAGTTAGAAACCCATAAACTATTAATCTTGACCCAGAACAGAATGAGACCATCACAAGACATCCTTACCAGAAGATATGAATTCAAAGAACAGCATGTCCAAGTAATGTGCAGTGATTTAAACTCACGCCAAAAAGTGTCAATTTTCAAACAAGGTAAATTCAGATTAATGGAAAAAATCACGTATAATTATTTTAGCATTCAAAATCGATATTTTAGCTATCCTTTAATGCAAGGTATCTTTCCTTTGGAGTGCTGACTAAAACAATTTTTAAATTCATCCACCCAAACAACAGAGATTATCTAGAAGACTTCGACTATTTTGTTGTCATTACATGGAGACCTCTTTAAAAGTTCTCTTGGTATTACAGTTCACTACAGATGAAAAACAGGTAACAATGCCTCCCCAAATTGAGTGCAATCATCACTATACAGAAGATTTTCACAACTTAAAGGCTATTTATCATACAATTGCTTCAGTCCACAGTAACTCTTAAGAAGTAATAGCCATACCACTTGCATCTGTTTTGAGGATTCAATCTCATTTTAACAAGGTCTATCAACTCTCAAGATAGGAGATACACACGTGCAGGATTTCCACCCACAACCCACTACATAAATGTTTCACCATTCTTAACTAGACAAACAAAACCTCGTACAGTACTGTACACCACTTTCATACTAACCTCACCATACCATCTTCTTCCCATCCGATCAGTCACAGAACACACCGTTCCCAAATAACACCTCTCAATCTCCTTGAACCAACCCATTAACACAACCAGCCAGCAGCATTCCTCACAAGAATACAGTCCTATCGACCTTCACACATCAACTGAATCTCTAAATTAAATTCACTTTCCCTCATATACTGAAACTCAACTTCCAAAACCCGACGCGATCCTCGCTTTCAGTAGACTCAATCTCACTTAAATTATCACTCAGTTTTTTGTCAACCGTCACCCGGTCCCCTCAACGTAACCGCCTCACCTTCCCCCGCCCCCCCGCCCGTCCCCTAGGCTCCCATCAACTCCCAAAGTTGCCAGTCCTCAACGAAAATGACCAAAAAAAGAAAATGTACCTCAACCTCAAACCTGCGCTTCCCCACTTTCCCCCTCCGAATTTTCCTCTCAGCCTGTTGGCTCACACCGAAAGCAGCTCCGACAACTCTTAACGACCCGAGCCGGGCCTCGTCCCACACATCTCGGCGACTGAAATCACCCTGCCTCAGTCAAACCGCCCCCCACTAACGCGCTTACTCTGAACAGACTCTTGGTCGCCGCTGCCTCCCCTCCATTCATCCCCGGCCCATTCATCTCTCAGCCGGATCCCAGACACGCCCCCCGGCCTCCTCCCTCACTCCCACCGTCCCGGCCGGCTCGGGACCCTCACCAGATTAGAGGCTCTCGCTGAGGGAGACTCTTTTCGCTTCTCCCTCGCCCTCTTTCAAGCCTCCGCTCGCCCCTCGAGTAGCCGCACCGTAGAACACGCAGATACACACACACCGCCTCCTCTGTCCCCTCCTCAGATGCTTCTTACTCCCCTCCTCGATGTCTCGCGCTCCGCTCCGCGTTGTGTGCGCGTGCGCGCACGAGCGTCCCAGCGCGAGCCCACCCGGCCAGCTACCGCTGGTAGGTAAAGAGAGGGCGGGGCTAAGGGAGCGGGGTACGAGCCCAAGCTCGCGCTTGCCGGGAGCTGAGGAGGCGCACGCGTACTCCTGTCAGGGAATTCAGATAGAGAGGGGGACGGAGGGGGGCGAGGAAGGGAGGGGGAGAAAGGAGGGGGGAGGGGCGGAGAAAACAGACGGAGCAGCCCCAACTCCGAACTGCCCCTATCGCAGCGAGGCGCCAAGTAGCTACCCAACTAGAGCGTGCGCACTCCTCTCCCGCTCGCCTCAGCGCAGCGGGAGAGAGGGATGCTCGTCAAGAGAAAGGCTTCACTCTTTTCCAAAAAGAAAATCTGTGAGGAGCCACGCGTGACATCTCATGTGTGTTCAAAAGCTCTCCACGGCTGCTTTACCCTTTTCCCTTCAAAAGAAAGAATCCAAGCACACACTTCTTCCTAGATACCCAACGCCCATTCTCAGTTCTCTACATGTCTCTAAATGTGGTCGCTCGGCCGAGATGTGGTACTCGCCAGCATCTTTTCACCCGCCACCCCTAACTCCCTTTTTCCAACTCTCGACTTCTCTCGCGAGACCCATACCTGCCGGCTTCGGGATTAGAAGTCGAAGCACATATTTACAAATACCGGTCTCCCGATTACGCTGCGACGGCAATAGCCATAGCATGTCCCCCCTACCCTCCAGGACCGCAGTGCGCGCGCGCGGGGGCTGGGCAACCACGAAAGCAGGGATGGGAAAGGGAAGCTATGAAACGGATTTTTGACGGCATGTAACCGCTAGGCCTGGGCACGTGCCCTGCGCCTCGCGGGCGGGTGCGGTGTACCCTGGGAATTGTAGTTTTTGTTCCCACCTCCAGTCCCACTCCCACCTCAGCCTTACTTAGGCCTCTATCCAAGAGGGGGATTACTGACACCATTTTGCCGGGAACAATGGCCCTCAGCCGAGGCAGCAGAGGGTGGGGGAGGGAATAATGTTTTAAGGGTTCAGTTAACCTCCCCTGGCCCCTCGGTACCATAGCAACCCCTCAGAAACCTGGCCACTCCCCCTCGCTGCTCCGCCGGGCTCCAAGATTGCGCGCATGCGAAAAGGCCACCTCCCCCTGAGGCTGGCTCTCACCGTCTCCTACAGTCCACCTTCCAGATTCACTAGTTAGTTGTTAGTGACTGCTACCTTCTTTGAGGTTTCACAGCAGGTTAACCTCCGCGCAGTGACTTTATCTAAGAACAGCTTCCTGCCCTGTATCAAGTGCAATACAGAATTGTTTCTATCGCTCTCACGTGAGCAATCCTGACTCTCCAGAGGAGGAAACTGAGGCTCGGGGCAGGGCGGGGGTGGGGGGGGGCGGGAAATGGACATGACTTGCTCAAGTTTGCATAACTATGTATGGAAGTCAGAAATTTAACCCAGGTGTATTCACTCCAGAGCCCATGAAATTTTCAGTCCCTCAGGTTGCATCTGGTATCAGAGACCCTGAAGAAAACTCCTAAAGGGCGGGATTTCTTTCTGAATGCCCCTCAAGCTTTAGCGGGATGCCCTGAGGGTAGGAGACTGTGTGGAAAATGCCAGGCTAATATTTTCAAATGCCCAACCTCGGAGCCCCATCACAGAGCTGTACTAATCTCTCCTCTCCACCATTTTCTTTTTCGTACTGTACACCTCAGAACCTCAGCCTTTTTCAGCTTTAAAAAAAAAAATCAATAAATTTAACTGAGGTTTCCAAAGTCCAAAGGGAGTGGAATGATGGGAGACCTTGTAGCCCTTGTTTTTTGTCTTTGCACCTTTCATCTTAAAGGTCACTTATTAATCCTAGTATTGCCAGAACATATAAGGAAACGAGACCCGTGTGTGCCCTTAACAAATCCACCCCCTTTCCATTTTTGACAAGGGAGGGAGACTCTGAGGAACTAAATTCAGGACTATGAGGTTCAGTTATTCCACCTGTAGCTAAAATTGAAAGAGCAAGATGTGATTTTTTCACATAGTGCAACCACCTTACCTGAAAGGTCTCTGCATTCCAAATTAGCTGTAGAACGGATGGGGTCTCCCAAACTCGGTCTTCCCTCACTGTCCCTGAAGATATTTCCTTTTCCCTGTTGAATCCCAGGTGGCGCTAGTAGTAAAGAACATGCCAGCCAATGCAGGATACTTATGACGCGGATCGCTGGGCACCGCAACCCACTCCAGTATTCTTGCCTGGAGAATCCCATGAACAAAGGAGCCAGACAGGCTATAGTCGATAGGGTCGCACAGAATCAGACACGACTGAAGTTACTTAGCACATGGAAACACACACACAGCACATGGGGAAAACAGGAAGTACAGCTAAATAACCACCAAAGGGCACTATCAAAGGTTACCAAGTTATTTCAAGCTTTTGTAGGTCCCAACTCCCACTGAGATGGTAACTACAAACTTGTGCCTTTTTCCTTTTATTTCTCAATGTCACCTTACTCCCACCACCACACACATCTATCCACCTTTAGGAAAATCAACAGGTACTTCCCTCAGTTGTGGCCTGCTCCTCTTCGTTTATTTCTGAGCCTTGTGTGTTAGCCCATCAGGCTGCTCAGATGTGAACCCTTCTGCAAAGGTCTTCTTCTTCAGTTAAACATTTGCTAAACAACTATGAAGTAGTATTACTTTTACAAATCTCAGAAATTAGAAAATCAAATTTAAGTCTGCTTCCCATCCAAAGACAGGCCCTTCTCAATTTAGACCTTTTATTGACACGTGCGCTCTTCTGTTTGAAAAAACCTGTCCGTAACTCAGCACAAATGCCACCATAAGCAGAAAGGGGAATGGGCAATTATAGTAGCCAGCAATGTATGGCAGGGACCATTCCTTTCTGATCCACTGGTTTCCACTTACTCTCAAATGGCATTTGTGATGTTTCTATTCACCAGATAGAAAATTTAATTCATATCGACCACTTGTAATTCGGCTTTACATTATTCCAGGAAAACATCCTTCCAATAATCTAGTTTATCTTGTCTGAAGGCTCTGGTGCCAAAAAATTAGCAAAGTCTTCACAGGAACTATTTTCTGAACCCAGCATCCCACAGGGGTGGGGATGGGGGTTAGTTTCATGGCCCTACTAGGTGCTGATCTCCTCTTTACCACACAGATGGTAACTCCTCAACCAACAAGATAGAACTAAGATGAACATCAAAATTTAGCTGACTACTACAGCCTTGAGTAGAGTAGTGACACTTTTTGGAACTCAGTTTCTGACCCTGAACCCTCCTTTGACCAGATTTTTGGGAAAACAATATGTCATTCTTGTTCTTTTCCCTTATCCCAGGTGATGCTATAGTTTAGGGGTCTTACATAGTACCCAAGCAAGGGGGTACAGTAAAGGTATATGCTTCCAAGTCCTTAGATCTTGTCAATAACTGCTAGCCTTCTGCCCACATGGAATTTTTCAGGTGCTGTGTCCTCACCAATATCTCTTCCACACTTGGGGGCACAGAACTCAATGCCAGGGTCACTTGCTATTCCATCCACCTAGACATTTTACACAGCTCTTTCTCTGTTGAGTCTTCATGCCAACCAAGTGTTGCTTCTCGAAGTATATGCTGCTTGAGCTCCCAGAGAGCACTCTCTGCATCGTTCACCCCAAGAAGAGGGGAGTAAGGAAAAGAAAAATCCTTTTTTTAAGCTAATGCAAATCTTTCTCCCTTCTAGTTTCCTGGCTCAGATACTTCATCTCTGCACCTGCACCCAATCCACCTTCCCTAGGGCTTACACTTTTGGAACATGAAAGTCATAGAGACTGGCAGAGTATTTGTTTTCCTGCTTTTCCACCTCTCTCCCCTGAGATATACCACAAAGGTGACTACTTTGGGGGAGAAGAGAGAAAATAGAAAGGGGGGAAAGAAAAAAATCCACTTGTATCTCAAAATACTATTGCAGCACATTCTCCTTCAATTAAATGTTAGCATGTCAGCAAAGAAAATTTACTTGTCATCCAGATGCCTCCTCCCAGAGCTTAGATGCCTGGGTGATCTTTTCTCCAGGCAAGCCTTGGCACCCAGGGAGTTTCTCACCTGGATCATCTAGGGTATATGAATGTCCTCCTGGGAGGCTCTCCTTCCTCCAGCACAGGTTGAGTGTCCCCTGAGGAAGAATAAGCATCACCTACCTCAGAAATGAGTGGGCTTCCCTGGTGGCTCAGTGGTAAGAATCTGCCTGCCAAGCATAGGAAATGCAGGTTCGATCCCTGGGTCAGGAAGATCCCCTGGAGAAGGAAATGGCAACCCTCTCCAGTATTCTTGCCTGGGAAATCCCATGGACAGAGGAACCTGGCAGACTACAGTCCATGGGGTCACAAAGAGTCAGACACGACTTAGTGACTAAACAACCTCAGAAATAACCTCAGAAATGAGCAGTTATCTTCGGCATAGTGATTGACATAGAAACACTCCACCTTTCAGATTGGACAGTATAATTTCTCAAGGCTTACAATGGTGTCTGACCTCTCCTAAACAGTCTTCCCTCATGTGCCCTGGGTCGTGTGTGTGTGTGTGTGTGTGTGTGTGCTCAGTCATGTCTGACTCTTGTGACTCCATGGACTATAGACTGCCAGGCTCCTCTGTCCATGGGATTTCCCCAGCAAGAATACTGGAGTGGGTTGCCATTTCCTTCTCCAGGGAATCTTCCTGACCCAAGGATCAAACCCACATCTTCTGTGTCTCCTGCATTGGCATGTGGATTCTTTACCACTGAGCTACCTGGGAAGCCTGATCCATATTGTTGTTGTTATTCAGTCACTAAGTCTGACTCTGTGACCCCATGGACTGCAGCACGCCAGGCTTCCCTGTCCTTCACTATCTCCCAGAGTTTGCTCAAACTCATGTCCATTGAGTCAATGATGCCATCCAACCATCTCATCCTCTGCTGCCCCCTTCTCCTCCTGCCCTCAATCTTTCCCAGCATCAGGGTCTTTTCCAATGAGTTGGCTCTTCACATCAGGTGGCCAAAGTATTGGAGCTTCAGCTTCAGCATCAGTCCTTCCAATGAATATTCAGGGTTGATTTCCTTTAGGATTGACTGGTTTGATCTCCCTGCAGTCCAAGGAACTCTCAAGAGTCTTCTCCAGCACCACAGTTGAAAAGCATCAATTCTTTGATGCTCAACCTTCTTTATGGTCCAACTCTCATATGCGTACATGACTACTGAAAAAACCATAGCTTTGAATATACAAACCTTTGTTGGCAAAGTGATGTCTCTGCTTGTCTCGGTTTGCATGCTGTCTAAGTTTGTCATAGTTTTTCTTCCAAGGAGCAAGCGTCTTTTAATTTCATGGCTGCAGTCACCATCTGCAGTGATTTTGGAGCCCAAGAAAATAAAGTCTACCACTGTATCCACTTTCCCTGTGTATTTGTCATGAAGTGATGGGACCAGATGCCTCGATCTTAGTTTTTTGAATGTGAGTTTTAAGCCAGCTTTTTTCACTCTCCTCTTTCACCCTTATCAAGAGGTTCTTTAGTTCTTCTTTGCTTTCTGCCTTTAGAATGGTGTCATCTGCATGTCTGAGGTTATTGATGTTTCTCCTGGCAATCTTGATTCCAGCTTGTGCTTCATCTAGCCTGGCATTTTGCATGATGTACTCTGCATATAAGTTAAATAAGCAGGGTGACAATATACAGCCTTGACATACTCCTTTCTCAATTTTGAACCAGTCCGTTGTTCCATGTCTGGTTCTAACTGTTGCTTCTTGACCTGCATACAGGTTTTTCAGGAGGCAGGTAAAGTGGTCTGGTATTCCCATCTCTTTAAGAATTTTCCACAGTTTGTTGTGATCCACACAGTCAAAAGCTTTAGCATAGTCAATGAAGCAGAAGTAGATGTTTTTCTGGAATTCCCTTGCTTTCTCTATGATCCAATGAATGTTGGCAATTTGATCTCTGGTTCCTCTGCCTTTTCTAAATCCAGCTTGTACATCTGGAAGTTCTCAGTTCATGTACTGTTGAAGCCTAGCTTGAAGGATTTTGAGCATTACCTTGCTAGCATGTGAAATAAGTGCAATTGTACAGTAGTTTGAACATTCTTTGGCATTGCCCTTCTTTGGGATTGGAATGAAAACTGACCTTTTCCAGTCTTGTGGCCACTGCTGAGTTTTCCATATATCAGGGAGTTAAGTTCCTTTACCTCCTCCTTTATTTGGAGGAGGAAATGACAACCCACTCCAGTATTCTTGCCTGAAAAAAATCTCATGGACAGAGGAACCTGGTGAGCTACAGTCCATGGGGTTGCAAAGAATCAGATATCACTGACTAACTCTTGCAGAGCCTAAAAAAAGAGTAAGCCCACTTACTAAAACTTGATAGGTGTCTGAAATTATAACTGCTCTGCAAAGACCCCATGTTTGCAGGATACAGAGCCTTAGTTGGGATGGCTGGAATAGACTTTTCCCTCTCCAGAAGAGGATTAGGTCTGCTAGAAATGTACAGTATAGTGCATTTTTCTGAGAATCAGAGAATTCAGTCTCCTGGGCTAATGAACAAGGCTGCATTGACCTATCTACCATTCCTTTCTCTCACCTTCCCTTCCACTGACACTTCTGTATATGTTCCAACATTCCATAATAGTCTTTCAAAGCAGTCTTGTTATTAATACAAATCCTTTCTGTAGCAGAAATGAGTCAGAGTCTACCACCACCACTACCACCACCACTACTACTATTACAACAACTGCTACTACTACTAGTAATAAGACAACATTTACTATGTGCTTTATACAAACCCATTGAATTCTATGAGATAGGTGCTATTATTAACACTATTTTTCAGATTAGTAAACCAGTGCACAAAGAAGTTAAAGAATTCATCTTAAAAAAAAAAAAAAGAATTCATCTTAACATTCCCCCGCCACAAATTAATCCCCCAATCCTGGTCCATACAGTGCTGAGGCCTGGGAGCAGAGGTCCACTAAGTCCTTGGTCACCAGGCAGCACAACTTACCAGTCCATTGCCTCCCTGCACAGTGTTCCTTTATGGTCTAGCAAGTCTTAGTTGCACAGGGACCCTGCCAATTACTTGGGAATTTCTGTTAAAGCTGCCTAGGACATTCTTTCTTGTCTCAAGTTTTCCTGTCTACCTAAGGGTTGTGCCATGAAACAGGACACAGGTCCCCTCTACCCAGGACCCAGGGGTCTGTGTAACATTGCATTATCGCCAACCCTAGTACCAGGAAAAGTTATCTCTAGGCTAGATAAAATCCTTCTCCCTTCATATTTTCCAGCCATGACACTTTGTCTATATCCCTAATCCTCTTCCTCTAAGGATGTAGGCTTTTGAAACACAAAAAAAAAAAGATTGGAAAGTAAAATCTGCTCTTTGTCTTGTGCGGCCCTTCCCGGAGACAATAAATCTTGGGTGGGAAGCAGGGTGAGGGAGAGGGAGATACAGAAAGGAAAAGCAGTAACTACAGAAAACATAAAATTATTGGGACTTCCCTGCCAGTCCAATGGCTAAGATTCTGCACTTCCAGTGCAGGGGGCATGACTTTGATCCTTGGTTGGGGAACTAAGGTCCCACGTGCTGCACGGCACAGCCCCCCCCTCCCCCGCCGCAAAAAGATATTTGTTTCAATTCTGTGCAAAAAAGATAGTTTATTTAATATATGGTGCTTTCAAATTTGGTCATCCAACTAGAAGATCACAAAGATCCCTACCTTATGCCACATACCAAAAAAATTCCAGATGAATGTTCTTTTCTCTGCTTCCATCCATTGCTGATGGAAGTATGATTCATTACTATCTTTTTTGCAAATTAATCTAGAAGAATATAATAAAATAAAAAATCTCTAGTATCAGTTCGGAATGGTCTGGGCTGCAAGTGATAGAAAATCTAATAGTGGCTTAAACAAATAAAGGTTTGTTTTTCTTTCACACATAACAAGAAATCTGAAGGGACACAGATCCTAAGCTGCTCAACAAAGTAGTCAAGAACATAAGCTTTTTCTGTCCTTCTGTTCCACTGTCCTTGGACATGTTGGCTTTTGTCCCTAGACATTTCACTTCATACTTATAAGATGGCTACTACATCTAGATATCACAGCTGTATTCAAAGGCAGAAAAGGGAGTAAGGGAATGGCAATGGCCAGGAAATCGAGATGTACCACTCTCCTTTTTTTCAGGGAAGGCAATTTTTTCCAGACATCCCCCAAGAAATTACCCATACATCTTCTTTGTCATAACTGGATCATATATTCCAGGAAATAGAACCAAATTCCTTGAGATCATGTTTCTCTGCCTAATGCCTGAACAAAGTTAGCATTCTGTTAGCAGAAAAGAAGGCAAAGAATGCCAGGTGATTAGGCAGTTAATGTCTGCTACATACACTTACCCTCTGACTGAGCTGTTCAGAGTCTATCCTACAGAAATAAAAGCACCAAGAAACCTGCATGCCCATCAATAGGGGAGTGGTTATATAATTTATGTTAATAATGCTGGCTAGTGGTATAGTTTTAAAAGTGTTAGACTGAGAATCAGGAAACCTGGGCAAAATAATTTTGCTGGTATTTGGACAAAAGAGAAGTACGCAGTTATAGTCCCTGCTTCTGGTAGACTTAGAATGCAGTTGAAGAGATAAGGCATAAACAAGTGAAAAGGAAAATAATAATTCAAGAATTGTTACAGGGTACTGAACAACTAATTGGCATGTGCATATTGCTTATAATAAGTGCTGCAAACCGTCAGGCATTCATTCATTCTTAGGATTTTAGTACATAAGCTAATATATCAGACTTCCCTGGGTAGCTGCCTTTGCATTCTCCCTTATCTGAAAATCAGTGTCTAAGATTTAACTCTCATCTGGTTTCCCAGTTTCAGTGACTGATCTCCTGGCTTGTTATCATCTAATATAATCTGCTCTGTGCACTGGGTCTGGGGCCCAGCTTTGCTCTCCCCCTATCCACCTCCTTCTCAGAAACCAGTCCTGAAATCTGTCCTGGGAATGGCTGAGTTTGTGCTTCTTACTGCCAGATTTCCATGATGCTGCTTATGTGGATCTGAACTGCATCAGCCTCCTTTCTAGTCTCTTTGCCTATATACCCATACCACCAGTATGGGAATGGTAGCCATCAATGATCATTCTAACCCACAGATCCATCCTATCATTTATCTGCTTAAAAGCCTTCAATGGGCTCCTAGGGATTAAGAGATTTACCCTCTGCTCAAAACAACTTAAAAATAGACAAAATATATGGAAAAATGAATTTCAGACACTGGCATCAAGCAATACAGAAAAATAAGTCCTGAGAGATGGGAAATAAATGAGGTGAATTCTGCAATTGCCTCAGCTAACTCCTGAAGACAGGCTTCAGGCCACACTTCAGGGAGAAGGGATTCAAATGGAGCTTCTTGTTCTCCCTGAGTTGAGGAGGTGGAGCTGAGGATTCAGGGAAGCCAGGATAGCTAGACTTCATAAAACTAAATTCCATAATTGAAGTTACAAAATGAGAGGGAAGGTGAGAGAAATATTTTTAAAACTGTTGGCTGAAAATTTTCCCACTTTGTTGAAAATTATACGAGCTACAGGGAGAGTGTAGAACTGCACAGAGAAAGAACTCCAGAGACCTGCAGAGAGTTCCTCTTGAATTGTCAGCTGAACACTGGTCAGCACATTCATGTGAAGAAATTATCTGAGGCTCAGAAAAGAATTACCTGAAAGAGGCAGGGTGGGTATTCTTGGGGCTCATGTAGAGCTGGGATCATTTACATTTCCAAAAGTTGGTGTGGAAAAAATTTCTAACATATGAGACATCAGGAAAAGTACTCAGAGGCATATTACCTCAGTACTAAAGCAAATTAGCCAAAAGACTATTCTGTTCCCATCTACAATGCACAAAAGTAAGCTTCAAAGGAATAAAATTGTTTCCAAGTGATTTATCCCTGTCCCAAAGCAAAGTTCAAAATCATTTAAAAGAATAAAAAGAAAATACAGAACCCAACATGGTAAAAGTCACAATGGTTCAGTTCAGTTCAGTTCAGTCACTCAATCATGTCCAGCTCTTTGCAACCCCATGGACTGCAGCACTCCAGGTTTCCCTGTCCATCACCAACTCCGAGAGCTTGCTCAAACTCATGTCCACTGAGTCAGGACACCATCCAAACATCTCATCCTCTGTTGTCCCCTTCTCCTTCCGCCTTCAATCTTCCCAGCATCAGGGTCTTTTTGAGTCAGTTCTTTGCATCAGATAGCCAAAGTACTGGAGCTTCAGCTTCATCATCAGTCTTTCCAATGAATATTCAAGACTGATTTCCTTTAAGATTGACTGGTTTAATCTCCTTGCTGTCCAAGGGGCTCTCAAGAGTCTTCTCCAATCACAGTTCAAAAGCATCAATTCTTTGGTGCTCGCCTTGACCTGATGGACAGACTGCCTGATGAACTATGGGCAGAGGTTCTTGACATTGTACAGGAGACAGGAATCAAGACCATCCCCAAGAAAAAGAAATGCAAAAGAGCAAAATGGCTGTTTGAGGAGGCCTTACAAATAACTGCAAAAAGAAGGGAAGTGAAAAGCAAAGGAGAAAAGGAAAGATATACCCATTTGAATGCTGAGTTCCAAAGAATAGAAAGGAGAGAAAAGAAAACCTTCCTCAGTGATCAATGCAAAGAAAAAGAGGAAAACAATAGCACAGGAAAGACTAGAGAGTTCTTCAAGAAAATTAGAGATATCAAGGGAACATTTCATGCAAAGATGGGCTCAATAAAGGACAGAAATGGTAGGGACCTAACAGAAGCAGAAGATGTTAAGAAGAGGTGACAAGAATACACAGAAGAACTGTACAAAAAAGATCTTCACGACCCAGATAATCACAATGGTGTGATTACTCACCTAGAGCCAGACATCCTGGAATGTGAAGTCAAGTGGGCCTTCAGTTCAGTTCAGTTCAGTAGCTCAGTCGTGTCCGACTCTTTGCGACCCCATGAATTGCAGCACGCCAGGCCTCCCTGTCCATCACCAACTCCCGGAGTTTACTCAAACTCATGCCCATCGAGTCAGTGATGCCATCCAGCTATCTCACCCTCTGTCGTCCCCTTCTCCTCCTGCCCCCAATCCCTCCCAGCATCAGGGTCTTTTCCAATGAGTCAGCTCTTCGCATGAGGTGGCCAAAGTACTAGAGCTTCAGGTTCAGAGCATCAGTACTTCCAATGAACACCCAGGACTGATCTCCTTTAGGATGGACTGGTTGGATCTCCTTGCAGTCCAAGGGACTCTCAAGAGTCTTCTCCAACACCACAGGTCAAAAGCATCAATTCTTCGGTGCTCAGCTTTCTTCACAGTCCAAATCTCACATCCATACATGACCACTGGAAAAAACATAGCCTTGACCAAACGGACCTTTGATGACAAAGT
The DNA here is from genome assembly GCF_023699985.2 of Odocoileus virginianus. Lineage (NCBI taxonomy): Eukaryota > Metazoa > Chordata > Mammalia > Artiodactyla > Cervidae > Odocoileus > Odocoileus virginianus. Next base: position 1,378,947 of record NW_027224276.1, read on the forward strand.
AATGTCTCTGCTTTTTAATATGCTATCTAGGTTGGTCAAACTTTCCTTCCAAGGATTAAGTGTCTTTTAATTTGATGGCTGCAGTCACCATCCGCAGTGATTTTGGAGCCCCCAAAAATAAAGTATGACAATGTTTCCACTGTTTTCCCATCTATTTCCCATGAGGTGATGGGACCAGATGCCATTATCTTAGTTTTCTGAATGATAAGCTTTAAGCCAACTTTTTCACTCTCTTCTTTCACTTTCATCAAGAGGCTTTTTAGTTCCTCTTCACTTTCTGCCATAAGGGTGGTGTCATCTGCATATCTGAGGTGATTGATATTTCTCCCGGCAATCTTGATTCCAGCTTGTGCTTCCTCCAGCCCAGCGTTTCTCATGATGTACTCTGCATATAAGTTAAATAAGCACAGTGACAATATACAGCCTTGACGTACTCCTTTTCCTATTTGGAACCAGTCTGTTGTTCCATGTCCAGTTCTAACTGTTGCTTCCTGACCTGCATACAGGTTTCTCAAGAGGCAGGTCAAGTGGTCTGGTATTCCCATCTCTTTCAGAATTTTCCACAGTTTATTGTGACCCACACAGTCGAAGGCTTTGGCGTAGTCAATAAAGCAGAAATAAATGTTTTTCTGGAACTCTCTTGCTTTTTCGATGATCCAGCAGATATTGGCAATTTGATCTCTGATTCCTCTGCCTTTTCTAAAACCAGCTTGAACATCTGGAAGTTCACGGTTCATGTATTGCTGAAGTCTGGCTTGGAGAATTTTGAGCATTACTTTACTAGCATGTGAGATGAGTGCAATTGTGCGGTAGTTTGAGCATTCTTTGGGATTGCCTTTCTTAGGGATTGGAATGAAAACTGCCCCTTTCCAGTCCTGTGGCCACTGCTGAGTATTCCAAATGTGCTGGCATATTGAGTGTAGCACTTTCACAGCATCATCTTTCAGGATTTGAAATAGCTCAACTGGAATTCCATCACATCCTCTAGCTTTGTTCGTAGTGATGCTTTCTAAGGCTCACTTGACTTCACATTCCAGGATGTCTGGCTCTAGGTGAGTGACCACACCATTGTGATTATCTGGGTCGTGAAGATCTTTTTTGTACAGTTCCTCTGTGTATTCTTGCCACCTCTTCTTAATATCTTCTGCTTCTGTTAGGTCCATACCATTATCTGTCCTTTATCGAACTCATCTTTGCATGAAATGTTCCCTTGGTATCTCTAATTTTCTTGAAGAGCTCTCTAGTCTTTCCCATTCTGTTGTTTTCCTCTATTTCTTTGCACTGATCACTGAGGAAGGCTTTCTTATCTCTCCTGGCTATTCTTTGGAACTCTGCATTCAAATGGGAATATCTTTCCTTTTCTCCTTTGCTTTTCACTTCTCTTCTTTTCACAGCTATTTGTAAGGCCTCCTCAGACAACCATTTTGCCTTTTTGCATTTCTTTTCCATGGGGATGGTCTTGATCCCTGTCTCCTGTACAATGTCACGAACCTCCGTCCATAGTTCATCAAGCTCTCTGTCTATCAGATCTAGTCCTTTAAATCTATTTTTCACTTCCACTGTATAGTCATAAGGGATTTGATTTAGGTCATATATGACTAGTGGTTTTCCCTACTTTCTTCAATTTAAGTCTGAATTTGGCAATAAGGACTTTGCCTTAGGAAGCATCAATACACACAAAGCTAGTGGAGGTGATGGAATTCCAGTTGAGCTACTTCAAATCCTGAAAGACGATGCTGTGAAAGTGCTACACTCAATATGCCAGCAAATTTGGGAAAGTCATCAGTGGCCACAGGACTGGAAAGGGGCAGTTTTCTTTCCAATCCCAAAGAAAGCCAATGCCAAAGAATGCTCAAACTACTGCTCAGTTGCACTCATCTCACATGCTAGCAAAGTGATGCTTAAAATTCTCCAAGCCAGGCTTCAGCATTATGTGAACCATGAACTTCCAGATGTTCAAGCTGGTTTTAGAAAAGGAAGAGGAACCAGAGATCAAATTGCCAACATCCGCTGGATCATCGAAAAAGTAAGAGAGTTCCAGAAAAACATCTATTTCTGCTTTATTGACTATGCCAAAGCCTTTGACTGTGTGGGTCACAATAAACTGTGGAAAATTCTGAAAGAGATGGGAATACCAGACCACCTGACCTGCCTCTTGAGAAACCTGTATGTAGGTCAGGAAGCAACAGTTAGAACTGGACATGGAACAGACTGGTTCCAAATAGGAAAAGGAGTACGTCAAGGCTGTATATTGTCACCCTGCTTATTTTATATGCAGAGTACATCATGAGAAACGCTGGGCTGGAGGAAGCACAAGCTGGAATCAAGATTGCTGGGAGAAATATCAATAACCTCAGATATGCAGATGACACCACCCTTATGGCAGAAAGTGAAGAGGAACTAAAGAGCCTCTTGATGAAAGTGAAAGAAGAGAGTGAAAAAGTTGGCTTAAAGCTCAACATTCAGAAAACTAAGATCATGGCATCTGGTCCCATCACTTCATGGCAAATAGATGGGGAAACAGTGGAAACAATGGCTGACTTTATTTTGGGGGGCTCCAAAATCACTGCAGATGGTGATTGCAGCCATGAAATTAAAAGATGCTTGCTCCTTGGAAGGAAAGTTATGACCAACCTAGATAGCATATTAAAAAGCAGAGACATTTCTTTGTCAACAAAGGTCCGTCTCATCAAGGCTATAGTTTTTCTGGTAGTCATGTATGGATGTAAGAGTTGGACTATAAAGAAAGCTGAGCACCAAAGAATTGATGCTTTTAAACTGTGGTGTTGGAGAAGACTCTTGAGAGTCCCTTGGACTGCAAGGAAATCCAACCAGTCCATCCTAAAGGAGGTCAGTCCTGGGTGTTCATTGGAAGGACTGATGCTGAACCTGAAGCTCCAGTACTTTGGCCACCTGATGTGAAGAGCTGACTCATTTGAAAAAACCCTGATGCTGGGAACGATTAAAGTCAGGAGGAGAAGGGGACGACAGAGGATAAGATGGTTGGATGGCATCACTGACTCAATGGACATGGGTTTGGGTGGACTCCGGGAGTTGGTGATGGACAGGGAGGCCTGGCATGCTGTGGTTCATGGGATTGCAAAGAGTCGGACATGACTGAGCAACTGAACTGAACTGAACAGCTTTCTTTATGATTCAGTTCTCACATCCATACATGACTACTGGAAAAACCATAACTTTGACTAGATGGACCTTTGTTGACAAAGTAGTCTCTGCTTTTTATTTTTTATTTTTTTTATTTCTCTGTTACATTCTTTTTTATTTATTTATTTTTTTTTTATTGTAGTGGTTTTTGCCATACATTGACATGAATCAGCCATGTATTTACATGTGTTCCCCATCCCGATCCCCCCTCCCGCCTCCCTCCCCATCCCATCCCTCTGGGTCTTCCCAGTGTACCAGCCCTGAGCGCTTGTCTCATGCATCCAACCTGGGCTGGTGATCCGTTTCAACCTTGATAGTCTACTTGTTTCAATGCTGTTCTCTTGAAACATCCCACCCTCGCCTTTTCCCACAGAGTCTAAAAGTCTGTTCTGTACATCTGTTTCTCTTTTTCTGTTTCGTATATAGGGTTATTGTTACCATCTTTTAAAATTCCATATATATGCATTAGTATACTGTATCGGTCCTTATTTTTTTGGCTTACTTCACTCTGTATAATGGGCTCCAGTTTCATCCATCTCATTAGAACTGATTCAAATGAATTCTTTTTAATGGCTGAGTGATATTCCATGGTGTATATGTACCACAGCTTCCTCATCCATTCGTCTGCTGATAGGCATCTAGGTTGCTTCCATGTCCTGGCTATTATAAACAGTGCTGCGATGAACATTGGGGTGCACGTGTCTCTTTCAGTTCTAGTTTCCTCGGTGTGTATGCCCAGGAGTGGGATTGCTATGTCTCTGCTTTTTAATATGCTGTCTAGGTTGGTCATAGCTTTTCTTCCAAGGAGCAAATGTCTTTTAATTTCATGGCTGCAGTCACCATCTGCAGTGATTTTGGAGCCCCCCAAAATAAAGTCTGTCACTGTTTCCATTGTTTCCCCATCTATTTGCCATGAAGTGATGGAACCAGATGCCATGATCTTTGTTTTTTGAATATTGAGTTTTAAGCCAGATTTTTCACTCTCCTCTTTCACTTTCATCAAGAGAGCTCTTTAGTTCCTCTTGCTTTCTGCCATAAGGGTGGTGTCATCTGCATATCTGAGGTTATTGATATTTCTCCCGGCAATCTTGATTCCAGCTTGTGCTTCCTCCAGCCCAGCGTTTCTCATGATGTACTCTGCATATAAGCTAAATAAGCAGGGTGACAATATACGGCCTTGACATACTCCTTTTCCTATTTGGAACCAGTCTGTTGTTCCATGTCCAGTTCTAACTGTTGCTTCCTGACCTGCATACAGATTTCTTAAGAGGCAGGTCAGGTGGTCTGGTATTCTCATCTCTTGAAGAATTTTCCACAGTTTGTTGTGATCCACACAGTCAAAGGCTTTAGTGTAGTCAATGAAGCAGAAGTAGATGTTTTTCTGGAATTCTCTTGCTTTTTCTATGATCCAATGGATGTTGGCAATTTGGTCTCTGGTTCCTCTGCCTTTTCTAAATCCAGCTTGAACATCTGGAAGTTCTCGGTTCACATACTGTTGAAGCCTAGCTTTAGAGAATTTTGAGCATTACTTTGTCAGCATGTTAAATGAGTGCAATTGTGCAACAGCTTGAACATTCTTTGGTATTGTCCTTCTTTGGGATCGGAATGAAAACTGACCTTTCCCAGTCCTGTAACCACTGCTGAGTTTTCCACATTTGCTGGCATATTGAGTGCAGCACTTTCACAGCATCTCCTTTAAGGATTTGAAATAGCTCAACTGGAATTCCATCACCTTCACTAGCTTTGTTCGTAGTGATGCTTCCTAAGGCCCAGTTGACTTTGCACTCCAGCATGTCTGGCTCTAGTTATCTGGGTCATTAAGACTTTTTTTGTATAGTTCTTTTGTGTATTCTTGCCACTTCTTCTTAATCTCCTCTGCTTCTGTTAGGTCCATGCCATTTCTGTCCTTTATTGTGCCCATCTTTGCATGAAATGTTCCCTTGGTATCTTTAATTTTCTTGAAGAGATCTCTAGTCTTTCCCATTCTATTGTTTTCCTCTATTTCTTTCGGCATTGATCACTGAGGAAGGCTTTCTTATCTCTCCTTGCTATTCTTTGGAACTCTGCATTCAGATGGATGTATCTTTCCTTTTCTCACAATGTCTGGGGTTCAATTTAAAAAGTGATCAGACATGCACAATAGCAGAAAAATGCAACTAATATGAAGAAATCAATCAATAGAAAGGAACCCACAAATGAAACAATGAGGAAATTAATTGAAATGGACATTAAAACAGCTTTTATAACTATGTTTTATATGTTGAAAAATGTAGAGAGAAGAGTGAGCATATTAAGGAGAAAGATGGGAGATTTTTTTAAAGGACCCAAATTGAACTTCTAGAGATAAAAAAGTCATTGTCTGAAATGAAAAATACAATGGAGGGGATTAATAGTCTCATTGTTTTCCTACAAAATGTTCTGACATCCACAGAAGAGAAAACACAGTTCTTGAAAGCATAATGCTTACTTATAAGCATAAGGCCTACTTGTGAAGAGAACTTCTGTACTCAGTAGGTTATATTGTTTCCAGCAAGACGTCTGCTATCATTTTATCATTGCTCAGCATATAAAGTATCTTTTTTATTTTTATTTTTTTTTTAATTTTTTATTTAGTTGCACTGGGTCTTAGTTGCAGCATGTGGGATCTAGTTCCCTGACCAGGGGTTGAACCAGGGCCCCCTGCATTGGGAACACAGAGTCTTAGCCACCAGACCACCAGAGAAGTCCTAAAGTATCTTTTTTAAAAAAACAAGTTTCTTAAAATATTTTCTTCAACATTGGACATTGTAGAAGAAAAGATTAATGACCTTGAAAACATAGCTATAGAAACTATCCAAAATTAAAGACACAGAGCAGGGGAAAAGGCCAAAAAAAAAATGAACAGAGCTTTAGTGAGCTGTGCAACAACTTCAAGGGGCCTTAATATACATGTAATGGAAGTTTCAAAAAGAGAGGGAGGGAGAAAAAATATTTCAAAAACTGTTGGCTGAAAATTTTCCCACTTTGTTGAAAATTAGAAAACCACAGATCCAGGAAGCTTAAAAAAACGCAAGCAGAATAAACATTCAGAAAACCTCACTAAGGCGTGTCAAACCAAATTGCTTAAAATCAGTGATAAAAATCTTAAAGCAGCTTGTTTAAAAAACATACTTTTTGTACAGAACAATGGTAAGGATGATAGCAGACTTCTTGTTGGAAACAATATAACCTATTGGCAACAGAAGCTCCCTTCACAAGTAAATCTTACGTTGGAAAGCATTCTGTTTCAAGAACTGTGTTATCTCTCAGCCATAAAAAGGAATGAAATTGGGTCATTTGTAGAGATGTGGATGGACCTAGAGACTGTCATACAGAGTGAAGTAAGTCAGAAAGAGAAAAATATGTATATTAATGCATATATGTGGAATCTGAAAAAATTGGTATAGACAATCTTATTTACAAAGCAGAAATAGCAACACAGACATAGAAAACACACATAGGGATACAAGGGGGAGGGCAGGGTGTGATGGAGTGGGGATTTGGAATTTACATATATACACTATTGATACTATGTATAAAATAGATAACTAATGAGAACCTACTGTATAGCACAGGGAACTCTACTCAGTGCTCTGTGGTGACCTAAATGGGAAGGAAATCCAAAAAGAGGGGATATATGTATACATATAGCTGATTCACTTTGCTGTACAGTAGCAATTAACACAACATTGTTAAGCAATATATTTGAATCAAAATTTTAAAAATATAAATACAACTAAAAAAAAACAGTGACATCTCTTCTGTGGACCTCAGCAAATATTTGCTGGAAAATAATGAGGCTCAGACTTATTTATTTATTACATTCATTAATTTAACACACACCTTGTTCAACTTAAGGTAAGAACCCAGCTGCCTGCATGCGTGCTAAGTCACTTCAGTCATGTCTGACTCTTTGCGACCCTATGGACTGTAGCCTACCAGGCTCCTCTGTCCATGGGATGCTCCAGGCAAGAATACTGGAGTGGGTTGCCATACCCTCCTCCAGGGAATCTTCCCAACCCAGGGATTGAACCTGCGTCTGCCTGTGTCTCCTGCATTGCAGGCAGATTCTTTCCCCACTGAGCCACCTGGGAAGCCCCAAGAACCCAGGACAGAAAGCCAAGTCCCAGCATTTGAGCTTACAGTTTAGTCAGGGGCCCAAAAAAAGATCTGTGGTTTTATAATCTCCAACAAATTTTTTAAGTGTTTGGCCATTAGTTTTTTAACAGTTTGGTTTTGATGTTAGGAAGATGGACTTGTTGATAATGGCTTTCAAACGATTGAGCAGGGAATTTTTATGTGAACTTTAAGGTGTCTTTTCAACCCTCTTGGCAAATCAGTGGAATTGGAAAACCAGCCTTCTTTTTTCATTTGATACTATTGTATATAGCAAGTTGTATCATGATCAATAGTTCCGTGGAGCTGTGAACTTCTCTTATTCTGGGATCCCATATATATCAGTAGTAATCTATACTGATTCCCAATCCAAAACCTAAAAAATTTATCCTTTTCCGTCATCATTACATTGTACCATTTGGACTCAACTTTCAATGATGTATTTTCACTCATCTGTACATATTCTTTTACCTTGTTCTTTTCTTTCACAATTGAATCCTCTTGACCAGCTGCTCTAATATGCTTATCTCAGGAGTCTCAGCAAAAACATGTTGCTTTTGATGTGTTTAGTGTTACTAGTCTTTGTATATTTTACGGTATTAGTTCTTTCACTTTTTTTGGCTTTCCATTTTTTTTTATAGTAAATAATAAGAGAAAATGTAATAAAATATTTGAATCACTGCAAAATTTGCTCTACCACGATGGCTTTGTTGTCATAACTGAAGGGTTGGCTAGCAGGCAATAGCTTGAAATATTTGTCTGATGTATTCAAGTCCAAATTTAGTCCAAAGAAGATGGTTTAGATATGTTAATATATAATGTATAACTGTGCAGATGTTATAAAAGTCAAGTGTATAAAATCTGGAAATCTCCTGTGAAACCAAATAACCCTAATACAAAGTAGAAAGTAATGTGTGCTATTAACAGGTATCAACTTAGAAATAGCTATGGGGAGTTATGGGAGATTAGATTGAAGCAACATTGATGTGGACCTTGAAAGATTGGTAAGATCTAGACAGGCCAAGATGATGGGAAAGGACCTTCTAGGTGGAAGAAGCAAAGACTTGCTTGCGTATTTGAAGTTTGTAACTTCCTTGGGTTGGTGGGGAAAATTCAAGCTTCCTTTATTCCCATCTACTCGTAAAATAGAGGACTTATGATAAGGTTTAGGAACACAGAATTGAATCACTCTCTTAGGAGTAGAACTTGCAAGGTTAAAAGCCATTGCCATAGGATCTCTACTTTGGCATATCTCTGTCTTGACCTTCCCCTTGCTTGGATATCTTTCTTTGTCTAGTTAACCTGTTGGATTGTGCCTTTTCTCCAGTGCAGGTGGAAGAATAGAAATATCTATTCCTAGACCACCATCCTTCACTGAGCAGGCCAACTGGGAACTTAGATAGAGTCCAAAAGATTGGAAACCTGGAAATGGAGGATGATATTGAGGCATGTTCTACTCTAATCCCTCTAAGCCAGGGTTTCCCAGCTTTAGTACTGTTGATATTCTTTGTTGTGGGGGCTAGTCTGTGCATTGTAGGATGTTTAGCAGAGTCCCAAGTAGATGCCTGTAGCACCTCCTCCATAGAGAGGAGAAAGGGCAAAATCACCCATGTTGAGAACCACTGCTCTAATCCTTTTGAAAATGTTATCTATGATTCCAGCTACTCATAGTCTGACTAGTAAGATTGAGAGGGACAGAAAGAACTCAGGGTATGAGCCCAAATGGAAGGACCAAGAAATTTAATTGGCCAGTCTCTAGTTTAGACCCTAAGCTGAAAAGCTTCATCTCTTTTAGACTCCTCATAGTTCATACATGCTCTAAAGTAAGATATGGATATCTTCCTAATCCTGTATTGCAGTTTCTTCTCATAGAGCACAATTAACATCTAATATGGCTCATCCACCTTTGGTGAACATATACACACATACTGTGGTGACATCAGTATCTCTGCTTACTGGCTGGGGAATGGTGGTAGATGCTTCTCAATATCCTGTGAAAGTTTGGAGAGTAGGCAGAGGTCATGGAAAGGGATCTAATTATCTCTCACTAGCCAGTTTGTGAATCTTGCCATCTGATACCTCTCAGGGTAGGGAAGACCAGGGCAACATTCAGCTTCATCTCAGAAAGATCTAGACCTCTCCTCTTCCTGAGGACTTCTTCATTAAGAAGATAGCCCAGGTCATAGCATCAGAATTAAGAATTCAGGCCCCTACCAAGCACCAGGGTGACATTCTTCTGACTCAAATAAAAGAGAGAAATAAAGTGCTTTGGATATATTGGGGGCTTTAATTTTTTCCTTAGGAAGAAAAGATTAATTTGCTCATAAAATGGCCTTCATATTATTAAATTTTATTGGATATTATATGGTCATTATATTAACAGTTACTTGAAACACATTGTAAAATTCAATATGTAGATCTGGGTTGCATAGCAGGTACATTGTTCTAAATTCCCCACTCCCCCTACAAATTCACCCCTCACAGAGTTTTTCCACAGCCTCATTGAGTGGGCAATGGGCCTTTGTCACCTCACACCTGGGATAAGCTGATTGGATCAGATTAGGCACTTAACCTGAGCTAATCAGTTTCTCTTCCCTAAGAATTTGGAAGGGGACTCAGTAACTTCAGTTAGATAGCCACAGGTGCTGGACTGACACAGAAATACTTTTGGAGGCCATGTGTGGGCTATACAAACTGATGAGCTGGCAAAGAATTAAGTCTTCAGTCTGTTTAGTTTCTGTTTACCCTACCAGGTTATCAGATCAAAGAACATAGGAACCTTTTGCACACTAGAGTAGTCCCAGAGTCTGGTACAGTGCCTGGTGCATAATAGACACTCAATAAATGTTCATCAAAAAAAGTTTTGACCAGTTTTACCCCAGTGGCTCAGCGGTAAAGAACCTGCCTGCCAATGCAGGAGACAAAGTGGAAGCCATGAGTTCAATCCCAGGGTGGGAAAGACCCGATGGAGAAGGAAATGATAACCTTACCCAGTATTCTTGCCTGGAGAATTCCATGGACAGAGGAGCCTGGCGGGCTATAGTCCATGGGATTGCAAAACAGTCAGACATGGCTTAGCAACCAAACAACAACAAACCACTTAAGAGAATGCAAGTGTGTGCTCAGTCCTTTCAGTCATGTCCAACTCTTTGTCCTCTTCCAGGCAATCTTCCCGACCCAAGGATTGAACCCATGTCTCCTGTGTCTCCTGCATTGCAGGCGGGTTTTTTTACCACTGAGCCACCTGGGAAACCCACTTAAGAGAATAAGTAACAGCTATTTGTCTTCTTTCTCTAATTAACTGTTTAATGATTCATCTGCCTTTATTAATAGAAAGTCACTATTTCCCTTTTGAGGGCTCTATCCCCCATAAACTTGGTAAAGAAGATAAGAACCTATTCATTCCAAGATGATGAATCCTATTTCTAAATTCTAGGCAGAAGGAGAGAGAACTGGAAAGCCTAGTCAGTGCACTAGCACCATTATTTTTCTTGCCACCTCCCCTGGTCAGGCATAGTGCAAGAGTTCCGAGTGTCAGGGTTACAGGTCTTTGAGTTAATTCTTCATGCTCAGCTATTGACCCTCAAAACATATCACTGTGTTTTCTAGATTCAGTCCTGGGGCTTTAAATCCTAGAATCAGCCCAAACCCCAAGAATCCTTAGGTTCTGGTGTTGATCCCAGATAAGCAGCCCAGATTTTTTTCTGCCTAAAAGGTAATTTTTCCTTTGGGACCACTGGCACCCTTTCTTGCCATTCTACAGATGTCTAAAACTTTGAATCTAAGCAAGAAGTAATTGGATTCTTGGCCCTTTCCCTCTCAGAAAGCCCTTTGCCTTCTTATGCAGATTTGTCTACTCCTTCCCCCAAGATTCTCCAGAGCTCTGAATAACATTGTTAAAACACAGGGGGGAAAGGTCTTGTTATTTCTTGGCTAAGAGTGCCTTTCTGCCTTCCATTTACATGACTTAGGGAACTAGGCAAATCATTTTTTTCTATAATAAAATATCTGCCCAGAGTGAGTTACAGTCTTTATGACATCAAAAAGAGTGGGATTTTTTTTTTAATTCCACTCTACTAGGTACCTAGCTATATAAGAACAAACAAAGATACAATTACCTGGAATGTGCTTTCAGTGTAACTCTTCCAGAAATCTGTAGAGGTTGTAGGGCAAGGATCTGGGTCATCAGGGTTTTGACTCTCTGAAGTACCTAACAACATGCAAGGGCAAGAGAGAGGACTATCCAGTATTACTTCATTTCAACTTGCTTGCATCTGCAAAGACCCTATTTCCAAATGTCACATGTACAGGTACTGGGAATTGGACTTAAACGTTTTTGGGGAGAGCACAGTTCAGCTCACAACAGAAACTAACACCCACCATGAGAAAACCAACATCCGTGTTAAGGTTGTATCTCTTGCTGTTTCCAATCTTTGAGGTGCTAGAAATATGCTATGTTCTGCATAGCAGTGGGGGTAAGTTCCATCTCCTCCATCCTGTGTTACCTTTTATCCCTCTGTGACTAATGGGATCGATCCCTTGTAAAATCAGCTCCTTGTATTTTGCCTGAAACCTCTTTATACCCAGAGTTTAGACACTAGTCCACCCAGCCTACAGGGGCTTCCCTGGTGATTCAGATGGTAAAGAATCTGCTTGCAATGCAGGAGACCCAGGTTCAATCCCTGGGTCAAGAAGATCCCCTGGAGAAGGGAATGGCTACCCACTCCAGTATTCTTGCCTGGGAAATCCCATGAACAGAAGAGCCTGGCGGGCTACAGTCCATGGGATTGCAAACAGTCAGACACAACTGAGAGACTAACACTAACACACACCACACAGTGTTTGTCAGGAGACAGACAATACATGTAGTAGAGTGATCAAGCATGTAAGCACTGCAATTAGACTTTCTGAATCTACTAGTATGTGTGGTGTTGGTTAAGTTATTTAATCTCCTTAAGCTTTAGGCTCCTAATTTGGAAAAGTAGGTATGAATGATAATCTACCTCACTTGAGGATTAAATGAGATATCAGACATATATGTAAAACATTTAGCCAAGTTCCTAGAATATGGTGAAGTGTGAAAGTCGCTCAGTCGTGTCCAATTCTTTGTGACCCCATGGACTATACAGTCCATGGAATTCTCTAGGCCAGAATACCAGAGTAGGTAGCCTTTCCCTTCTCCAGGAAATATAAAATATGGTAATTATTTAAATGAGAATGAACCTACCACTAAGAATAAACATATTAATATGTTTTCACAATTGCTACAGATTTTTAAATGCCAATTCTTTCCATGGCTGATTGTTTTATTTATTTATTTGGCCATGCCATGGGGCATGCAGGATCTTACCCTGACCAGGTACCAAACCTGTGACCCCTGCAATGAAAGCAGAGCCTCAACCACTGGATCACCAGGGAAGTCTCCAGATTACTTTTGAAAGAAAGAAAATATTATAGATAACTTCTCAAGCCCCACCCCACATCCTTTTCCTCTTTGTCCCTCCTCAATGGTTGCCATCATCCTGAAGAGGGTATATATTATTTCAATGAATGTTTTTATACTTTTATTTCATATGTCAGTTGCCATAAACAATATTTATCATTGCTTTTGCAAAAAGGTCTCAAAGTGTATGTATGATTTTGAAGCTTGCCTTTTTTTTTCATTTATTTTTATTAGTTGGAGGCTAATTACTTTACAATATTGTAGTGGTTTTTATCATACATTGACATGAATTAGCCATGGATTTACATGTATTCAGCTTGCCTTTTAAACTTAACGTTGTTTTCCAGGTTTATCCCAGTTGATTCATGTAGATCTAGCTCCATTGTATATTCTATTCAAATCATAGTTTATTTATCCATTCCTTTACTGAAGGACAGTTGAGCTGGTTCCACCTTTTTGCTATTACATAGAGTGCTGCAGTAAGCTTCCTTGCATATGTCTACCTATACTCATGTTTGAGATTTTTCTGTAGGATAAATACCTAGAATTGGATTACTAGGTAATAGGGAATATATATCTTTTTCTCCAACATTTTATTAAGAAAATTTTCAAACATACAGAAAAATTGAAAGAGTAGTACAGTGAGTTCACATGTACCCACCACCTAGATTCTACAATTAACATTTTGCAATACTTGTTTTATGATACATAAATATCTATCTATCCATTCCTCTATTAATCCATCAATCTATCTTATTTTTCTGATGCTTTTCGAAATTGCAGACATCAGTAACTTCACTCCTAACTACTTCAGCACATACCTCATTAAATAGAAGTCAGTATTTGTTTATGGTTCTTTTTTCTTTTGAGGTAAAATTTGTATGTAATAAAGTACACAAATCTTAGGTGGTAATACAATGAGTTTTGACAAATGCATGGACCTGTGTTGTAATTCCTTTCAGGACACAGAAAATTAGCATCAACCCAGAAAGTTCCTTCACGTGTGTGCATGCTACATCGCTTCAGTCATGTCCTACTCTTTGTGACCCTATGGACTGTAGTCCACCAGGCTTCTCTGTCCATGGGGATTCTCCAGGCAAGAACACTGGAGTGGGTGGCCATGCCCTCCTCCAGGGGATCCTCTGGATCCAGGGATTGAACCCATATCTCTTAACTCTCCTGCATTGGCAGGTGGGTTCTTTACCACTAGTGCCTCCTGGGAAGCCCAAGTTCCTTCACACCTCTTCCCAGTCAATTACCTCTACCCCAGGCAATCACTGTTCTGATTTTTTCTGCCATAGATGAGCAGTTCTGTCTGTTATAGAAACTCATATAAATTGAATCATGCACTATGTATTCTTTTGTGTAAGGCTTCTTTAACTCAGCCTTTTTATTACTGAAAAGCATTCTATTGTATGAATGCACCGTACTTTGTTTATCCATTTTCTTATCAATGAACATCCAAGCTGTTTCCAGTTTGAGGCTGTTTTGAATAAATTTGCTGTGGTAGGCAACCTCTAAAGTGACCCCAAATGATCGCTGCCTCCTGATACACATGAACTTGTGTGATCTATCTTCTTCAGTTGAATCTTCATATGAGAGCACAGCCCCAGATGATGCCTTGATTGCAGCCCTGTGAGAGATCTTGAGGCAGAGGCATTCAACTAAGCTGTGAATGAAACTGAGAAAATAAACATTTGTTGTTTTAAGACACTGAATTTTGAGATACTCTATTATGTGGCGATAGATAACTAATACAGTAGCTGTGAACATTCTTATAAAAGTCTTTTTTCAAACAAGTGCTTTGATTTCTCCTGGACCTCAATATTTAATTTTACTAGGTATTTCTGAATTAATCCCCAAACTATGTGTTCTTATTTATATTCCAACCGTTAATGTCTGAGACTTTTTTCCTTCAATTTCTTACCAATACTTGATATTACCAGATCTAGTTAATTTTTTAATTTAATTAAATGTTGCTAATCAGATGTATGTGAAATATTACCAATCGGATTGCATAGATGTGGGAATAAGTTCCATCTGTTTCACTCTAATGTCATTTTACTTTTAATTTTCCTGATTACTAGTAAGATTTACCATCTTTTCATATGTTTATTGGCTTTTTTGTGGTTCATTTTGTGTGAACTGTCTTCATATCATTTTCCCACTTTTTAACTGAATTGCTTATCCCTTTTATTTATAGGAGTTCCTTATTTATACTGGATGTTAATCCTTCATTGCAATATTTATGGCAATTTATTTTCTCCCAATTTGTGGCTTAAATTTTCATAAAATTAACTCTCCATCTATCAAATATCTACTCAGCTATATATCCTTCTTGCTATTTGAATTCATCCTACAGAGAGACCTCACCAATTATTTACTCTGGTTATTCTTGGGTGGTGGGGTTTGGGGGGTATTTGTTGCCTTCTTTGTTCTTTTCTCTACTGCTTAATTTTTCTGTAAAAAGCATATGTGATATTTGTAAAAGCAATAAAGTTTGCATCTTCTGTTTAGTTGAAAGTATGAAAGATAAAGACCATTACAGTATACTAACACATATATATGGAATTTAGAAAGATGGTAACGATAACCCTATATGCAAAACAGAAAAAGAGACTCAGATGTATAGAACAGACTTGTGGACTCTGTGGGAGAAGGCGAGGGTGGGATGTTTCAAGAGAACAGCATCGAAACATGTATATTATCTAGGGTGAAACAGATCACCAGCCCAGGTTGGATGCATGAGACAAGTGCTCGGGCCTGGTGCACTGGGAAGACCCAGAGGGATCGGGTGGAGAGGGAGGTGGGAGGGGGGACCGGGATGGGGAATACATGTAAATCCATGGCTAATTCATTTCAATGTATGACAAAAACCACTGCAATGTTGTAAAGTAATTAGCCTCCAACTAATAAAAATAAATGGAAAAAAAAGTAAAGTATGAAATGAGAAGGAAAAAGAAGGAAAAGAAGAAAGATATTTGTAATTTGCTTGAGAGGTGAGACTTGACATCAAGTGAAGCTGGGCAGGGTAAGTAAGGTAAAATAGATTGATGTCCCTCACTTCTAGATAAAGTAAGTATGGAGTAAAATTTCCAGTGGGTGATCACTCACCATATTTAATGAAAATCTACATATGTGGTCAGATTATTTTATTCAAAATTACAGTAAGAGGATCTACAGAAGAAATTTTGCTGAGTCCTCTTTGTTTCAGGAAAAGCTGTATAAGGCTAGCACTAGGAAAAATGGAAGGGTATACTTAAAGCAGCTTCAGGATGGTATAGATTACCGTGGTGAATTACATTTCAGAGTTTTGCCTCAGACTTACAGGCTCAATGTGGCTGGATATATTTTAGGTAAAAGTTTTTTTAGGTAGACCTTTTATTGAAGTATCACATACATACAGAAAAATATCCAGATCTTAAGTGTCGGGTTTAATGAATTTTCATAGAGAACACAGGTGTATAGCGAGCATCCAGATCCCAAAACAGAACATGACCAGTCCCCCAGAAACTCTCCTCATATGCCTTCCCAGTCACTACGCATCTCTAAGATAACCACTAGTCTGGTTTCTAAGACCAAAGATTAATTTTGCCTCTTTTAGAACTTTATATAAATTTAATCATACAGTATGTACACATGTCTGGCTTCTTTTACTTAATGTTGTATTGGTGAGAGTCTTCCGTGTTGTTTCATGTAGGAACTTATTCATTCTCATTGCTGTATGTTATTCCTTTGTGTGAATACAATATAGTTTATCCATTTTACTATTGAGAATTTGGGTCCTTTCCATTTGGGGCTATTATAAATAATGCTAACACAAATATTCTTATATTGGTGAACATATGTATGTATTTCTCTTGAGTATATATGAGAAATAGAATTGCTGGGTCCCTGGGTATACATACGTTTAGCTTTAGTAGTTATTGCCAGTTTTCCAAAGTGATTGTACCAGTTTATGTTTCCCATCAAGATGTTCCACATCTTTCCCAACATGTGGTATTGTTAGTCTTTTCTATTTTAACCATACTGGTAGGTGTGTAATGGTGTTACATTATGATTTTTAAAAATAATTTTATTTATTTAATTTTGGCTGTGCCAGGTCTATGTTGCTTTGTGAGGGCTTTCTCTAGTTGCCTCGAGTGGAGGCTCTTCTTCATTGTGGTGCACAGGCTTCTCACTGCAGTGGCTTCCCTTGCGGAGAACAGGGTCTAGGTGCGTGGGCTTCAGTAGTTATAGCACGTGGGCTCAATAGCTGTGGTGCACAGGACTTAGTTGCCCCACAGCATGTGGGATCTTCCCGGTCCAGGGATTGAACCTGAGTCCCCTGCACTGGCAGGTGGATTCCTATCCACGGTGCCACCAAGGAAGTCCTATATTATGATTTAAATTTGCATTTTCATTGTGACTTAGGAAGTTGAACATTTGTTCTTTTGTGTGGTGCTGGTTTAAAGTCAGTTTTCAGTTGAATTGTCTGCATTCCACTTCCCTTAGATTTCTAGAACTTTGTTATATATTGTTAACATGAATCCTTTGTTGGATATATATGGGTTGGCCAATAAGTTCGTTTGGGTTTTTGGCTAACTGTTACAGGAAGCCTGAACGAACTTTTTGGCCAACCCAATATATTTCAGATATCTTTTTCCTTTTTTGGTCTTGCCTTTTCAATCTCTTAACAGTCTTTTGATAAACACAGTTGTTTATTTTAAGAAATTCAGTTTTTTTTTCACTCTATGACTAGTACCCTTTGAACCCTATTTTAAAAGCCTTTGCTTATCTCCAGTTATTTTGAAATACCAGAGTTATTTTCTCTCTGTATTTCATCTCTTCTTTTCCCCCTTTCTGCCAGAGAGCAGACTCTGTTTCATAGCCTTGTAGGAAGTATGTGGCCAAGCTGAAAGTAGATTAGCTAGTAAGATACTTGAGCTTTCTTTTCTAAAAAAAAGAAAGAAATGCATGGAAAAGAAATGCAAAAAAGCAAAACGGCTGTCTGAGGAGGCCTTACAGATAGCTGTGAAAAGAAGAGAAGTGAAAAACAAAGGAGAAAAGGAAAGATATTCCCATTTGAATGCAGAGTTCCAAAGAATAGCAAGGAGAGATAAGAAAGCCTTCCTCAGCAATCAATGCAAAGAAATAAAGAAAAACAACAGAATGGGAAAGACTAGAGATCTTTTCAAGAAAATTAGAGATACCAAGGGAACATTTCATGCCAAGATGGGCTCGATAAAGGACAGAAATGGTAGGAACCTAACAGAAGCAAAAGATATTAAGAAGAGGTGGCAAGAATACACAGACAAACTAAACAAAAAAGATCTTCACTACCCAGAAAATCACGATGGTGTGATCACTCACCTAGAGTCAGACATCCTGGAATGTGAGGTCAAGTGGGCCTTAGAAAGCATCACTATGAACAAAGCTAGTGGAGGTGATGGAATTCCCAGTTGAGCTATTTCAAATCCTAAAAGATGATGCTGTGAAAGTGCTGCACTCAATATGCCAGCACATTTGGAAAACAGCAGTGGCCACAGGACTGGAAAAGGTCAGTTTTCATTCCAATCTTAAAGAAAGGCAATGCCAAAGAATGCTCAAACTACCACACAATTGTACTCATCTCACACACTAGTAAAGTAATGTTCAAAATTCTCCAAGCCAGGCATCAGCATTATGTGAACCATGAAATTCCAGATGTTCAAGCTGGTTTTAGAAAAGGCAGAAGAACCAGAGATCAAATTGCCAATATCCGCTGGATCATCGAAAAAGCAAGAGAGTTCCAGAAAAACATCTATTTCTGCTTTATTGACTATGCCAAAGCCTTTGACTGTGTGGATCACAATAAACTGTGGAAAATTCTGAAAGAGATGGGAATACTAGACCACCTGACCTGCCTCTTGAGAAACCTGTATGCAGGTCAGGAAGCAACAGTTAGAACTGGACATGGAAACAACAGACTGGTTCCAAATAGGAAAAAGAGTACATCAAGGCTGTATATTGTCATCCTGCTTATTTAACTTATATACAGAGTACATCATGAGAAACACTGGGCTAGAAGAAGCACAAGCTGGAATCAAGATTGCTGGGAGAAATATCAATCACCTCAGATATGCAGATGACACCACCCTTATGGCAGAGAGTGAGGAGGAACTAAAAAGCCTCTTGATGAAAGTGAAAGAGGAGAGTGAAAAAGTTGGCTTAAAGCTTAACATTCAGAAAACTAAGATCATGGCATCTGGTCCCATCACTTCATGGCAAATAGATGGGGAAACAGTTGAAACAGTGTCAGACTTTATTTTGGGGGGCTCCAATATCACTGCAGATGGTGATTGCAGCCATGAAATTAAGAGACACTTACTCCTTGGAAGGAAAGTTATGACCAAACTAGATAGCATATTAAAAAGCAGAGACATTACTTTGCCATCAAAGGTCCGTTTGGTCAAGGCTATGGTTTTTCTAGTGGTCATGTATGCATGTGAGAGTTGGACTGTGAAGAAAGATGAGCACCGAAGAATTGATGCTTTTGAACTGTGGTGTTGGAGAAGACTCTTGATAGTCCCTTGGACTGCAAGGAGATCCAACCAGTCCATCCTAAAGGAGATCAGTCCTGGGTGTTCATTGGAAGGACTGATGTTGAAGCTGAAACTCCAGTACTTTGGCCACCTCATGTGAAGAGTTGACTCATTGAAAAAGACCCTGATGCTGGGAGGGATTGGGGGCAGGAGGAGAAGGGGACAACAGAGGATGAGATGGCTGGATGGCATCACCAACTCGATGGACATGAGTTTGAGTAAGCTCCAGGAGTTGGTGATGGACAGGGAGGCCTGGTGTGCTGCAATTCATGGGGTTGCAAAAAGTCGGACATGACTGAGTGACTGAACTGAACTGAACTTTCTAAAAACTCGAGCACAGTAAGAAGAATTGGGTTTGAGGGAGAATGGGACTTCCATCAGATTCACAAGGAGTATCCTTTGGGCTGAAGTTAGAGAAGGTGGGAGAAGTCAGGTAGAAACTAGGCCTTGCTTCTGGTGGCTTCTTGGAGAAGCCTCAGAGTGGAATGGCTGCTTTAATGACCTTGAGGGACAGAAATGTAAGGCTTGGGGCTATAAACACTAAAAAAGTCTTCAGTGTCCTAAAGCTGGCAAGAGATATTGCCAATCTAAAGATGCCAAGTGGACAATGTCTCAATAACCTGTGAGGACAAATGATCCTTCTCAATACCTACCCAAGGTCTGGCATTACATAAGACCCCAGAACCAGTTAGGGAAGCCCCAAGAGTATAACTGAGACTGACCGCATTCTAGCCCCAACAGAAGTAGCTCATTTACTTCTTTATGTGGTAATTTCTGAAGTTTGAGGTTGATTTGAGAAAGGAGAACATTCACAACTATTTAAAAATGAAGAAACAGAACATGGCTGAAAATTACTTGATGTGAACTGCAGGTGAAAGTATAATCTTCTTAATAAATTCCAGTTTCAGCCAGCATAGCTTCCTAAATGACCTAGGATTAAAATAATAACAATGTTCAGAATGGAAGTTTTTTTTCTTTTCCCTGAATTGTATTCGTCTTCTCGATCCTCTTAGGAGCTCACCAAACTCTTCTTCCTCCTGTATTTTTCCTTTCCATTTAGAAAAATGAACTTTGCTGCTTTCTTTACATGTAAAAAAATGCTTTTAATTTTCCATAATAAAAAATTATACTCCTAATTTATTTTTAAAATATTTTAAGTAAAGTAATAGTTAATGCAGAGAAAATAATATTTGCAATTTATGTTTGTCATAAAGCTTAATATTAATAATAAAATAAACACCCATGAAGCTACCATCCAAGTTAAAAACTATAACATTTCCAATACCTTGTATTTATCTAAATGCTTTTCTCTATCCTATTTCCTACCTCTCCACAAAGTTAACCACTATTTTGAATTTTACATTGTTTTCAAAATGCTCTATTGCTTGTGTATGTATTTATAAGTAATATTTTGCTTAATTTTTCCTTATTTTTAACTTCATAAATATAATATTACACTCTACATACTCTTCTGCATCTTGCTGTTTCTACTCAACATTTTATTTCTGAGATTTACCCATTTTGTTATACATAGCTGTAGTTCATTAATTTCCAAAGCTGATAGCTTACAGTGAATGATGTTGGATTTGTGATCTCCAAAGAAGATTTAGCTTGGGACCAGGGACCAGGCTTGATCACTCAAGAGCTTTTGTGTAGCAGAGTTTTATTAAAGTAAGAAAAGGGATAGAGAAAGCTTCTGACATAGACATCAGAAGGGGGACAGAGAGTGCCCCTGTTGCTAGTGTTAGCTAGTGTTAGCAAATGTTATATACTTTTTAATTAATTATTACAATAAATCAAAGGAATGTCTCAAGTTTGTGAAAATTTTACCAGACCCACTCCCACAATTTACATTTTAGGATAACAGGATTAGAACTTAACAATAGAAAGATCCTACCAGACCCACTCCCATAATATACATTCTAAGATATCAGGATTAGTCAGAAGGTTTTCAGGAAGGAGAAACTGTCCTCAAGCAGGATACATTGTTGTTGTATAATCCCTAGTACAGAGTTTAAACTGAGTTGTTTGTTGTGTAATCATCAGTTTCAGACTTAAAGAAAAAAATCGTTTTATGTGACTAAGACTAAGGAATGTAGAGAGAGAGAGAGAGAAAAAAAAGACGTTTGTCCTTTCCTCCTCCTTGAGAACTCCAGACCCCTATCTCCTCCTCGGGGACCCCGGACTTCTTATCAACCTGCCTAGGAATTGATTCTCTCAAAGCTATGTAATATGCTATTGTATGTCCATATCACAATTTTTTTTCTCAATGAACATTTGACTTGGTTTCATGTTTTTGCTACTATCAATAGTATTGCTATGAACATGTCTCATAGTACACACATGAAAAATTTTTCCAGGGCATATACCTAAGATTTGAATGTCCAGATTGTGGAATATGGTATGTTCAATTTTATTAGTTAGGTAATACCAAAATGTTTCTAAAGGGGTTGTCCCAGGTTATACTCCCCTCAGCAATATATAAGCTTTCATTTTCCTATCACTTTCTACTGGCATATTTTTTTTTTACTTTTGTCAATCTAATGAGTAAAAATAGTACCTCAATGAATTTTTCATTTGCCTTGTTCTGATCACCAGTGAGGTTGAATGTCCTTTCATATGTTTATTTGACACTTGTGTTTCCCACTCTGTGAAATGCTTGTCCATGACTTTTGCCCATTTTTTCATTATCTTTTTTTTTTTTTTCATTTTGATCTCTGTGAGTTTCTGACTTATATTCTGGATACCAGTCCTTTGTCAAGCATGTGTTTTGCAAACATTCACTTCACAATTTACACCTTTGTGATTTCACTTTAATTACATATTTTTGATGAACCGATTTCTTAATTTTAATGTGGTTTGGAAGCTAAGCTATCTATCAATGTGTAATAAATCACCTTAAAGCTTATCAACTCAAATCAACAAACCTTTATCTTACATTTTCTGTGGGTCAGGAATCCAAACATCGTTTAACCTCTAGCTCAACTTCTATCATTAAGTTGCTGTTAATATGTCAGTTGGGGCTATGGTTTTATTGGAAGTCTTAACTGAGGGAGGACCCACTTTCAACTCACTTATGTGGTGCTTGATGGACCTTGGTGCCTAGTTGTGGGTGCTTCTCCATAGAGCTTTCTAAACAAATGGCAACTGGCTCCTCTCAGGGAGAGCAACCCAAGAGAGAGTGAGTATGAGAGACAATCCAAGACAGAAACCACAGTGTTTTTATGACCTAACCTCAGAAGTGACAATGGAAGCAGTGAAAACAGTGGCAGACTTTATTTTTGGGGGCTCCAAAATCACTGCAGATGGTGACTGCAACCATGAAATTAAAAGACGCTTACTCCTTGGAAGGAGAGTTATAAGCAATGTAGACAGCATATTAAAAAGCAGAGAAGTTTGCCAGCAAACATCCATCTAGTCAAAGCTATGGTTTTTCCAGTAGTCATGTATGGATGTGAGAGTTGGACTATAAAGAATGCTGAGCGTTGAAGAATTGATGCTTTTGAACTATGGTGTTGGAGAAGACTCTTGAGAGCCCCTTTAACAGCAAGGAGACCCAAACAGTCCATCCTAAAGGAAATCAGTCCTGAATGTTCATTTTCAGGACTGATGTTGAAGCTGAAACTCCAATACTTTGGCCACCTGATGCGAAGAACTGACTCATTTGAAAAGACCCTGATGCTGGGAAAGATTGAAGGCAGGAGGAGAAGGGGACAACAGAGGATGAGATGGTTGGATGGCATCACCGACTCAATGGACATGAGTTTGAGTAAACTCTGGGAGTTGGTGATGGACAGGGAGGCCTGGCGTGCTGCAGTCCATGGGGTTGCAAAGAGTCAGACATGACTGAGCGACTGAACTGAACTGAACTGAACTGAATCTCAGAAGTGACATCCCATTGAAAGGTTGTTGCTGAACGATAAGACGCCGGGATTCTTGGCCTCTGGAGGAGACGAATTCAATCCGGGGCCAGAGATGAGGCTGGATCGCTCAGAGCTTTTGTGTAATAAAGTTTTATTAAAGTATAAAGGAGATAGAGAAAGCTTCTGACATAGGCATCAGAAGGGGGCAGAAAGAGTACCCCCCTGCTAGTCTTCAGCTGGATGTTATATAGTCACTAGCAGTCTGTTAATGAAAAGAAAGGAATGTCTTAAAACTCAGAATGGCACCAGGCCCCTCATCCATAAATTGCATTTTGTGATAATCTTGGCACCAGATGATTCATCCCAGGCCATAAAACAATTGACTTGAATCTTGTAGAAGGGCAGATTACCATACAAATAGTTTCATTTACATAGATTAGGGGAACAATATCTGAGTATAACATACTGGTTTGTCAAGTAGGTTCTGAGCCATTTGGCAGAATGACTTGAAGACAGAGTCTGGGGTAAATGCATAGTACATTAACATATCTTAAGACAAACATTTCCATAAGAAAAATGTACTGGTTAACTCAAGGTTTGAGAATAGTTAGCTTCAGGTGAAACCAGGTGTCATGGCAACACAGTATTTTAAGAGAAACCTCCTTTTAAATTTGTATAGAGAAGGAAAAAATATTGCTAGTTTGTTTCCTCCTGCCGCTTAAGAGAGATAAAAATGTCTGACACTTGCAGCCTATTTCCTCCATTTGGAGACCCCTGGCCTTCCTGCCTGTTACCCTCTCACCATCACCTCTGCCCCATTGTATTTGTTTGAAATAAGTCATTACACTCACAAGGAAAGGGGTTATAAAAGTGTGTGAAAACCAGGAGAGGATCACTGGGACCAGCTCAGAGGCTGCCTACCACATTTTTTTCTTATATTGTTAGTGCTTTTGCATCTTGTTTAAGAGATACTTCCCTATCCCCAAGTAAAAATATATTCTTCAATATTTTCTTCTACAGGTTTTTAAGTTGTTAATGCCCTCCAGCCAAAGACCATAAATAATATACTTGTAATTGAACAAGTTGGGTTTATTACTCATTGCAGTGAGGGAGAATGCCCACCATGAGAAATTAAGGGGTGTATCAGTAAGATTTTATAGAAAAAAACCCTTTTATTGAAGTTGAACTTTGGATGACTGTTTTGGAGGAGGGTCTCAGAAAGTGGGAGTTTGGTTTAGTTTTGATGCCATCAGAAAGAGGGGATGATTTTATTTTATTTTTTATATGATATATTTTATATATTATATTATATTTTATATTTTATATAAATTTTATATATTGGGAGGGGAGATTAGCATAAAACTAAAGCTATAGTTGATACAGAAGTAGAAGTCACTCATTTTGGCAAAGAGGGGAGGGTTTGGTACTTTGTAAGTGGCAGTGTTTGCATGCATGCATGCATGCATGCATGCCATTATCACTTCGGTTGTGTCTGACTCTTTGCAACCCCATGGACTGTAGCCTGCCAGGCTCCTCTGTCCATAGAATTCTCCAGGCAAGAATACTGGAGTGGGTTGCCATGCCCTCCTCCAAGGAATCTTCCCAACCCAGAGATCGAACCTGAGTCTCTTATGTCTCCTGCATTGGCAGGGGAGTTCTTTACTACTAGCGCCACCTGGGAAGACCAAGTGGCAGTGCTTAGACAAAATTATGAAGTGACCATGCTTTGTCTCAATTTATTATGATTTTAGAGTAAATTTGTCTGAGGTTGGTATTCTGTGTTTATATCTAAATAGGAGAATCATGTGGCCTAGCAGTGAGTGCTGGGCTAGCTTCTGAATGTCAGGGGCTGTTTTTTTTTTTCTTTCTCAAAGTTTTGCCTTTATTTGTAAGTGACTAATAAGTCTGAAGTTGGATTTTGTAGATGGTGTAGTATAAGGCTCCGGTTTCATTTTTTTCTTATATATAATCAATTGTTCTACTATCATTTGCTGCCAAATCTTTGATCTTTAACTCCCTGCTTTGAGAGCTTTTAGTAAATGTTTTCATTAGTTGATTGAGAGTGTGATATGTTAGGGATATATTCTCCTTAAGAAAATTTTTGTGGGCTCATGTGACGTTTTTCAGAGAAGAAAAGGTTTTGCTTGATTCTCTGAGGAATTCTATGGATGTAAACTCCTCATACTTTTGAGTTTATCTTAGAATCTCTGGAAGAAATAAATGCCAGAATCTACTGAGGTTAGTCAATTGGAAGGTGTTTAGAGAAGAGAAATGAAAGCAGCAGAATAGTTGATTTACATAGACATTTGGTACCATAATAAATGTTTATGTCATACTTTTAACTAATGAAGGACTAAATAGGGACAGAAAATCACAGAAAGGGTTGTAATATGAGTAGTTTCAGGTAGATAAAGGTCAAATATAAGTAAAGCCTTTGTGATCTCAATCACATAGGAAGTAGTCAGTATTCACATAAGATGCTTAAAATTAAGACAAAATAAAACCAGTAGCTCAATACATATCACTTGTTGTTTTTAATGAACATAAAGGGACCTTAGAGATGAGGCAAAAACTGGAACCTAGGGAGGTATAGTAACTTATCTGGGAAAATTTGTTGCTAAAACTAAAACTGGACCTTGAATAATATAATATTGTATGATTACGAGTTACCCCTTATGTATCACTTGCTATGTGATAAGTGTTTCACTTATATTACTGTGTTTAATCCATACAGCAGCCCTGTGAAAATTAGATACTCATTATCATCACTGTTTTACTAACAGAGAAAGAAAATCTCAGAGAGTTGGAGTGGCTCGCCCAGGGTCACACAGCTGGTAAATAAATGGCAGAAGTCAGAATCGAATCTAGGCTTTCTCTCTCCAAAACCTAAGCTATGAATCACAGAACACTGAGGCTACCTTAGTGGTAGAAAAAGCAGACACTTTGAGTCAGAATAAAGAAGAAGTGAAGTGAAGTCGCCCAGTCGTGTCCGACTCTTTGCAACCCCATGGACTGTAAGCCTACAGGCTCCTCCATCCATGGGATTTTCCAGGCAAGAATACTGGAGTGGGTTGCCATTTCCTTCTCCAGGGGATTTTCCTGACCCAGGGGTCGAACCTGGGTCTCCTGCATTGTAGGCAGACGCTTTACCCTCTGAGCCACCAGGGAAGTACTCGGAATAGCAGAGTTCAAATTCTGATCTTTCTACATAATAGGTGTGACACCATGATCTAATTTTTCCATATGGAAAACCCAAACTTTTAGCCAATCCAGTACTTACCCTCTCTGAGGATTTTGAGCATTACCTTGCTAGCATATGAAATGAGTGCAACTGTGTGGTAGTTTGAATATTCTTTGAAATTGCCTTTTTTGGAATTGGAATAAAAACTGACCTTTTCAGTCCTGTGGCTACTGCTGAGTTTTCCAAATTTGTTGGCATATTGAATGCAGCACTTGACAGCATCACCTTTTAGGATTTGAAATAACTCAGCTGGAATTCCATCACCTCCACTCGTTTTGTTTGTATAATGCTTCCTAAGGCCCACTTGACTTCACACTCCAGGATGTCTGGCTGTAGGTGAGTGACCACACCATCGTGGTTATCTGGGTCATTAAGACCTTTTTTGTATAGTTCTTCTGTATATTCTTGTCACCTCTTCTTAATATCTTCTGCTTCTGTTAGATCCTTGCTGTTTCTGTCCTTTATTGTGCCCATCTTTGCATGAAATGTTCCCTTGGTATCTCCAATTTTCTTGAAGAGATCTCTAGTCTTTCCCATTCTATTGTTTTCCTCTATTTCTTTGCATTGTTCACTTAAAAAGGCTTTCTTATCTCTCCTTGCTATTCTCTGGAACTCTGCATTCAGTTGGGTATATCTTTTCCTTTCTCCTTTGCTTTTCTCTTCTTTTTTTTAGCTATTTGGAAGGCCTCCTTAGACAGTCATTTTGCCTTTTTGCATTTCTTTTTCTTGGGGATGGTTTTGGTTACAACCTCCTGTACAGTTAGAAACTTCTGTTCATAGTTCTTCAGGCTCTCTGTCTACCAGATCTAATCCCCTGAATCTACTCATCACCTCCACTGTATAATCATAAGGGATTTGATTTAGGTCATACCTGAATGGCCTAGTGGTTTTCCCTACTTTCTTCCATTTAAGCCTGAATTTTGCAATAAGGAGCTCATGATCTGAGCCACAGTCAGCTCCAGGTCTTGTTTTTGCTGACTGTATAAAGCTTCTCCATCTTTGGCTGCAAAGAATATAATCAATCTAATTTCAGTGTTGACCATCTGGTGATGTCCATGTGTAGTCATCTCTTGTGTTGTCAGAAGAGGGTATTTGCTATGACCAATATGTTCTATTGGCAAAACTCTGCTGGACTTTGCCCTGCTTCATTTTGTACTCCAAGGCCAAACTTGCCAGAATGGCTATCATTAAAAGACCACAAATATTGGTGGGGATGTGGAGAACACTTGTATACTGTTGGTGGGAATATAAATTGGTGTAGCCACTGTGAGAATGGCATAGAGTTTTCTCAAAAAACTAAAAATAAAGCTACCATGTGATCCAGCAGTTCCACTCCTGGCTATATATCTGAAGAAAACAAAAACTCTATTTTGAAAAGATACATTCACCTCAACAGTAGTTGAGGTGTGAACATCCTGGAGTGTGAATTCAGGGGGCCTTAGGAAGCATTATTATGAACAAAACTAGTGGCGGTAATGGAATTCCAGCTGAGGTATTTCAAATCCTAAAATGTAATGCTGTTAAAGTGTTGTACTCAATATGCCAATAAATTTGGAAAACTCAAATAATACTAGCAGTATTATTTACAATAACCTGTATATGGAAGCAACCTCAGTGTCTATCAACAGATGAGTTGATAAGGAAGATATGATATATATTTACAATGGACAACTATGAAGCCATAAAAAGAATGAAATTTTGCCATTTGCAACAACATGGATGGACCTGGAGAGTATTATGCTTAGTGAAATAAGTCAAAGAGAAAGACAAATACTGTATATATCACTTATATGTGAAATATAAAAAATAAACTCAGTTCAGTTCAGTTCAGTCGCTTAGTCATGTCCGACTCTTTGCGACCCCATGAACCACAGCACGCCAGGCCTCCCTGTCCATCACCAACTCTCAGAGTCCACCCAAACCCATGTCCATTGAGTTGGTGATGCCATCCAATCATCTCATCCTCTGTCGTCCCCTTCTCCTCCTGCCTTCAATCTTCCCCAGCATCAGGGTCTTTTCAAATGAGTCAGCTCTTCACATCAGGTGGCCAAAGTATTGGAGTTTCAGCTTCAACATTAGTCCTTCCAATGAACACCCAGGACTGATCTCCTTGAGGATGAACTGGTTGGATCTCCTTGCAGTCCAAGGGACTATCAAGAGTCTTCTACAACACCACAGTTCAAAAGCATCAATTCTCCAGTGTCTGGCTTTCTTTATAGTCCAACTCTCACATCCATACATGACCACTGGAAAAACCATAGCCTTGACTAGACAGGACCTTTGTTGGCAAAGTAATGTCTCTGCTTTTTAATATGCTGTCTAGGTTAGTCATAACTTTCCTTCCAAGGAGTAAGCGTCTTTTAATTTCATGGCTGCAATCACCATCTGCAGTGATTTTGGAGCCCAGAAAAATAAAGTCAGTCACTGTTTCAACTGTTTCCCCATCTATTTGCCATGAAGTGATGGGACCAGATGCCATGATCTTAGTTTTCTGAATGTTGAGCTTTAAAACAACTTTTTCACTCTCCTCTTTCACTTTCATCAAGAGGCTCTTTAGTTCTTCACTTTCTGCCATAAGGGTGGTGTCATCTGCATATCTGAGGTTATTGATATTTCTCCCGGCAATCTTGATTCCAGCTTGTGCTTCCTCCAGCCCAGCATTTCTCATGATGTACTCTGCATATAAGTTAAATAAGCAGGGTGACAATATACAGCCTTGACATACTCCTTTTCCTATTTGGAACCAGTCTGTTGTTCCATGTCCAGTTCTAACTGATTGCTTCCTGACCTGCATACAGGTTTCTCAAGAGGCAGGTCATGTAGTCTGGTATTCCCATCTCTTTCAGAATTTTCCACAGTTTATTGTGATCCACACAGTCAAAGGCTTTAGCATAGTCAATAATACTCAGTAATAAAAGGAATGAACTATTGATAGATGCAGCAATTTAGCTGAATCTCCGGGGAATTATGGTGAGTGGAAAAAGCCAATCCCCAAATGTTATGTATCGTATGATTTGTATAACTTTTTTTTTTTTTTTTTTGCTGCACCAGGTCTTAGTTGCGGCCCACAGGGTCTTTAGTTACAGAATGTGGGATAAAGTTCCCCAACCAGGAATTGAACCCAGGCCCCCTGCATTGGAGCATGGAGTCTTAGCCACTGGATCACCAGGGAAGTCCCCAGCATAACAGGTTTTTTTTTTTTAATTGGGATGTTCTTCATTTTTCTTTCTTTATCTTCCCTCCAGCATGTAACTGGGTCAAAGTACCACTGTCTGTCTAGAATTTAAAACAATTTGGAAATTTAAAACAAATTGGAAATTTTGGGGATTTCCCTGGTGGTCCAGTGGTTAAGACTTTGAGCTCCTAATGCAGGGGGCCTGGGTTTGATCCCTGGTCAGAGAATTATGCTGTAATTGACAGCCTGCCTGCTACAACTAAAAAGATCCCACATGCCACAACGAAGATCCTGAGTGCAGTAACTAAGACCCAGTGCAGCCAAATAAATAAATATAAATAAATATTTTTAATTGAAAATTCTTGAAGAAAAGAAAATTCCCCAGAAGAGATTAATCTTCAACTTCGTGGCCTGAGGACTCTGAAGACCTCTTGCTTCCGTGACCAGTTTTGACATTTGCTCTGGCTTTGGCTTTGCATTTCCTCCCAAGATGGCCATACCAGCTAGCCCTTTAAGGACCTTACAACCTCCATTTCACTTCCTCATGGCAATTGTCAAGAGATTGCTTCAGACTGAGGCTCCCACTTCATTGCCTAAAAACCTGACAGTTATTTTGGGGGCTATTCAGTTTCATACTTTCCACTGTGTGTAGTCTAGGCAGGAGGGGAATTCCCAACACCTGCTTCCCATTGCTGGCTTCTGTTACAAAAGCCAATGGGGCCAGATCCTTTTTTTACCTCCACTCTGGTATAGATCCTGTGTGGGCTCTTGACCCAAATTTGGCTCTCTTTTAGGACTTTGAATCATGAGTGAGTAATGCAATAATGGAGAAGACTGGAAATGAGAGTGTTCATGGCAATTCCAATGATATCACAAATCTTTTTTTCTTTCCACTCCTCAGAATCGACTATCAAACTTGTGCTCTGCGTACTAATGTGTGACTTATAGAACTAAGGGTTCCCTAACTATCAGCTTTGTTCTCCTGTGGGGGTGAGTATATTATATGAGACCCTCTACCTGAGGCTGTACTTTTAGTTACCAGAGAAAAGTCATAAATTAATTCACTCAACAAAAATTTATTCCGCATGTGCTTTGGGCCAGGCAG
The DNA here is from genome assembly GCF_023699985.2 of Odocoileus virginianus. Taxonomy (NCBI): domain Eukaryota; kingdom Metazoa; phylum Chordata; class Mammalia; order Artiodactyla; family Cervidae; genus Odocoileus; species Odocoileus virginianus. The sequence continues at coordinate 1,409,636 of NW_027224276.1, forward strand.
TGTTCTAGATGCTGGTGATACAATGAAGTATAAAGCAGATGTAGGCTCAACTCTCATAAGTAAATAATAAATAATAAAGGTAAGTTCAGATAGTAATGTTATATGAAGAAAATGTAATCAAGTGGGAAATGGGGCTGGAGTGGAGAGGTGTACGTTAGATAAGCTTATCAGGGAAAGCCTCTTTAAGAATATATTTGAACTGAAACCTAAAGGATGGCAAGTCAGTGGTACGGATATCTGGAGGAAAAGAATTCCAGACAGAGGGGAAAGCAAGTACAAGACACTGAGATGAGATGGGTTTGGTATGTTTAAGAAACAGAAAGATGGGGACATCCCTGGTGGTCCAGTGGCTAAGATTCTAGCTCCCAACGCAGGGCCCCAGGTTTGATCCTGGTTAGGAAACTAGACCCCACATGCCACAGCTAAGAGTTCAAATGCCACAACTAAAGATCAGGCACAACCATATAAATAAATATTTAAAAAAAAGAAACAGAAAAACATCTAGTGCAGTTAGGATAGAGTGATTGATGAGGAGAGAGGTAAGAGCTAAGATTATGGAGGTATTGGGAAGCAGATCATGCAGGACCTTGTAGGCTACTACTGGGGCTTTGGTTTTTACTGTGAGTGCAGTGAGAGCCATAGGAGGATTTTGAACAAAGGAGGGATGTCATTGACTTAGGTTTTCATTGGACCTGTTTGACTGCTGTGAGATACGTTGATGGAGGCAAGGATGGAAGCAAGAACAAGGTTGCTGTTTAGGTGACATTTGCCTATGATCTTTTGACTTCAAAAATGGTGGCTTCTCCAGGTAGACATAACCCCCATGGCACTTGGCTTCGAGGAGAGGGCCTTTATCTAAAGAAGAAGATGCCCCTTTTTGCTGCAGATGCAGCCCCACACCTGGTACATGACTTAGAACCAGAATACATCCTGGACTTCAGCCCCTACTGGGCCCCTAGCCAGATATCCTTGCACAGTGTACAAACAATGCAACTGTTGATAGTCCTGATCAAAGAGACTGGTGGTTGCAATAATCCAGATGAGAGATGATGATAATTTGGATCTAGGTGGCAGCAGAGTGGAGGGAGGAAAAGGCACAAGGCATATGCTGAGGAAGTCCTTTACCCTGGAACCAGTCCTAGCCCTGAGAAGAATAGACTGTTATTGTCTCTAAGAGAAGCTCTAACGTCTACCAAAACTGTGGGCTCAGACTCATTCCAGCCCTAAACAATTCCCTGAAGGGAGAAGTAGGGGTGGTTACTGGGTGAGAGGTGGAAGTGGGCAAGGGAAGGAGGTTTCTTTCCCAGTGGAGAGAATTCATAGTCCCCAGGAAGATTTGACCTTCCAGAAGAATGACAGGCAGTAGGCTAGCCCCACAAGAGTCCAGGAAGAGTTGTATATCTATGCAAATTGTGAGAAATGTGGATATTAATCCCTACTTAACCTTACAAGGTGGTTATGAGGATCAAATATATGTTTAAAGCATCTAGATTAGGCCTGGCACTTAGTAGGCATTCAGAAGGCCTTGGCCCTAGTCTTGGTTCCTCCACAGACTCACTGAGACATCTTAGACAAATGGCTTTCCCTTCCTGAGGCTCAAATTCTTTATTAGTACAATGAATAAAATACTCCCTGCAAAGAAAAAGTTGATGGAACAGACAGAATGAAACCCTGGATGTGAACACGACAAAAATGAGATTGTCCTAAGAAAGTTTAGTGGAATGCTACCCAGAAAAATGGTGATAATTCCCCCAGAGGGGCTTAGAGAAGCTGGTCCACCACTTATCTTTACTCTTTCTGGTCTTCCTTCATTTCTGTCTCTCTTTCCCTTGGTCTTTCTCAGACTTTTTCTCCTTCCTGGCTTCCCTCTGTGTTGCCCCTTTCCTTTTTCAAATTTCTGCCTTTCTGTTTGTCTTACTCTTCTCATTCCCTTCAATGAGCAACAGTCTTTGGACCTATCTAACTCTCCATGTTCCTTTCACCACTTACCCCATTCTGTCTCTTTTGTCTGCTCCACCCCCACCCTACCCTTCATCCCTCCTCCTAGATTTAAGGATGAGTAATGTCTGAGACTCTGGAGCTATTGCAGCTGTTCTGAGCCACTGGGGCCTCCCACCTCCCAGATCTGAATAAGGCTAATCCTCAGGAGGGGCAGAGGGGAGAGGGTAGCAAGAAATAGGGAGTGTTGTTACACTTCTAGTCTCCTTTTTTGCCATTCATTTTGAAAGGGGAAAATGAAACAAAAGAGGAATTTAAAGCTTCTTCTTTTATCTTGCTCCAGATGCAATTAATGATGCCCTAAGAGCTTGGTTTGACTTTCTAGGAAAGAAGATTCCTCTAAGAAACCAAATTGTTTAAACATTAGGTTTGCCTGGACCACAGGATCTGATAAGACAATGAAAACAGAAAAGGCTTTTAAGACCAACTTAATTCACACACAAATGTAATTCTAATGAAGAATCAATAGTCTGGTGGATCATTTTCCCTGCTACTCCTTGGAGAAGCTTAAAAAGACTTTCAATCAATGGAGTGGATAGTGAGTAAAATGTAATAGACAAGGTGGTACTTGATCTTGGCAAATTTCTTCAGTGGCTGCTATTTAGGAAACAATGATCTAATGAAATCAATATATAATGAGAGGTGGCCAGATGCCTACACAAATTAATCAGGGCTATGACCACGTCTGAAGAAAGAATGGCTCCACTAACAAGTGTGCCCAGCCTTAAGAAGGAGAGATGCAGAACTGGAAGAGCATGCCTAGTCCTGTCTAGGGGAGAGAGATTTGGAGATATTGCTTGTTGATTTATAGTTGCCTAGACCCACTTCCAGAGAAGGCAATGGCAACCCACTCCAGAACTCTTGCCTGGAAAATCCCATGGACAGAGGAGCCTGGTGGGCTGCCGTCTATGGGGTCGCACAGAGTCGGACACGACTGAGCGACTTCACTTTCCCTTTTCACTTTCATGCATTGGAGAAGGAAATGGCAACCCACTCCAGTGTTCTTGGTTGGAGAATTCCAGGGATAGCGGAGCCTGGCGGGCTGCCATCTATGGGGTCACACAGAGTCGGACACGACTGAAGCGACTTAGCAGCAGCAGCAGCAGCAGACCCACTTCTCCTCCTTCATTTGTTGTCTTTGGGGAATTCTCTCTGACCATTGTAACAGGCCTTGTCAATTGTCCCCTTCTTCCAGGTTGTCAGGGCTCTTCCTTGGTTCCAGGGCCCACTTTTCCCCTATATGATTCAGGACTAAGTCCTGAGTGATTTAAGCCAGTGGTTCTCAAACATGGTCTGAGATTCTCAGGGGATCCCCAAGACCCCTTTAGACTGCAAGGTCAAAACTCTTCTTGTGATGTTATTTTCCTTTTTCACCCTCATTATTTCACAGGTACATAATTGAGTTTTCCAGAGATTACGTGACATTATGATGTTATCACCCTGACAGTTAACAGAATGTTTGTGTATCATTGTATTTTTTAGAATTTTCCAAGATTTAACATATAAATATCTGTGTTTTTACAGATTAATTCAGGCTGACTTCAATACTTCTACTGTGCTGTTATTATCTTTAGTGGTCCCTGTGATAATCTCTGTAACTGTATTATTATTAAATATATTATTACTTTCTTTTTTTTTTTTCAACAGTATTTATTTATTTGGCTGCACAGGGTCTTAGCTGCAGCGTGTGAACTCTTAGTTGCAGCATGTGGGATCCAGTTCCCTGACCAGGGATCGAACCCAGGCCCCCTGCATTGGGAGCATAGAGTCTTAGCCACTGGACCACCAAGGAAGTCCCATATTATTACTTTTAAATCACAAAGGTTTCCTTGTATCTATATGGAAATACACAAGAAGTTAGTGTATTTTATTGTTTGGTCTTGCAATCATGTTTTTGAAATTTCTCAGTCTTAACTTCTGATATTATATAAACTGGTAGCTATCGCTCATATAAACAAAAGCTCTTTGAGATCTTCAATAATTTTTAAGAATATAAAGATGTCCCGAGGCTGAGAAGTTTGAGAACTAGTATTGGCTGAAGCCAGTCGCAAGAGGTCCCAATCCTCTTTCCAGAAATTGATTAAAGGAAAATGTGTGAAAAAGATTTTTTTTGACCTGAAAAGAAACACACAAAGAAGCAACCATCCCTTTTATTTATTTATTTATTTACTTATGGTTGCACTGGTTCTTTATTGCTGCTCACAGGCTTCTCTCGTTGCTGTGGCTTCTCTTGTTGCAGAGCACAGGCTCTAGGTGTGTGGGCTTCAGTGGTTGGCACACAGGCTTAGTTGCTCCAAGGCAAGTGGAATCTTCCTGGGCCAGGGATTGAACCTGTGTCCCCTGCATTGACAGGTGGATTCTCTATCCACTGTACCACCAGGGAAGTCAAGAGCAACCATTCCTTGGTTTGTGGGGTTTTTTTAAGTTAATTAATCAATTAATTAATTTTTGGTTATGCTGGGTCTTTTTTGCTATGTGCAGGCTTCTCCTAGTTTCAGGGAGTGGGGGCTACTCTGTAGTTGCAAGTTTGCAGGCTTCTGATTGTGGTGGCTTCTCTTGTTGTGGAGCTTGGGCTCTAGGCTAGAGGGCTCAATAGTTGCAGTGCAGGCTTAGTTACTCTGTGGCATATGAGATCTTCCCAGAGCATGGATCAAACATGTACCCCCTTCATTGGCAGGCAGGTTCTTAACCATTGGACCACCAGGGAAGTCCCCTTGGTTTGTCTTTTGATACTGTCCTGTCTGGAAGTGATGCTAAGATCAGCAGCCAGCCAGGCAAGGTAGCCTAAGAACAAAGTCAATGCACTGAGTTTCACAGAATGGCAGGGTAGGATAAACTGAGTCCTGGAGGTGCTTCTGGGTCCCAAAAGTCCCCCTACCTGAGGGCTTCATTTTTTGTTAAATAATGCATTTTTTGTTATTTTTTAAGCCAGTTGAGTAGGGTTTGAAGCTACTCGCATCTTAATTAATTAATTGATATACCCATTGTGTGTAGTCTTCATGAGACAGTAAAACTCATGAAGGGTGAAAACCTGAATAGGCTAGATATTAATTCTTTGCTCCCTAGTGTGTTGAAGGGAGTTGATTTCTAACCTTAGTCAACTAGATGCTCTTTTTGAATTATAAGCAAAGAATACAAGAATGGGGGTGGGGGAAGAGAATGAAGTTTTTCACTCCTCAGAGCATTCCTATAGCTCTCTTTCTTATTTCCTGCCCTGTTCTTAACCTGGTCCTCCAATCATGCATAGATTCTAGAAGCACAGAGTTGATTTTTGTTGTTCGTAACCAACAACCTTAATGGAGATGCAGGATCAGAGATAGGAGTATACTAATCACTAAGTCGCGTAATCTATTTCCTTTTGTTTCATCAGACAAATATAACTCAGGGCTCTTCATCCCTGGGGGAATTTCCTGGCAGTCCAGTGGTTAGAACTCTGCACATCCACTGTAGGGGGTGTGAGTTTGATCCCTGATCAGGGAACTAAGATCTCACATGCCATGTGGTGCAACTAAACAAACAAACAAACAAACCTCTCCATCTCTGTTGGTACTGGTTCTCTGCTCAACCAAGCAGCCATTCCATAAGTGCCTGGCTCGGTTACAAAGAGTCAGACATCACTGAGTGACTTTCACACATAACATAAAATTTACCACCTTAACCATTTTTAAGTATACAGTTCAGTAGTATTAAGTGCTTTCACATTGCTGTACAACCATCACCACCATCTAGCTCCAGAACTCTTTACTTCTTTCAAAATTGAAACCCTGTACCCACTAAACAATCACTCCCCATCATCCTCTACCCCAGCCCCTGGCAACTATCATCCTACTTTTTGTCTCTATGGATTTTGCCTACTCGATGTATCTCATATAATTGGAATCTTACAGTATTTGTCTTTTTGTTACAGGCTTATTTCACCTAGCATAATTTCCTCAAGATTTATGCATGTTGTAGCATGTGACAGTATTTTCTTGTACCAACCCTTCTTAAACCATAATTCTGCTGCTTCTTGGACCCACTTTGATTAGCAAGATAGTAGGCCATATTAAAAATCTCAGGATAAGGTCTTGAAATCGTAATCTCTGTGTTTTACTTTTTTGGCTTACCCTTCCTAACTCTCACTGGGAAACAAGAGCATCCATGTTTGTATTAGTTTGTAATAATTAGTAATTATTGGATAATCACAATACAATTATTTGTATTGGCTGTTGTAACAAAATACCACAAACTGGATGGCTTAAACAACAGGAATTTATCCTCTCAGTTTTAGAGGCCAGAGATCCAAAATCAAAGCATCAGCGGGGTTAGTTCTTTTAGGAGGCTCTGAGGAAGAATCTGATCAATGACTCTCTCTTCAGTTCAGTTCAGTTGCTCAGTAGTGTCTGACTCTTTGCGACCCCATGAATTGCAACACGCCAGGCCTCCCTGTCCATCACCAACTCCCAGAGTTTACTCAAACTCATGTCCATCAAGTCGGTGATGCCATCCAGCCATCTCTCATCCTCTGTCGTCCCCTTCTCCTCCTGCCCCCAATCCCTCCCAGCATCAGGGTCTTTTCAAATGAGTCAACTCTTCGCATGAGGTGGCCAAAGTATTGGAGTTTCAGTTTCAGCATCAGTCCTTCCAGTGAACACCCAGAACAGATCTCCTTTAGGATGGACTGGTTGGATCTCCTTGCAGTCCAAGGGACTCTCAAGAGTCTTCTCCAACACCATAGTTCAAAAGCATCAATTTTTTGGAGCTCAGCTTTCTTCACAGTCCAATTCTCACATCCATACATGACCACTGGAAAAACCATAGCCTTGACTAGATGGACTTTGTTGGCAATGTCTCTGCTTTTTAATATGCTGTCTAGGTTGGTCATAACTTTCCTTCCAAGGAGTAAGCATCTTTTAATTTCATGGCTGCAATCACCATCTGCAGTGATTTTTGGAGCCCCCCAAAATAAAGTCTGACACTGTTTCCACTGTTTCCCCATCTATTTGCCATGAAATGATTGGGACCAGATGCCATGATCTTAGTTTTCTGAATGTTGAACTTTATTTTTTTTTTTAAACATTTATTTTTATTTATTTGGCTACATAGAGTCTTAGTTGTGGCATGTGGGATCTAGTTCCCTAACCAGGGATCGAACCCAGCCCCCCTGTATCAGGAGCGCAGAGTCTTAGCCACTGGACCACCAGGGAATTCCCTGAATGTTGAATTTTAAGCCAACTTTTTCACTCTCCTCTTTCACTTTCATCAAGAGGCTCTTGAGTTCCTCTTCACTTTCTGCCATAAGGGTGGTGTCATCTGCATATTTGAGGTTATTGATATTTCTCCCAGCAATCTTGATTCCAGCTTGTGCTTCTTCCAGCCCAGGGTTTCTCATGATGTACTCTGCATATAAGTTAAATAAGCAGGGTGACAATATACAGCCTTGACGTACTCCCTTTCCTATTTGGGCCTCTCTCTTAGTTTATGGTCATTGCTGGCAAGCCTTGGTGTTCCTTGGCTTATAGATCCATCACTTCAATCTTTGCCTCTGTTTTTATATAGTTTTCTCCCTATGTGTCTGTCTTCTGTGTCTCTGTGTCCTAAATTCCCTCTTCTTATAAGGATACTGGCCATTGGATTTAGGGCCCACCTCAGTCCAGTATGACTGCATCTGAACCTTGTTACATCTGCAAAGACTGTATTTCCAAAGAAGGTCGTATTCATAGATTCTGGGTGGATGTAAATTTGGGGAGAAGGTGCTATTCAATGCAACACATTGTTGCCTCTAAGGGAATTTGGAATTAAGATCATTAGAGAAGAAACATAAAGAGAAGGAAATAGATAACACTCAGCTTTTTGTTTTGTCTTGCTCCTAACTTAGATCATTGTACAAAGTTAATGCACTTTGTGCAAAAGAAAAATCCTTGATTGGAACAGAGCATAGTATAATAGAGATTAGAAAAAGAGGAGAGGAAAATAGAGACTGCCTTGTGGGGCTCTCCCCCTAACAAATGCTACCTGAGAGTCTCTTGATCTCGTAAGGGGGAGGAAAGAGTAGAGACACTGGCCTTAGAGGAGGTTAAGTTGCCTAAGAAGAAAGGATTGAATGGTGGGACCGTGAAGAGGAGCAGGAACAGGGTGAAAACAGTGTCAAGCACTGTTGCTGGCAGCTCAGGGAAGCCCCCCGTGAAAAGGGCAAGAGTGGCTATGCTAGCTACCAGGGCAGTGCAAAGCAGAGGTAGAGCCCAGAATAAGTAGGCAGTCTGACCAGAATAAATGAAATTTTGCAAGGAATTTTCAGCAGTTTTAAGGGAAACACTGGGTTTTTCAAGTGGCTAGGATTTGAGTCATTTTTTGAGAATGTTGAAGTAAGAGACCACACTGGGCTGTACTTTTCAGATACATTTAGGCAGAAGGTATTTAGATAACTTTTGGACTTGTCCAATATCAATGCTTTTGTCTTGAGACCCTTACAACATTGACATCCCTACCACAGTCATTCATTCAACAAACATTTGTTGAACATCTACCATGTGCTGGGTTCTGGAGGTCCAGGGATGAGTAAGTCAGACAATCTCCCTGTCCTTCTTGGTGTCTTCTGGTTGGTAAGAGAGGCACTGAACTAACAATTTACATAAGAACACATGTAGACTGTATGAATAGCTTTATGACTCTTGAAGAGCAAGAAGAGTCAAATCTTTTGTGTTTCTCCAAATTAGATGAAAATTGACTTGAGCTTTCAGGAGCCAGAAGAACAAGAAGCTCAATACCATCCTCTTTGGCTCTTCTCTTCCTCTGGTTTATCTATTAGCTTCCATAGATTACAAAGGAGGTTGGTCCGTTTGTCCATGCCTCAGCAGAGAAATGCCTCTACTGCCATGCCTGCTATTGTACCTCATTGCCACAATGTATGACTAGTGAACACAGGTCTGCTTTCTTCCATCTGACACTGCTGGTCCACTGCTAAGCAAAGCTTCCGGTGCAGGTCAGCAAAGTCCTTCAAGTCTTCCCAAGTGGCAACTCTAAGTGACCAGTGTTTCTGGGCATACTCTCAGCTCTTCTCAGAGACCTCACTGCCTCAGATTTCAATTGAATCGGATTTCAATTGAATCAGGCATTTGCCCATCACAGACACTCTTACTTTCCATTCTTTAGGGATTCATCCCAGGAGTTGAGAGACTTTCCTTTTTAAGCCCCTGAAATTCCCTTTATTGGGCAAAATAACCTCATTACCTCCAAGGAGGGCCCAGATCTAATCAATACACAATTTTGTTAATGCTTCTTAGGAGAAAAACCTTCCAAACCTCACTCTCCCAAAGAAGTACAAGAGTGAAATGGATATTTAATTGGTTCTCAACCACCCAGCATTCATTCCTCACTCTTTTGGTAACAGCTCCCTGATTTGGGAGATTTGAATGATTATTCTCCTATTGGGTATAGTCTGGTAGGACTGTCAACTATTGGATATAGTCAACTATTGAATATAGTCTGGATTATCCAATTATTGGATATAGTCTGGTAGTACTGGCAAAGCATGACTATCATGCTTTCCTCTAGTCAAGGGAGTGGCCCATGACCCAAACCAAACCAGCTGGATCTTGAAGAGGTCAGCTCTTTACTGAACTCTAATGTGCATATGAATCACTTAAGAGTCTTGTTACAATGCAGATTCTGAGCCAGTGGGGCCTGAAATCCTGCATTTGTAAAAAAAACTCCCAGATGATGCCAGTGCAGCTGTTCCACAGATCACCTTTTGAGTAGAAAGGGAGTAGGATGAGCAAACAGTACTTTCATCTAAAACCGGATGGAATACCTTCATCCAGATGGAGTAGCCTTAAAAGCTCATCAGTCTAGAATTTCTCTGGATCCTGTCCTCTCTGACCTGAATGTTCAGCCTTTCTTTCCATTTCTACAAGCTCTCTATATCCTTAGAGTAAATTATATTTCATATTCAAGATGACAGAATTTATTTCTGATATTTGCAACCAGAGGATGGAAGGAGAAGAAGGAAGGAGGGAAGGAGGGAGAGAGAGAGAGAGAGCAATTTCCCTCCAGCTTGTAACTAGGTCAAAGTACCATTGTCTCTCTATACAGCTAGCAACTAGTTTTCAGCCTTTATGTGCTGCCGATCTCAGCAAAGACATTCTGTTTTGTGAACCCCTTTGGGAGACTATTAAGGATCTTGGGCATCTTCAAAACAGTAGAAAACTTCTTCACCTAGCAACAACTGAAGGAAAACTTTGGGGAACTATGTACATAGATGCTTGAATATTCATCTTGTTTTGGTGTTTTGATAAAGGAAAAAAGTCTGCACAACACTGTGATTCTTTGCATTGATGTCAAAATCTCCATTAATAATTGTTCAGGTTCATCAAATTTCTGGAGGGCCATATTTGAAGGAATTGGCATTATAAATGCTATAGTTTATTAAAGGCTATGTGGCAGGAAGGAGATATGGTTAAGTGATGATCTGAGCTTGATGTCCCAAATCACTGTTCTCACAACTCAGGTACAAAGCTGCGAGACAAAATACAAGTTTCTCAGTGTGTACCTGAGACATTGTCACTAGCTGATAAGAACAGTTCAGAAAGCTCCTCCTTAAAAATAAAAATAAAACCAGACTTAACATTTCTGCCAGGGTTAATCTTTGAATAAAGCCCTCATATGAAGCCTTGTTTCCCAGAGATGGAATGAATGCCTGAGGACATTGGCATTATTGTGGATGAAGCCCAGCAGCTGGGAATTCCAGGAAATGTTCAGCTCTGGTTTCTCCTAGGCAAGTAATGTAACACTCTTATAGGGTTTCCATCAAGGACCATATTTGGAATGGAGCAGAATCTGTAATGGGTAAAGCAAAAACATGGATGAGTTTTGCTTGTCCACACTGTTTTCATAGTCAATGGTTCTTGCCTGCCCGACATTTTGCCAAGATGACTCTGTTTCCAAGGCTCCAGAAATTTTCTGACAGCAAATAATATGACGTATTATGCTCATTTGAAGTTTGGTTTGTAATAGGCTTATTATTCCATATCACATAGTAATTTGAGTTCACTCATAAGTAGCAAAATTTGAATCTATAAGACATCATTCATTAGTATTCAGAATGATATATTTAAGGGTCTCCTCTCAAAATCATTCTTGTAAGGTTGGCAGTTCAGCCCAACCTCATCCCCTCTTGTAACTGTGAGGGTTTAAAAAAAAGTTTATTAATTTATTTGTATTTTTGTCTGTACTGGGCCTAGTTTCAGCACACAGGATCTATCGTTTCAGCACATGGGCTTAGTTGCTCCCTGGCCTGTGGGATCTTAGTTCCCAACCAGGGATGAACCTGCATCCCCTGCATTACAAGGCAGATTCTTAACCACTGGACCACCAGGGAAGTCCACAACTGTGAGTTTTTATCATAAGTCTTTGCTTGCAAGTAACAGAAAGTGACTCTGGCTACCTTAAACAAAAAGGGAATTATTTCAAGGCTGGGGTCGAGAACTCACTGGATTGAAAGGAAGGCTAGGTAGACAGAAGCCATTTAGCTCCCAAGGGAACTTCAGAATAGCAAAAAATTTATTAACAGTTTCCCCCAGATACCACTCCTAGAGTGAATGAACACCAATCACTTTTTCTATCTTTGCATCACTGTATACAAATCCCTGACATTCCAATAGAAGAATAAGCAAGGAAGATGGTCAGACCAAAATCAGATAGATTATATTCTTTGCTGCCGAAGATGGAGAAGCTCTATCCAGTCAGCAAAAACAAGACCAGGATCTGACTGTGGCTCAGATTATGAACTCCTTATTGCACAATTCAGGCTTAAATTGAATAAAGTAGGGAAAATCAATAGGCCATTTGGGTATGACTCAAATCAAATCTTTTATGATACAGTGAAAGAGACAAAGAGATTCAAGGGATTAGATCTGATAGAGTGCCTGAAGAACAATGGATGGAGGTTCATAATATTGTACAAGAGGTGGTGATCAAAACCATCCCCAAGAAAAAGAAATGCAAAAAGCAAAATGGCCATCTAAGGAGGCCTTACAAATAGCTGAAAAAGAAGCGAAGCTAAAGGCAAAGGAGAAAAAGAAAGATATACCCATCTGAATGCAGAGTTCCAAAGAATAGCAAGGAGAGATAAGAAAACCTTCCTCAGTGATCAATGCAAAGAAATAGAGGAAAACAACAGAATGGGAAAGACTAGAGATTTCTTCAAGAAAATTAGAGATACCAAGGGAACTTTTCATGCAAAGATGGGCACAATAAAGGATAGAACAGTAAGGATCTAACAGAAGCAGAAGAGATTAAAAAGATGTGGCAAGAATACACAGAAGAGCTATACAAAAATATCTGAATAACCTGGATAACCATGATGTTGTGATCACTCACCTAGAGCCAGACATCCTGAGCACGAAATTCAAGTGGGCCTTAGGAAGCATTACTACAAACAAAGCTACTGGAGGTGATGGAATTCCAGCTGAGCTATTTCAAATCCTAAAAGATGATGCTGTTAAAGTGCTGCATTCAATAAGCCAGCAAATTTGGAAAACTCAGCAGTGGCCACAGGACTGGAAAAGGTCAGTTTTCATTCCAATCCCAAAGAAAGGCAATGCCAAAGAATGTTCAAACTACCACACAGTTGCACTCATTTCACATGCTAGCAAGGTAATGCTCAAAATCTTTCAAGCTAGGCTTCAACAGTATGTGAACTGAGAACTTCCAGATGTACAAGCTGGATTTAGAAAAGGCAGAGGAACCAGAGATCAAATTGCCAACATCCACTGGATCATAGAAAAAGCAAGAGAATTCCAGAAAAAATCTACTTCTGCTTCATTGACTACACTAAAGCCTTTGACTGTGTGGATCACAACAAACTGTGGAAAATTCTTAAAGAGATGGGAATACCAGACCACCTTACCTGCCTTCTGAGAAACCTGTATGCAGATCAAGAAGCAACAGTTAGAACCGGACATGGAACAACAGACTGGTTCCAAATCAGGAAAGGAGTACGTCAAGGCTGTATATTGTCACCCTGCTTTTATTTAACTTATATGCAGAGCACATCATGCAAAATGCTGGGCTGGATGAAGCAAAATCTGGAATCAGGTTTGCTGGGAGATAGATCAGCCACCTCAGATATGCAGATGATATCACTTTTATGGCAGAAAGCAAAGAGGAAGTAAAGAGCCTCTTGATGAAGGTGAAAGAGGAGAGTGAAAAAGCTGGCTTAAAACTCAACATTCAAAAAACTAAGATCATGGCATCTGGTCCCATCACTTCATGGCAAATAGATGGGGAAACAATGGAAACAGTGACAGACTTTATTTTCTTGAGCTCCAAAATCACTGCAGATGGTGACTGCAGCCATGAAATTAAAAGACACTTGCTCCTTGGAAGAAAAGCTATGACAAACTAGACAGTGTATTAAAAAGCAGAGACATCACTTTGCTGACAAAGGTTCATCTAGTCAAAGCTATGGTTTTTCCAGTAGTCATGTATGGATGTGAGAGATGGACCTTAAGTGAGCAGTGCTGAAGAATTGATGCTTTTGAACTGTGGTGTTGGAGAAGACTCTTGAGAATTCTTTGGAAAGCAAGGAGATCAAATCAGTCAATCCTAAAGGAAATCAACCCTGAATACTCATTGGAAGGACTGATGCTGAAGCTGAAGCTCCAATACTTTGGCCACCTGATGCGAAGAGCTGACTCATTGGAAAAGACCCTGATGCTGGGAAAAATGGAAAGCAGGAGGACAGGGGAACAACAGAGGACGAGATGGTTGGATACATCACCGACTCAATGGACATGAGTTTGAGCAAACTCTGAGAGATAGTGAAGGACAGAGAAGCCTGGCATGCTGCAGTCCATGGGGTCGCAAAGAGTCAGACATGACTGAGCTACTGAACAACAACGAACAGACCATTTGCAGAAAGTACAGTGGAGGAATGACTATGTGAACAGAGATAGTCCCTGCCCACAAGGGGTCACATACACTATCACACTGAGTGCTCCCTAGGGCAGGACTCCCTATCAGATGCTTTGCTCATATCAGCTCTTTTAATCCTCACAGCAACACTGTAGAATAAGCATGATTATGCCCCATTTGTCCAACAAAAGAACATGCTCAGACGATGGAAGTGACTAGCCCTAGACTGTCTAGCTATGAGGTGGCAGAGCTGAGGTTGACCTTACACTGGTCATTTCTCCTACACATGCTGCCTTGGCTGCCATACATGGTTGTGCAGTTTATGCACTGTACAAAGTGCCCAGTCCAGAGGGCTTCCCAGGTGGCACTAGTGGTAAAGAACCTGCCTGCTAATGCAGGAGACATGAGATGTGGGTCTGATCCCTGGGTTGGAAAGATCCCCTGGAGGAGGGAATGGCAACCCACTGCTTGCCTGAGAATCCCACCAGGCTCCTCTCCTCTGTCCATGGGATTCTCAAGGCAAGAATAGTAGAACGGATAGCCATTCCCTTCTCCAGAAGATCTTCCCAACCCAGGGATTGAATCAGTGTCTCTTACATCTCCTGCCTTGGCAGGTGGGTTCTTTACCACTATCACCACCTGGGAAGCCTAGGCTGCAGTCCATAGGGTCGCAAAATGTCAGACATGACTGAAGCAGTTTAGCATGCATACCCAGCCCAGAGGGCTTCCCCGATAGCTCAGTTGATAAAGAATCCACCTGCAATGTAGGAGACCCAGTTCGATTCCTGGGTCAAGGAGATAGGCTACTCACTCCAGCTACCCACTCCAGTATTCTTGGGCTTCCCTTGTGGCTCAGCTGGCAAAGAATCTGTCTGCAATGCAGGAGACCTGGGCTCCATCCCTGGGTTGGGAAGATCCCCTAGAGAAGGGAAAGGCTACCCACTCCAGCATTCTGGCCTGGAGAATTCCATGGACTGTATAGTCCATGGGGTCACAAAGAGTCAGATACAACTGAGCAACTTTCACTTTCCCAGTCCAGAGGACTGGGGCTAAGCTGAAATCTAACCTGTGATTCACTCAGGAAGCCTACTGCCCCTTTGTAAACCTGTGCCTATCTGGAAGAAGGGGCTCATTTTTCTAATTTGTCCATCCAAGGGAGTGTCTTTTTCACTCTTCAGGGAACAGGACTAGTAGAAGTCTTACCTATTGCATCTCTTTGAAGTAGGTGTGCAGAGGAGGTGGTTAGGGGTGGCTGGATAAGGAAGAGATAGCATAGGATGAGTGGCTGTTAGCTTGACAGAGGTGGAGGAAAACATGAAACATTGCATGAGACCCAGGGGGTACTCAGGGCAGGAGCTTCTACATAGGGAAAAGGACAAACAAGGGGCATTGCCTTTCCCTGGGAATTTATTCAGGCTTATGTGAGCTTCTCAGTACAGTCTTGGTGCTTGATGTGAGCAGAATGCAATCTATGGTGTTCTACTTTAGGATCTCAGTTTGAAGGCTCCACTTGAGGAGACAGGGCTCAGTTTATAAGGCATAGATGACCCATCCACAATTCTGGCCTCTTAGTTTTCTGACCTCTTCATCTCTACCCTATCCTTCAGCCACCTCAATCTCCTCCTCCCATGGTCACAGCCTAGCCCTTGTCCTCGGTGAATAAAGGAAACTCCTCTCTGAACCTCAGTTTCAAACGTGCCACTCTAATCATCATTTCCTGGTCCTCTAGTTGATCTACTCTTGTATTTACCCTGCATAGGAATTCTTCAATCACATCTCAACCTCTGATTCTTCCTCTCCATCACCTTTTCACTGCCCCTCACTCATCTCTTGTCCTCCCTTACTTTCTTAACTAGTGTGGTAGGTGGAATTTTGAGATGCCTCTGTGATCTCTACTCCCTGGTATTACCCCTATATAGTCCCCTTCCCTAGAATATAAGAAGGGCTTGTGACCTGCTTCTAACTCAAACCTGGGTCTCCTGCTTTGCAGGCATATTCTTTGCCATCTGAGCCACCAGGGAAGCCCTCCCAACCAACAGAATATGGCAAATGTGATGGGAGTTTATATATTATGGCTCCATTTTGTTACCATGTAAGGAATGTAGCTGCAGGCCTTGAAGAGATAAGCTGCTGGGCTGTGAACTTCCTATTGATAGGGCCACATGGCAGGGAATTTCAAAAAGACAATAGGATCTGAAGGCCTCAGTTCTATAACCAAAAAAAAAAAAAAACCAACTAAATTCTACCAACAATCATGTAAGCCTGGAAGAGAATATGGAATAATACGTGGCCTCATATGAGACCACACCCCTGGCCAGTAGCTTGATTTCAACTTCTGAGACCCTGAACAAAGAATTCTGATAAGTTATGTCTGGACTTCCAATACATGGAAACTATGAGTAATAAACATGTGTTAAGTTGCTAAGTTTGTGGCAATATGTTCTGTAGCAATAGAAAACTAATATACCCAGCTTAGGTTTTCATTATGCATCATTATAATCACTCCCTTGCAAACATCCTTACTATTCTAGCCCTTGTGGCTGACAGACCCTAAAGTAACCCCCAGTAATCCCCACCACCTGGTGTTCATGCCCTGTGCAATCCCTTACCCTGAGCAGAACCTGTGAGTTGCTTCTAGCCAAAAGAGTATGACAAGAATGATAAGATGTCACTCTGCTTAGACTCCATCTTATCAGACTAGAGTTTAAGAGACTCTTTTTTTCTAGCTTTCAGAAGTAAGCTGCCATGTTGTGAGAGGGCCGATGGAAAGGACTACATGGTGAGGAATTTGGATTCTAGCAACTGAGAGCCATCTCTGCCAGAAAGCTAGCAAGAAAATGAGGACCTCAAAAACAAACAAAAAAAAATGAACAAGAAATAATAAAAACAGAACAAAAAAAAACCATAAAAAAGAAATTTAAAAAAAAGAACCCCCAAAAAGAAAAAGAAAATGTAGACCTCAGTCCTGGAGCTTCAAGATGAATTCTTCCAACAACCTGAGGGAGCTTGGAATTGGATATTTTACCTAGTCAAGCCTCTGATGTGACCGCAACCCCAGCTGACATCTGTATTGGAGCCTGATGAGACCCTGAAAGAGAAGACCCAGCTATTTGTTCCCAGACTCCTGGCACATAGAAAATGTGAGATGATAAATGCATGCAGTTTTAAACCTCTAAGTTTTTGGTAATGTGATATGCAGTGTAGAAAACTAATACAGTCTTCCTCTTCCATCTTTATACTGACTTGACCAAATATAACCCAGGTTGTCAAGGACCTAACAGAAGCAGAAGAGTTGAAGAAGAGGTGGGAAGAATATACAAAAGAATTATACCAAAAAAACCCAAAGATTTTAATGACTCAGATAAGAACGATGATGTGGTCACTCACCGAGAGCCAGACATCCTGGACTGTGAAGTCAAGCAGGCCTTAAGGAAGCATTCCTACAAACAAAGCTACTGGAGGTGATGGGATTCCAGTTGAGCTATTTCAAATCCTAAAAGATGATGCTGTGAAAGTGCCACACTCAATATGCCAGCAAATTTGGAAAACTCAGCAGTGGCCACAGGACTGGAAAATGTCAGTTTTCATTCCAATCCCAAAGAAAGGCAGTGCCAAAGAATGTTCAAACTACCATACAACTGCACTCATTTCATATGCTAGCAAGATAATGCTCAAAATCCTTCAAGCTAGGCTTCAACAGTATGTGAACTAAGAACTTCCAGATATACAACCTAGATTTAGAAAAGGCAGAGGAACCAGAGATCAAATTGCCAACATCCATTGGATCATAGAAAAAGCAAGGGAATTAAAAAAAAAAACACCTACTTCTGCTTCATTGATTACACTAAAGCCTTTGACTGTGTGGACCACAACAAACTGTGGAAAATTCTTAAAGAGATGGGAATACCAGACCACCTTACCTGCCTCCTGAGAAACCTGTATGCAGGTCAAGAGGCAACAGTTAGAACCGGACATGGAACAATGGACTGGTTCCAAACTGGGAAAGGAGTTCGTCAAGGCTGTATATTGTCACCTTGCTTATTTAACATATTTGCAGAGTACATCACGTGAAATGCTGGGCTGGATGAAGCATAAACTGGAATCAAGATTGCTGGTGGTGGGGGGGTGAAGACTGCCGGGAGAAGTATTAACAACCTCAGATATGCAGATGATACCACCCTAATGGCAGAAAGCAAAGAGGAACTAAAGAGCCTCTTGATGAAGATGAAAGAGGAGAGTGAAAAAGCTGGCTTAAAACTCAACATTCAAAAAACTAAGATCATGGCATCCAGTCCCATCACTTCATGACAAATAGATGGGGAAAAATGGAAACAGTGACAGACTTTATTTTCTTGGGCTCCAAAATCACTATGGATGATGAATGCAGCCACAAAATTAAAAGATGTTTACTCTTTCAAAGAAAAGGTATAACAAACTTATGTTGTTGTTGTTCAGTCGCTTAGCCATGTCTAACTCTTTACGACCCCATGGACTGCAGGATGCCAGGCTTCCCTTCCTTCACTATCTCTCAGAGTTTGTTCAAACTCACGTCCATTGAGTTGACGCCATCCAACCATCTCATCCTCTGCCACCGTTCTTTTCCATGCCCTCAACCTTTCCCAGCATTGGGGTCTTTTCCAATGAGTTGGCTGTTTGTATCAGGTGGCCAAAGTATTGGAGCTTCAGCTTCAGCATCAGTCCTTCCAATGAGTATTCAGGGTTGATTTCCTTTAGGATTGACTGATCTGATCTTGTCGTCCAAGGGACTCTCAATAGTCTTCTCCACAACCACAATTCAAAAGCATCAATTCTTCAGTGCTCAGCCTTCTTGATGGTCCAACTCACATCCATACATGACTACTGGAAAAACCATAGCTTTGACTAGATGAACCTTTGTCAGCAAAGTGCTTATTCTCTGCTTTTCAATACACTGTCTAAGTTTGTCATTGCTTTTCTTCCAAGGAGCAAGTGTCTTTTAATTTCATGGCTGCAGTCACCATCCACAGTGATTTTGGAGCCCAAGAAAATAAAGTCTGTCACTGTTTCCATTGTTTCCCCATCTATTTGCCATGAAGTGATGGGACCAGATGCCATGATCTTAATTTTGTTGAATGTTGAGTTTTAAGCCAGCTTTTTCACTCTCCTCTTTCACCTTCATCAAGAGGCTCTTTAGTTCCTCTTTGCTTTCTGCCATTAGGGTAGTGTCATCTGCATATCTGAGGTTATTGATATTTCTCCTGGCAATCTTGATTCCAGCCTGTGATTCATCCAGCCCAGCATTGCATGTGTACTCTGCATATAAGTTAAATAAGCAGGGTGACAATATACAGCTTTGACGTACTCCTTTCCCAATTTGGAACCAGTCCATTGTTCCATGTCCGGTTCTAACTGTTGCTTCTTGTCCTGCATACAGGTTTCTCAGGAGGCAGGTAAGGTGATCTGGTATTCCCATCTCTTTAAGAATTTTCCATAGTTTGTTGTGATCCACACAGTCAAAGGCTTTAGTGTAGTCAATGAAGCAGAAGTAGATTTTTTTTGGAATTCCCTTGCTTTTTCTATGATCCAATGGATGTTGGCAATTTGATCTCTGGTTCCTCTGCCTTTTCTAAATCCAGCTTGAACATCTGGAAGTTCTCAGTTCATGTACTGTTGAAGCCTAACTTGAAGGATTTTGAGTATAATCTTGCTAGCATATGAAATGAGCACAATTGTACAGTAGTTTGAACATTCTTTGGCATTGCCCTTCTTTGGGATTGGGATGAAAACTGACTTTTTCCTTTGGCCACTGCTGAGTTTTCCAAATTTGCTGGCATATTGAATGAAGCACTTTCACAGCATCATCTTTTAGGATTTAAATAGCTCAGCTGGAATTCCATCACCTCCACTAGCTTTGTTTGTAGTAATGCTTCCTAAGGCCCACTTGACTTCACACTCTAGGATGTCTGACTCTAGGTGAGTGACCACACCATTGTGGTTATCCAGGTCATTAAGACCTTTTTTGTACAGTTCTTCTGTGTATTCTTGCCACCTCTTCTTAATCTCTTCTGCTTCTGTTAGGTCCTTACTGTTTCTGTCCTTTATTGTGCCCATCTTTGCATGAAATATTCACCCTTGGTATCTCTAATTTTCTTGAAGAGATCTCTAGTCTTTCCCATTGTATTGTTTTCCTCTATTTCTTTGCATTGTTCACTTAAGAAGGCTTTCTTATCTCTCCTTGCTATTCTTTGGAACTCTGCATTCAGTTGGGTATATATTTCCCTTTGAAACAGGAGGGAAGGGGGCAGGGCACAACTTTTGAAAGAATGACATAGCCCAAGGGCACAACATAAACTGATTAAAATCAAATGGGTCCAAGATGGCAGACAAGTCAACTTTGACTAGACCTTGATCCTCAATCAGCAAGCTAAATGACACACCCAGAGGTGCCATGACAGTTCCAAGGCACCATCAAAAGACCAAAAAGTGGGTGGTGGCCCAATTCCTGGAAATCTCCACCCCTTCCCCAAAATAGTTGGAATAATCCTCCCACTCATTAGCCTATGAAATTACCCAGCCCATAAAAACTTAGCAGGCCACATTTCACAGCCATACTCACCCTCTGTTATGACCCATAGTCGGTCTATGGAGTGTGTTTCTCTCTGAATAAGTCCACTTCTTACCTATCACTTCATCTCTCATTGAATTCTTTCTGCCCCGAGACATCAAGAACCTGATCTTCTTTACTGAGGGTTTTGGTTGGGTTCGAGTCCCAACTACATAAGTTCAAGTCCCAATAAGAGGTAAATGGTTTTATCTTTCTCCTTTGCCTTTTGCTTCTCTTCTTTTCTCAACTATTTGTAATAACAAACCTAGACAGTGTATTAAAAATCAAGAAATCACTTTGCTGACAAAGGTCCATATAGTCAAAGCTTTGAGAATAGTAGTCTTGTGAGAGCTGGACCATAAAGAAGACTGAGGAGCAAAGAATTGATGTTTTCGAATTTTGGTGCTGGAAAAGACTCTTGAGAGTCCTTTGGACAGCAAGGAGATCAAACCAGTCAATCCTAAAGGAAATCAACCTTGAATATTCATTGGAAGGACTGATGCTGAAGTTGAAGCTCCAATACTTTGGCTACCTGATGCAAAGAGCTAACTCATTGGAAATGACTGTGATGCTGGGAAAGATTGAGGGCCAGAGGAGAAGGGGATGACAGAGGATGAGATGGTTGGATGGATGGCATCCACCAACTCAATGGACATGAGTTTGAGCAAACTCTGGGAGATAGTGAAGGACAGGGAAGCCTGGCGTACTGCAATCCATGGGGTCGCAGAGTCAGACATGACTTATCAACTGAACAACAACAACTCAGGTTAATTGTAATGCCCCACCCATTCTGCATCTGTATCAGACCAGCTCAGTATTATTGGAGGAAACCGAAACCACACAGATCAATTGATTTCACTCTGAATTATTGGTTGCATACCTCGGATGGGCATTAGTAGCATTGCAATCCTACTATGCTCCCAGAGAGAGCTATTTCATACTTTCTCTTCTCCCAAATCTCCCACATCCCAGCCTCTGACCTCACCTTTAGCTGATGGCCACACATCACCCTTCATTAAGAAGATAGTTGTATTCAAACAGGAATTTCCTTATCTTGCCACCAGATCTACGATACTCTCTATACACAAATTCCTCTTCACAGGGAAAAACTCTCCATCCTCATATAAGACCAGTCCCTCCACCTTTGCTTTGGACTCCTCCCACCTACTCAAGGACTGCACTCCTTCAATCACTCCCATCTCATCTCATCATGCATGCACCTGCTCTATCATCTACCATCTTTAAGAGTCCCCCTTGAGACTTCCCTGGTGGTCCAGTGGTTAAGAATCCACCTTCCAATGTAGGGGACACAGGTTTGATCCCTGGCTGGGGAACTAGATCCCACATGCTTCAGGGCAACTAAGCCCCCACATGCTGCAACTAGAGAAGCCCAAGCAGCCAAAAAAAAAAAAAAAAAATAGTTCCCCTTGAATTCCACAGGCTCTTCCTGCTATGCATTATCTCTCTGTTTCTTTCATGGCAAAACTCAAGATTACACATTGATTTCTCCACATCACCTTCCATTCACTTTTCAACCAACTCCAGTTTAGTTTTGCACCACTTAGTGGAAATTGCTCTTGTCAAAGTCATGAAAGACTTTGTGTTGTCAAATCCAACAGACAGATACTTTCCTTTTCTCACCCTTCTTGTCTCCCAATGGCATCTGACAGTCAACCAGCCCCTCCTTCTTGAAACATGTCTATTTCTTCTCATTCTCCTCTGCTGACTTCTACATGTTGACATTCTCTGAGCTTGTAGACCTAATTGCCCCCTTATCATCTGCACTTGAATATTTCACAAGCACCTCAAATTGACCATGTCTAAAACAAAAATCTTGATATTCCCCTCAAATATGTTCTTCCTTCTTCCTTTCCCTACCTCAGCACAACTGAGACAGGAGAGAAGGGGACAAGACACAACCTTTAGAAGAATGACATAGCCATTGAGGATGTGATATAACCTGGTTAAAACCAACTAGACTCAAGATGGCGGAAGACTCGACTTCCAGTGGACCTTCAGCCTCATTATACACTCATTGTAATACATTAGCATATGCTAAATGACACACCCACAGGTACCATGACAGTTCTGAGGCTGATTGTAAAAGGCAGAAAAGTGGATGATGTCCCAGCTCCTCAAAATCCCTGACTCTTCTCCAAGATAATTAGACTATTCCTCCCACTTGTTACCTTATGAAATTACCCAGCACAGAAAAACTAACCACCCCCACACTTTGGGCTGCTCTCCCCTTCTGAGATGGCCCACATTCTGTCTGTGGAGTGCATATCTCTCTAATTAAACCTTCTTTCACTTTACTATGGCTTGCTCTTGAATTCTTTCCTGCATGAAGCCAAGGACCCTTACTTGGTGGCCCGTCCCAGGGACTCACCAGAGACCTGGGATATGACTATCCTCTTGTGCCCCATTTTTCCTACAACACAGTTACCAGTTATGGAACTAGAAAGCTGAGAATCAGGAACTCCCTGGCAGTCCAGTGGTTAGGATTCTGTGCTTTCACCACTGAAGACATGGGTTCAAAATCCTGCAAGCCATCTCTTAGAGACAAAAAAAAAAAAAAAAAAAAAAAGCCGAGAATCATCTGTTTCTCTCAACTCCTCCATACTCAGTTCTTATTATGGAGTACTATTGGTTTTATCTCTAAAATTTATCTTGAATAGCTTCCCTTGGGAAGCTATTATAATAGTTCAGACAAGATACAATGGTGGTTTGGTGCAGGTTAGTGATAGTGGAGACAGAGAGATGTGGACAAATTCAAGATAAGGGGCTCAAAGAAATATTTTAGGGCTTCCCTGGTGGCTCAGAGGGTAAAGCATCTGCCTGCAATGCGGGAGACCTGGGTTCGATTCCTGGGTCGGGAAGATCCCCTGGAGAAGGAAATGGCAACCCACTCCAGTACTCTTGCCTGGAAAATCCCATGGACAGAGAAGCCTGGTAGGCTACAGTCCATGGGGTTGCAAAGAGTTGGACACGACTGAGTGACTTCACTGCATAAATAGGTAGAGTAGTCTTTCAAAAAAAGTAAATCACATCATTTTAACTCCCTGCATACAACAATTTCCACTACATTTCAAATAAAATTCAAACTTCTTGCCATGACTAACAAAGCCATTGCTGGTGTCACACCTCATCTCCTGTAGCTCTTTTCATCTCATACTAAGTTCTGATTCCCTGGCTTTTGCTCTTGTCCCTTTTCTTGGAACCATCTTCCTTGTCCTCTGTCTTCTCCTTAAGGGCACAACTTAAATGTTATATCCTCAGAGGTGCTTATTCCCAGGTAACACTAGTGGTAAAGAACCTGCCTGCCATTGCAGGAGACATAAGAGTTGTGGGTTTGATCCCTGGGTTGGGAAGATCCTTTGGAGGAGGGCATGGAAATCCACTCCAGTATTCTTGCCTGGAGAACGCCATGGACTGAGGATCCTGGTGGGCTGCCATCCTTGGGGTCGCAAAGAGTCGGACATGACTGAAGTGACTTAGCTTGCATGCGGAGGTGCTTCCCCTGACCACCCTATTAAAAACTGTTCCTCTCTCCCCTGTTATCCTCACTCACATTATAAACCCTGTGAAAGCAGAGCCTTTGTCTGTCTTGTTAGCTCCCCAGTGCTTAGTGCAGTGCCTGGCATGCATTCAGCACTCAATTAATATTTGGTTGATGAATGACTGAGTGAGGCAGTTTCTCTGAGGATCTGGCTACCTCAGTGTGGTAGCCATTGTGGTAGCCTACATCAATGAGATTGGCATAAAAGACAAAATGCATTGAACAATTAAGGAGATGATTTTATTCATGATGGTGCAATAGAGAAACTGGACTACAAGGAGAAATGTCTGAAAGAATAGGGAGACTAGGATACTATGGAGGCAAGTAGACAAGGGTAGATGATTTGGGAGCTTCATGAAGTGATATTTTCTTGGGCTCCAAAATCACTGTGGACAGTGACTGCAGCCATGAAATTAAGACACTTGCTCCTTGGAAAAAAAAGCTATGACAAAACCTAGGCAGTGTATTAAAAAGCAAAGACATTACTTTGCTGACAAAAGTCCATCTAGTCAAAGCTATGGTTTTTCCAGTAGTCATGTATGGATGTGAGAGTTGGACCATAAAGAAAGCTGAGTGCTGAAGAATTGATGCTTTTGAACTGTGGTGTTGGAGAAGACTGTTGAGAGTCCCTTGGACTGCAAGGAGATCAAATCAGTCAATCCTAAAGGAAATCAGTTCTGAATATTCATTGGGAGGACTGATGCTGAAGCTGAAGCTCCAATACTTTGGCCAGCTGAAGACTCATTGAAAAAGACTCTGATTCTGGGAAAGATTGAGGACGGGAGAAGAAGAGGGCAACAGAGGATGAGGTGGCTGAATGGCATCACTGACTTAATGGACATGAGTTTGAGCAAACTCTGGGAGACAGTGAAGGACAGGGAAGCCTGGTGTGCTGCAGTCCATGGGATTGCAAAGAGTTGGACACGACTGAGTGATTGAACAACAACAACAATCTCAAGTTCAGTATAGGGGCTTAGTCTGAAGATTTCAATGTGAAAAAATCAGTTCACGGGTCTAGTCCATGCAGTCACTCTGTGGACCTTTATTTGGGTTCAATCTGAACAACCCAAGTGGACCACCTAGGGCTACCATTGCATGTAAATCAATATGGATTCTTAGCCCTAGAGGCTCAAACTTGGGACCTCAGTTTGGCAGATCAATTTCAGGGACATCTATCTGGGAATTATACTCTGAAGAACTCAATTTGGAGGCATCAGCTGGTCTACTCTGTTTACTAGGCATAGTTAAAGGGGGCTTTCCTGGTGGCTCAGTTCGTAAAGAATCTGCCTGAAATCAGGAGACCTGGGTTAGATCGCTGGGATGGGAAGATCCCTTGGAGAAGAGAAAGGCTACCCATTCACTCCAGTATTCTGGCCTGTAGAATCCCCATGGACAGAGCCTGGTGTGCTACAATCCACGGGGTCGCAAAGAGTCAGATACGACTGAGCCACTTTCACTTCACTCACTGGCTGTGAGAGACTGGTACTCCATCTAGCAGTTTATTCTGATGTTACTATGATGTACCCTGAGTTTTGTTTCGGTGGGGGTTCAGTGTGGTCTCGGTATGGGGGTCTGAAACTTTATTCTGAAACCTAAATCTCTTGTACACAGCCTGGGGAACTTCTTCAGGAAGGTTAGGCAGGATATTTGTTCTGGAGATATCATTTTGGTGGTTTGACCTAGAAACTATTTGAGTCACTTACCTTATGGTTGCCTGTCTAGGGACTCAGGCATTGCTACCTTAGTACCAGCATCAGTCTCACAATACTGGTCAATCAGGAGCTCTATCTGAATCATTCATTGTTGGGTGCTCAGCATGAGAATTTGGGTTTAGAGTGCTGACTCACTGTGACTCAGATATCAGCCCATTCTAGAGGGTTCAGCATCTCATTAGAGATGCTAAGGATGGTCTGAACCATATATGAATGGTTTGAACCTTATGTGAATGGTTTGAATAAGACAAAAGCCTTTATTTATTTCATGTAAAAACAATCCCAAGGAACTGCCCCTCTCTTTCATTCAGATCTCATTGGCCAAAGCCTATATATCACATATCAAATAGCTGTACCCAGTTGCAAGGAAGACTTGGAAATATCTTTTAGCGGGGCTTGCTTATGCCCACTCAGCTAAAAATATGGATTCTGTTCCAAAGAAGGAAAGGGACAATGTAAGTTGGAATGTAAAGCTAACAATCTGGCTACACAGGTAGCAAGAATCCTGGGATTCTCAGTCTGAATCCCTGGTCCTGTGAATACAATTTTGTGTACTGATTCTGAGGGTATGAACTTAAGGTCTAGATGATTAGAAGCTCATTCTGGGGAATCAGTTTCATGATCACAGTTGGGAGACATTGGTCTACAAACATACTCTAAAGAATTCAGTTCAATTTCTGAGTCTTTGGACAGTATGGTAGGTTCAGCCCACAGAATCCCATTCTTGATGTTCACTTTATAGGGGGCTTAGTCTAGGGGTTCTAGAGATCGTAGTAGTATTTCAATATGAGAGTTCAGGGGCTTTCTGGCAGTCCAGTGTTTAAGACTCCACACTTCCACTTCAGGGGGTCTCGAGTTCGATTCCTGATCAGGGAACTAAGATCCTGCATGCCACTCTGCACAGCCAAAAAAAGAAAAAAAACCATGAGTTCAGAGTTCAGTTTAGGAGCTTGATTGTTGGGATTCTACCTGAGAGCTCAGTCCAGGGTCTGTCTGATCTGTATCACCAGTCTGGTGCTTCATTCTGGGCTTTGGGTTTGTTTTGTGGGCCCAGAGTTTGGAGGTTCAATCTAAGGAAAGTGGCTTAATTTGGGGAGATTAGCCTTCAGCCTTTAGTTCTCAGTCTGGAGTGTTAGGACTCCCTCTAGGGATATTTGTCTAGGAATTCATTTTTGGATTATGTCATGACAGCTCAGGCATTGGTAGATATCTGGGGGCTCAGTGTGGGAGCTTCCTCAGTGGGAGTCTTAAGAGGAGCCCATTCAACGGCAGTTAGACTGGGGGCTCAGTTTTGGCAGGTACTTCTGTGAACCTAAGCTTAAAGTTTTCAGAGTGAGAATTTCATCCGGCAGCCTTTGGGGGTCCACAAGGCTCACTCCCTCTTCCGTACAAGCCTGTGAGAACTCACTCAGACTGGGCTGTTAATCTGAGACTGAGACCTTGGAAGCTCATCTGGGAGCACGCTGGCTCCTAATCTCAATCTATAGGCTCACTCTGAAAATGGGAGTTATGGGTCTTAAACATTGACAGCTCAGTCTGGAGAAATTAACTTCACTGTCTTATTCCTTGGAACTTGTGTTAGTTCTGAGAAGCAGACACTAAGATGGGGTTAGTGTCACAAAAGTGGGCACACTTTTATCAGGGGGGATGCCCATGAGAGAAAAGTCACTGGAACATAATGCAATCTGACCCAGACTAAGAAGAGAAGGAGGGAAGGTTGAGTGAAAGAGCTCTAGAGTGCTGTGCAATGTATGGGAGATTTGGCAAGACTGTCTGGGATTCCTTGAACCAGTCACCAAAGTATCCCTGCCACACTCAGTCATTGGCTGAGAGTAGCTCATGAGAAGTATGGTCTCTGCACAAATAAGAGGAGGGATTTAAGAACACAGCAGCTGGGGCTCTTGATCAATTATGCTTCCTGAAGTTCAAAGTCTACAAGATGCATCCTCATAGCTTTCATGGGGTGCATACTGGTTGTTCTCTCTGAGGATTCCCTCTAGGGCTCATTCTGGGCATGTTATTTGGGACATTAGGTTTTCAGTCTGAGGGAATCTGTTTCAGAACATGGGATTAGTTTGTACTTTCGGTGGGGGGATATCTGTGGCCTCAGTGTGTGAGGGGTCCTTCTGGGAACTCAGTCTGGGCCCACTTCAAAGTTATCACCCCCATTCTCCTTCAAGGAGCTAAGTTTGTGGTCTTAGTTCTATGGCTCTGCCTAGAGGCTCATTATGGAGAACCTGACTTTGAGGGTTTAAATGTTGACAGTTCACTCTTGAGACACCTAAGGATTCAATATGGGAGCCTGATTTATGGTCTAAGATATGACTGAACCTCTCACCAAATGAGTGCCAGGCTCAGGGCTCAGTCTGGGCAGCTGGGTCTGGCTGGCTTTGGGAGGCTCAGATACTGGGGACTCAGTCTGGGATATTTTAGTCTAAGGAGTCATGACTAGGGTATCTCAATGTGATGACCTTACCTGGGAATTTCTGCCTGGTGGGCTGTCTTGGAATCCTAAGTAGGGTCCTTGACTGAAAATTTTCATCTGGAAATACACTCTGCATTTATACTCTAGCTGTTCAGTTTGGCAGTTCAACCTGCATTTCAGTCTTAGAGCTCTGTCTGAGGTCTCACACTGGGGACTGAATTTTGGTTTAGGTTTTGGGAGTTTAGTCTTTAACAGATCAATACGGTCATCTTCATCTGAAGGCCTAAGGTAGCCTGAAATGTTCCCTCTAGAGGGGTCTAGAAATGTTTAACCTGGGATTCATGGATTTATAAAGCATCATATGTATAATTTGGAATGTCTATGTATATGAATACTAAAAAATTTTATTTTCACCAACCTCCATTTGAAACTTGACATTTTTTCCATAATGAATGTAGGCAACTGATCACAGTAGTATTAGCAGTACATATGACTTTGTCACTAATACACAGATATGTTTCACAGAAGATCTCCTAAAATATTGTTTACATTCATCACTAATTTGAAATCATAGTAGTCATTTAACCTGTTAGTGAAACTGTGTAACTCAGATTGGGACTTGAACCCATTTGCTGCGACTCAAATCTGGCTAAAACCCACGATCTTTTCATTGAGATCAAATACCTGGTCTCTGGACTTAATGCAGCTCAGGTTCTTTATATCTCATTGCAGAAAGAATTCAGTGAGATACGAAGTGGTAAGTAAGAAATAGACTTATTTAGAGAGGTACAAATCCATAGAAAGAATGTACTCTGTTTCAAAAGGGAGAATGGCCTTGGGAGAAACACACACCACAGACAGAGTGTGGGCCATCTCAGAAGGTGAGAGGCCCCAAAATATGGCATGGTTAGTTCTTATGGGCCAGGTAATTTCATAGGCTAATGAGTGAAGGATTATTCCAACTATTTTGGGGAAGGGGCAGGGATTTCTAGGAATTGGGCTTTCGCCCACTTTTTAGCCTTTCATGGTCAGCCTCAGAGCTTTCATGGCACTGGTGGGTGAGTCATTTAGCATGCTAATGTGTTACAATGAGCAAATAATGAGGCTCAAGGTCTACTGGAAGTCAAATCTTCTGCCATCTTGGACCTAGTTGGTTCTAACCAGTTTATGTCATGTCCTCAATGGCTGTCATTCTTTTAAAATTTGTGCCTTGCTCCTTCCCTCCTGTTTCATTAGTTGTTGTTGTTGTTCAGTCACTAAGTTGTGTCCGACTCTTTGTGACCCCATGGACTGTAGCACACCAGGCTCCTCTGGTTGGTGATGCTATCTAGCCATCTCATCCTCTGCTGCTCCCTTTTCCTTTTGCCTTCAATCTTTATCAGCATCAGGGTCTTTTCCAGTGAGTTGGCTCTTCACATCAGGTGGCCAAATTATTGGAGTTTCAATTTCAGCTCCAATGAATATTCCTTCCAATGAATATTCAGGGTTGATTTCCTTTAGTATTGACTGGTTTGATCTCCTTGCAGTCCAAGGGACTCTCAAGAGTCTTCCTCAGCACCATAATTTGAAAGCATCAATTCTTTGGCACTCAGCTTCTTTATGGTCCAACTCTCACATCCATACATGACTACTGGGAAAACCATTAGTAGATCATGGTATTTAATGCATTAATAAAGAAATATATATACTGGGAATTCCCTGAAGGTCCAGTGCTTAGGACTTGATGCTTTCACTGCTAGGTCCTAGGTTGTATCCCTGGTCAGGGACAGTTCAGTTCAGTTCAGTCACTCAGTCATGTCTGACTCTTTGCGACCCCATGAACTGCAGCATGCCAGGCCTCCCTGTCCATCACCAACTCCTGGAGTTCACCCAAACCCATGTCCATCAAGTCGGTGATGCCATCCAACCATCTCATCCTCTGTCATCCCCTTCTCCTCCTGCCCTCAATCTTTCCCAGCATCAGGGTCTTTTCCAATGAGTCAGCTCTTCACATCAGGTGGCCAAAGTATTGGAGTTTCAGTTTCAACATCAGTCCTTCCAATGAACATCCAGGACTGATCTCCTTTAGGATGGACTGGGGTTGGATCTCCTTGCAGTCCAAGGGACTCTCAAGAGTCTTTTCCAACACCACAGTTCAAAAGCATCAATTCTTCAGTGCTCAGCTTTCTTTATAGTCCAACTCTCACATCCATACATGACCACTGGAAAAACCATAGCCTTGACTAGATGGACCTTTGTTGGCAAAGAAATGTCTCTGCTTTTTAATATGCTGTCTAGGTTGGTCATGACTTTTCTTCCAAGGAGTAAGCGTCTTTTAATTTCATGGTTGCAATCACCATCTGCAGTGATTTTGGAGCCCAGAAAAATAAAGTCAGCCATTGTTTCCACTGTTTCCCCATCTATTTGCCATGAAGTGATGGGACCAGATGCCATGATCTTAGTTTTCTGAATGTTGAACTTTAAGCCAACTTTTTCACTCTCCTCTTTCACTTTCATCAAGAGGCTCTTTAGTTCTTCATTTTCTGCCATAAGGGTGGTGTCATCTGCATATCTGAGGTTATTGATATTTCTCCCAGCAATCTTGATTCCAGCTTGTGCTTCATCCAGCCCAGTGTTTCTCATGATGTACTCTGCATATAAGTTAAATAAGCAGGGTGACAATATACAACCTTGATGTACTCCTTTTCCTATTTGGAACCAGTCTGTTGTTCCATGTCCAGTTCTAACTGTTGCTTCCTGACCTGCATACAGGTTTCTCAAGAGGCAGGTCAGGTGGTCTGGTATTTCCATCTCTTTCAGAATTTTCCACAGTTTATTGTGATCCACACAGTCAAAGGCTTTGGCATAGTCAATAAAGCAGAAATAGATGTTTTTCTGGAACTCTCTTGCTTTTTCGATGATCCAGTGGATGTTGGCAATTTGATCTCTGGTTCTTCTGCCTTTTCTAAAACCAGCTTGAACATCTGGAAGTTCACAGTTCACATATTGCTGAAGCCTGGCTTGGAGAATTTTAAGCATTACTTTGCTAGCATGTGAGATGAGTGCAATTGTGCAGTAGTTTGAGCATTCTTTGGCATTGGCCTTTCTTTGGGATTGGAATGAAAACTGACCTTTTCCAGTCCTGTGGCCACTGCTGAGTTTTCCAAATTTAAATTTGTCACTTTCAGTCTCAAGGCAAAGTCTCAGGGTTCATTCAGAGGCCTTGGTTTGTTGGAGCCAAAATTGGGCTCCCTGTATAGGAATTTCTAGTGGATCTATTGTGATATTGTGATTTATAATAAAAATGTATATTGGAGAGTCCCTTGGACAGCAAGAAGGTCAAGCAAGTCAATCCTAAAGGAAATCAACCCTGAATATTCATTGGAAGGACTGATGCCCATGTTGAAGCTCCAATACTTTGGCCACCTGGTGGGAAGAGCTGACTCACTGGAAAAGACCCTGATGCTGGGAAAGATTGAGGGCAGCAGGTGGAGGTGACAGAGGCTGAAATGGTTGGATGCTGTCACTGACTCAATGGATGAAGTTTGAACAAACTCCAGGAGATGGTGAAGGACAGGGAAGCCTGGCGTACTGCAGTCCATGGGGTCCCAAAGAGTTGGACATGACTGAATGACTGAGCAACAACATTGAGTCTTCAGTTCAGTCTCTCTGCGACCCCATGACTGCAGCGCACCAGGCTTCCCTGTCCATCCTCAACTCCCGGAGCTTGCTCAAACCATTCCTAACACAGAGTTCCTAAAACCTTTGGAATTTCCTCTGAGAAGAGAGTGATAAAAGGCCTCTTTTGTTATGTTAATGAAGTGACTTTTTTGTGGAGCCAACCACATGATTAGGGTTGGCACTTTCAGTCCCTCCCCTCTACCTCAAGGAGGGGAGAGAGGCTGGAGTTTGAGTTCAGTTACCAATGACCAATCATCTAATCAATTGTACACTATGCTGGAACCTCCATAAAACCCCAAAGGAAAAGGTTCTGAGGGCTTCTGGGTTGATGAACACGTGAAGATTCCAAGAGAGTGTCATGCTCAGAGAGCTTGGAATCTCCTTGTTCTCTTCCATTTGGCTGTTCCTGAGTTATATCCTTTTATAATAAACCAATAATCTAGTAAGTAAAATGTTTCTTTGAGTTCTGTGAAACAGTCTAGTGAGGTGAGGGTCACTGGGACTCTGATCTGTGGGCCTGGGCCTGTGGGTCAGAAGCACAGGTGACAACCTGAACTTGGGAATCAGTGTCTGTAGTTGAAGGGCAGGGGTGGTGGAGAGGGTGAGGAGAGAGGCAATCAGGTGACTGAGCCCTTAACCTGTGGGATCG
The DNA here is from genome assembly GCF_023699985.2 of Odocoileus virginianus. Classification (NCBI taxonomy): domain Eukaryota; kingdom Metazoa; phylum Chordata; class Mammalia; order Artiodactyla; family Cervidae; genus Odocoileus; species Odocoileus virginianus. The sequence continues at coordinate 1,442,114 of NW_027224276.1, forward strand.
TCTGTGATCTGGCATTATCTCCAGGCTTCCCTGGTGGCTCAGACAGTAAAGAATCTGCCTGTGGGAGACCTGGGTTTGATCCCTGAGTCAGGAAGATTCCCCTGGAGAAGGGAATGGTTACCCACTCTAGTATTTTTGTCTGGGAAATCCCATGGACAGAGCAGCCTGGTGAGCTACAGTCCATGGGGTCACATAGAATCGGACACAACTGAGCTATTTTCACTTTCTCTCTTTCCAGGTTGATAGTATTGTTGCAGAAACCAGTAATTGAGAAACCAAGCGCCACACTTGGAGAGTTGGAGAACTCAGGTTTATTATGCTGGCAGTGAGCCCAGAGGAGTTAACACTCTAAGCTCTGAGCCCCAAACAAAGGGGTTACAGAGTTTTTATAGACCTACTATAGTGGGCAACACTAGCTGCTAATAGGCTGGTTTAAACTAAGGGGTTTGCACACATGGGAACAACAGTCAAGATGGGGAGGGGGATGCCTGACCTTTACATGGACAGGCATGATTAAGCAGGTTTGCAGGGGCTGGGCAATTGCAAAGAGCAGGACAAGGGTGAGTGAGATAAACTCCAGTTCCTAGTATTGTAAGTCCCCACTTTCTGAGACTACGTGACCTACATGATCCAGACTTTGCAAGGAGCAAGCTGAGTTACAGAGGCAGAATGAGCAGGAGGTTATGTAAAATTTTAACTTTTCCTCTTCAGTATCAGAATTGAGTTGAATTGTAGGACACCCAGCTGGTGTTGGAGAATTACTTGGTGATGTGGGAAAACCCAAGACACATACACTGCAACTGGTGACTAGAATCTTACCTACTATATGTACGTTTGAGGCTCTGGGAAGTCACTCGTAAGTAGGAAGTCACTCAGAAGTGCTTAACCTCAGTTTCTCCGTTTGGGCCTCTTTGAAGTCAGTTTAAATTGGTGAGTCTGCAGGAATGGGTCTCTAGAGCCCTGTAGGAGTTGATGCCTCCTGAGATGATCAGGCTGGGAGTGCTCATGATTATCATCACACATCACATTATTTTCTGCTTCTGTTTTTTTGTATAGTTTCCTCAGCATTAAAGGCTGTTTCTTTTAGAAACACACTCCTATCCTCATCTACACAAACTTTATCACCTGGCAAAATTCCACTCAAACTTTGAGGTATTATCTCTCAGAGGCTTACTATAATCCCCAAGGCTGGATCAGGAACCCCCTCTGCTGGACTCACATGGGCCCCCGTGCTCCTTTCTCCTCTAGCATTGCACAGAGATGGACTTATCATAGAACTAATAAAATTAAAGCCTCTTCTCCTCACACTTGCAAAGACCACATTCAAGTCCTTGGTTGTTGAGCACTGTAAATTTGAGAAGTACTTAAGACTTGTCACTGTACAACAACAATCAAAATATAATGGAATTTTACACCTCACATGTAAAAAAAAAACTATATAGAAGTTTTCCCAAATATAACAGTCTCAAATTTTGTATTACTAATAATGAACTGTGAAGTTGAAATTTTCCTAAACTACCAATAACACAATATTTTGATCAATTAAATGGAATTTAATTAAATTGAATTCTTTTTATTCTCTCTTGAAAACGTTATTATAAAATAATTGTTCTTTGCTTACAGAAGGATATCAAAGTGCACCCAAAAAAGAAAAAAAGGAAACATTAGTAGAGAGATGAGTTAGGAAATTAATAAAAAGATTTTATTTTTCCAGTTTTGAGGATGTTTTGTGGCACTTTTCAGTTTTTTAAATTGGAATTTGTAAATTCTAAAATTTCTTTGATAAATCTAAATTGCTTTCACTTAAATTTGTACTATTTTTCTTAAAGACAGCTTTCAAAATTCTGTCAACCTCAGGCCTTTCAAAATCTGCATTCACCCTGAGCACTGATCATAGTCTATGGTCCTGACAATCTTGCACGCCAGACTGTAAGCTCCTTGAGCATCTGACCAAACCCTGTGACACAGCAGCACCCAGCACAGGACCAGACACAGAAGCATCAGTACTGTTTGCTAACCTAGTCTAGCCCAAAGTTTGCATCCTTTGCTGTGAGAGGGGATCACCTATAACACTTTTCTAAAAACAATTTTATTGAGATATTATTTATATACTATAAACTTCACCCATTTAAAAAGTACAATTAAATGGTTTTTAGTATATTTTCAGAGTTGTGCAACTATATTTGTTTGCTAGGGCTGCCATAAGAAAAATACTCCAGACTGGTGGTTTTAACAACAAAACTTTATTTTCTCAAAGTTCTAGAAGCTAGAGGTTCAAGATCAAGGTGTTGCTAGGTTTGGTTTCTTATGAGGCCATTTTCCTTGGCTTGCAGATGTGTGTTCACATGGTCATCTCTCTGTGCATGCATCTGGTGTCTCTCTCTGAATCTCCTCTTTTCTTTTTTTGGCCACACCACACATCATGCGGGATCTTAGTTCCCCAACTAGGGATCAAAACCTGCATCTCCTGCAGTAGAAGCTTGGAATCCTAACTGCTGGGCCATAATCTTCTCTTCTTTTAAGGTCACCAATCATATTGGACTAGGGTTCACTGTATGACCTCATTTTACCTTAATTATCTCTTTAAAGACTCTGCCTCCAGATAAAGTCACATTCTCGGGGGTAGGGCTTGAACATACCAATGGAGGAGGGTGGGCGGGGAGGACAGAACTCAGGCCCTAACAGCAGCTGTCACCACATCTAATTTCAAAACATTTTCATTTCCACTAAAAGAAACCCTATACTCCTTAGGAGTCAGGCCCCATTTCCCCCCTTCCCCTATTCCTAGGCAACAATCTATTTTCTGTCTATATAGATTGGCTTATTCTGTACATTTCAGATAAATGATACCATACAATATATGCGCTTTTTTTGACTAGCTGAGAGTGATGTCACCTCTTTCATTCCTGATTTCAGTAATTTGAAATTTCTCTTTTTTTTACTTAGTCTGTCTAGCTAAAACTTTGTCAATTTTATTGATCTTTCTTAAAGACACTACTTTTGGTTTTACTGATTTTCTCTATTGTTTTTCTACTTTCTGTTACATTTATTTCCTCTCCAATTTTATTATTTCCTTCCTTCTGCTTGCTTTGGGATTACTCTATTCATTTTCTAGTTTCTGAAGGTGGCAGATCAGGCTATTCATTTAAGATTTTTCTTCTTTTTTAATAGGGACGTTTATATCTATAAGATTCCACTTAAGCATTGCTTTAGCTGCACCTCATAAATTTTGGTGTGCTGTGCCTTAGTTTTCAAATTATTTCAAGATGTCTTCTCTTTTCCCTTGTGATTTTTTTCTTTGACCCATTTGTTATTTAGAAGTGTGTTAAAATACACATATTTGTGAATTCCACAAACGTCTTTTTGTTATTGAACTCTAATTTCACCCCACTGTGGTTGAAGAACAATCTTTGTATGGTTTTAATCCTTTTAAACTTATTGAGGGCTGCTTTAGGACATAGCATATGGTCTGTCCTTGAACACGTTCCACTTGCACATCAGAAAAATGTGTATTCTGCTGCTGTTGGGTGGAGTGTTCTGAATACATTATTAAATGCAGATTTGTAGGCATTGCTACCTGAGGTTGCTGTCCAAGGGCCTGAAATCTACATCCTTAATAAGTTCCCCACATCTTCTCTCCGCAGTACCCTTGTGTCCCGAATTCATGGACCTAGGCGTTCTCCACTCCTGGCTTCCTTAGATTTAATTACAGGTGAGTAACAGTGTTGGTTGGTGAAGGAAATGGCAACCCACTCCAGTATCCTTGGCCTGGAAAATCTCATGGACAGCGGAGCCTGGTGGGCTGCAGTCCATGGGGTCGTGAAGAGTCGGGCACGACCAAGCGACTAACACTAACTTAACTGTGTTGGTGTCATCGATTTCTCGACAGACTTTTCTATTGCTCTTGTCTTGCTATCAGGTCAGCGGAAAGGCGAATCTGCATCCTCAAGCTCGGCTTCCGACTCCTTCTGTCTGGGCGGTACTGCGCAGTTATTGGCCCGCCTGGGGGTCACGTTGTCCGCGGCTGGATGATGGCGGACGCTGGTGAAGATTCGCGAGCGCTCTTCGGGGCTGCAGTCCGCGCGGCGCTGGAGGCCTGGCCCGCCTTGCAGGTGAGCGGAGCCGCGGCTGGGATAAAGATTAGGGACCGGGAGAGAAGAGGAGTTGGTTTAGCGAGCCGCCTGAGGCTTGGTTGGGCGACATAAAAAGGGGAATTCTGCGCCACTGCAGGCGGGCTGCCGGACTGACGTGATGGGCTTGGGTCTGTATTCGCAGATCGCTGTGGAGAACGGCTTTGGAGGTGTGCACAGCCAAGAGAAGGCTGAGTGGCTCGGGGGTGCAGTGGAGGAGTATTTCTTCCGCAACGGTGAGTGAATGTAAGGCTCTGGGACTTGTCTCTGTGGGGGCGTGAGGAGGAGGAGGCCGCCGATTCTAGTGAGTCCGCACTTCTTTTTTTTTTTTTTTTTCATTTATTTTTATTAGTTGGAGGCTAATTACTTCACAACATTTCTTGAGCAATTGTCGGTTGGTACCTGAGGGCGAGGTGGAATGAACGCAGGCTTTGAAGTCAGAATCCTGAGTTCGAATGCCTCATGGGCCGTGCCATTGACTCAAGGTATCATGCTGGACAAGGATTATCGCCCCGCCTCGGTACTCAGTTTCCTAATTTGTAAAATGGATGTAAAAGTATCTACCAGCGCGACCCTATAGAAACATGTTAGTCGCATCATGTAATTTAAAATTTTTCAGCCGCCACGTTAATAAAGTAAAAAGAAGCGGATGAAATGAACTGCCCACCTCAATAGATCCAAAATATTTCAACATGTAGTCAGTATAAAACGCTATTAATGAGATGTTTTACATCCTTTTTTAGTATTAAATTTTCAAAATCTGGTGGGTATTTTGCAGCGTTAGCACGTCTCATTGTTTTTTTGCCTAGCCACATTTTAAGTGCTCAGTAACCACATTTGACTATTTGGACAGCAGAGATCTACATCTTAGATGTGCCTTGAGGGTCATATAAGAACAAAGGGTCCTACAGGGAGTCTTTTACAAAATAAGGTTTTTTACAGATTTCTTCATTTAGTTTTTTAGTCTTGGAGGTGACATTAGGCGGAGTCCTTTCTCTCAAGAAAATTTACCATCTAGTGAGAGATCCAGATAAGTCAATAGGCATTTGCAGACAGGGTGATAGGTGTTCTAATAATGAGGAGCTCAGGATGCTTGGGTAATGTGAGCTGGAGGAAAAGGAGTCTTTCGGAAATCTTTAGGGAGTGGTGGTGATTGGGCTGAATCTTACAGGATGAGAAGGAGTTAACAAGGAGGGGAGGCAGAGAGCAACACTCAGAAATAAGTCCTGTGGTATGAGGAGATTATGCGTTATATTTGGAAAGTGGCAGGGAGCTCAGTGTTAGAGTAGGGATGTGTGTGTGTGTGCTTGTGGGTATGTGGAAGGGAGGAGTGGTGGAGAATGAAGATGGGAGATGGGGAGGCCCCTGGAAAAAGAGTGAGACATGGAAGGCCTTATGTGCCTTTGATTTTTGTACTTTAGGCCAGCGTTTGCCAGAATGCATGCTTTGGAAGACTAGTTCTATCAGATGTTCAGTGAAGAAAAAACTTCTCCAGTCAAATTATATAAGGAAAGCTCTTTTCTTCAGCTCTTAAGAGTCACAGTAATCATTAACATAGTAAAGGCTTGGATAAGGACAAGAACCACTGAAAAGAAACCTGTTTACCTTTGTTTCCCTTTAGTTTTCTTTGAATAATTTCCCTTAAAATCCAGGAGGCCAGTTATTTTTCAAAAGCAGAATATGAAACACTGCAGTTAGGTGATTAAAAATTCATGAGCAGGATCTAATAGGATGGGGTTTTCTGGTTAGAAAGTTAAGAAAGTAGTCAGTGTGGAGCATGGACTTTAGAGGGAAAGACTAAGGAGAGGGCTGTTTCTGTCTAGAAAATGATGAGGCCAGAACTAGGACATTAGTCATGGGAAAGAAGGGATGGCTCTAAGGAAATTGTTTGACTGAAGATGGGGAGGGAAAATGGGGCACATTTCTAGTTTGAGTCACTGGGTGGCTTAGTTGCCTTTCATGGACTAGAAGGACACTGGAGAATGAAAATTAGGTTTGGAGGGTAAGATGATGAATCTGGCTTTGGATATGGAGGGTCTGAAGCACCTGTGGAACAGGCTCCAGCCTGGGTTGGAGACTGATTTGGGGGGCATTAGAATGGTAGGGAAAGTGAAGGGGGTGAATGAGTTCTCCCAGAGGGAAGAGAAAGCAAGGAGCTTTGTGGAAGACTTTCTTGAGTTATTTTCTAATTCAGAAAAAGTAGAGCATGGGCCCATAAGGTAACTGAAGCTGAGAGAGGAAGTCTCAGCTGAAGTCATACAATAGGACATTGAGGTCAAGGCTGTGATGATTTCATCATGGCAAGTACTGAACATCCATTTCTTCTTACCTATCCCATTGGTCTGTGGCCTCCTGTGTCGGTGGAACCACAGTTGTGAAGTCTTTACAATTCAAAAACTTCAGCCCTTGAGTAATGGAAATGAACATGGATTTCCGTTATTCCAGACAAACAATGCCCTGTGCTAGGCATTGTTTGGGTGACTTCTCATAACAGACCTTCAAGGAGGTTACCATTAACCTCACTTTGCAGAAGAGAAAACAGGCTTGGAGATGAGTAACTCACATGCTCAAGGTCACGTGGAGAGGAGGCTGGTTAAAATAGGCCAGCTGAAAAGAAGGTGAGTGTGGATGGAATGCTGCAGGAATAGAGGACTTGGAAGAATGCAGGAAATTGGAAATTAGGTATTTAATGTTTGTTTCTTTTTCTTTTTAAAAATCATGTTAAAACCTGGAATGTAGAACACTTTAGCAAATAAAAGGCTCATTAAATCTTTACCCACCAATCAGATGTGGATCCACCAAGTAGGTACTTAAGAGTAGTGGGCAAGGGTGATGAAGTTGGCTGGTCTTTGACCAGAGGACTTTATCCTTTCATACTCAGCTGACTTGGAGCTAGATGAGGTGGAGGACTTCCTCGGGGAGCTAATGATGAACGAGTTTGATACAGTTGTGGAGGATGGGAGTCTGCCCCAGGTGAGCATGTCATGGATACAACTACCATCTTCCTGCCTGCAGCCTTTGTTCTCCTGTCTGTTTTAGATGAACACTTTTGGTTGTAACCATTCTTTTCTTGAGTCCTGTGCAAGAACTTGCTCTGACCCCCTGTTGCCTAAAGGAAAGTCTAGTCTTCCCAGGCCTTTCAAATCCTACCTGTATTATTTCTCTCCATGTATCATTCTCAGTCAGGTCTGTTTGTCACCTTCATCTCAGGGGCACAACCAGGCAGGTACATTTCCAAATGTTCTGGTTAACATCACTACTCCTGCTAGGATTGCCTTCCCTTTTTACGTCTTCTGTCTTTCAAACCCAGTTCTAGTGCCTTCCGTGCTAGGAGGGCCTCCTTCAACACTTCAGGCCCTTAATGAGCCCTTCATATGTGGTTGCTGCATTAGTGAACTTCTTGGGGGAGGAAAGATCACCATTCTCTTCTGGAAAATTCCAGACCCCTCCCCACTCTTGCTGCAAACATGAGTTGGTTGTATTGTAGGTTCTCTAGAAAATCGAAGTTGGTTGAATGTTTTCTTGGTAGGTGAGCCAGCAGCTGCAGACCATGTTCCACCACTTCCAGAGGGGTGATAGGGCTGCTCTGAAGGAGATGGCCACTCTCATCACCCAAAGAAAGTGCAAGGTCAGAGCCACTGCACTGACGACAGCCGGAGAGACTGATGAGGACAATGATGCAAACAGCATGGAGCAGATGGAGGTGAAAGGGGTGCAACTCTTGGGTGTGGAGATGTAGATATTTTCAGTCTTATGGGAGATCAGCTAATTTCACTGGGAAGTTATGGGGGTGGTGGTTGTTGTATTATTCATAAAGGGCAGGAAATTTTCCCAAGGTCACACAGCCAGTCCTGGCAAAGCTAGGAGAGCTGGGTCTCCATTGGCCATAGCTGGGGGTTTATTTAGCTCTCTCTTGTATTTCTCCTCTAGGTTGCAGCTACGAATGATGGGGCAGCTACAGATGGGGTCTGCCCCCAGCCTGAACCCTCTGGTCCAGACTCCCAGACTATTAAGGAAGAGGATATAGTGGAGGATGGCTGGACCATTGTCCGGAGAAAGAAATGAACGGGGTTGGAAATGGTCTGGGTTCTTGTATGCTAGTTGTTTGGGATTTGTTTGTAGGGTTTTTGTTGGAGGGTTGCAGACCTGTGGACTGGTTATCCCATATCCACCCTCTCCCCATTCCCTTGTCCAGCTTCTTCCAGGGGAAGAAGAGCCCAAGTGTTCTTGGACTTGGGGTGGTCTGAATGATGAGGCCTGATTTCCCAGCAAAGTGCCTCTTGGGTGCAACCAATGTGAAGAGGGAGGGATGAGTGGGTGTGGGAATGACTGGAGGAGAAGCTAAACGCTGGTTGATAGTAGGCAGGTGAATGTGTGAAGGGAGAGAGCCAGCAGGAGAACCAATATTTCTGCTGGGTAAGGAGTGGTGAGATGAGCTTGCAAATAGAAGAGAGATTAGTTGAAGATAGGAATGAAAGTAGCTGTGGTACCTCTCCCTCCCCTGCCCCCACATAGAGCAACTCTGTGCTCCCGAACCTCCCAGGGATGTTTCCTTCCTGCAGCCCAGGGTCCAGCCCTAGGTTCCTTCAGGATGTCTAAGACCTTGTCTAGGCAGTGAGCTCAGGGGACCTGAGCTTTGTTTTCTGTCTCCTCCAACCTCTTTCCAAACACCTCATCCCATCGAAGTCACCTCAATAAATAATACCTTATTGTTTAATTTGTGGCTTGACCTGTGAGTAGTCTTGGAAGCATCCTTCTGGGAGCTGAGCTTCAGAGCTCAACAAGGGAGCAGTTTCTGGGCCTATCCTAACAACCTGGTACTTTGGACAAACAGATGCACAAATGGAGCACAGCCACGCTCTGAAAGTTTCCGTAAGCTTGAAATAAACTGTATTTTTCTTTAAAAAACAAAACAGAGTATTCTTTGTCCTCCCCCGTGTTCCCCTGTCCTGCCCAGTGGCCCTGCCATGGGTCTAGACGATAAAATACTGGGTAGCCCTGGGGGCCAGGTAGAAGCTGTAAGCCATGGGAGAGGCAGGAGGGGTCTGGTCACCACCCCACATAGCATCATACATGTGAAGACACTGGTTGAAAGGGCAGGGGTGGGCCAGAGCCATGGGGTCTGTGGCAGAGCTGGCACTTGAATCCAGATCTCCTGCCTCTGGTGCTTTGGAGGGAATTGGGTGGAGGCAGGATCTGTAGGGTATTGAGGGGTAGGGGGAAAATGGCCTAATTCAGGCAGGTCTAGCAACAGCCCCCACCCTCCCTGGGGGACAGGGTTTAAAAAAAATTAACCACACTGTACGAATATTTTTTAAAAGCCCAGGTTTTGTGAAAAGATGAATTAAAAAAACCCGAGACCCAGCATTCAGGATTGAAAGTGCCCATGATGGGAGTTCAAGTATTGACTGAGCTGGGAGGGTGGGGGCTGGGGCCCTTAATTGGACATGGGCAGCTAGAGTGTGGGGCAGAGGGTCCCAGTTACCCACAAACCCTCTAGGTCTTATCTCGGGTCTGAGGGGCTTCGGAGGGTTCAGCAGTGGCTGCTGAAGCTGCCACTGGCACCTCCTCCATCTCCCTGTCCTCAGACAGTGTGGGCCCTGGGCAGAACGTGTCCCCACGGCCTGCCCGGCCAAGCACAGCCATCCAGCGCCGCTGTAGCTCCTCTGTCTCAGGACTGAAGTACCAGCTCAGGTGGCTCTGGGTGATCTTGAAGACATGCCTTCTGTCGGGCCGCTCCCCAGCCTCAGGAGGCCCCACCTCAAAGCCAATGAGGGGCAGGCTGCGCTGCGCTTTCACATCCTGGAGAATAGGGACAGAGCTAGGGTCACCTTGGGGTTGGGCCTCTCACTGGTTTTGCATCTTCTAAACCCCTTTTTTTCTTTCCCTGCTCAAGAACCTTATGTGGTTTAACTGAGCAATAGGAAAATGTCTGAACTGGGGATAGAACTGCAGGCTGGTTCAGATACCTCTTTTCCTTCCACACCCCAAGCCAGCTAGGCTAGTCTTGAGCATATAATGTTTTCAGGCCTTTGGGCTGTCGCCCTCTTCTCCATCTTGCCCACTCCAAATTGGATTAAGCAGTATCTCATCTCCACTTCAGCTTCCTTCCCCTATAACTCACCCCACTTAGCCTTATGTACGTTGATCCATAATCACTCCTTGTCTCGAGCCAGTCTTTGTCTCATAAGGGTGGGGGCTTCTGATTTCCCCTTAGGTTCACACTATCCTCCAAGGCCAAGGAGAGGTGAAGGACTGAGAGGAAAGGAGAGTAGCCTGGCTTTGCCAGGTGGCTGAAAGGACCAGGAGTAGGATGCATACCTGAGGAGCTCCGTAGATGTACAGCACCAAGGGTTCATTCTCAGGGACCACAAACCATGCCTTGTGCCAGCCTTTTCCGCCCTTCTCCATGTAGTGTAGGAAGCTGCATATGACACTGTTCTCCGCAGCCACTGAGGCCTGTTTCTGTGACCAGAGACATGAGGGGTATCAATATTGATAGGAGGCCTACCTTGGCTCCAGCACCCCCTCAGCATAGGGATTGCTATTCACATGTCTCAGGAGGATCCTGAAGCTCAGGTGGCAGGAGTGATTTGCCCACTGTCAACCCAGTGAGGGAGAAGGCAATGGCAACCCACTCCAGTACTCTCGCCTGGAAAATCCCATGGATGGAGGAGCCTGGTAGGCTGCAGTCCATGGGGTCGCTAAGAGTCGGACATGACTGAGCGACTTCACTTTCACTTTTCCTTTCATGCATTGGAGAAGGAAATGGCAACCCACTCCAGTGTTCTTGCCTGGAGAATCCCAGGGACGGCGGAGCCTGGTGGGCTGCTGTCTATGGGGTCGCACAGAGTCAGACATGACTGAAGCGACTTAGCAGCAGCAGCAACCCAGTGAGATTTGAAATTCAAAGCCAGGCTTATCTGCGGGATTCGGGCCATGGCTACTGCCTCTAAGTCTTGGTGGGAGGGGTGTGTAACTCTCAGTGGGGGCCCCTAAATGTCAGTCAGGCATTCTTCCATCAGTCCATTTATTCCTCAAGTCATTTATGTATTTACACTTCATCTTTTTTTCAATCTTCCATCACATGCATTCCCTACACTCAGCGAGAAGCAACTTAGCATTGTGGTTAAGGGGGTGGGTGTGTAAGGCAGTCAGGCTCAGAATCCCAGCCCTAGAAGGAAATACTGATATACTGACTTGGAAGGAGAGCATATAGGGCTGTTCTGAGGATTAAATTAGTTACTATATGTAAAGTGCTTAGAAGAATGCCTGGCATGAAGTTAGCTTTCTTTAAGTGTTAAATAACCTCAATTTAGTTACAAAGCATAAGTTTATGTATGTGCATGTATCTAGAAAGATAGGAAGCATAAGCATTAATGGTGGTAATCTCTGGGTTAAAGGAATTTGTAGTAGTAGCATAGTCACTAAGTGATGTCCGACTCTTTCGCAACCCCATGGACTGTAGCCCACCATGCTCCTCTGTCTATGGGATTTCCCAGGTGAAGAATACTGGAGTGGGTTGCCATTTCCTTCTCCAGGGGATCTTCCCAACTCAGGGATTGAACCCGTGTCTCCTGCACTGGCAGGTGGATTCTTTACCACTGAGTTACCAGGGAAGCCCTGGGTTAAAGGACTATGGTGTTTTTATTATTTTTGGTTATGATGTCTAACTTTCTTCAATGCACATATCCATTGTAATAAGAAAAGGTATTTTGTTAGCTAAAAGAAAATCCCAGCTCTGCCACTCACTGTGTAACCTGGGCCTCAGTTTCCTCCTTTGTAAAACAAGAATAGGAAAAGCATTGATAGATAAGTTACTGTGAAGATTAAACATCTAAAGCACTTAAATAAAAATTAATCTTTGACTCACTTTTGTACTCATTTTACTCACGCGAAGCCTGGATCACTTGTTCAGCGCATGCACATGGTATTACAATTTCAGAAATGCCCAGGCCTTAGTCACCACTGCGTGAGTGGCTGGGGCCCCTGTGGTCAGTTGAGGGGTCTGGCTCTTACCTCCAGGATGGACCTCCGGCGCTGGGGTGTATGCTGGCTGCAGGCTGGGCTGCTCCCGGGTACCCCATGCAAAGCCACGTAGCAGTCAGTGCACACACGGTTGGAACGGTTGTTGTCATAGACAAGGCGAGCCCGGAACTCGGAGCACTTCCCACAAACCACCTGGGGTGGCAAGTGGGTAAGAACAGCCTGATTCCAGTGGGTCTTCCTCTTCAGTGTACCAACTCCCACAGTGGACTTCACAGCCTCCCCCTACTTAGAGGGTGCCCTCTTAGAAGTGGGCCTTTGGGTTGCCAGCCTGTCTGCTCCATAGCTCTGCCCCTTCCTCTCAACACTTACATGTCCGCAGGCCTTGCAGTGGTGCCTGCGTTTGGTGATGGAATTGAAGGGCTCCTGGCAGCGCATGCACATGGTGACTTCCTTTTCTCGGATGGGCGTAGGTGCCCGCTTTCCAAGATCCACATTCTAGAGAGAGAGCCAGGTCTTCAGTCAGAGACAGACTCCCCAGCCCAGTCCATCCAGCCCTCGCCCAGGCTTGGATCATCACTGGTAGGCAACAGACAGATTCAGAAGACCTGCCTTTGAGTCCTGGCTCTGCTCTACTTCACTGTGCTATTGAAGACCTGTCACTTGTACCAATACTTTCCAGGCATTGGTTTCCCCAATAATTTCTCTATGACCCTACCAACAGAAGCATGTGCTTCTGCAGTCATCTACTGCCTCTCTGGGAAGAAGAGAGGAGTATCTCAAGGTAAGGTGGGCACCTGGAGGCCTGGAGGGGATCCTGGTGCAGAAGGAGGGGATGTGGACTCTTACCGGAGAGTTGGGGGGTGTGTCTTCATCTTCCCTGTTTGTGGAGTTTAATAGCTTGAAGGTCTCCAGCGTCTGTTCATGCTTCAGGAGGGTAGAGTTGATGGCCTGGGAGAGGTGTAAGAAATAAGAGGTCAAAACACAACTATCTATTTCCACCCTTACCTCACTTTCCTATAAACTAGCTTGGAGTCAGAAAAGTTGGATTCTAGACCCAGCTCTATACCTTGCTAGACGTATGACCTTGGGTAAGTCCCTTCCCAAAATCCAGGTCTCAGTCCTTATATTTGTGAAATGGGGGAAGGGGATCAGTGGCTGAAAAACCACAGGCCTTCCTGGCAAATGTCTGGGATTAAATGTTTTACAGGGCTTAACTCACTGAGGTTACACCTTCAGAGGAGCCAGCTTTCTAAAGAACTGGGTAGTTTCTGCTTATCCTCTGGACCTCAGTTTGCTTATCTGTAAAATGGGGATGGTAAAATTTATTGGAAGGCAGATGTCCAGGCCCATTATGGTCAGATGTGAATATCAGGGGAGAGCCCACCACCCCCAGAAGACCTGTTAATACTCTTCCAGCCCCCTACCACAAAGCCTTCTTAGATGTTACCTGGACCCAGTCTTTCTTCTCTTCCTCAGTCCTTGGGTAGGGAAGGTGGTGGGGGCAGGGGGAAAGAAAGATGTTGGGTTAGGCAGGCCAACCAAAAGCAATTGGAGTGGTAAAGAGCAGATGTTTTGGAGTTGGAAAGATCTGAGTTTGACCTTGCTCCTTCACTTACCACTTATGTGACCTTAGGCAAGTCATATAACCTGAGTTTACTTATTCAACAGTTATTAATACTTTCCAGACCCTGTGCTAGGAGCCTGGGCCTCAGAGCAGACCCTACCATCAAGGAAGGAGCTCATGGGGGCAGACATGGACAATACAGGGGAATCAGTGCTGTGACAGAGGGAAAATGGGGCTGAGGAGCCCAGGAAACCTATCCCATCCTGGAGTTTGGGTGGGGGCTGCTAAAGATGGTTTCCTCAAGGAGGTGCTAGCCCTCAAGTAGAGGGGGTCAGGGTGAAGTATGTGAATTAGCATACAGAATGTACAGGAAACCATGAATAGTTCCCTGTTTCTGCTAGAATGTCAAGTTTGAGAAAGGAGGGAAGTTTATTTTTTTTCACTTGTAAGAATGGATGATAATTACCAGCTTGGGTTGTTCTGAGCAGTAACTGGAAAGTGAAAGTTGCTCAGTCGTGTCCGACTCTTTGTGACCCCATGGACTATACAGTCCATGGAATTCTCCAGGCCAGAATACTGGGGTAGCCTTTCCCTTCTCCAGGGGATCTTCCCGATCCAGGAATCGAACTGGGGTCTCCTGCATTGCAGGCAGATTCTTTACCAACTGAGCTATTAAAGCAGTAACTGAGGTGATGTATAAACTGCCCAGCACAACCCTTGATACACTAGGTGCTCAATCAGTGTGTTTCCCCTTCCCTTTGCCTTCCTTCCCTAACTCTCCTGTCTGCCCTGGTGCAGGCCCATCAACAGCTCACTAGGAGTAGGGGCCAGCCTCTTGGCTGACTCCCGCCTGGCCTCCTCTAATCTCCTTCCACATTTACACTCCAGTGAAAGTCACTCAATCATGTCCGACTCTTTGCAACCCCATGGACTATACAGTCCATGGAATTCTCCAGGCCAGAATACTGGAATGGGTAGCCTTTCCCTTCTCTAGGGGATCTTCCCAACCCAGGGATCGAACCCAGGTCTCCCGCATTGCAGGCGGATTCTTTACCAGCTGAGCCACAAAGGAAGCCCATCTACACTCCAGACATCAAAAGTATTTTTCTAATATGAAAATATGACTGTATCCTTAGGATCATTTCATGAAAAATCAAGGATGTGAGTCAAAATTTAGCTACAAGAATATCCACTGTAATGCTATTTATTGTCATGAAAAATTAGAAGCAATCTACGTGTCCAACAACAGGGGCTCAGGTTTTAAAAAAAGAAATGATGCTGTATATCACTACTTACACACAAGATAAGTGATAAAGCTGTTTATAATATGTTAACTCAAAACAACATATATAAAATAAACATAGCATTCCCTTTTTGTTTAAAAACACATGTGCCATGAGTGTTTACATTTGTCAGAACTCATCGGTGGTACACTTAAGACCAGTGCATTTCACTCTGAAAATTTTGCCTCAAGAAAAAGGAGGAGACCTTAAACAAATATTGAATGCTAGTTAATGATATGCATGCCAAAGTCTAGGGGTGAGTATGATATCTGCAACTTACTTGGTGAAATGCATTAAAAAAATAAGATGGATTGGTAGGTGGATGAAATGATTGATTTGTGATAAAGTAAATATAGCACAATATTAACACTTGAATCTACATGGTGAGCTTGGGTGTTCACTGTATTTAAACTTTCCTGTATTTTGGAAAATACTCATAATAAAATATGGAAAGGAAACATTGTGTGTTTCTGTGTGTGTATACATATGCAAATAGAGGAGAAGCCAGAAAGAGTTTCTGCCAACACATCAGCACTGACTGTCTCTGGGTGGTACAGTTCTAGGGGATTTTACTTTATTCTGATTGTATTCTTTTTTACAAATTATTTTTTATTTATGTATATTTTCTAACTTCTTTGCACTAAATATTGCTTTTGATGTTTAAGAGCCACAATAGTGTTTTTGGCAGTGCATACTTAAGTATATAGGGGTGAAGAGTTATGTCTGTAATTTACTTTAAAATGGTTCAGCAAAATATTTATATGGCAAAAATATATACTGATTCCTAACTCAGTGCTTCTAAACCCTGGTGCCAGGTTGAATCATACCAGCAATATCACCTTCTTTGTTTCTGCTGGCAGAGGAAAGTGAAAGTGAAAGTCGCTCAGTGGTGTCCAACTCTTTGTGACCCCATGGACTGCAGTCCATGAAGTCTCCAGGCCCTGATGCACATAATATTAAAATCACTTGGGGGAGCTATTGAAACTCCCCATCTTCAGGCTATACCCCAGATAAATTAAACCAAAGTCTCCAGGGGTGGGTCCCAGACATCAGTCTTTTTTAAAGCTCCTCAGTTGATTCCTATGTCACCAAAGTTGAGAATCAGCTAAGTGGTGGGCATATGAGTATTTGTTGTATTTCTACTTTTCTGGTTACTTGAAATTTTTCATTAAAAACAACTTAAAGGGCAAAAAAGCAACCGCAAAGCAAACTCTGCATGCCTTCCCTCTGCTACTAGGAGAAAATCCTCCACTGCTCGACGCACCTTCCAGGCCCAGCACCCCTCAGCAGCCCCCTCCTTCCCGTCCTAGCGGGTGACCTGTCCCAGTCATGTGGCTTGTCATTTAGGCTCTGTTGAGCCCTGACTGAGCCCCACATCTGCCCTCCCCTGGCTGTGCCTGTTGTCACTTTTGTTCTCACTTTCCTGGCTTCAGGCCTCTGAGATGCTTAGTCTCTCAGAGCATCAAACCCAACTGCCTTCTCTCATCTTCCAGGACACCCTCTAGCCCACATTCATCTCTCTCCTGCTTCCATGTAGTCCCAGCAATGAGAGTTCTGACTCTGATTTCTTATTCTTTGCAGCCTCTCAGAAGTAGATCATCTACCCACATGCATTCACTCTCTGGCCCTGACCATGGCTTTGATACCCTATCACCAATTACAGCTCTGCTTCTTTCTAGCTGCGGGATCTTGAGAAAGGTGTATAACTCTTCTGTGCCTCAGTTTCCTCATCTGTAAAATGGGGTTGATAGTAACAGAGGCTACTTCAAGGGTTTTGAGAGTTCAACTAGTAAATTTAAACAAGTTAAAATTAACTTAAAACTGTGCCTGGCACAAGAGCAAGTCTTCATTAAATGTGAACTATTATTATAATCATTCAAGTAGGGAATGGATATGAAGGTCCCTTTGTTAAATAGCTGGACATTATTTTAAAAGTTGTTCTTTAAAGATTTTTTTATTATGAAAAATTTCAGGCATACAGAAAAGTAGATAGGATAACACAAGTACATTAAATATATATTCACTACATAGATGCAAATTTAAAAAAATATTTTGCTATA
Organism: Odocoileus virginianus; assembly: GCF_023699985.2. Classification (NCBI taxonomy): domain Eukaryota; kingdom Metazoa; phylum Chordata; class Mammalia; order Artiodactyla; family Cervidae; genus Odocoileus; species Odocoileus virginianus. The sequence continues at coordinate 1,459,140 of NW_027224276.1, forward strand.
TCTTATACATATGTGTGTATGTGTGTGTATATATATGTATATATATATATATATATATATATATATAGGCTGATATAAATCATTTAAAAATAAGTTACAGATATCATGATACTAAATTTTCAGCATGCATCACCAAAAAAAAAGGCCATTCCCCTATATCCTCGTATACCATTATCACACCTGAGAAAGTTAGCAATAATGCCCTGGTAGCTAATGCCCAGTTCATGTTTAGGATTTTCTCTACTGTCTTGAAAATGTCTCTTAGGGCTGTTTTTCTCAAACAAGACTCCTATCATGGACCAGGCATTGCATTTGGTTGTTATTTCTCTTAAATCTCTGAATCCACAATAAACTATTTGTGCTACTGTTACTCATGTTTGGATTACTATCTCATTCTTCCCTCTCCTCTAACAAAACCCATCAGAAGAGCAAGCATCTTTGGGGAAAGGGACCCATCCTTTCTCTGGAATACTCTCTCCTCTAGGGAGGTAGCCAGTCCCCTGGCACTAGGTCTAGAATGCCTCAGCATATCTGAAGGCAACAGGAGGCTGGAGAGAAGATATAGGCAAGGACAAGTACCTGGCCTGGAGCTCCAGGGAGCGCTGCTTTCCTGACACCAGGAAGGTCCGAGGCAGATTGAGGTTGGAACTTTCCTTCAGCTGAATGGAGAAAGAAAAGGGCTTGGTGAACTACTGAGCTCACCTACTGAGCGCCACAGAGCCCTCACCCTATGCACACATGCACACACTTGGGGTCAGAGTCAGAACATCTTTGTTCCTCCCAGCACCAGGGTCCCACTCCAGGTCCCCCTTTCCCACCTCCTGGTGCTTACCTCCATGCCATCTACATCAATGCGTGCCCGCACGCTAAACTTCTGGCCAAGGAGCCGCAGCCTGGGCACACAGTAAAGGAGGCGGTCGTTGAACTAGGAAGGAAAAGGTTTTGGATGTATGTGTGGAGGCCCCTCAAGGGCTATGGCTCAGCTCCCTTCCCTTATAGGACTCCTGAAACTTTACTGCTGGGGACTCAAGGCAATAGATGGAGAAAACACAGACCAGATTGGGCACAAAGGTTGCAAGGAAAGAGCCTAGGCATGGGAGTCACTTCCTAGTTGGGTGGCTTTGGGCAAGTCAGTTCTCTCTAAGTTTTAGTTACATAATCTGTAAAGTTGAGAAAAAAATGCCCAGTATAGGTAGTAAAAATACAATGCATTAGTAGAGGAAGGAATGGAGAGCCGGAAGTACAGCCTTGAGTGAGTACCGGGTCAATGTGGCAGGGCGGGGTGGGGGTGGTGTGGCCCACTTGCACCCCTACCCCTGGCACTTACTAGTATGAGGTATCGGTCTTGAGTGGTCCCATTCTTTGCTGACAGCTTAAGGATATGGCCTTCTTTTATGAGCTCTTTGGTGGGGCTGACAATGTCTTCCTCACCTCCTAGCAACTCGTATACCTTAAGCAGCTTGTGCATTCGCTCCTGGTAGTGAGTAAAAGGCAAGGTTTGAGGTTCCAGCCTCCCCTCAGATGTCCACAAGTTGCAAGCCTCCCATCCCCCAGGATGGAGATAGGTGGCTGGCCAAGGAAAGGCAGGGGCTAGAAGGGCCACTCACCATTTTGCGGATGGCAGCATTAGAGTGCTCTGCTGCTGTGGCTATCAGTTCCAGAGACTCTGCAGACAGAGTGGGAGGTCAGATAGGGGCTAGCAGAAAAAAGGCTTTGGGAGCTTCTCTGCTCCCTAAATACCTCCTCCTGGCCTGACCACACCCTCCCCATTCCAGAAAGTGCCAGCCTCAAAGATGTCCATAGCAACATCACTTAAAATCAGAAAATGACTCGATCAATGCCACAGTAGTAGCAGAACCACAGGACATGAAATAGCTGGCAGCCAATAAAACACAAGCTTAAGGTTATTATTTCTACAAACAAAATAATAGTAATAGTTACACCTGTAACTGGAAGGACATATACCCATGTTTAACAAGTTGTATCAGGAGCTTCCCTGGTGGCTCAGTGGTAAAGAATCTGCAGGGTTTTATGGGTTTGATCCCTGTTCCGAGAAGATCCCATGTCACAGGATAACTAGGCCCGTGTGCCATAGCTATTGAGCTTGTGCTCTGGAGCGGTTAGCTGCAGCTACTGAAGCCCACGCACCTAGAGCCCATGCTCTGCAACAAGAAAAACCACTGTAACTAGAAGCCTGAGCACTGAAGCTAGAGAGTAGCTCCTGTTCACCACTAGAGAAAGCCTGCCTGCAGCAAGGAAGACCCAGTGCAGCCAAAAATAAATAAATAATTTTTTTAAAAAGTCTCTGCAGCAAGAGAGACACAGATGTATAGAACAGTCTTTTGGACTCTTTGGGAGAAGGCGAGGGTGGGATGATTTGAGAGAATAACATCGAAACATGTAGATTATCATAAGTGAAATAGATTGCCAGTCCAGGTTCGATGCATGAGACAGGGTGCTCAGGGCTGGTGCACTGGGATGACCCAGAGGGATGGGATGGGGAGGGAGGTGAGAGGGGGGTTCAGGATGGGGAACACATGTACACCCATGGCTGATTCATGTCAATGTATGGCAAAACCACTACAATATTGTAAAGTAATTAGCCTCCAATTAAATAAATTTTTTAAAAAGTTGTCTCTGGATGATGGGACTCTGGGTGATTTCACTGTCTTCTTTTTCCAAATTTTTGATAAAGAATATGTATTAACTTTTATAATCAGAAAACAAGTCATATAAAGAAACAGAGACAGTTCTTTGTCTCAATAATTCTGACGATAGGAATCTATACTAAGAAAATATGTGTTCTATGTACAAATATACTTTTGTTGCAGTGGTATTTACAATAATGTCAAACCAGAAACAATACAACTGTAGGGGTTCAGTTAAACAGAGTAATGTGCATTCATATAATACAATACTAAACAACCTTTGCAAATGATGCTTTTGTAGGATTTTTCATGATCTGTGAAATGCTCAGGATATTTTAGGAAAAGGAAAGGATACAAACTTGTGTATACCACATGATCTCAATGCCACAAATATATGTGTATTAAAAATACCAGTAAGAAATTATGTCAAAATGTTCCTCACTCTTATTCTCTGGAGTTTTGCATCATAGATGATTTTCTTCCTTGCCTCTTTCAGCTTTCCTCTATTTCCATACTTCCTATTGTGACTAGGTATCAGAAAAAAATACGAAATAAATCCCTACGCATCTCCACACACTAATGAATCTTGTCCATGCTTGAGGCCCAGCTGCACTGTACCCAATTCTTGTTTGCATGGTGCTGGATTTTCCCATTCAGAAAACATGCACAGGTGCTTCTGCAGAGAGTCCACATGGTTGGCCAAGCAAGTGTTATTTTCCCAGGAGGCTGTCTCTCAATGACCAAGTCTTGGTGCTCAAGATCTGTGGTCTCTAACCCAGTTCAGGCCTTTCAGGTGCCAGTCTCCAAGCTCTCAGCCCTTTTCCACCCTAGCTGTCAGAGGGCACGTTTTTACACACAGGTTGCTGTCACTCCTCTGTTCAAATCTGTCAGTGGTTCTCCTATGCCTGCAGGGTAAAGACCCAGTCCTTTAGCCTGGCATTCTAAGCCCTTGGTCAACAGAGGCGTCTGTTGACCTCTCCAGCCTTCTCCACTTGCACCTCCCTAAACGTGTCCTGTCTTGCTTCATCTGGCCAACTCAGTCTTCTGGATTCAGCTCAGCTCCTCCAAAAAGCCTTCCCTGAGTACCCAGGCTGGGTTAGGACACTGTCTGGGTTTCCACCTTCCCCTTTGCTCCCTTCTGTCCCGCCAGTCACATTATGTATTCATCGTGTATTTACCTATTTGCATCCCTCAGCAGACTAGGAGCTCCCTGGGATGGGGAAAAGGTTCTACCACATTTTCCTGGGCTCCTGAATAGATAGTTTGCCTAACATTCTTCAACCCTCATAACAACCTTATGTGCCTTGTTTGTCCAATGAGGAAACTGAGAATCAGAGAGAAGAGGTACAACCCTAGGCTGTGTGCCCCAGGAGGCAGCAGAGCTGACATTAGAGCTGCCCTTTCTTCCACACATTCTGCATGGGGTATGCTGGGTCGTGGAGGTGGGCAGTGCCAAGGAAAGGGGGCAGGAAGAAGACTCTGGCAAGCTGTGGTCATATAAGCTCGGGCCTGTAGAGGCCACTGGGCTCAGACTACTTTGCTATCAGGAACTCTGTCTGGAGATGTCCTGTGTTGGGGGTATAGATGGGCTTTTCCAGGGGTCCAGTGGGTATAGGCTCTGGTGATTGAGTGTGGGGATTTCAGTCCAGGATTTCTTTTGGGTTAGGGTTAGGGAGTGTGGTTTGGGGAGCTTTGTCTAGGAGCTTGGTAGTTTTGTCTGGAAGCTCTGATGGGGCCTGGTCTGGGCTGGGCAGTCGAGGATCTTGGTTAGAGTTCAGTCTTGGGCTCAGGGGGGCTGCTCAGGCCAGGAGTTCCAGCTGGCCTGGTTTGGGGAACTCAGTCTAGGGTCCAGGCTCCAGAGTTCAGTCTGGGAAATATAAAGTAGGAGAGTCACTGTGGAACCAGAGATATGATTCAGTGGGGCTCAGATCTGGAGGTACTTTCTGTGGCTCTACCTGGGGATTTTAGTTTGAGGGGTAAAAAAAAAATAGGGAGGTCAACTTAAGATCTTGGGCTGGGGAGCCTAGTGAGCACATCTCAGGCTGGCTGTCCTTCAGTGATTCTCATTCTTAGCAGCTCAGAAAACTGGACTGGGAAGTTCTTTCTGAGGGGCTTATCTTTGGGCTCAGTGTGGGGAGTTCAGCTGGCCAAACTCAAGCTCTGAAGTTTATTCTAGGGACTCATATAGGGCTGAGATTGGTATAAAACAGGAAACTAATTTAGGTGAACTCAATCTGAAGGCTGATTTTAGGAACTCTGTACCTGCTATTGCTTCTGCCAGGGACATGCTCCTCCCTACTCAGCACATGGCTCTCCTCTTCTTGTTCATATTTGATTCAAATATCCTCTTTTGAGAGGTCACCCAGGCTAAAGTTGGTTCCCCCAGTCACTGTCACATCACCCTCTCATTATCTGAATCACACATAGCACCTATCTAATGTTCTCCTGTGTATTTATGACTTTTATCTACTGTTTATCTCCCCGACTAGAACACACACTCCCTGAGATCAAGGACCTTGTCTGTCTTGTTCACCTTCCATATCCCCTGTGCCTAGGACAATGCACAGAGCACCAAGGTACTCAGTAAATAGATGAAGAAATGATCTATTATGTTAATGAAGGAATAAATGAAAATAACAGTCTGGGGAGAGAAAGCTGGGGAGACTCTGGGGAGCACTCTTGGGGTGTAACCTTGAGAAGTGGGTCCCATATTGAAAGAATCAGAATGAAACCCTTGCTAGTGGTTCAGTGTGTACTTGTCTAGGGAGGTGGTATTTTAGCTTAGAGATTCAAATCTGGGAGGCAGAAAATACAGAGTCCAGTCTGGGGTACTCAGTTATGGGGAGGTGATTTTAGGGGGTTCTGATCAGACTTGGAGGTTCTTTTGGGAGGGTCATTCTGGGTAGTGACTGGTGGGTACAGAATGAAGCTCTAAATGTGGAGAATGGAAAGTCAGGGACTTGATGAGACAAGTCTCTTTCTGGGGAGCTCAGCAGTGAAGATTCAGTAAAGAAAACTTGGCCTGAGAGGGTCAGTCTGGGCTCTTAGCCTGTTGGCTCAGTCCCTGAGGGTTTAAGCTCAGTTTCATTTTGGATTGGGGACAACTTTATTTGAGAACCAGTCAAGGGGTCAGCCTTGGGGTCTTAACCTAGGGAAGAGATCCCTTTAGGGGATCTTTCTGAGTACACCCATCAAATTCTGGAGTTCCAGTTGGAAACTTCAGGCTGGGGGACTCGTGAATGTCCTGTCTAGGTGCTCAGGCAGAGACCTCAACCTGGAGGTTCATCCTGGGGTCTCATTCCAGACACTCAAGGTGGGCCTTTCAGTTTGGAGGTCCTACTCTGAGATCTCAATTACATGGCAATGGAAGGCTGACCCTGTTAGTTGTCTGTGGTGAGGGGGGAGGGTGGGGAGGAGGGCCCGGTTGTATGCACTCACTTTGGGCGTCCTTGCTGTCCGGGGAGCCATGGGGCAGCTTTAACAGATAGTCCTTGAGAAGCAGCTCATAACGGGGGATGCGCTGCACGGGCTCCAGCATGTGGTGCTGCAATGTCAGGTTGCCACAGGCTTCCTCCTTCTATGACAGGCAGAAGTAGGAGGGTTCAGGTCTGGCCAAAAACCCCTGACCAGGTCCCCACAGACCTGTCCACCTCAGCCGGCCCCATCCAGCTTCACTGCTTACCTGCACCTCATGGATGATCACTTTAAACTGGGTGGAGCGCTCTGTCCAGGTGTTGACCAGCTCCACAGCTCGGTCAAAGTTCTTCACATACTCGCCATACATTTTGAGGAAGGGTGCCAGCTTCTGCAGGATGTCTCCGATGCGTGGGTAGCGGTCCCTGGGGTGGAAACAGGGGCTGACCTGGTCCTGCTGATCCTTGTTCCACACAGTGCCCCCACTCTACAGGCCATTCTTATCCCAGTCCTGGAAATCTACTTCTCAGCCAGTCTGTTCCTCTGGAAGTGCTGCTTATATTATAGAATAAGTAGGCTGAAAGGCTCAGTGTGACCTAAGACCACAGCCTGGGCCCACCCACCCCAACTCTGCCCTGCCCTGAGCATAAGGGATGACACATCCTAGGACACCTGGAAGGGCCACTTCATACACTGCCTATTGATTCTGTGCCCAGCCTTGTACTGGGTTATTCTGGTGACACAAATAAGCCACACTTAGCTGATCCCTGAGAGGGTCATGGTCTGGTAGGGGAGTCAAAGTAACCAGACCTGGTTGCACTCCTCAAGAGTCACAGTCTATTGGAGGACACATAGGACCAAATCTTCATTAGTCACAGTCTGCTGGGGGAGACAACAAGAAGTGGCCTTGGTTCAGCCCTCAGTGGTCATAGCAGTTGGGGAGATGTAGGAAGTGACTTCATGTAGCATGAAGACGTACTTTATCCTGTGGGTGTGGGGAGCATGGAGATGATTTAATCAGGAAGTAACATGGTCTGGTCTGATTGTTGTTCAGAAAGACCATCAGGGAAAGTGATATAGACACTAAAGGATGAATTGGAAGAGGAGAGCCTGGAAGCCAGGAGACTGCCTATGAACCTTGCCTTTCTACCCCAGGACTCAGCTCAGATCTCACCTCTTCCCTGAATCCTTTGTTAATCCCTAGGCTAGTTTTGGTCCCTTTGATTCCCACAGCCTCCCATTCTCAGCTCTATCATTGTACTGATGTGAAAGTATTAGCTGCTCAGTCGTGTCCAAATGTTTGTGACCCCATGAACTATAGCCCACCAGGCTCCTCTGTCCATGGAATTCTCCAGGCAAGAATACTGGAGTGGGTAGCCATTCCCTTCTCCAGGGGATCTTCCTGACACAGGGATCGAACCCAGGTCTCCTGCATTGCAGGCAGATTCTTTACCGTCTGAGCCACCAGGGAATAACAACGACAACAATCATAGCACTGATTAAAAAATGGCTCACATTCACTTCAGTTCAGTTCAGTCGCTCAGTCGTGTCCGACTCTTTGCGACCCCATGGACCACAGCATGCCAGGCCTCCCTGTCCATCACCAACTCCCGGAGTTCACCCAAACTCATGTCCATTGAGTTGGTGATGCCATCCAGCCATCTCATCCTCTGTCGTCCCCTTCTCCTCCTGCCTTCAATCTTTCCCAGCAGCATCAGGGTCTTTTCAAATGAGTCAGTTCTTCACATCAGGTGGCCAAAGTATTGGAGTTTCAGCTTCAGCATCAGTCCTTCCAATGAACACCCAGGACTGATCTCCTTTAGGATGGACTGGTTGGATCTCCTTGCAGTCCAAGGGACTCTCAAGAGTCTTCTCCAACACCACAGTTCAAAACTTAGCACTTAACTATATACTGGGTAGTATTTTAAGCTCTCTACATGTATCAACTCATTCATTCCTTAAAATAACCCTACAAGGTAGGCTATTATTATTACCCTCATTTCACAGCTGAGGAAATGAAAGCACAGTAAATTAAGAAACTTGTTTAACATCACAAATTTTGCAAGTGGCAGAATTGGAATTTGACCCCAACCAATTTGGCTCCTAACCTTGAGTATCTGGAATGAGACCCCAGGATGAACCTCCAGGTTGAGGTCTCTGCCTGAGCACCTAGACAGGACATTCACAAGTCCCCCAGCCTGAAGTTTCCAACTGGGACTCCAGAATTTGGTGGGTGTACTTTGCTATTCTGTTGTAATTTTCTGAGTCCTGATCTGTGTTTCATTCTAGATTGGGAGGGCCTGGAAAGCAGAGTTCAGGCCTGATTCTTTTTGTGAAAGGCGATGAGGGGAGAGGGCAGGTAGGAATAAACTCTAGTGCACACATCGGGCCTGGGCTCAGCAGGCAAGTGGATAGGAAGGTGGGCAGCCTAGATTTGGGGCCCCTCACCATTCCTCCATGCGCTTCTCTAGCTCAGGCAGCAGGAACTGCTGGTGGAAGCAATAGATGGAGCAGATGTTAGAGAAGATGCCGTGGACGACGTCAGCTGGGAAGGAACTGCGGTTCCGAGCTTCTTCTAGCAGCCGAGCGCAGAACACCTGTGGGGCAGGGTATGTGTGCTCAGCCCAGTGGGGCCTGGGGCTTGGCTGGGAAAGGAGCAGCTTGCAGGTGAGGGCAGTGTTTGTGGGCAGCTCTATGGAGCTTTGGGGTCAGCACTGATCTTGAGACTGAGGAGTGAGGGAATGGAGTGAGGCTTGTGTGTGGGGTTGATTTCAGGTTGTCAAGGTTAGGATCTGGAGGTAGACATTGGAACAATAAGTCAGGATCAAGGTCAAGGTCAAAATTAGACTCAGGGTCAGAGAGAAGGTTGGAATTAGATCCATTCATGTGACAAATAAAAATATTTTTGAGTGCCTACTGTGTGCCAGGCAGTGAACAGACAAAAATTCCTACCCCTTGGGATTCTAGTGGATTTGGGGGTCAGGAATAGGGCCAGGTTTAGAATGAGGGTCAGAGTCTGGTTCACAGTCAGGTTAATTCAGGCTGGATTAGAGTTGTAGTTAGGGATTAGGAATGAGGGTTGATACAAAGATCAAGCTTGGGGTCATGAATCAGAGTTGGCTTCAGGGGGACAGGATGGGGGTCAAGGTCAAAGAGGAGCCTTACCACCTCTAGATTCTGGCCCCACTGATAGGGGTAGGCTCAGGCCCTCTCACTTCCTCTTTGGCACCCACCTACCGGATCCTGGTGCCCTGGTGCCCCTGCAGGACCATTCACCTGATCCAGGAGATGGAGCCTGGAAACGTAAGCCTTCTCAGTTTGCAGGAGTTCATTGGCAATGTGGAACACCTTCTGCTGCACAGTCAACTGAAGAGAGAAGAGGCAACTGCTGGTCTATCATCCTGTACCCTAACCTTCACCCAAACCCCTAAAATTCTCAGAATACCATAAATGCTACTCTACACCTAATGCCACTTAAAGATAACCGTACCTCCCATCTCTGAAGCCATAAGCCTCACAGCTTCACCCCAACTCCCCTGTGTGTCATAAAGACCACCCCTCAATTCTGATATTGTGTATCTCTCATTCAGCCACTCATTCACCTGGCCATCTGCTCCCTCTATTCACTCTGCATAGTGTAGTGGGTAATGTGTGGGCTAGAAAGTGAGACTTCCTAGCTAGGTTCAAATTGTAGCTCTGCCATTTACTAGCTTGAATAAGTTGTATAAATGTTTTGTATTTAAGTCTCTTCATCTGCATATACAGATAATAATAGGACCTAAGTCCATTTGTAATTGAGTCAACTAAATGATTTAATGTAAGTGAAACATAGCAGACTATGGATTAAGTAGACTATAAATCTTAGTTATTTATTCACCCACTCAGTTCATTGTCAGTAAAGGCTTGCTGAGTACCTGAGGCGTGAGGAAAACCCAAAAGAATATAAATGTATAAAACTCATTGCCTGTTGTCCTTGCCTGTTTACTGGACACATATTTGCTGAGTCCCAGACCTTGGCCCCTTCATCTGAGCTGGGTTCTAGTGACACAGGTATTCTGCCTATGACCTAATTAAGTGCAAGGATGCCTTGGAAGCAGTGTTAGGCTGCTGGGGCACAGAAAGGGGTTCCTGCTGCTGAGAGCTTTTGTCTCACAGCCTCAGGCTCCTAGGGGGCTCTAAGTTCTTGTGCCCTTCCAGAGGCCAGTTGTCTGGAAGTCTCTCTGGATGTGAGATTTTCCATTTTACAAATAAGGAAACTAAGGTTATGGTGGGGCAGCAGAGACTTGCCCAACTTCACATAGCTATTGAATCTGGGGATTGTCCAGCTGGAGCAGGACTCTAAAGATCCCAAACCAGAATGCCCATCTTTAAGATGGAAAAACTGAGGCCCAGCTGGTGGTTCTCAGATGAGGGTACAGCAATTTTCCTCATGGGCACTTGGAACTATGAATGGTCATTTTTGTAGTTAGAGTGATACAGGGACATGGTACAGGTCTGCTACTGATATTTAGTACCAGGAGACCAGGGAAGCCAAACATTCCAAGTGGAAACAATGCCCTGTCTTGAGAAATACTGAGCTGGGGAAACAACCAAGTGTAAAAGCCAGGCTTCTGGTTTCTCCACACAGTCCTGCCTCTTGGTGAACGTGGGTCAGTACCTCCACGGACTCCTGTCTCTCCATCAGAGGCGCTGGGACTTCTCTGTCCTTCTCATCCTCCTCCTCGTCGTCCTCCTCCTCCAGGTCACTATCAACCTCCTGGGAGCTGGGCCGGTGGGGGTCGGCCAAGGCAACAGGGACACTGGCCAGGGCAGGGGGCCCAGGGCAGAGGCTGTGGCTAGGGGGCCCGTCATCACTGATGAAGCAGGTCTCCTCGCTGTTGGATGGTGAGCTGATGCTGTCAATGCCGCTGTCCCGATTGGGTACCTTCTCGCCATCCCGGGGCCCGGGAGCCAGCAGGAACAGGCAGCGGGATGCCTCGCCCTCAGGGAGCTGGGGCACTGGTGGCTGTGGGGGTGGCTGTGGCAACATGGCTGGCTCTGTGGGACTTGGGCTGGGGCCAGGGGCTGGCCTATCCGAGGCAACAATCACAGGCTCTCTGAGGTGGGTGGTAGACACACATGGAGGCAGGGCATGAGCTTGACTGAGAGGCCTGTCTTACAACTGTCCTTTCTATTCCAGGCCCACCCTCCCCCCATCGGGTCCCCCAGGAGCTGGACTCACCTTTCAAATTTCTCAATCAGTGAGGATACTGCTGCAGAACTGGGGCTGGCCTCTGCCCTGGAGGCCAGGCCCTTGGCTACTCGGGGGTCTGCAGGCAGTGGGCGTGATGGTGGGGGTGGGATGGGCTCAGGTGGTGGGGGCATCCGGGGCATCTGCAGGTAGCTGGGCTTCGGGGGGACTAGAGAGATGGATGGGATAAAGAGGGGAGATCCCAATGGGCTGAGTTTGAAGTTGGTTGTTGCAGCCAGGCCACAAACCCCTCCACAAACCCCTGGTCTGCACCTTTGCCTGAGACAGGCGCAGAACTGGCCTGAGGTGAGATGCCAGTATGTGCTCATTAGTCTCAGGTCACAGCCCTCTGCTCCTAGACCGCGGTGCTTCCTGTCCTTCTAGCAAGTCTTCTCCTCAGCCACTGGCAAACCTTTCCCCTCCTCTGTCCCCTCTCCTGGGCCATTTCTTTGTCCCCTCTCTGGAACCACTTACCCTGTGGTTTTGGGCCCGGTGCCCGCTTCAGTGGCGAAGGACGCTGGCTGGGGGTTTCAGTGGGGGGGCCTGGGTCTGAGCGAAGTCGCTGGGGACCTTCTGGATGAGGCTCAAGGCCCTGGCCAGGGTCAAGGGACAAACTTTTAACCAGGATCCGGTTTCCCTGGTGCATCCCTGCAGAAAGGGAGAAACTGGGTGTTAAGCAACTGATTATCCCAAAGGAGACTGGAAAGTTGTATGTCTTAGCAGGTACCTGTGGTATCGAGTTCCTCTGAACCCCTCTCCTGGCTACACTGTCTTTCTGGGAAACCTTTACTCCAGCAGTCAGATGGGGAGCCAGGCCCAGAGTTATGGCTAGCTGTTTTCATTAATAGACAAGAGTTCTTTGTGGTTAGTACATTGATTTCTTGTATGTCAGCAGGCATCATTACTAGGGAGTTTAACCAGGCTGGGGGCAGGCACGAGAAGCCTACTGTTTGTGTACATGCTTGCACCGTTGTTTATATAGCCACAGTGAGATGCTGAGCCTAAACCATTCTTCACATTTTCTCTTTAGTTCCTGAGGATATCTGGACTTCCTTTTCTACAATTTTATATAGCTGAAAATAATGAAATTATATTTCATGAATAAAAGTTTTGCTTCTTCAAATTCCAGCTTCTCACTAATCTGTACTGTTCTGCTGCTGCTGCTGCTTCTGTGTTGCTTCAGTCGTGTCTGACTCTGCGACCCCATGGACTGCAGCCTACCGGGCTCCTCTGTCCATGGGATTTTCCAGGCAAGAGTACTGGAGTGGGGTGCCATTGCCTTCTCCACTAATCTGTACTATCCTCCTCGATTTCCACACCTACACACACCCACACAGCCAGCACGCAGAGTTCAGGTTACAGGAACAGCTTTAGGACACCAGGCAAAAAAATTCAGGAAAGTGAGGCCTTTCTGCATTGTCCCTCTTCCTTCACCGTGGGGTCCCTAAACCCACCTCTGTCTTTGGTCCTGGGGGAGATGATGGTCACCCTGGGGTGAGAAGATTCGGTCTGGCAGGTGTGAGGAGACCTCTGCACCCAGGGATGACACATTCTAAGGGAAACAATGTGGTCTGCCTGGGCAGGGATCTGTGTGTGGCAGGTCTCAGATGATAGAGAAGTCAGGGAAAAAGCAGAGCAGAGTAGAGAGGGCAAGCTCCGGATGGCAGTTTGAGGAGCTGGATGACCAGCCTGTGGGCAGAAGAGAGCCATGAAAGACCATCGTATAGGGAAGGATGCAGCAAATAGGTGTCAGGACAAGAGAGGGAGTGGCCGCCAAGAGCCCCCAGAACTCCCATCCACACATGGTGCCAATTTTGCCATGCCACAGTCACATGACCTCTCATAGCCACCAAGAATCTGTTACCCTGTGTCACAGTTTCATACGTGACCAGCCACAAATGGGTTCACTCAGTCACAGAGACACAGGTGTTATTCACACTGTTTCACTTAACTTTGGGAACACAAAATTCAAACATCCAATCGTGCCATCACGCTTCTGAAAGCCAGGTCACACACAGTCACAAAGACTCACAGTCACAGCTTCACATATTATCACACAGCCTCACAGTATTACATGCACTGGCAAACATGGCCATGCATAGTCACAAAGATACAAGTCACACAGTGGTAAATCTACAATTTCACACATAGCTTCATATAACAATCACCTAACCACTTACCATCATATACCCACTTATATACTCCTCAAATATGGTTCCACTGAGTCACAAAGATATACAGTGCCATTTACACTGTATCTCACAATCTCAGGGCCACAATGTCATACACACCAGGATATGGTGTTACAGGTTCACACCTGCAAATGGTTCACACAGTCACAAGACTATAGCCATTGGGAGTTATTATACCATGTCATATACAACCTTGCACAATGACTAAACAATACAAAGTCACCTGCCACCATGTACCCAAAATCACAGACACACAATCACACATGGCATAACTTACTATGTCATACTCATGAAACAAACATGTCCGTGGAGTCCCTGGGTCTTAGGGGCTCAGGTACACACATGACACTTGCCTCCTGGTCTACACAGTCATGGTGTCACATGCAGCCTCTGTTGCAAAAACATACAGCTACAACACAGAAATACTCTACTGGGTCACAGGCAAAAAGAGCAGCAGGAAATTTCAGGTCTCCTAGTCCTGGAGGGAGGGAGTAGCCCAACCCACAGGGTTCCAACAGTTTCCCAGGGTCTCTGACTCCATCAGGCCACAGTTCAGTCACAAAGGCCCCGGGGTCTCAGGCCATGGTCCCCTCCCAGCCCTGAAGGAACAAGGTGCCCTAGGCCCTGGGCTGAGCCCCCCTCCCCCACTCAGTACCTGGCTTTGGGTGCAGTTTCCTCACTTCCTTTCCCACAGCAGGCAGGGCCCTGGCTGGGAGGGAGGAGGTGCTCCTCTCAGCTCAGCTGGGCTGCTTACCCTGCCCTGCTCAGCATATCCTGGCCTGGTCCTGCCCTGCCCTCCCCCTGGGCGTGGGGTTGATGAGGATGAATCACCTTGAGGGCGGCACATGCAGAGACAGAACTTTGAGAGACCACATGGCCAGAGAAAGTGAGAGACAGAGAGAGAGCAGCTGACAGGGCCAGAGATCCACACAGCAAAGCCAGACACCCCACCATACAGACCCCTCTCAGGGTAACACACACACGGGTGCCAGGGTCCCAGCAGGTACCTTTTGTCTGCCTCCTTGGGCCTGGAGGCACGCACCTGGCCCTGTCTCCATACCTCAAAGCAGGCAGGCCTCCCTGGGTAAGCCCTCCCTACCCAGTCCATCCAGGGTGGTCGAGCCCCTCTCTACTTAGGACCCCTCTCTCTTCACTGTTTGTCCTAGGGATAGGGTAACCTTGCCACCCTCTGTGGCCCTGTTCTGGCTCACTCTCTGCTCCCTCCCCACCCACTTCACCTGGGAGCCCACAGGTGGGCTTGCCTATCCTTTCTCTCTGCCTTCTTGCAGGCAGCCCTGCAGAATGGGACTGAAATAGTCAGGGACACCCTGGATTCCTAGGTGAGAGGGGCAGATTCTAGCGAAGAGATGAAGGCAGTGAGAGGGGCAGTGACTTGCCCAAGGTCACATAGCAAGTCAGTGACAGACTTGCAGCAGACTGATCTGAGACCGGACTTCTTAACTCTGCTCTCCAAGAGGAAGCTGGGAAAGAGGGGAACCTACAGGGGCAGAAGTGTGCCCCAGTGCTTCAGAAAGTCAGGAGCTGGTGAGAACAACACCCCCAAGCCTGCCCACAGATTACGACAACAGGGCTTCAATTCAGGAGTCTGAGCCTGGCCAAGAACCAGGCAGGGCTCCACTGAGGGAAGAAGATAAAAGATCCTCTCTTTCCTATTGCAGTGTTCCCTCCATGCTCCTTTGCCTACATTTTCCTGTCTCCTCCTATGTTTTCCCTTAGTGTCCCCCATAGCTCCATGTGTCGCTCCCTCTAAGTGGCTAATGGACCTTCAGCTCAAGTCATACCACTTATCTGCACAAGAATCTGCAATGAACTCCCCATTGCCCATGGGGAAAATAGAAGCTTCCCAGCTAGTTCTCTATGGCCCCTCATGACCATGCTGAACTCCCTGGCTTCCCTTGGCTTAGCTTAGTCCCCCAAATACTTCTGAGCCCTGCTCTGAGCCCAGTAGACTAGGTGCTGGAGAAGGTGAAAATCCTATGTCTGCCTTCACGGAGCTCCCAGGGGAGGTCTTCCCCTGCCCTAGATACCAGAGCTCTTCCCACTGCCCCATTGCATCCCCACCCTCTTAAGTCCTACATTGATTTTCTCCAGTCCATTTTTTAAATTAAATTAATTTTTTTTGGCCAAACTGCTTGACATATGGGATCTTAGTTCCCTGACCAGGGTTTAGACCTGCACCCCTTTATTGAGAGAGTAGCACTGAAACATATGCATTACCATATGTAAAATAGATAACCAGTGGGAATTTGCTGTATGATGCAGGAAACTCAACCCAGTGCTCTGTGACAACCTAGAAGGGTGGGATGGGGTGGGAGGTGGGAGGGAGGTTTAAGAGGGAAGGGGACATATGTATACCTGTGGCTGTTCATGTTGATGTGTGGCAGAAACCAACACAATATTGTAAAGCAATTATCCTCCAATTAAAAATAAATAAATTAAAAAAAAACAAACACTTGAGCCCCTTGCAGTGGAAGTGGAGTCTTAACCACTGGACTGTCAGGGAAATCCTCCAGTCCATTTTTTATGGTTGATAATCCATAATATTCTCTCTCACACTTGCACCCACACCCACATACCTGACAAGGTCTTCCACCAGCACTGTCCCTTGACCACTGGGTTTACCAGAGCCCCCAATACCCATAAGAACAGAGGCCACAAAGGGCACTCCCCCCATAGAAAGTCACTTGGCCAAAGGCTTCCACTGCAGGGGGCACAGGTTTGGTCCCTGGTCTGAGTGGGGGAGCAGTGAGGAAAACTGCAAAGACCCAGTGAGAACCACAGAGCTGCTCACAGGTCCACATGCAATGTGTGCAGCACAGGGTGTGCACACGTACCTACACTCAGACATCTCTTGCTGCTAACAGGAAACACTCCCTGGGCACCCCAGGATGCCTAGGTGCAGCCCCTGCTCTGCTGTGGGATGGGGCAAACCCTCCAACAGGCCCTCAGCAGGCTGAAGGGCAATCTTGATCCTGACCCTCAGGGAGCTCCCAATCTCAAAGACAAGAGACTCTCATTCAGGAAAAGCTAAGTGCGGCTCAGGAAGTGCAAGGGGGTCAGCCTGTCGGGACTGGGGAAGCTCAAGGGAGGGAGAGGCCAGGGACAGGATGGCCAGATAAAATACAGGATGCTTAGTTACGTCTGACTTTCAGATAAGCAATGAATAATTTCTTAGTATAAGCATGTGTCATGCATACTTAAACTAAAAATGTATTTGTTGCTGTTGTTTATTGTTTTAGTCGCTAAGTCATGTCTGACTTTTTAGCGACCACCATGGACTGTAGCCCACCAGGGTCCTCTGTCCATGGGATTTTCTAGGCAAGAATACTGGAGTGGGTTGCCATTTCCTTCTCCAGGGGATCTTCCCAATCCAGGGATTGAACCTGCGTCTCCTGCATTGGCAGGTGAGTTCTTTACCACTGAGCCACCAGGGAAGCCCCAAAATCTATTATGCTATACTAAAAATTTTTTTGTTGTACATTTGAAATTCAAATCTACTTTTTTGGGGTGAATTCCAAAAGCTCTAGTCAAGAAGGGATTCTAATAAATGAGGTGGAGCCAGGCCTCTATAGTGGCACCAGGCAAGCTGTGGGTTCTACCCAATTTCCCTGCAGTGGGTGCCTGAATGCTCATGACAGTGACATTATTTCAGATATAACCTTGAATCTGGTCTTATTTACTAAAAAAAAAGTCAACAATTAAAAACCTGTGGTACTTGACTATTCCAAAGAAGGGTGGCTTGATCACACTTGCTGACCAAACTGCATGGATTAAGATGTTGTGAAGCCTTCACTAGGAATATCTGGCTCAGGAGTAACACAGACCTCAGTTAAATCCTAACACCCTCACTTACTGTGTGACCCTGGGCAAGCCTCTCCATCTATCTGAGCCTCAGTCTCCTTGTGTGGAAAATAGGATAACAATCACAGCCCCTTGGTTTGAGGAGTCCATGACACAAAGAAGGGAAAGCACATAGTACCCCCAGCCCCCCGGCAATGTGGCTTGAACTTGAAAGCCAATAGAACTGTACATCCACAAAGAAACAAAACTATGCACACAGATATATAAACCCACGGGCCACAGGCTGCAACCCAACACAAAGCTATCAACACACCAAGAAATATGTGCAAACCCAGTCACAGATGAACACAGAATCCAGCCCCACTCTCTGACAGTTCCGCAGATCAGGGCAGGATTTCTACTAGAGACAGAATGGCAGAGAAAAGACAGTGGTACCCATCCTCCATTCAAATTCAATTAAAATATAGAAACCAAATGCAATCGTAAGTTTCAAGAAGTATAACAGAATTTGGAATTTTCTCATGACAACTTATTGGTACTGAAATAGCAAAATCACTCCAGAAATTGTTTCTGGTAGCTTCACGGCACTGATTGGCAGGTGCCCTGAGCATGTGCTTCTGGGCTTACTGGCAGAGCAGGTCTACCCCATAGCTGAGTTTGAGGACAAGGACTTTTCCACTGGAACTGGACCCTCACCTCTTTCTGGGAATTTCAGCTCCCAGTTCTCCCCTTTCCTGGCCAGCAGCACCCCCGCTCTCTTCTCCCAGCTGTAGCCTTGGCTTAATCTCAAGACAGTTAATAGGGCCACAGACTAGAACTCAGCCATTAACTCCCTGGTGACGTGGGGGATTGCTTCACAACTCTGGACCCCAATTTCCCCATCTGCAAAATGGGGAGAGTATGTGTGTGCTTCTCATTGTGAGGAACTGGTGAGATGCTACTGTGGGCAGAAGCCAGCCCTGGCACGCAGGTCTCCTGACCCCCAGTGTATGCTTCTCTCAGCAACCCCCAGATCCCTGCCTCTCCAGGGTGTGAGATAGGCCCCTGAGACAGCTGAATTCCTGGGGGTGGGGTGGGGTGAGGAAAGAAGAGGGAGTGGAAAAGAACAGCAAATAAGAAAATGTCCTTGGGGAAGCCAGCTCTGTGGGGGGTGGGGAAGGGGAGCCCCTCAGCTTGAGAAAAAAGCAGAGGATAAAGGTGGGGTAGCTGCCCCACCTCTTTCCACCAGCCCCTTGAATGTGAGGTCCAGCCCAGCTGCACTGCTCTGCTTTTGCAGCCAAACTTGTTTGGCCTGGCAGATGTTCTCTCTGAAAGTTTCAACACAAAGCTCTGTCAAGTAGGAGAAGTGCAGGGGGAGCTGTCTATAGGAACCCTGTGGCTAGCTCAGAGTCCTTCCCTGAAGTGGACTGGTCTTGTGAACATAAGAACTCTGCAGAAAAATGGAGGCATCTTCTGCAGAGTGAAGGCATTTTAGGAAAGTGGGAGCCATTCTAGCAAGTAAGGAGCTTCCTAGAATGTTTCCTTTTGAAAACTGGAGAAACATTATGTAAAATGGAGGTCTCTTTGATAAAAAGGGAAGAAATTTCTGCAATTTCTTTGCAATATTCCATTTCTGCAATGTGGAGAAGGTTTCCTCAAAGTGGAGCGACATTCTATAAAGTGAGGAGTGTTCTATAAAGACCCTTTTGTGAAATGGATGACATCTGTAAATGGAATCTAACGAAATACAAGACTGTTCTGTAAAATGGAGGAACTCTTTTGTAAAATGAGGTTCCTTTTGTGAAGTGAAAAACATTCTGTAAAGTGTGGACCCTTGTGTAAAGTGAGAACCTTTCTGTAAAATGGGACAACGTAATACAATAGAGGATGGTGAGGATGGGGGTAAACTAGAGAGCACATGCCTCACTTAAAGCAGGGACAGCAGCTTCTCCCCTTTATCTAATTGTCACCTTGCAGTAACAGGGCCTCTGCATTTTCAGGTCTTCCAATGTTTCAAGAAAATCAGAAATCCAGACTTTTGTGTGAAATCCCTTAATTTTAAAAACACTGAGTAGGTCAAATGAAATGTGTGAGTCAGATTCAACTTGTGGGACACCACTTTGCAATATCTGAGTTGGATGGTCCTTAAGGCCCCTTCTACATCTGCCATTTACTTCCTGGTCTATCTGACATGCTATGGCCCTGGGGCAGCAGCTTTGGAGTCTCTCCTCCACCCTCGGGAAGGGCCCAGTCTTCTAGGGACCTGAGCAGTTTCAGAGAGCTGGCTCATGCAATACTTGTCAGCAGTTCCCTGAACTGGAATCTGCCTTTTGTTCTGTCTTGTCTTCTGCCCTGTTTAGGATGCCTGGTGAAAAAAGCAGGAGATTGCAAGAACTTTTAGAACTCTCTGGAACTCAAGGTGCTTACTTTTTTGTGAAGGATATAAGGTATGAGGATTCAACTGTTTGTTGAGCTCCTACTCTGCTCCAGGCATTGTTTCCTATATGGCACCCTCCTAACAACTCTGTATGCTATTACCTCCATTTTACAGATGAGGAAACTGAGGCACAGAGAAAAAAGTAACTTGCCTGAGGAAGTGGTTGAACTGAGATTGGATCCCAAGTGTGTTTGTGTCCAGAGTCACAGAGCACATCCTCACTCAATGTCTGCTGAATTGGGAAAGAAATCACATTGAGGAGAGGGGGAGGGAAGAGAACTTTCTAAAGGAAATGGGTTTTGAGTCCAGTCATCCAGGAAGTGTTTTTTCACATATAGATGGACTGGGCACAGTCCTGCAGGCAAGGGAAGAAAACTGAGCAAAGGTGTGGATACTAAGGGTGGGGCGGTAAAGCATGTGTTTGAAGGGCACAGTGAATAGAGTCCTGGGCTTGTAAGACTAGGGAAGAATAGAAGGAAGGGGCCGAAAAGGCCAAAAGACAGGGAGGCACTCTCCTCCTTCACCAACCACTACCACCAAGATGCAGACCCATAGGGGCCATGCAGAGATAGGCACTAGCAGAGAAACACATACACAGTCTACATACAGAGAGACCCACATACAGAAACAACTGTAAAAGGCCCAAGGGCTCAGACAGAGCCAAGGTAACACAAAACAGGAATACAGGAACACTTAACATATACAGGCCTAGATGTATACAGACACACATGGATGTATAACATACATGTGGAAATACATAATAACAAGAACATTAAGATATACACAAAACAGACCCATGGAGACAAAAACAGTTAGGCAGCCAGGCACATGTGCCCTCATGTGCATACACACACACACACACACACACACACACACACACGCCACAGCCGCAAGGGAGCACAGACAGCCCATCCCTCTTCCAGTTTCTTGATTACTGTGAGGGCCTAACCACCTCCTCCCAGCGTCTCTGGACCTGAGGCCAGAGAAGGCTGGGAGTGGTAGCTCCACCCCCAGGGAGGGGCTGGGGACTTAAGAGGACAGGAAGGGAAGGGAGTGGAGCTGCAGCTGGGAGCACTGGGGGCAGTAATTACCCAGCACTGGGGCTGCCACGCTGGCTGGGATTTCCCTCCCCTTGAGGACAAAGCCACTGGGGAATGGCCCTTCTGACCCCTGCTGTGTGTGACCCCAGAGCCCCCAACACTTACCCATCCCCCCTCCCCACTTCCCTGAGGCCTGGACAAAATTGAGATTTGGTGACACAGAGAAATCATGAGGGGAAAAAGACAGAGAGAGACTGGGACAAAGACAGGAAAACTACAGAGACCCAGAAATTTGGACAGCTAGAAAGGGAGTCAGGAAAAAAGGGGTGGGGCGAGTCAGAAGAGAGACAGTGACACTGAGAGATGCAGGCCTAGAGAGGCAAAGGGGACAAAAAGGGCAGACCAGGGCCACTTGTTGAACATGGCTACAATGTGCTCTACATGTGGCATTTAATCCTAACAACCCTAGGAAGTGAGGATGCTAACTCCATTTTGTAGATGAGAAAACCGAGGCTCAGAGGGGTGAGGTGATTTGCTCAGGATCACATAAAAGTAGAAAGTGGCAGAGCTGGGGCGAGGGAGTGGGGGGTGCCTCTTACCACTGCCTGCCTCTGCCAGGGACATGGGAGAAAGGAGTTCTCCAGAGACAGAAGCTGTCTGGAGACTCAGAGTCCTGAAGTCCCGAAGAGATGGCAGTGTGAAAGAGCCCAGCACTTTCCCTGCCCCCCTCCCCTGTGTCCCCGGTGGGGGAGGGGGCCATGGCTACACCTGGAACGCATTAGGCAGGGAGGCCCAGTCTAGGCGAGCCAGGAAGATGCAGAAGGGGGAGCAGGGAAGGTGAAGGTGAAGTTGAAGGCAGCAGCGTGGGAGGTGGCAAGGGCCTAGAAGGCCCAGGCAGAAGAGCTTCTCTGCCAGCTAGAGCTTCTTGGGGCCGTGCTGCCAGTCCCGCCCTTCCCGCTTTCTCCAGGAGCCCTCCCTCCATGACTTAACCCCTTCTCAGCGGAAGTGCTGCAGAGGGCTGAAAGCTGCCAGCAACAGCAATGGGAAAAGCCTTCAGTTCCCTCTCTGGGCCTCAGCCACACACCTGTGCCCCTCACCCTCCCGTCCTTAGTCTGGGGCCCAGATGGACACAGTTGACACTGACTGGGCACTGCCACACAGATGCCCCTTTTCCAGGCTTCTCAGACTCAGTGCATTCTAAACCCCAGCTCTACCCCAGCCCCTAGTGGCTCCTCCTCCTGCTTCCCCACCCCAGGAACTGCACCTCCAGCCACCCAGTTCCCTAAGCTAGTCCCTAAGCCAGAAGTTTGGCTTTCTTCGAGACTCCTCCTGCTCCTTCAACTCACTTGAATCCAGCCAGACCCCAAGTCCTGTAGACTCAACTTCTTCAGAGGGCAGGAATCCATAGGCTATCTTTCCCAGTCCAGCCTCCTAACTGGTTTCCTTCCCATCCTCAGGGTCCTCTACAAGGTATTCTCCACACCACAACCAGCTTATGAAAACACAATCCCCTTCAATTTTTGCAGCCTGGTGATGGGCTCCCCTTGCCTCTGGAGTGAACTCCAAAACTCCTGAGTGCAGGGACAAGTAAGGCCAAGCTAGAGAATACTTCCCCACCCCCACCCTCCAGGCACAAAGGCCTCTTGTCTGTTCCTCGAAAGTGCTCTCCTCAGCCTGGGGCTTTGGCACATGTCATTCTCATGGGCCTGAACAGCTTTTCTGCTTCTCCTTACCTCTGGACTCCTATTTATCCTTCAGATCTCAGCTCGTGTCCTCTCTTTTACCTGCCTGCCCCCTCCTCATCTGTTCCTGCAGCATCTGTGCTTGGAATTACCTGTCATGTCTTCCCTGCTAGAAAGGAGCTCCACGAGAACAGGGACTGAGCCTGCCTTGTTGCCCAGCCAGCAACTCAGAGGGCCAAGCAAAAAGTAGGTACTGAATAAACATTTGTTAAATAAAGAAATGTCCTCCTCCCTCCTCTCCTCTCTTTCACTCTGCATTATCTGCTCACCAAGAACTTATTGATGCCCCATTATATACCAGACAAGTGTGATGAGCACGTCCTTGCTGTTACAAATGGGGAAATGAAGGTGTTGTGGTGGGAAGGGAAGCCTGAGGGCACAGTGAATCAGGAGTGCTGAGTTCCTTCTGCTGCTAGCCTCATCCTTGTCTCCAGTCCTCTGTGTTGAGGTACATTTTGGAGATGTCACGCCTTCCAGGTCCAAGGAACTGGGTATTGGACCCTGGAGAGGCTGGACTCACTGCTCTAAGGAAGACTGCTCTCTACAGTTAAGGGCAGTTAACTCTTCCGGGCTGGGCATCAGGAGACTACACTTCCTGTCCTCTTTCCAGACAGGTCCTAGCCACACCCAGACAGCGTCTGGCCAGCTCCACATCTGCCTAAGGCATTTAGCTAACTGGCCTCCAGAAAGCCATGGCTGGCATCTGTCTGGGGCACTGTTAGCTACCACTCACCCTTGCAGGACCAAGTAGCCCCAGCCAGGCCATCCCCTAGAGGCAGAGGAACCTGAAAGGCTGGAGGAATGGGGGTGCCAACCATCTGCAATTGGAGACTTCAATTCTTTTAGTTCTTTTTGTAGCTACCTTTGTTGTATTTGTTTGGGAGGTCCCAGGTGACTAGGAACCAAATCTGGGTTCTTTCTCAGACACTCTCCTGGAATCTCAAACTGCTGCTCTCCAAAAACCACCAGCAGAGCCCACCACCCCCTCCTTTCAGGAGTCCTCTCTTCTTTCCATGAGCAACCTCCCTCTAAGGCCTCTCAGGATGCCCTCAGCAGGGAAAACATGGAGGGAGTCACAGGAATTTACTAATGTTTGGTTTGCTTTTCAGTACTCCCTTCGTCCTGTGCAACAGCCAATATCCTGGGTGTATGTGAAATGGGTCTCAGCTTTACGCAAATATGCTTTAAAAACTGCTCCTTCCCCCATCCCAAATGGCATTTCTAAGGCAAATTTTGGGCAAGTAATGAATGATCCACCTGAAGATGCCTCTGCTGACTTCACTATATATGTCTTCAAGGAGGGGACTGGCCCCCCGAACCATGTACACTCTCTCCATGAGCTGCTGTGTGGCTGGTGGTACTCATTGGCGGTGGAAAAACACCCAAACATCTCTGGCCTAGACCTCTCTTCAGAGCTTTCCAACCCTACATCCAAATGCCTGTTGGCCACATCCACCCAAGTGTCCCTCCAGGACTCTTAAATGCAACAGGTTTCAAATGTACCTCAGCATCTTCCCTCAAACCTGCTCCTTCTCTTGCAAGTAGGTGACCCCACCACTATCCACCAGGTCACTGTAGTAGATTTCAGAAAACCACCCAGAAACATCCTGGACTTTTCTCTCTTCCTCAGCCTCTATATCCAAGACCTGTCCATGTTAGCACTGAAATACTTCTCAGATCTTACCTTCCGCACCTGCCATACCATTACCTCTTGCTTGGATGACTGCAATCCCTACCTGCCTGTCTCTGACCCCACTCTTGTGCCCCTACCATCAACTCTCCACATACATTCATGGGGAATTCTCAAACACCCATATCTGAGCACATCATTCCCTGTCAAAATTCCCCTTTGCCCTCAGGATAAAGTTCCTTCACCAGCCTTATCTTTCTGCTTCTCCCAATGTCAGCCCCGTCCCAGGATGCCTCACATCTCAGTGCCTTTGCTCATACTGAACTTCCTACCTGAATTGCCTCCATGTTCCTCCTAGCTCTGAAAACCTTGCTGACACCCTTCTAGAGCCCTTCCTTTGGGCCAGGCCTTGTGCTGGATGCTGCTGATACCAAGGTTTCCTCTGCCCTAGAGTCCCAGAACTATAACTGCCTTCCAACTTGAATGGCCAAATGGCAGCCATTCACAAGAGCTGGGCATAAGGGGTAAACTGAGGCTCCCAGTGTCTTATATGGGTGAGAGGTTGACTCATTCCCTTTAGTTTAGATCCCATGCCTCCCTTCAGGGTTGGAAGTTACAGTGAGGTGGCCAAAAAGGGGCCCTGGGAAAACAACGTCAGAGTAGAGGCTGATGTGGTATCCTAATGATACTGACTCACTGTAGGATCACAGCTAAACTGCCTCTCAGAGTCTCCATGGTCCCAGCTCAAGAATGGTGCCCATTCTAGGCTATATATCAGAATCACCTGGGGAATTTTCACAATAGATTCCTGGGTTGCAACCCCAAGATTCTGGAGCTCTGAGTTAGAGTCTGGGAATCACATTTACTTTTTCAAAGTCAACAAGGGATTCTGATTTTCATCTAGTTTAGGAAACCCAGGACCAGATGGTGACAAGGGACCTTTCCAACTCCAATTCTAACTCTTAAGAGTGTCAGATGATGCCCTAGGCTCCAAATCAGGAGAAGCTAGCCCCTCTTGCTGCCTCCCTCAACTCAGTCCTTCCACTACACATGAAAATGCTTTAACACCAGACTTTAATGCTTTGCAACTCTTTCAACTGAGCTAAGGTCAAGTCTCAAGCTATCTCCCAACCAGCATCTAGAAAGATATTCCCAAAGCTGAGAAAGAGGGTAGGGTTCTTCCCAAATCTCTATGAACAAACCTATACTTGGGAACTCCTTTCTGACTCTCTCAAAGCACTCTCTTGTATCTCAGAGAGATTGAATTATCTCAGTAATGCAGTAAGGCCTCACATTTTATTAACCTGGGAAATGGCCATAAAAACAATCATCCAACCCCTGGATAGGAATCAGGGTAACTAAAAGACAAAGCACTTTGAAACAATTCAAAGCTTTCCCATGGATAAGATATTAATATATTATTTTAAAAAGCACCCCCCCACACACACACCACCAGGATGGATCACTGGCTCCTAAGGATGGTGATTCTATAAAGGCTTCAGTAGTCTGAGGGAGGAAGGCAGGAGGCACACAGAAATCTTAACATATGGACTAAAAATGTTTCAACCCTTTAATTGAAACTTAAGACTCTCTCTCTTTCTCATACACACACACACACACACACACACACACACACCCTACAATCACCAACCCTGCCCTCTTTGGACCAATTATAGGCGAGTCCCCTAGAGAAAGAAGCAAGTCACTTGTGCCTACCCCTGGGTTGGCCAGGCAGTGGGGGAGGCGGGCTCTCACGCCCCATGCTGCTGTGAATCACATGGCTCAGTGCTTGTCTTGCCAGGGCCTGAGTAATTCCTCCGCCTCCACTTCAGAAGGTTTTTCTTATTTTTTTTTAAATTTTATTTCATTCTGCAGGCTTTGCAACCACATAGACTCCTCATGGCATTCTCTAGATGAGGAAATTTGAGGCTCAAAGAAGGGAAGTCACTCACCCAGGGTCCTACAGTGAGTTAGTGAGGAATGGTTGAATGAGAGGTCAGGTCCTTCCCTGACACCTTTCTTATTCCCACTCCTCATCTTGAAGTGAAAAAATAGAAAAAGACACCCACCAGTGACTAAGGCCTTTTAATACTGTTTGTCAATCCTAAAAGAAATCAGCCCTGAATATTCATTGGAAGGACTGATGCTGAAGCTCCAATACTTTGGCCACCTGATGTGAAGAACTGACTCATTAGAAAAGACCCTGATGCTGGGAAAGACTGAAGGCAGGAGGAGAAGGGGATGAGAGGATGAGATGGTTGGATGGCATCACAGACTCAATGGACATGAGTTTAAGCAAGCTCCAGGAGTTGGTGATGAACAGGGAAGCCTGGCACACTGCAGTCCATGGGGTCACAAAGAGTCGGACACGACTGAGCAGCTGAACTGAACTGAACTAAATTACTAAGGCAGGGACTTCATTGGGAAAAAAGAGTGTAGGAAATCTGTGCTGCTTTTTGGGGGGAGGAGGGGAGTGATTCATGATGGGTATTGTGATTGTAATTTGGAAGGACTGGTGAAGTGGGAAGAATCACTGCTGTGTATTGATCAGAGGCCAGAGACCAGGGGCCCAGATGCTGCCCAGCTACTGACTCCCATACCAAGAGTATCTGGAGGGCAAGAGTTCAGTTTTCCTTCTCTTAGACAAATAGTTACTGAGGTCCTACTATGTGGCCCCTTTGTATCTGTTTAGGCATTTGTTCAACAAGGATTTATTAAGCATCTACTGTATGCTAGCCACTATGCTAGTTGCTGGGGATCCAGTGATGAACAAAACAGATACAATCCCCTTGCCCTCATGGAGCTCACATTCTAGTTGAGGAAGACAGGCAATAAATAAGTAGACACATAGAATAAGATAACTGCATATGTACTAAGTGCAAGGATGGAAGTGCACTGGCAACTTCGATGGACACCCACAAGGGCCCCTACCTAAAGTGATCAGGGAAGGTCTCTCAGAGGAGATGACATTTGAGCTGTGACCTAAGGGTAAGAAACAAGCCAGGTGGAGAGCTGGGGGAAGAGCTGCCAGGCAGAGGGAAAAGCAGATGCAAAAGCCCTAAGGTGGGAGTGCTTGTGGCATGTTTTGGGATCTGAAGGAAGGTGCTGCAATAAAGTGGGTGAGTAACCTGCTCCACACAGTGTCTGTCAAGGTGAGTTTGGAAAGTCAGCAGGAGCAACATGCAGGCAGGGTGTTAAAGGCCTATTGTTAGCTGATTTATCTCCAGCCCATTTGAAGGGAGCCCCTGAGCTTCCACGACTAGCTCAAGGTCACAAGAGCAGCAAGGGACACATGTTGCTCATACTTTTATGCTTTGCTAATGCTACCTGGTGCTGGTCCACAGTCCCCTAAATCTGAGGAGCCTGTGATGTCGGCCCTGAGAGGTCCCAGAGGCTCAACAGCTCCTTCATTGTTGCCTAGTGGAAGGCACTGTTTTTCCTCCATGGCTCCTGGGCTCAGGTCCATATGGGATGTTCCCAGATAGAGGAGGCCCTGCTGGACTCCTCAGACACTCAGGTCTTTGCAGCACGAAGGCCTCTCCAGGCAGTGGTCAGAGCTCCCAGCCTGACCTAGAGCCGCTCCACTCTGCAAATCCAAGTTCAAGCATCCTGACTTCTCACAACCAACCTTGTAGTCCTGCACCTCTCCAGCTCTGCTACAACTGGCTTTTGCACCGCCCCCCTCCAACAACCATCATCACCTTTCTGCTATCTCCCTACCTATCACCACCTCCAGCCCTTCCCTCCAACTTGATCTCCAAGGCCCACCTCTTAAGACCACCTTTCTCTCTCATCAGCACCTTTCACTCCCTCCTTCCCTTGTTCTCCTGCCACACACACTGGCAAAACCCCAACCTTGGATCAATCCACCATCCCTATTTTTTTTTTCCACTCATACTCCAGAGCTGCTGAATAGTACAGGAGAAAATCACATAAGCAGAAGGCTTGGCATTACTTTCATGGTCTCCAAGCTCAGTTTGGGGAAGCAGAAAGACCATAGACTTTGGACTCAAACAGATCTGTTTTGGAATCCTGTCTCCATACTAGCTGTGTGACCTTGGACAGGTTACTTAACTTCTCTGAGCCTCAGTTCCCTCATCTACAAAATGGGGCTAATGATATCTACTTCACAGAAGGCTCCTGAAGATGAAATAAAAACCCATGTAAAGCACCCAGCCCGGTGCCTGGCACAAGGTAGGTGCTTGGCAAATGGGAGACTCCTTTTCTCCCATTCCCCCAAACAAGCCCCGGTTCCTCCAACCAAATCCCCCTTACTGCCTTGTAATCCTACCCCCTTTTCTTAGAGTGCTCCCTCTCCCATTAGCCTCAGAAGATAGAAGAGAAGGGGGTCAGAATGGTTGAGAGGGCACAGCGGACAGAGAGGAGGCGGGAGTTGGGGGTGGGGGTGGGACTGGGGTTGGAAGAATTAGAAGGCCGAGGAGCGAGGGAAGGGGTTGGAGGTTGAGAAGAGTCGAAGGGCTGTGGTGAGCGAGCCGGCCCTGAGAACAAGAACTCGCTCCCAGGCCCATGGCTGGGGCTCCCATTCTCTCTCAATCACTCACCAGGCCGGGGCTGCGAGCCCTCCAGGTGGTAGGAGAAGCGTAGGGCCCGGTGGTGCTGTGGACTGGGGCCGCAGGGCAAGACCCGGGGGCCTGGAGCGACGCCCAGGCTGGTGTCCGAGGGTCCGGGAAACTGGGGATCCAAGAGGCTGCCGAGAGCCGAGCCTGAGCCCCTGGGCACCGGCAGTCCGGGTTCCGAGGCTCCAGGGTCCGAGTCAGCATAGGCCGGTGACGCGGCGCCGGGGGAGTTCGCAGTTGGGTGTTCTGGCTCTGAAGGCCCGGCGCCCCCCGGGGCTCGGTGGCCGTGCATGGTCCGGGCCTGGGCGCGGGGCCCGGGCTCCCCGCTTGGCTCCAGCTCCTGGGGCGGAGGCACGGGCGGAGGAGGCCCGGCGCCCGGCGGAGCAGCGGCCTCAGGCTCGGGGGGCGGGGCTGCGGGCTCAGCCCCACTGCGGAGACTCAAGCCCCCAGCCCGGGCCCGGGCCAGCAGCCGTGGCAGTACCAGCACTAGCCGCGGCCACCGCCGCGGCGGTACCAGGCATCGCCGGCCCCGGCCCCGCGCAGGGAGTGGGTTCGGCGGGGCCGGGGGCCCGCTGGGGAGCGCTGTCTATGCGGCAGCGGCTGAGTGAGGGTCGGGGGGTTGCGCTCGGCGTGGGCTCTCTCGCGAGCAGTGAGCCACTTCCGTGGCCCCGGGGCGAGCGGCGGTCTGTTCCGAGTTCAGGGTCTCTTCTCTCTCCCCAAATGGGAATCGATCTAGGCTCTCCGGGCTGGTCGGAAAGGGTTCTTCCTCCCGCCGCAGCGGAGGCTAGGGGGCGGAGGGGAGGAAAGGCGAGGGAAGGGGAGGGAGGGAGGAGAGGATGGCGGTGGCGGGGGGCGCGCCTATGCGCAGCGCGCTCGGGCTGCGGGGCTCTCCCTCAGCCAATGCCTCCAGACGATGCTCCAGCAGCGGGGGCTGGGGAACAGTCTAGGCCCGGCTCCACCGTCCTCCCCAGCCTCGGCCCGGGTCTCCGCGGTGGCGGGCGGGAAGGAGCCTGGAGAAGGGGGGTGGAGAGGCGGGAGTCGTCGCTGAAGCAGCCACAGCCACAGCGGCGCTGGGACCCAGTTGCCCGGGTCCCGCCCCCTCGCTCAGGATTTGCGCCTGGCCACGCCCCCTAGCTAGGGCCGGCCTCTATTCTCGCTACGACCGCCCTCTAGGCCCTCCTCCTTAAAAATTCCGCCTCAGCCTGCTGTACGCATCTCCCCCTGGTCCAACATAGGCAAGTCAATGGGCTCAACCTACCCAAATCTGCCTTTCTGTCCCATCTCAGGTCTGTCTCTCTCTGCTCATCCTCAATCTCTTTTCTATCAACCTTTCCAAACGTTCCAGAGTTTCTCTAGAGCTTGGCTTATAGGGGACTTGCCTTTCATACTCTTCACTCAGCTCAGATCAGAACTCGTGGTCATTTTGCCACCTTTGATCAATAGCCTCAATTCCCAGGATTGTCGCATCTGCCTGGCAACATCCCAACCTTGAATCAGCCCAACTATCCATCTTTTCTATGCCTGTGTCCAAGCAACTAAACACTGCAGGAGAAAACTGTTCAACCTCACAGATTTGTGCCACTATAAACTCATGGTTCCCAGCTGCTACCAGGCCTTCTGTACTGATCCACAACCCTTCTATGCCTTCCCGACAGCCCCTTCTCCCATGCTCCACAACAGCCATTTCTAACCTCCCTTCTCCTCAGTCCCCCTTCTTCATCTAATCCCTGACCCTCAGCAGATGACCCCACCTCCTACTTCATAAAGTAAACAGAAGTCACCAAAAAAGGAAGTTCCGGACTTCTTGCTACCAAACCTAGAATCTGTCCTTTGCTCCTTCCTATTAGCATTTAAACATACTCAGTTCTCTTCCTTCTAAAAACAATTACCAAAACATCTTCCTCTCCAATCACCTCCCTCTCTTCTCTCTATAAATGTCTCAAAAGAGTTACCTGCACTTAACTGCCTTAATTTTCCCATTTCCCACTTATTTTAAAACCCACTCCAATCTGCCTCTATTTATTTGCCTGATACTGCTCTCTTATGAAGGTCTAGTGGCCCATGTCACTAAATCCAATAGAATCTTTTCAGAGGTTATCCTTTTTTTTCCTACTTGACTTCTTGGTAGCATTTGGCACTAGTGAACATTCCCTCCTTTTTAAACCACTTCTGTGACACCACACTCTTGTTTTCTCCTACTTCCTTGGTAACTCCTTTTTACTTTCCAGTCTCCTTGTCCGACTCTTAAATCTGGTGCTCTTTACGGTTTGCCCTGAGCTCTCTTATCTCTCTCTCTCTCTCTCTGCTCTTTCCTACAATTATTACATTCATTCCCATAGTGTCAACTCATTTATTTGCTGATGACCCCCAAATTAATACCTCAAGTTCAGATATTTTTTCTGACCTATGCATTCAATAGGTTAATAAACAGCTCTACTTGAATACTCTGGAGACACCTAAAGTTTCAGCTTCTCTCCAACTCAAGGCATCCTCCCTGAAGCCTTTTTGTCCATCTTTGTACCTTATCTTAGTGAATGACTCCAGTTAAGACAGAAACCTGAGCTATACCCTGACTCTTTTCTCTCCTCCACCCCCAATGCAATCACCAAGTCCTGTCATTTTTATCTCCTGAATATCTCCCAAATTTATGTAGTCTCTTCATTTCTGCTGCCACTACTCTAATCTAGGCCAGCACTATTTCTAACCTGAATACTGTCATAGCTTGTTTCATTCTTGTTCCCTGGCATCAAGTCTCTTCACTGTAGGCAATGTGATTTTTGAAAAGGTAAACCAAATCATGTTACTCTCATGTTTAGAACCCTTTAGTGAGTCCCTACTGGCTCAAAGGAAAGCTGCCTTCCTCAACAGGCAAAATTAAACTGGGCCCTTCATGATTTGACTCCCACCAGCCTTTCCAGACTCCATGCTTGAGTCAAAGCTGAAATTCTTAGACTGCTCCTTAGTCTGTCTAGCTTTGAAGGCTTTGCATATGCTATTGCATCTGCAAGGAATTTTCTCCACATCTCCCCAATTCCATTTCATCTGTTCTTCAGATCTCTGCTCATTTGATGAATGCCTTTTGGGCACACACTTGGGGCCAGGCACGCTGTGAGGCACTATTTATGTAGTGGTGAATAAGACAGATATGAACAAGATCGTGGTGAACAAACTTGGCCCTCAGAATTTCAGTCTGGTGCTGGAGAAGACTTGAAGTAAACAAATACATAATTACAACATATAAACACACAAAATTACAAATTATGATAAGGCTATAAAGAGCCAGGACAGGATGATAGGAAAGAGAATATGGGGGCAATTTAACCTGAGAGTCAGGCAGATCCTGATACTTAAGCTTAGTGAAGTGGGAGTTAGGTTATGAAGAGTGGAGGCAAAAGTGTCCTAGGCAGAGGCCACAGCAAGTAAGAAGGCCCTGGGAAGAAAGGGAAATGATCTACTCAGGAAATGTAGGAAAACCAGTGTGGCTGGAGCATAGAGAGCTGAGGGCAAGAGGATGGGATATGAGGTTGAGGAAGTAGGCTGGCAGAAACCAGCTTGTGTTGAGCTTTATAGGCCATGGTAAGGAGAACAGATTTTATTCTGTGAGCAATAAAAAGGTATTGAAGCAGTGCTTTTAAATGTGGGTCAAACTGAAGAAGGTATTGAAATCAATTTGATAAAAGAATAGAAAATATTAGAATGTATTATAGGGTCATGAAGGAAGGGTAAGCATGTCTCATGAAACTTTTGTTTCAGTTTGTATCATTTATGATCATGATGAAATACTATCTCTTTTGTAGATACTTCACACCCCACAAATGCTGAAATACACTACATTGAAGGGTTTTAAGCTTGGGGTTTACATGGTATAGCTCTCTTGTCGCTCAGTTGTGCCCGACTCTTTGTGACCCCATGGACTGCAGCCCACCAGGCTCCTCTGTCCATGAGATTTTCCAGGCAAGGATACTGGAGTGGGTTGCCATTTCCTTCTCCAGGGGATCTTCCCAACCCAGGGATCGTCCCAACCCAGGGATCTTCCCAACCCAGGGATCGAACCCGGGTCTCCTGCACTGCAGGCAGATTCTTTACCGACTGAGTTACAAGGGAAGCCCATTGTTTATGTTTAAAAAGATTACTTTGGCTGCTGTGAATTGAATTGGAGATAGACAAGATGAGGAGTCTACTGCAATCAGAGATGATGGTGAAATGTGACTAAGGTGGTAGACTGTGAGATGAAGATAGGTAGATAGATTTGAAAGATACTTAGAATTTAAAGGGCTTGGTGTGGTGGCTTGGGGGTGGGAGGAATCAAGGATGCCTCCCAGGGATCTAGTTATGTGAAGCCAGGTCATTCATTGAGATGAAGAAGATGGAAAGAGGAACAGGTTTTCAGGGGATGATCAAGAGTTCAGTTTTACATGCCCTTGAGATAGCCAAATGAAGAAGTCAGGCAGATAGTGGTATATAGTGTACAGAGGAGAAGTATGGTTTCAGATATAAATGAGAGTTGGCAGTATAGAGATAGCATTAAGAACCATGAGAGAAATCAGTCTGGGACAAAGCAAAGAGAAAGGAAGAGGACCTATGACCAAGCTCTGAGGAATTTCAACTTTAGAGGTTCGACGAAGTAGGAGGTGGCAAAGAGACTGAAAACAGGTAAAGAGATAGGGATATAACTAGGGTTAGGAAAACCAGAATGGATAAAGAATGGATACACCATTGGTGGGAGTGTAAACTGATACAATCACTCTAGAAAATGCTGTGCATTTTCCAGTAAAGCTGAATGATGCACAAACTCTAGGACCAGTACTTTTAGGTGTCTATCCCAGAGCAGTAGTTCCCATAGTGTGGTCTGGGGATCCTGAGGGCAGGGATGGGGAGTGGGGGGGCCAAAACCATAACTCTAGAAAGATGTTATTTGCTTCTTTACTCTCATTCTCTCAAGCATGGAGTTTTCCAGAGGCTACCATGTGAATGTGATATCATAACAGATTGAATGCAGAAGCAGATATGAGAATCCAGCTGTCTTCTATTAAGCCATACAGTAAAGAGATGTGCAAAAATGTATAACAATGCCACTCTTCTCACTACATTTTTTGGTTTGGAAAATAGTTGTTTTTCATAAAACGTTACTTTTGTTAAATGTAATGGGCTTATTTAAAATTAATATATTTATATTTTCTCAGTTTTAATTTCTAATACAGCAAGTATCAATTGGTATAAGCCAGTACATCAAAGCTCTTTGGGGTATGCAATAATCTTTAAGAATGTAAAGGAAGTCTCGAGACCAGAAAGTTTGAGAATTTCTCCCCTAGAGAAATCCTTGCACGTGTGTATTGGGAGACACTACAAGTGTTCACCAAAGCCTGTTTGACAACATGAAACAGAAACAAGAGCATAAGATTAATAAATTGAGACATGTTTATACAGTGGAATACCACAATGAAATAAATGAATGAACTCCAGCCACATGTATCAACATGGATGAAACTTAGGAAACCTAATACTGATTCCAAAAAGTTATGGAAGAATATGTTTCTATAAATTTGAACAACATGCAAAATTATACAATATATGGATGCAGTCATATGTTGTAAAACCATACAGAAAAGCAAGGCATGAAAAATGACAGTGGTTGTCTCAGGGAGGGAAAGGAGATGTGATTGGGGAGGACTACGTGGTGGGTTTTGTCATTCAGAAATGATTTTTTAAAATAATTTTATGTATTTATTTTTGGCTGTGCTGGGTCTTTTGTTGCTGCACAGGATTTTCTCTAGTTGTGGTGAGTGGGGGCTACTCTTTGTTGCAGAGCACAGGCTCTAGGGCATGCAGGCTTCAGTAGTTGCAGCACGTGGGCTCAGTAGTTGTGGTTCCTGGGCTCTAGAGCACAGGCTCAGTAGCTGTGGTGCACAGGCTTAGTTGCTCCACGGCATGTGGGATCTTCCTGGACCAGGGATTGAACCTGTGTCTCCTGCATTGGCAGGTGGATTCTTTACTGCTGAGCCACCAGGGAAGTCCAGAAATGATCTGTTTTTGAAGCTGGGTGATGGGTACAGGTACATAGGTATTCTATAATTTATTCAAACTGTACAGACATGTATATTCTAAAATTTATAATGTATTATCATGAAAAATAAATAAAGTTAAAAAACAGGAATAATTGGATAGAGTGATGGTGGGAGGGTATATTGTTTTAGGACCCTTCCTGAGGTCAGAGGGAATAAAACACTGCCCTCTATCCTGCTGAAGTGGAGCTAGGTGTGTAGGCAATTCCCTTTAGAAACATGGCTATGAATGGGAACAGAGCCCAGAGAGTTCAGGTGATGGTAGGAGGGGCAAAGAATGATTCTTATTAAAGATGGGAGTTACTAGACTATGCTTGTTTGCTGCTGGGAATGACCCAGAGATCATAGAGAGGGATAGGATGGGAACACAGAAGAGAAAGCAAAGAATGGAAGGGAAAGGAGGGGCTGGGATCTGGGGCACTGGGCCTCAGAGAGAAGGAAAGGTCCTCAGGCCCTTCATTGTAATAGAAAGGAAAGAGACAAAAGATGAACACAGATACTGGGAGGTTTAGAGAGTCAGTGGAGGGAAGAGGCGGGTCTTGGAACAATGTCTGATGGCTTTTGTCACCAAAGCATGAGGTAAGATCAATTTTCTGTAGAGAGACTCGAAATATTAGTCAGTCTTTCTTAATAGCATGGTTGATAGAAATTTGTTTTTTACTATTGATAGTTTAGAAAGTTTCAGCTTTACAATAATGTACATTTTTAGGACTATTATCAAATGTGGGAAAACCTCTGTTTAATTTCTTTCAAATATGAACTGTAAGATGTCAGGGCATTTCAATTTTTTTGTAGAGTGAAGAGTACATATCTTCAGTACACTTTGATTTTTCCCTGATTGTTAAGCAGGGCCTTGGAAAAGACCTGTGCAAATAAGGGACCCTGAATCTTCGTTGACCACTATGTAAACCTCTTTTCGGCTTCTTTGAGGCATTCTCCTCCAGGAAGCATTCTCTGCTTTTCCCTGGCTGAGGTTCTCCCACGGGGCTTTATTCCTACCACTCACAGGACTTTTCTCAGTCTCTCTGAAGTATCCAGGTCATCCTTTTTGATAGAGGGAACTCCAGAGGGTAAGGGGTCAGGATATGCTTACCTTGGCTCAGCGGTCTTCCGTTAGTCTGTGAGTGAGTCTTCACTGGAGTAGTGTGGCATGGTGGTCAAACATGCAGGCCTTAGAGTCAGGCAGAGTGGAATTTGATTTTTTGCACCTTGGGTGCACAGATAGAACAGGGTTCATTCTAGTCCTTTGTTCATGACATAACTCTCACCATTGGTCCACGCAGGGGACCAATTGGTCCTAGCTCCTCTGTGTGACCCTGGGCAAGTTACTCATCACTCAAAGTCTCAGATTCCCCATCTGTAAACTGGGGATGATGATAGTATCTACCACATCAGAGTTGTGAGAATTTGATAACATAATCCATGTACTACATGCACAATCCCCAATACCTAATGTTTAACAAGCAGTAGCCCTCCACATGATTGGGAGTATATTGTGGGTGGAGGATACATTATTGCATAACAAAGGCCCAGGCCCTGACTTCCTGAGTTCACAGCCTATTGGGCACCACACAGTCCAGTGCCAGCCCTGATATATCTGAGACTTGTGAATGGTTGTTTAATCAAATGGTTGCTCATCTTGTGTCTCTATTTCTCTTTTTTACTGTCACCTCAGTTCACCATCACTGTCACCACTTCTCAGAGGTCTCCCATCTGTCTTATGCTGCTCGCTTGCCTTTCCATTTACACCTCTCTGGTGGTTTCTCTTTCCCGTCTCTCCTATTCTCTCTCCATTTCTCCCCTTCTTGCTCCTGCTCTCACTTTCTCTGTTGCCTCTGCTGGGGGTTGACTCGTCTCCATTTTATTCTCATTTAACTTATGGTTCTCCTCTTGGTCTGTCTCCATCCTCACATACATAATACCACATTACCCTTCCTCATGTCCTTCTGAATTTGTGTTCCAAGATTTCAGTCTTTTCTGTGTTTTTTTTTCAAATTTCCTTTGGCCCCTTGGCCTCTTTTCTGTCTGCCCCTCTGTCTGAATCACACTCTACCTATTTATCTTACCTCTGGCTGTCTCCCAGTCCTCATCTTTCTATTTGTACTGCTGCATCTATCTGTCTCTGTTCCCCACCTATCTTTCTCTATTTCGATTCTCACCTTTCTGTTCCAATTTCTGCCTTCACCCCTGCCCCTGCAACTCCCCCTAGAACTAATATTTACATTCTCTGTTTCTGTCTTACACACATACCTCTGTGTTGGTCTTATCCTTTTTCCCTCTTTGATGCTCTCAACTATCATCCCTTTCCTACCTCTGTTACCATCTCTCTTGTTGGGTGGCTCTCCTCACGTGCCTGTCTCTTGCCTCCATCTTTCTGTTCCTATGTGTTTCATCTGTGTGCTATCTTGTCTCCAGTTCCCTGTCTGTATCTATCTGTCACTGACAAAGTTGAGAGCATGGTCACTGGTGTTAGATTGTTTGGACTCCAATCCTAGTTGTGTCCTCATCTGTAAAACAGCAGTACCTACTTCAGTGTTACCAAGAGCATTAAATGAGCTAACACATGTAAAGTTTGTAGAACTATGCCTCAGACAACAAGTGCTCAAAAATATTAGCTCCTAAAATTAAACAACAAGGACCTATGGTATAGCATAGGGAACTATATTCAATATAATAACCTATAATGGAAAAGAATCTGAAAACACACACACACACACATATATGTACACATAACTGAATCACTTTGTTGTACACCTGAAACACTGTAAATCAACTATACTTTCATCAACTTCTTCCTCCTCTTCCTCAATACCATCTCCATTTCTGTCTTTACCTAATCTCAGTCACCCTCCCCGTCACTACCTGGCTGTTACCATTTCTGTCTCTTTCTGTCCTCATGTTCTATGTAACTGCCTTTCTGACCCCAATCTCTCTGTCTCTGTCAGCCCCCCCCCCCCCGTACATTCCAATCTAATTTCTGTCAGTCCCTCTTTTTCTACCCTGCCCATTCCATCTGTCTATACATCTCTCTGTCCCCAATCTTGTTTCTTTATCATCATTTATTAGTATCTGTTGCTACCATTCAGGCCCTATTTCTTGGTCTCTGTCTCTTAGCCTCCTGTTCTCATTTCTCTACCCCTTGTTCCCACATCTATTTTTATTTATGTATTTGTTTTAAAAACCTTATTGTGTTTCTTTCTCCTCATCTCCATGTGTCTTCTTCTGGCCTGTCTGGACAATTTAGATCAGAATTGGTCTGGTAGATAATGTGGAGCTATAAAAGGGTTTAGGAGGAAGAAGTAGGCCTGGCAAGAGGCGAGTGGCAGGGTGTGGAATTTCATGGCTCTGCCAGATCCTCCTGAAAGACACTGCCTCTGAGGTCAAGGTTAGCATAAACCTCCTCAACTCAGTCTCTTCAAGGAAGACAAAGAATGCTGCAGTTATTGGGAGGACCAGGAAGGGGTATTTTTCTGAGCGAAATTCCATCCGGAAGCTGGAATCCAGAGCATTTCCTGTTGTAATGTTTCTTCCAGACTTGGAGAGTCTGAACTTGCCACGTAGCATGTACACTGCATGCATATATTTCTACAGTAAAATACAGAGATGCATACATAATCCCCCACCCGCAGGCATGTACAGAGACATAAAGATACACACAGAATGACGAACCCTCACAGTTGCAGATACTCAAACACAGTTGCAGATACTCAAACACATGGAAAAACACACAGAATGAATTACCAGCTGGCAGAGATGCAGATGTACACAGGGATATTAGAGATCCATGGAAATACCGCCATCATGGCTCATGGACCCATGCAAACGGATACAGAAAAATGACTACCCAGAAACATTTTTGAAAAATTATTCATTTTCAGCCTGGCATTTTAATATATAAACAGAAACAAACCAGAGCATCATGTATAAAAACACACCTTTATAGAAGTGTACATATTCATTATATAATCACAAATATCCAAAGCAACAAAGAATCACATATAACCACTGCTCTGCTGTAAATGCAGAGGTAGTCAAACTTCCTTTGTCCCCAAAAGACAGACATGCTTCTCCTCTTGTGCCCCTCTCTCTGTGAAGGCACTGTCAGGTACTAGACAAATAACTGGAAAGATCTAGGTAAAGTTTTTTCCTAGAAAATTTAAAATGATAAAAATGGCATAGAAGGTAGAGAACTTGAAAAGGCCACTAGGCATTAGTGAAATTGAAAGGGTAGGTAAGGACCTCCCTTTCCTCCAAATCCTGGCCCAGATGGATTTACAGGTATAGTGTGCTGGATTCTCAAGTTATTTCTCTTCTTACACAAGTTATTCGAGAAAATAGAAAAGGAGAGAAAGCTGCCTAACTCATTTTATTTGTCTGGTAAAATTTTGAAATCTTGATTTTAAAACCAGATAAAGACAATAAAAGAAATCCATAGGCTCATTTCACTTATGAATATAGATGTACAAGTTTTAAACAAAATATTAGCTTATCTAATTAAACAGTATGTTAAAAAATACATCACAATTCAAGTGGAGTTTATTTTAAGAATGCAAGGAGAATGCATTCAACCTCATAAAATCTATCAATGTAATTTACCATGTGAATAGACTAAATGAGAATAATTATATGATTATCTCAATTAACATAGAAAAAGTATGTTATATGCCTACTTATGGTGAAAACTCTTTAAAAAAGAATAAGAATAGAATGTAAATTTCTTAACTTGTGAAGGTTATATACCAAAACCCTACATCATATTTTGCAGTAAATGGAGAAACTTAAGATGCATTTCCTTGAAGATTAAGAATAATACTAGATACACTTTCACCAAGTACTGTTTAACATAGAACTGGAAGTCTTGCTTAATACTATTAAGGGAGAAAAAGAAATGAGAATTGTAAGGATTAGAAGAGATAAAACCAACAGATTCAATTGACATACTATTAGAATTAAAAAGAGTTCAGCAAAATCAACTTACAGGACTTCCCTGGTGGTCCAGTGGTTCTAAGAATCTGCCTGCCAATGCAGGGGACATGGGTTTGATCCCTGATCTGGGAAGATTCCACATGCCATGGGGCAACTAAGCCCGTGCGCCACAGCTACTGAGCCTGTGCGCTAGAGCCGGTGCTCCACAAGAGAAGCCACTGCAATGAGAAGCCCGCGCCCACAACTAAAGAGTAGCCCCCACTTGCCACAACTAGAGAAAAGTCCGCACACAGCGATTTAGCCAAAAATTAAAATAAATCACTTTTTAAAGGTCTTGCTATTTAAAACAAATCAACTTATAAAACTCAATAACATTTCTTTACACTAGCAATAGATAATTAGAAGAAAGTAACAAAAGATACCTAAAATCAGTCACTAGACTAAAATTAATCATGGTGGACAGTGATTGCAACCATGAAATTAAAAGATACTTGCTCCTTGGAAGAAAAGCTATGATAAACTTAGCAGTGTATTAAAAAGCAGAAACATCACTTTGCTGACAAAGGTCCATATAGTCAAAGTCTATATGGTTTTTCCAGTAGTCATGTATGGATGTGAGAGTTGGACCATAAAGAAGGCTGAGTGCTGAAGAATTGATGCTTTTGAACTGTGGTGCTGGAGAAGACTCTTGAGAGTCCCTTGGACTGCAAGGAGATCAAACCAGTCAATCCTAAAGGAAATCAACCCTGAATATTCACTGGAAGGACTGATGCTGAAACTGAAGCTCCAATACTTTGGCCACCTGATGCAAAGAGCTGACTCATTGGAAAAGACCCTGATGCTGGGAAAGATTGAGGGCAGGAGGAGAAGGGGGCGACAGAGGATGAGATGGTTGGACAGCATCACCAACTCAATGGACATGAGTTTGAGCAAACTCTGGGAGATAGTGAAGGACAGGGAAGCTTGGCATGCTGCAGTCCATGGGGTCACAAAGAGTGGGACATGACTTAGTGACTGAACAACAACAATCACGAGACCAAAATATAAACTTCTCTAAATGTCAGGACAACTGAAAAAACATCAAAACAGACTACATAAGTAACATGCTTTTTTAAAATTTGTAATATTTGCAAAATGTTTGTCAAACAAAAAATAACCTAAATGTCCGTTTAGATGAATGGATGAAACAATTGTGCTATGTCCATATGATGGAACGCTATTCAACAATAAAAAGGAATTAAGTATTTATACAGAAATAACATAGATGAATTAAAAATAATTACACTGAGTAAAAGGAGCCAGACAACAAAGAGTACATAAATCATGATTCCATTTATATAAAATTCCAGAAAGCACAAATTAGTCTATTATGAACAGAAGTAAACCTGTGACTGCCTAGAACATGTTTTTAATATACAAAAATATAGCTAAAAAATAAAATAATTTGACAGTATTAACATCAAACATCCTTTGTATCAATAAAAATAAATGATCTTAGCTTACATATTTAGAGAAAAACATTTTTCTGTTGGATCACTGAGCAAAATCCAACTACTATATTCAAGAGAGTCAACTAGAACAAATTGATTCAGAAAGGTTAAAAATACCAGAAGGGCAAAGGTATACCAGTCAAAGCAAATAAAGAAAGCAGAGGTTGCAATAATTATCAGACAAGTTAGAAACTCAAAATGAAAGGCATTAATTGACTGTCAAGGTTATGAAAAGACTGAGGAACTGTCCACAGTTTGGAGGAGATATGATGACTAAATGCAATGTGGGATTTTGGTTTAGACCTTGGAACAGAAAAAGGGACATGAGTGGAAAAACTGGTGAAATCTGAATAAAGTCAGGAGTTTAGTTAATAGCAGTATACAAATGCCAATTTCTTAGTTTTGACAAATGTAGTCATATAAGATATTAACATGAGGGGCAACTAGATGAAGGGTTCTATAAAACTAAAATTATTCTAAAATAAAAAGCTTATTACAAGAACATTAATTGAGACAACAATGAAAATATAAAGTTATGACTATTTTTTGTATCAAATAACACAGCAACTTTCACAAAGCTGAAATGTTAAGAGAGACAAGGAGAAATAGATAATAGATTGAAACTCTAAAACAGGAGAAATTTAACTCACCTTTTCCATTCCACGACAGATCAATGAAATAAAATAACAACAAGAGCCCAGTAAGAATATAGAAAACATAAACAAAATCAATATTAGGCCAAGAAGAAAGTCTCAGTAAATTCCAAAAGGTAGAACTAATATTGATAAAATTCTTTGATCACAACTGGATAAAATAAGAAATCAATGTAAAATCTTCCATCTAAATATATAAAACTTCTCTGTCAAACAATTTTTGAGTCAAAGGGCAAACTCAAACCAAAACTGCTGAATTTCTGGACAATAATGATAATGAAAACATTACATATCAGAATCTATGGATACAGATAAAGCAGCAGTCACAGAAAAGTACATTGCCTCGGGGAAGGAGCCAAAAAATATTTGTATTAAAAACATGGAAAAAATTAAATGAATAAGCACTCAACTCAGAAAGTCAGTGAAAGAGAAAGAAAATAAATTTAAGGGGAACAGAAGGAAAGAATTAACAAAAGAAAGTTCAAATAAAGGAGTTAGAAAACAGATAACAGTAGAACTCTGCTTCATGGATCACTGCCTTGTTGTGGCAAAGGGGCTTGCGTTAATGCAATGAAGCTACGAGCCATGCTGTACACAGCCACCCAAGACAGATGAGTCACAGTGGAGAGTTATGACAAAACGTGGTCCACTGGAGAAGGGAATGGCAAACCATTCTAGTATTCTCGCCACTAGTATGAAAAGGCAAAAAGATATGACACCGGAAGATGAGCTCCCCAGGTTGGCAGGTGTCCAATATGCTACTGAGGATGAACAGAGGGCTAATAGCTCCTCTGTTTACTAATTACTAATTACTAATAGCTCCAGAAAGAATGAAGTGGCACTCAGTTGTGGATGTGTCTGGTGGTGAAAGTAAAGTCTGATGCTGTAAAGAACAATACTGCATAGGAACCTGGAATGTTAGGTCCATGAATCAAGGTAAATTGGAAGTGGTCAGACAGGAGATGGCAAAAGTGAACACTGACATCTTAGGAATCAGTGAACTAAAGTGGATGGGAATGGGTGAATTTAATTCAGATGACCATTATATCTACTACTGTGGGCAAGAATCCCTTAGAAGAAATGGAGTAGCCCTCATAGTCAACAAGAGTCCAAAATGCAGTACTTGGGTGCAACCTCAAAAATGACAGAATGATCTTGGTTTGTTTCCAAGGCAAACCATTCAACATCACAGTAATCCAAGTCTATGCCCCAACCACTAATGCCAAAAAGCTGAAATTGACCACTTTTATGAAGCCCTACAAGTACCTTCTAGAACTAACACCAAAAAAAGATGTCCTTTTCATCACAGGGGATTGGAATGCAAAAGTAGGAAGTCAAGAGATACCCAGAGTAACAGGCAAGTTTGGCCTTGGAGTACAAAATGAAGCAGGGCAAAGGCTAACAGTTTTGTCAAGAGAACACACTGGTCATAGCAAACACCCTTTTCCAACAACACAAGAGACATCCAACCAACTGTGGAAAATTCTTAAAGAGATGGGAGTACCAGACCACCTTACCTGTCTCCTGAGAAACCTGTATGTGGGTCAAGAAGCAACAGTTAGAACCAGACATGGAACAATGGACTGGTTCAAAATTGGGAAAGGAGTATGACAAGGCTGTATATTGTCACCCTGTTTATTTAACTTCTGTGCAGAGTACATTGTGTGAAATACTGGGCTGGATGAATCACAAGCTGGAATCAAGATTGCTGGGAAAATTTTCAACAACCTCAGATAATCAGATGATACCATTTTAATGGCAGAGAGTGAAGAGGAACTAAAGAGCCTTTTGATGAGGATGAAAGAGGAGAATGAAAAAGCTGACTTAAAACTCAACATTCAAAAAACTAAGATCATGGCATCTGGTCCCATCACTTCATGGCAAATAGAAGGGGAAAAAGTGGAAGCAGTGACAGATTTTATTTTCTTGGGCTCCAAAAAATCACTGCGGACAGTGACTATAGCCATGAAATTAAAAGACACTTGCTCCTTGAAGGAAAGCTGTGACAAATCTAGATGGCATATTAAAAAGCAAAGACTTTGGGATTTCCCTGTTGGTCCCATGGCTAAGACTCCCCACTCCCAGTGCTGGATTCGATCCTTGGTCAGGGAACTAGATCCCACATGCCACAACTAAAGATCCCACATGTGCCACAACTAAGACCTGGTGCAGTCAAATAAATAA
This sequence comes from Odocoileus virginianus, assembly GCF_023699985.2. NCBI lineage: Eukaryota > Metazoa > Chordata > Mammalia > Artiodactyla > Cervidae > Odocoileus > Odocoileus virginianus. The sequence goes on from NW_027224276.1 coordinate 1,503,166, forward strand.
ATAAATATACAAAGCAAAGATATCACTTTGCTGACAAAGGTCCATATAGTCAAAGCTATGGTTTTTCCAGCAGTCATGTAGTCACGTATGGATGTGAGAGTTTGACCACTGAATGCTGAAGAATTGATGTTTTTGAATTTTGGTGCTGGAGAAGACTCTTGAGAGTTCCTTGAACTGCAAGGAGATCAAACCAGTCAATCCTAAAGGAAATCAATCCTGAATATTCATTGGAAGGACTGATGCTGAAGCTGAAACTCCAATACTTTGGCCACCTGATGCAAAGAACTGACTCATTGGAAAAGACCCTGATGCTGGGAAAGATTGAAGGCAAAAGGAGAAGAGGGCAGCAGAGGATGAGATGATTAGATAGCATCACTGACTCAATGGACATGAACTTGAGCAAACTCCGGGAGATAGTGAAGGACAGGGAAGCCTGGTGTGCTGCAGTCTATAGGGTTGCAAAGAGCTGAACATGACTTAGCAACTGAGTAACAACAGTAGAAGTAATACATAAACAGATAAACTAATTCTGTGAAAAAGAAATATATAAGCCATAAATAATAATCAAAAAAAGAAGAAAGCACAAATACAAACCAGGAAATAAAAAGCTGGACATAACCACAGTACGAGGATATTTTACACATTATAAAGGATTCCTCATACAACTCTATTCAAATCATTTTAAAGACCTTGAAGGAATGGGAAACATCCGAGGAAAACATAATTTACCAAAACTCTAAAAGAGCAAAGTTCATATAGACCAATTTCCATGGAAGAAACAGAAAAAGTTATGAAAAGCTACTTTCCTCCAAAAGCACTGGGCCATTATGATTTCACAGGGGAAGTCTACTGCTGCTGCTAAGTTGCTTCAGTTGTGTCCGACTCTGTGCGACCCCATAGACGGCAGCCCACCAGGCTCCCCTGTCCCTGGGATTCTCCAGGCAAGAATACTGGAGTGGGTTGCCATTTCCTTCTCCAATGCATGAAAGTGAAAAGTGAAAGTGAAGTCGCTCAGTCGTGTCTGACTCTTAGCGACCCCATGGACTGCAGCCTACCAGGCTCCTCCATCCATGGGATTTTCCAGGCAAGAGTACTGGAGTGGGGTGCCATTGCCTTCTCCACAGGGGAAGTCTACTAACACTGAAAAGCAGATGATTTGATGCTGTTCTTATTTTTTTGAGCCTAGACAAAAGTGGAACACTTTCAAATTCCTTTTTTGAAGTGAGTATAACATTGATACCAAGATCTAACAAAGATTACACAAGAAAAAGAAAATGATCAAGAGCAATTTTTACTTATGTATATTGATACAAAATCCTAAACAAAATATTAGCAAACAGAATCCATGATTATGTGGCATTTATTCCAAAAATCATTCAATATCATTAATACAATCTAACATTGTGAATCTAAGAAGAAAAATCATATCATCATTTTCAGAGATCCCAGAGAACCATGTGACACAATTCAATACCCATTCCTTATTAAAAGAATTCAGCAGAAGAGGAATATATGGTTTCTCCCTTAATATAATTATGTGTATGTATATGTATTTATATTTGTATATGTATGTATATGTATTTATATACATCTCCCCAAATCTAGCACTTTACTTAACTGGGGAAACACTAGCCATGTTTATATACTAAAATCACAAGGGTATCTACTCTCTCCACTACAAATTAACATTATAGTTAAGGTAGCAGAAACACTGTGAGTAGAAAAGAAAAAGAAATTACAATTGGAATGGAGGAAGTAAAGCTGTCATTACTTATAGATAAGACTGTATGTCAGAAAACCCAAGAGAATCAATAGAAAACAATTACAAATAAGAGAACTCAGCAAGGTAGCAGATATAAAATTAATTATAGAAATCATTCAGTTTAGATGATGTACAGAAGAGAAGTCCATTTATTATAACAACAAAAAGACAAAATATTGTCTTGGTCTGTTGGGGTTGTTATAACAAAATACCACAGACTCAGACTATAAGTCAACCAAAACTTACTATTCACAGTTCTGGAGGCTGGGAAGTCCAAGATGAAGGCACTCATAGATTTTTATGTCTGGTGAGGGCCTGCTTCCTGGTACATAGACAACCATCTTCTCACTGTGTCCTCACATGGCAAGAGTGGCAAGGGAGTTCTCTTGGGTCTCTTTTGTAAGGACACTAATCTCATTCATGAAGGCTCCAATCTCATGATTTAATCAGCTGCTAAAGGTCCTACCTCCAAACAGTATCACCTTAGGTTTCAACATATAAATTCGGAGGATGGGGGCAAACACAAACATTCAGTCTACCTAGAAACAAACTTATCAAGAAATGTTTAAAAGCTTCAAGAGAAAACATATATAACACTCTGAACAAACAGAACAGGCAGGAACAAATAGAAAGGCACCCCATTTTCTTAAGACTAAAAATCATAAAGATATAAAGTTAATTTCTAAATTTAGTATAAGCTAACTAAAAATACCATTTTTTCTTTCTCTGAAACTAGACAAGCTGATTTAGAGTTCAAATGGAAAAATAACAAACAAGCACAACCAGGATATCTCTGAAAAGGAAGAATAATGATGGGGGACTATTGCCACAATAATTCTCTGTAAAAAACCAAAATGAATATTTAGATACCCAAACTTAGACAGAGTCTATGGTCAGCTGAGAGGTTCTGTGCTCTGGGTCAGGCTCTGTTGATGTCACTGCTAGTTCATGTGTTTGCACTAAGTTGGTGGCTTGGCTAGAGGTTGGTTGCTATAGGATGCCTTGGCTGGGAGGCCCGGGCTCATTTCTAAATGTCCCTCACTCTAGTAGGCTAGCCTGGGTATGTTCTTGTAGCAGTGGTCGGGGGTCCAAGAGAGGAAGCAGAATATGCAAGAGCTTTCTCAGGTCTCTGCTTATATCAAGTTTACTACTATTCTGTTGGTTGAAGTAAACTGTATGGCCAAACTCAGTCAGTATGGGAGGGTACTACCAAAGGGTATGGAGACACATGAAAAATTGGAGTCATTAATCCAATCTATCTCAGAAGTACAAATCAAAATCTAGAATCCATAAAAGAAAACATGGATAAATTTGTTTACATAAAAATAAAGTAAAATTTGCTTGGAAAAAATACAATGGAAAAATCAAAAGAACAACAAACAGGGAAAAAAATATTGACAACTGATATCATTCACAAAAGTCTAACCTCTCTAATTTAATAAGCTTGTAGAAATCGAGGAAAGGCGAATAACCCAACAGAAAAAAAGAGCATATAAACACAAAACTCACAGAAAAAGACAAAAATGACCCTTAAACATATGAAAAGATGCTCAATGTCACTCATAAAAACTTGAAAATCTTTAACAATATACACTTCTGAATGAGGTTGTGGTGAAACATAAACTCATACATGAATGGTAAGTGCAAAATGGTACACCTATGGAGGGAAATTTTGGCAAAGTTACAAATGTGATTCTTACAGCTAATTCTATGGATATATATCTGCATACATATGAAATGTCTATTCATCATGGCACCATTTTTAATACCAAAGGACTAAAATACCCTGAACATCTATAAGTAGGGCGCTGCAGTCACTAAATGAACTATTATACATCCACATAATATAATAGTTTGAGAAAGTACTCTATCTTTGCACTTCCATATAGTGTCTATGTACTGGAAACTTTCTAATGCTCTGATATATAAGGACCTGCAGGATGTATCAAGTGAAAAAAGCAACATGTGTGTGTGTGTATATATATATATATATAATATGTTAACTTTTGTGTAAGAAAGAGGGAGATAGAACAGGATATACATCTATACTTGTTTGTAAGTACATAAAGAAACTGGAAGAATAAAAAAACTGGTAACTGTGGGCAGTGTGTATGGTGGCAACTGGGTAGAATGCAGAAAGGTTAAGTGACAATCCTCAAATTATAATTTTTATGTAAGTTTGCTTTCAAAATGCATGTGCATTATCTATTCAAAAAGAAATACTCACAATAGTAACAAAAACTAGGGGATAAAGCTACTAGAAATTAAATTAGTAAAATACATAACAATTCTAAAGAAAAAACTTTAAACTCTTAATAAAGAGCACAGCTAAAAGGTGAACTGAACAAATGAGAACATTCCATACTCTTGGATGGGACAAGTAAATATTTTGATGGTGTCAACACCCCTAAATTAATCTATAAATTTAGTGCAATCTTAATAAAAATTACAGTTGATTTTTTGAAGAGCTCAATAAACTCTTTTTAAAATTTATGTGGATAGTTAAGACAACCCAAAAGAAGACTAAAGAGGAGGGACTTGCCCTATCAGATTTAAGATACATTATAAAATATTAAAAACAAGGTGGCATTAGTACAAGAACAGAAACAATCTATTTGTGTACATTTCATAATATATGAAAAAGGTGGTATGGCAAATCAGTGAAAAAGGAAGGACTGCTTAGTATTTGGTGGTGGGAAATGTTGTGATGTGGAAAAAATAAAATTGCATACCTACCTATCACCACATATGAGATGGATTCTAAATGGATTAAAACCATGGAAGGTAAAACTATAAAGTTAATAGAAAAAAAAAAAACAGGAGAATATCTTTGTAACTTAGGAGGAGGGAACTACTTTTTAAGTCCCCCCCGAACCCAAAACCATAAAGCAAAAATGTGATGAATTTGATTACAGTAAAATTAATAGTTTCTGTTCAAAGATGTCTATTATGGGCAAAGTTAAAACAAGGGAAGAATATTAGTCCCCTGAAACTGACAGAAGACTAATAGCTAGACTACATATGGAACTCCAGCAAATCAACAGGAAAGATAGGAACCCTAATAGAAAAATGGGCCAATAATACAAGCAGGCAATTTACAGAAGAGGTATTTAACATACATCTAAAGAGATGCTCAAAAATTAATTAGTGGGAATTCCCCAGTGGTATAGTGGTGAGGATTCTCTACTTTCACTGTTGAGGGTGCAGGTTCAATCCCTGGCCAGAAACTAAGATCCCACAAGGCGCTCGACAGTAGCCACACCCAAATTAATTAGTAATCAGAGAAATGTAAACTAAAACAAGGTAAGATACTACTTTACACCTATTAGACCAGCAAAAACTAGAAAGGTGGAAAATGTCAAGTGTTAGCGAGGATGGAGGGGTCCAGGAATCTTTGTACACTGATGGTAAAACTGGACTGGTGTAGCCATCCCAGAGAACCATTTAGTAGTATTGGTATTTTTAGTTAAACTAAGTATATGCACAGTATGATGCAATCATTCTGTTCCTGAATATATATTTCAAAAGAAATTCTTATACAGGCCAATAAGGAGACATGTACAAGGATGTGCATCACAGTATTATTTGTGGTGTCATGGAGCTGGAGGCAATCTTGCTGTCCATCACTGGGGTAATATTCAAGAAAAATGTGGTGAAGGCACAGTGTGGTTAGATGGTGGTGGTGGTTTAGTTGCAAAGTCATGTCCAACTCTTGCAACCCCATGGACTGTAGTCTGCCAGGCTCCTCTGTTCATGAGATTCTCCAAGCAAGAATACTGGAGTGGGTTGCCATTTCCTTCTCCAGGGGATCTTCCCGATCCAGGGATTGAACTGGGTCTCCTGAATTACAGGCAGATTCTTTACCAAGTGAGCTATGAGGGAAGCATGAGCAGTTTCTAATTGTATTAGCATGAGCAGTGGTTAGCATGAACAGTTTCTAATTGCATTAGATGTATATACAGCAATATGGATACTTTAAAAACAAAGGCTGAATGAAAAAAAGTAAGAAACAGAATGAAATGCCATTTATATAAAACAAAAATACATAGACAGAAAGCAGTCTCTACAGTGGGACAACCTGATGCTATGTGCTCCTGAGAAGATACAACATGAAGTAAATGAAACCCTCTATGTACTGTTATTGCTGAAATTATTTAACCTGAATCTAATCATGTGGAAAGAGGTGAATCCAGATATTCTGTGGGACACTCTATAAGAAACTGGCCTGAACTTCTGAAAAGTTATCAGTGTAATATCAAATGCACACAAAATATAGGGGTACTATTCTAGATTAAAAGAGGCTAAAGTGTTACAATAACCAAATGTAATGCACAAACCTTGATTAGATACTGGGATAAAAAAATCAGAGATGGAGAAGCTCTATACAGCCAGCAAAAACAAGACCAGGAGCTGACTGTGGCTCAGATCATGAACTCCTTATTGCCAAATTCAGACTTAAATTGAAGAAAGTAGGGAAAACCACTAAACCATTCAGGTATGACCTAAATCAAATCCCTTATGATTATACAGTGGAAGTGACAAATAGATTCAAGGGATTAGATCTGATAGACAGAGTGCCTGAAGAACTATGGACAGAGGTTCGTGACATTGTACAGGAGGCAGTGATCAAGACCATTCCCAAGAAAAAGAAATGCAAAAAGGCAAAATGGTTGTCTGAGGAGGCCTTACAAATAGCTGAGAAAAGAAGAGAAGTGAAAGGCAAAGGAGAAAAGGAAAGATATACCCATTTGAATGCAGAGTTCCAAAGAATAGCAAGGAGAGATGTCCATCGGCAGACAAATGGATAAGAAAGCTATGGTACATATACACAATGGAATATTACTCAGCTATTAAAAAGAATGCATTTGAATCAGTTCTAATGAGGTGGATGAAACTGGAGCCTGTTATACAGAGTGAAGTAAGTCAGAAAGAAAAACACCAATACAGTATATTAATGCATATATATGGAATTTAGAAAGATGGTAACGATGACCTCTATATGCGAGACAGCAAAAGAGACACAGATGTAAAGAACAGACTTCTGGACTATGTGGGAGAAGGCAAGGGTGGGATGATTTGACAGAACAGCACTGGGATGACCCTGAGGGATCGGATGGGGAAGGAGGTGGGAGGGGGGTTCAGGATGGGGAACATGTACACCCCTGGCTGATTTGTGTCAGTGTATGAGAAAAACCACCACAATAATGTAAAGTAATTAGCCTCCAATTAAAACAAATTAATTAATTAAAAAAAGAAGAGGTGGCAAGAATACACAGAAGAACTATACAAAAAAGATCTTCATGACCCAGATAACCATGATGGTGTGATCACTCACCTAGAGTCAGACATCCTGGAATGCAAAGTCAAGTGGGCCTTAGGAAGCATCACTACGAACAAAGCTAGTGGAGGTGATGGAATTCCAGTTGAGCTATTTCAAATCCTAAAAGATGATGCTGTGAGATATGCCGTGAATCTGGAAAATTCAGCAGTGGCCACATAAGTGCTCATAGATAAGTCAGTTCTCTGACCCTATTTTTTCATAAACGTCTGAAAGATGTCTTAAATGTCACTGCTATTGTGAAATGGATTTTCATGAATAAACTTCAGGGATGGTGAAGGACTCCAAAAAAGAAAGAAAGAAAGAAAGAAAGCCTTCCTCAGTGATCAATGCAAAGAAATAGAGGAAACAATAGAATGGGAAAGACTAGAGATCTCTTCAAGAAAATTAGAGATACCAAGGGAACATTTCATGCAAAGATGGGCACAATAAAGAACAGAAATGATATGGACCTAACAGAAGCAGAAGATATTAAGAAGAGGTGGCAAGAATACACAGAAAACTATACAAAAAAGATCTTCATGACCCAGATAATCATGATGGTGTGATCATTCACCTAGAGCTAGACATCCTGGAATGCAAAGTCAAGTGGGCCTTAGCAAGCATCACTATGAACAAAACTAGTGGAGGTGATGGAATTCCAGTTGAGCTATTTCAATCCTAAAAGATGATGCTGTGCAAGTGCTGCACTCAACATGCCAGCAAATCCTGAAAACTCAGCAGTGGCCACAGGACTGGAAAAGGTCAGTTTTCATTTCCAATCTCAAAGAAAGGCAATGCCAAAGAATGCTCAAACTACTGCACAATTGCATTCATCTCACACACTAGCAAAGTAATGCTCAAAATTCTCCAAGCCAGGCTTCAACAGTATGTGAACCAAGAACTTCCAGATGTTCAAGCTGGATTTAGAAAAGGTAGAGGAACCAGAGGTCAAATTGCCAACATCCACTGGATCATCAAAAAAGCAAGAGAGTTCCAGAAAAACATCTACTTTAGCTTTATTGACTATGCCAAAGCCTTTGACTGTGTGGACCACAAGAAACTGTGGAAAATTCTTAAAAGAGATGGGAATACCAGACCACCTGACCTGCCTCCTGAGAAATCTGTATGCAGGTCAGGAAGCAACAGTTAGAACTGGGCATGGAAAAACAGACTGGTTCCAAATCGGGAAAGGAGTATGTCAAGGCTGTATATCGTCACCTTGCTTATTTAACTTATATACAGAGTACATCATGCGAAATGCCAGGCTGGATGAAGCACAAGCTGGAATCAAGATTGCCAGGAGAAATATCAATAACCTCAGATACACAGATGACACCACCCTTATGGCAGAAAGTGAAGAACTAAAGAGCCTTTTGATGAAAGTGAAAGAAGAGAGTGAAAAAGTTGGCTTAAAACTCAACATTCAGAAAACAAAGATCATGGCATCTGGTCCCATCGCTTCATGGCAAATAGATGGGGAAACTGTGGAAACAGTGACAGATTTTTTGAGGCTCCAAAATCACTGCAGATGGTGACTGCAGCCATGAAATTAAAAGACACTTGCTCCTTGGAAAAGCTATGACCATCCTAGACAGCATATGAAAAAGCAGAGACATTACATCACTAACACAGGTCTGTCTACTCATGTATGGATGTGAGAGTTGGACTATGAAGAATGCTGAGTGCTGAAGAATTGATGCTTTTGAACTGTGGTGTTGGAGAAAATTCTTGAGAGTCCCTTGGACTGCAAGGAGATCCAACCAGTCAATCCTAGAGGAAATCGGTCCTGAATATTTATTGGAAGGACTGATGCTGAAGCTGAAACTCCAATACTTTGGCCACCTGACATGAAGAACCGACTTATTGGAAAAGACCCTGATGCTGGGAAAAATTGAAGGCAGGAGGATACGGGATGACAGAGGATGAGATGGTTGGATGGCATCACTGACGTGATGGACATGAGTTTGAGTAGGCTCCGGGAGTTGGTGATGGACAGAGAAGCCTGGCGTGCTGCAGTCCATGGGGTCACAAAGAGTCAGACATGACTGAGCGACTGAACTGAACTGAAGAACATCTTGGGCTTAACTGGAAAATCTGAATATAGGGTATCATTTATGATATTATGGAATTAGTAAGTTTTCTTACTTGTGATAATGGTACTGCAGTTATGTAGGAAAATGTCCTTATTCTACAACATATGTGCTGAAGTTTTTAGGGGTGAGGAGGTGTTATACTGCCTGCAAGAAAATGTATACATACACATATAAAGAAAAGTAGAGCAAATCTGGCAAAATATTAACAGTATACTCTTTCATTTCATTCTACTTCTTCAACTGTTCTGAATTTTGAAAAATGGAAAAATGACAATTTGGGGGAAATACATGCATGTGAAACAATACGCATTTTGCAAGAACACATATAAAGAAAGAGATGTGCATAAAAGACTTTCAAATGGTTGTCTACATGAGGGAAATAAGAGTGGGAAGTAGAGATGAAAAAGAATGTAAAAAAAACAACAAAACCTCTCCCTAAAGTAACATATACTCATTGAATACATGAAAAACACAGAAAAGCACAATGAAGAAATCTAAATTCATTGATAACTTCATTTTTCCTGTCAGTAGTTCTCAAAATGTGGTACCTGGGTTTGCAGCAGCAGCTTCATCATCATCATCATTGAGAACTTGTTAGAAATGTAAACTCCTGGGCTCTACTACAGATTTAACTAAAACATTATTCTGGGTGTGGGGCCCAACAATTGGTATTTTAATAAGCTTTCCCATGTGATTCTGCTGCTGGCCAAATTTGAGAACCATTTAGACACCATTAATTTTGTTACAGATACAGTCTTTCTTAAAAAATATGAACTACTTCAGGCATACAAATAAGTATGAAGAATAACACAACACACACCCACGTACCTATTACTCAGATAAAATATTAGAGAAATAGTTGCTAAGTCCCTGTCAATTTCTCTCTCTCATGTTGTTCCTTTGTTTTCTTCCCCAGAGGTAATCTCAGGGCTCCTGAGATGCTGTCTCCTGGGCGGGGAGTCCTAAACATCCCTACCAAATAAAACACTCTCTACTTTCAGGTTGTGACAATTTTTTTTTAGTCAACATAATCACCATTCTGCATTTGGTGTTTAATTCCTTTGTTTTAAAAATATTGTTTACGTATCTATATAATAGATAAAAAATATAGTGAATTGTTTTCTTGCTTAAAAAAATCCATATAAATGGTCTCACACTTCATGTATCCTTTCCCAACTTGCATTTTATCACAGAATTATGTTTTTGAGATTTATGTGGATTGGTATACCAACTCTGCTTCGATTTTTTTCACTGCTGTATATAGTACTCTGTTGTGTGGGTGTACAATTATTTACTTATTCGCCTCTTGGTGAACTTTTAGATTGTTCAGTTTTTTTCTCTATTACTAACAGTTCTGCAATGAATACTCTTTTCTTTACTGCTTTAAAAAATTTTATTTTGCAATGAATATTCTTGCACATGCCTCCTTGTGTATACGTGTAAGAATTTCTCTACGACTTAAGGTATATATGTGCACATCTCTAACAAAATTGTTGGGTTCCAGGGCCATCTTCAACTATTCGGATTACTTTTTATTTTTTTCTGATTACTTGTTTTCTGAAGTAGTAGTACCAATTCTCTTATCAAAGACTTCATTACAGTTTTTCCCCATGGTTTGTGCATTTAGGACTTTGTTTAAAAAGTCCTTCTACCGTCCTAGGTCACAAAGATATTCTCTACCATCTCATGTGGAAATAAATAGGGATCCAGTTTACTTTTTCTTGTTATGGTAAGCCAAATTTTCCAGTGCTATCTACTAAAATGTCCATTTCCCATTGATTTGTGGTGTAGGCCTGTAAACTTACCCATTTAACAAATATTTGCTGAAGCCTGCCTTGTCTTGTGCTGGGTCTTGCAGAAGGCTCAAAAATATAGGCCCCTAGTCTCAGGGAATTTGCTCTCCTGTGGAGATACAGCAACATCAATGATTAACATACTGAGATAAATGCAACAAGGTGCTGAGTTTTTAACCAAGCTGGGAAAGTTCAAAGAAGTGACAAGAGTTAAGAATTAAGAATTAAGAATTTGATAACGCAAAAGGGAAGGTGAAGGTGGCGAGGGCTGGTTTGGGGGTCCAGAGTTGTGTTTCTCTAGGGAAAAGAGTTTATATGCCTTCCATGGATGTAGTGGCACTGAGTCCTGTGCATGTAAGGGGTAGGAATAGGCAGAGGGAATCAGGAACACATCCTTGGCATAGAGAAGCTTGGCCTCACCCCAAAGTTTAGTCTAAAGGAAGAGCCATCACTCGAACTAAGTTATCAGGAAGAAGACATTTTCAGACTAATAATAACTTTTTTACGGGGAGACTTTATTCTCCGGCCAGGTCAGGAGTTCCCCGAGATGGCTTCTTAAGAAACCCTCACTTGCCCCTACTCCAAAGATAAATCCATTCCCTCCAGCAGATGCCGCTCTGGAACCTGAGGGAAGGAGGGAGGAGGAGAAGAAAGCAAATGGGTGGGACAGACTTCCAGTTGTCCGGTTCCTGGGCCTGGCCGTGGATCTTTGCTAATGCAGAAAGAGCTCCGAGTGGCTCCCTCAGGGTTTGTCTGGGGCTCTGCACGCCGGGATGGTTGCTGGGAGTAGTCAGTCATTTCAGGTAAGTATACGCTGCAAAACATGTGACCCAGGCAGCCATTTTCTCACACCCTGCCCGTCGCCATCTTCCATTGTAGACAAAGACACCGACCCCCCACCCTTGTCTGATGCGGCCCTGGAGAAAGCTTGGTCACTAAGATTCGAGCACACACATATTTAGGCCCGGACAGAGGCCCGCAGACAAGAACTTGCCTTACAAGTAGGTTATATGGCCACATCAGCCGATGAAGAACTGTCCCCTCCCTCTTCCCCGCCTCCCCCTCAGCTATAACCTTACCTTACTGCGCAGCCGGGAGGCGGGGCCAGTGGTGCCGCGGGGAAGGGACGGGCGGGCGCGAACCGTCAATCCGAAGCTCCGCCCCCGGGGACGCTCCAAGTACTGAACCGGCTCCGCGAGACCGGGATCCGGAAGTCGAAGACTAGCGGGGCGAGCGCAACCTCTGGGCCAAGAGTGTTGTGCTGTCTTTTCTTCTCAGAGCTCCGCCGGAAGTGGAGGTAAGAAACTACTCTCTTTTTTTTCGTGATGAGAGCTCACCTAGCTGGCCGCGCGGAAAGGATCAACTGTTTGCGGTGAAACCAGAGGCTCCCTCAGCCCCGGAACAGAGACGTAAAGAGTCAGGTTCCTTTCAGGGTAGAAGGGCCTGGATGAGAGACAGGGATTGCTCGGCACGTGGACATACGCCCAAACTCATTCTTGCGTGTAGAGGGGCACGGACCACCTTATCTAGATAGGCGTGGACCCTTCTGTGTGTGTGTTAGTCGCTCAGTCGTGTCCGACTCTTTGCGACCCCATGGACTGTAGCCCGCCAGGTTCCTCTGTCCATGGAATTTTCCAGGCAAGAATAGTGAAGTGGGTTGCTATTCCCTTTCCCAGTAGACCCCTGGACACCCTTTATGGAGAGTTACAGACCCTACTTGTGTGGAGAAGCGTGGAGTGCCCTCCTCCTTAGGGTAGTGAGGCTCCATTCTGCACTTTTCCCGTGTAGACGGGCATGGACACCCCAGAGGTGTGGCGACATCGACACTCCCCCGTAAAGAGATATATCTTCCCTCCTCACGAGGCTGAGCCGCGCAGATTTCTACTGGCAGGTCCGCTTCGGCGCACCTTTTCTCTTATGACAGAAGCTTTGATGTATTTACCCCCACCCCTGCCCGACCACTAGAACAGAAGAGCTAATAAACAGTTGAGTGAACCTCTTTCCCTTAGCGTCAAGACCTAGAGACCTTCCTACCTTGCCCTTGTGAAACTAATTAACTGATGCCCTGCGACCATTCCTGCAGAAGTGCGAGACCACCCCTCCCTAAGTGTTTTGAGGCACAAGTCTCAGCCCACAGAGAACCACGCAGATGTACCCCTTCTAGGCTAGAGTGAGTCCCCATTGAGGAAAGTCAGGCCTGATCACCTTCTCCCCAGGCGCTGGCTTACTGAATTTGTTAAGGCTTGACCCACCAAAAATGCCCCGCAGCAAACAGCAGCAGGCCTTAACCAATGAAGAGAGAGAACTGCCTCTTCTGGGTCCCCCGGGGAAGAGGGACTCAGATTTATTCTTCTTTTTAGGTAGACGCAGATCATTCCTTCTTCCCTGCCCTTCCAAGGATTTAGAATCACCAACTGTAGAAAAGGAGAGACCCCAAAGGAGCAGAGAGGTGCCTTGCAATATTGAGAGGCAGTGACATCACTGATCACCCCACAGTGCAGTGCATATGGGCTCCCCCTTATCCAAGGTAGAGGAGCTCAGACCTTTTTCTCTCCATCCAGGGAAAAAAAAACCCATAGGAAACCGACCCGCCCCACAGTGTAAGGGCCATTCCATTGAATTTATAGCTGCATCCCCCCTCCCCATGTAGAGAACCAGAGGTCCTTTTCCTTCAGTATTACTACACTGCTGACTTCAACAGGTATGCAAGATAAGCAGATGATGCCCCTCCCACCTCCCTGGAAAGGTCTAGAATAGCCCACTGCAGGCAAGGTGCAGGCTCTGTTCATGGGAAACTGAATAATTCCCCCCTTTGTTAGCATGGCACTAATGAACTAATGTCATCTTGTAGTGGAGGTAGGCATATCAGTCCCATCCCATGGCCCTCCCTAGGATAAAGAGACTCAAGACACCACACCCCGCCCCCCCCGCCCCCGCCCTGCCACACACACAAATGTACAGACCTGTGCTCCTCTTCCATGCAGCAGAGATGCACACAGCCACTGTGCCAATTTTTCCAGTTCCTCTGTATCCTGGAGTAGAGTGACAAAAGGTATCCTGCTCTCCCTGCAGTCAAGGAATCTGCCAAGGAACAGACCCTAGCCATACATACAGGCACAGATTTTTTCCCCCTCTCCCCCAAGATTTTGCACTGACCTCAGTCCACATAGACATACAGAAAACAGGCTCTATTCAGAGGTCCCTTATCCCCTAGGATATGTCTCCCCCCTCACCTCACTCCCAGGATAGATGAGACATAGAACTCCCTATTTGGGGAAAAGAGATGCAGTAAATACTGTGTGTAGAAACAGATTGTCCTTGCATACCCCTCTCCCCTTAGAGTAGAGAAGTTTAGTGCTAGTTCCTTACCTAAGGTATATAACAATACAGGGCGGAGGATTGAAGACCCAGGATCCCATCTGATGCATTGAGGCACTGACTCCACCCAGGAAGAGAGGTTTACACCCACCTTCCCTATATTATTATTAATAATTATATTCAGCCATACCAGACACCAGCTCCAGTATAACCCCTTCACTCAAATTCCTCTAATTGTTAGGGCTTCCTTATCATGTTCTTTCGCCTTCAGGGGGCTTAGAAGGGAGCTTGTGGCACTGTGGTTCCCCTCTCTGTCTTCAAATTGGTTCTTCTTCCATTCCGACAGGAAACAAAAGCCTGCAGATTTGAATCTACCTGCTTTCAAGTTAGTCATCGTGATGAAACTTAGACACAGTGAGTTTCTTTTACTGCTACTTCCCAGTCCTAAGCTTTAATAAATACAGTATTTTAAGGCAGCTTTAAAAATTGCCCAGTATAAGCCAGATCATTCAGTTTGTCTTTTATGTATGGTATTATTGTTGTTTTCCCTCATGTTATTCCCCCATACACATTTTACAGATAAGGAAACCAAGGCTCAGCAAGGTTAAGTGACTTGATCAAGAGACTGTGGGTGAATAGTGGTAAATACCATATTACACTGCCTGTAACCCTAACATAGCTTAGCATTTTTCTTTATTATAAGTTGTACCTATAAGTCGGTATCATGGATTGTGCCAGTGGTTAAGAGTATGGACTCTGGAGCCAGACTGAGTTTGAATCTCAGTTCTTCCACTTACATGTGTGTGGCCTTGGGCAAGTTACTTAACTTCATTCTCCTTATCTACAAAATGGGTGGGAGTGGGGTGGGGGAAGAGGAGAATAATAATAGTTCCTACTTAATAAAGAAATAAAAAGAAATAGTATTTGCTGAATAGTGTTGTGAGGATTTTAGTTCAGTTCAGTTGCTCATTCATGTCCGACTCTTTGTGACCCCATGGACTGCAGCATGCCAGGCCTCCCTGTCCATCACCAACTCCCAGAGTTTACTCAAACTCATGTCCATTGAGTCGGTGATACCATCCAACCATCTCATCCTCTGTCGTCCCCTTCTCCTCCCACCTTCAATCTTTCCCAGCATCAGGGTCTTTTCAGATGAGTCAGCTCTTCGCATCAGGTGGCCAAAGTATTGGAGTTTCAGCTTCAGCATCAGTCCTTCCAATGAATATTCAGGACTGATTTCCTTTAGGATGGACTGGTTGGATCTCCTTGCAGTCCAAGGGACTCTCAAGAGTCTTCTCCAATACCACAGTTCAAAAGCATCAATTCTTCAGTGCTCAGCTTTCTTTATAGTTCAACTCTCACATCCATACATGACTATTGGAAAAACCATAGCTTTGACTAGACGGACCTTTGTTGGCAAAGTAATGTCTCTGCTTTTTAATGTGCTATCTAGGTTGGTCATAACTTTTCTTCCAAGGAGCAAGCATCTTTTAATTTCATGGCTTAGTCACCATTTGCAGTGATTTTGGAGCCCCAAAAAATAAAGTCTGTCACTGTTTCCACTGTTTCCCCATCTATTTGCCATGAAGCGATAGGACCAGATGCCATGATCTTAGTTTTCTGAATGTTGAGTTTTAAGCCAGCTTTTTCAATCTCTTTCACTTTCATCAAGAGGGTCTTTAGTTCTTCAGTTTCTGCCATAAGGGTGGTGTCATCTGTATATATGAGGTTATTGATATTTCTCTTGGCAGTCTTGATTCCAGCTTGTGATTTATCGAGCCCAACGTTTTTCATCATGTACTCTGCATATAAGTTAAATAAGCAGGGTGACAATATATAGCCTTGACGTACTCCTTTCCGGATTTGGAACCAGTCTGTTGTTCCCTGTCCAGTTCTAACTGTTGCTTCCTAACCTGCATACATGTTTCTCAAGAGGCAGGTCAGGTGGTCTGGTATTCCCATCTCTTTTAAGAATTTTCCAGAGTTTGTTGTGGTCCACACAGTCAAAGGCTTTGGCATAGTCAACAAAGCAGAAGTAGTTGTTTTTCTGGAACTCTCTTGCTTTTTTGATGATCCAGTGGATGTTGGCAATTTGACCTCTGGTTCCTCTGCCTTTTCTAAATCCAGCTTGAACATCTGGAAGTTCTTGGTTCACATACTGTTGAAGCCTGGCTTGGAGAATTTTGAGCATTACTTTGCTAATGTGTGAGATGAATGCAATTGTGCAGTAGTTTGAGCATTCTTTGGCATTGCCTTTCTTTGAGATTGGAATGAAAACTGACCTTTTCCAGTCCTGTGGCCACTGCTGAGTTTTCAGGATTTGCTGGCATATTGAGTGCAGCACTTGCACAGCATCATCTTTTAGGATTGAAATAGCTCAACTGCAATTCCATCGCCTCCACTAGTTTTGTTCATAGTGATGCTTGCTAAGGCCCATTTGACTTTGCATTCCAGGATGTCTGGCTCTAGGTGAGTGATCACACCATTATCTGAGTTGTTATCTGGGTCGTGAAGATCTTTTTTGTGAGAATTTAATGCATTAAAATAGAAGAACACTTAGAAGGGTTCCTGGCACATAATAAGCACTCTATTAAGTATTGGCTTAAAAGAATCAGCCTTCATTTCTCTTTGGAATTTAACCCTTCAGATGCATACAGTGTTCTGCCACTAAACTGTTGTCTTACATCTCTTGAGCTATGGATTTTTCTTACTGTGAAATAGACAGTGTGGATAAATTGCTGTTGTTTCTGCCTTCAGGACTCCTTTTCCTTCTTATCCTTTAATGGGATAACTCTTGCCTGTTTTTCAGATTTCACCTTATACATAACTTCCTCTGGAAATTACTCCTGTTAACCTCCTCCCTTGGTTTACACTTGCCTGTGCACCCATAGGAACCAGGGCTATTAACTCTGTAGATTGTCTGTCTCTTCTGCTGCTGCTGAGTCACTTCAGTCATGTCCAACTCTTTGCGATATCCCATGGACTATAGCCCACCAGGCTCCTCTGTCCATGGGATTCTCCAGGCAAGAATACTGGAGTGGGTTGCCATGCCCTCCTCCAGGGGATCTTCTGGACTCAGGGATCGAACCCTTGTCTCCTGCGGCTCCTGCATTGCAGGCGGATTCTTTACCACTGAGCCACTGGGGAAGCCCCTGTCTCTTCAACTTCTCACTGACTCCTGGTTTATCTTTTTGTCCCAAGGGTGCAACATTACCAGGCATAGCTATTGGGCACTTAACTGTGTGTCGGGCACTAGGATGTCTCAGTAATGCTAACTCAATTCCCTCTCCTTCCACCATGATGTTTATAGTCTAGAAGGAGAAGACAAATATGATACATGGACTCTTTCTTATAAGAGATAAGGCAAGGGTGGTAGGACAGACTTTGTGCTTCCCTGCCTTTATCCTGCCATCGCCCAAGGAGAAAATAGCATGTGGATAGCACACTGGATAGACTGGATGAAAATTGTGTAACCCAGTGGCCTTGTATTCTGTGTGAATGGTGGCCCTGCCTATGTAGGGCTTGGTTAAAAAAAATTCACTTACTTTATATAATGATAAAAATTTCATCAAGAGTCAGGCTTTGGTTATGTCAGTACCAAAAACAAATAATCATTTCTTCAAGCAACACAAGAAAAGTGAACAAAATTAGTTTATACTCTAAGAACATTAAATACAAGATAATAGAATTTCTATTTTATTTTTTTAAATTAATTTTTATTGGTAACAATTATTGATAGTGATGAAAAAGACAATAATTAGCTGGTTAAATAGAGTATATGCATACAAAGGAACCCTGACAAGTGAAAGAAGTGAAGTAGTGTGGAAAAACAGTTAGATGGAAAGATCTCCAGGATTTGTTAAGTGAAAAAAGCAACTTACTGACAGGAGTACATAGTATATTACCTTCTTTGGGAGAAAATGGGAAAATAAGAATATATGTTTATATTTGCACAAAGAAACTGAATGATGCATGACAAACTAATAAAGTGGTTTCTTGTGGTGAGAGGACTGCAGGGACTAGGGACAAGTGTGGGAGGGAGACCTCTGAGAATACATGTTTTTATTTATTTTTAATAATTTTTATTGGAGTATAGTTGATTTACAATGTGTTAGTTTCAGGTGTATAGCAAAGTGAATCAGTTATACATATATCCACTCTTTTTTAGATTCTTTTCCCATATAGGTCATTACAGAGTATTGAGTAGAGTTCTTTGTGCTATACTGTTATTACTATTGTTGAGTAGCTCAGTCATGTCCAACTCTTGCGACCCCATAGACTGTAGCCCACCAGGCTCCTCTGTCCACAGGATTTCCCAGGCAAAAATACTGGAGTGAGTTGCCATTTCTTTCTCCAGGGGATCTTCCTGACCCAGGGATCAAACCTGCATTTCCTGCATTGCAGGTGGATTCTTTACCGTCTGAGTCAGCAGGGAAGCCCTGTGCTATACTGTAAGTCCTTAATAGTTTTCTAGTTTATATCTGAAAGTGAAAGTGTTAGTCACTTAGTTGTGTCCAACTCTTTGTGACCCCATGGACTGTAGCCTGCCAGGCTCCTCTGTCCATGGAATTCTCCAGGCAAGAATACTGGAGTGGGTCATTCCTTCTCCAGAGGATCTTCCTGACCCAGGGATCAAACCTGGGTCTCCTGCATTGCAGGCAGATTCTTTACTGTCTGAGCCACCAGAGAAACCCCATTTTTTATAGCAGTGTATATATGTCAGTCCCAATCTCCCAGTTTATCCCCCCACTTTCCTGCACTGGTGACCGTAAGTTTGTTTTCTGTATCTGACATGGTTTTATTTTGGAACTGTATGACTGTATTACCTGTTAAAGACATTTAAAACATTTACAGCCATCAGTGATTGGTTGCACAGCTATGTAATCCATCATAATGGCAGACTGTGTAAGGTGCACAGGGAGGGAAATGGGGCGGCCACTGAATGAAGAACCAAGTGACATCAGTGTTTTGGAAGTCTCTGGGAGGTTGAACAAATGTGCTTGAAGATAGTTGAGACGGATGTCTAAGACTACTTTTCTTTTAAATGATAAAACACACTCTCCTTTTTAATAGCCATTCAAAAATGTACAGCAGTTGAAATTGTATTTGAACACTCTTTCTAGGCTTCTCAGTAACCTTCCTAGATTTAATCATTATCATTACCATTTGGGTCCAGGGTATCTCTCTAGCCCAGGATATGGAGAGCTGCACCATGAAGCATCTCCCCTACCTTCTGCTGCTGAATATCAGTGAGAGTTGGTATATGGCAATATTGGTGCTCAGATTTAAGAAAATTCTTCAAGATCATATAGGTAGGTAGTTATTGAACCAGAACAGGAACATAGCTCTGGCTGGCTAAAAAATGGTAGCTGTTTTCTCTCTGAAGCTATTAAAGAACGATAGCAGAGGCTCCTGGGTGTTGCAGTGTTGTGAGTGGTGAATGCACCCCTACCTTCTTCCCTGTTTCTCCTCCCCCTCCTTCTCTCTGAAGCAGATGTTTTTTCCTCTCTCTAAGTGATGTATTTTCTTTCATCATGGCCCTCATTTTCCAGGGAAGTTAGGTCGATGGAAATTGTTGAGTAAAATGGCCAGACTTGGTTAATTCCAAGCCTCACATTCTTTTCATTGCAATGTGAATATTGTGGAAGAAAAGACTTGGGATCTGATTTTTTTGTTACAGGGAAATTCAGTTCATTTACTTTCATTGTTAATAACTAATATGTTTGGTTTGATTTCTACCATCTTATTTTATATTTTTTGTTTGTTTCTTCTTATTCCCTTATTACTTCTAAAAAGTTTAACAAGTTAAAAAATCCTCCACCAGTACTTAAAATTATGTTGGTAATTGCATTCATATTTAAATCAAGTGTAACTAAATTTCTGTATCACTTTATCAACGTTAAAAAATAACTATTTTTATCTTACTCTTCCAAAGTTGTGAGACCTTTAGCATGGTTTTATGCTTATTTTTTGCTGATATACTTCCTAAAGTCATTTTACCAGAAGGAGAATGCAGGTGGTAATCTTTCCACATCTGAAAATTTCCTTTACCTTCACACAAGAGTGATCTTATTGGTCAGTTGTAGAAATTTAACTTGGAATACTGTCCCTTGTCTCATTACTTTATAATGATTATTCTTCTGTCTTAGGTGTTCAGAATTGTGGCTTTGAGAAGGCTGTCTGTTTCTCTCTCCTTTGCTGGGAATGTCTTCTATTTGGTAGTTTACAAGATTTTCTCTTTGTCTTTGGGGCTCTGAAATTTCATCAGTATATGTCCAGGGCATATATGTGTCTTTTTTTTTTTGTTAATCTTGATGCTCCATGCACCTTTCTGGCCTGAAGCCTAAATCCTGTTTTCAACTTGGAAAATATTTATCTAGTATTTTAAAAAATAATTGCTTCTCCATTTGTATCCTTTCTCTTTCTGGAACTCTTCTTAATTTAGATACTAGCTGTCTTGAGTCCATTCTCCATTTTCTATTTTATACTTTTCTTTGTATGTTTGCTCTGTTTTAAAGAAGCTCTTCCCTTGATCTTCTGGCTTATTAATTTGGTTGTTAGTGATATTCATTCTGTTTTTCACTGCATTGATTGAATTTTTATTCAGTATCAAGTTTTGGGAATCTTTTTCTTGTACAGTTCCTTTGAAGTATCTTCTTGAATCTCCTTAAGAATAAGTAGTATTTAAATCCTCTGTTTCCTACAATAATTCAGCTTTGATATGACCACCTGATGTGATTGGGGAGCCTGTCCTCTGTCTGATAATCTCAAGCTGATCCTATATTTGTTTGTATATCCTGACCTTCTAGAACCTCTTCTTGTAGGAGTTCTTTTAGCCCCTTTGCAAATGGTGAGAATTATGGGACACCATTCTTTCTGAGAGGCCAGTTGTGAAGGAGGTGACAGAAGGGACTTCTCATTGAAGTGGGGAGAGGCCTTTTACTTTCCTAGGCTTGGTTAAGGTGTGATTGTAGAGGTGAGCTCTCTTCTCCTTAAATCAAAGGGAGGCTACAGTTTGGCTGAGTAGTGTAATTCCCTTGGGAGGCAATGGCATGAACAGGGTCGGCAGGAAAGGACAGTTCTTTCCCCATGGGCTGAGGGCATCTACTCTGGTTTAGCTGGGTGGGACTCCTCAGATCACCTTCTCATGCTGCCAGTCCCCCACTTCAGCCTCGTGCCAAAATTGTTGAGCTGCCTCAGCTAGAAGTTGTAAGAGAGGAGTTATAAGTGCATGTTCCTGTTGCTCTCTTCACAGGATTCCCTTAAGAATTATTTCAGTTTGCACTGGGTATAATGTTTCAGGTATTCACTGAAATATCCAGTACCTCTTCTGACACTGTAGCTGCCAGCTCTATGTCTGTCTTGTGTGCCTAGAGAGACATGGTGTCTGAGGCTTCCTTAGATTCCCAGTATTGCCTGACCTCCATTAAGGTTCAAAGCATGTTGGATAGGTGGATGATGGCTTTTTTTTTTTTTTTTTTTTTTAGAAAATAAAAAGCCAGGTAAAGGTTCCAAAGGCTGCAAGAAGGTAAGTTGGTACCACTCTTAGGTAAGGTATACCCATTGTTGGGGACAAGGTTGGGAACAGGTTGCCCACCCCAGAAGAGGCCCACAAAACCAAGTAGATATTGGTTGACTCCAAATAGAGCACCACATTGGAATCAGCAGATTTGGCTTTCCCAAAAGCCATTTGGGTGGCTTCAGCATAGAAGCAGCAATATTTATGAAGTTCCCACTACAAGCCATATACTGCTTTGTGCTTATTTTACTTTGATATGGATTGTCATTATCTCATTTTTTTTAGATGAAGAAACTGACCCTCAATGAGAAAGTTCCTTGGTTCAAGTAACTCAGCTGGGACCCGAGTCTTAATTCCCAAGTCTCTATTGCTCATGGAGAGGCAGGACTCAAATAGTCTTTGGCCCAGCTCCTGAATCTCCTGGTCCTGCTGGGAAAGTTGTGGACAAATACAACTTGCATCAGAGCAGCAGTTCTTAAATTTTAGCATGGTTAAAGTTCTCAAACTTTAGCCCTCCAGAATCACCTGGAGGGTTGGTTAAAACACAGATTGCTTGAGTTTCTGATTTAGTGGGTCTGTCTCAGCATCTGATACGTGCCCAGATGATGCTACTACTGTTCCAAGGGCTGTACGTGGAGAGCTATTTAGTATTCCCTTGGCCTTTACTTGGGAAACCTTTCTACTTTTGCCCACCCGCCCCGCCCCGACCTTTCCTGGTATTCTTTACTTAGTCCCTGCCTAGCTAGGGGAAGAAGGGTCTCTCTGGTCATATGGGGACCTCTGGGGACAGAGCCCTTTTTGTTTGCTTCTCTCCTCTTTCCTCCCACAAATCTACTTATGAGCAGCTTTAACGCCACCCCCCACCCCGGGAAGGGTGATTTCTATGGGTTCATTAACTTTTAATTTTTTTCTCTCTTGTTTGGTATCCAGCCTACAAAGCAGAATGGAAAGAAAGCAGCCACCAAAGTGGCCTCCTCTCCCCAGTTTGTCCACTCCAATGATCATGCCAGTCGGGAGGCTGAGTTAAAGAAGAAGAGGGTAAGTCCTTTGCCTTGGGGGAGAGAGAGGGCCTGATTTGACCGCCAGGTCCATGGAAATGTTGACAGGCAAAGGCCAGAATTGTTAGGGTTGTTGAGGCTGTTTGTGGAAAGGAAAGAAAGGGCAGTTGCTTTGATACTTGATTTAGTGTCTCCATTTGCTCACCTCCCAGTTCATGGCTGTCTGGTTTTTGTTCTCACTGCTCCACTGGAATGATCCTGCCAGTCTCACCAGCATGTTCTCTGACATCAGACTCATGGATCGCTTTCTTCCCTCATCTTATTCAATTCTCAGCATTTGAGACCATGCTTTTTAAAAAAATTTATTTATTTTTAATTGAAGGATAATTGCTTTATAGTGTTGTGTTGGTTTCTGCCACACATCAGCATGAATCAGCCATAGGTATACATATGTCCCCTCCATTCTTGAACCTCCCTCCCACCTCCCTCCCCATCCCACCCCTCTAGTTGTCCCTGAGCCCTGGTTTGAGTTCCTGAGTCATACAGCAAATTCCCGTTGGTTATCTATTTTACATATGCAGGCTTTTTTTTTTTTTTGAAGCATTGTCACTTTGGTTTTCCTGTCATCTCTCTCTCCTGGATGTCCTTCTTCCTTTTCTCCAGTTTCTTTTGGTGTTCTTTAAATGACGGAATATCCCAGTCAGTTCAGTTCAGTCACTCAGTCATGTCTGACTCTTTGTGGCCCCATGGACTGCAGTATGCCAGGCTTCCCTGTCCATCACCAACTCCTGGAACTTGCTCAAACTCATGTCCATCGAATCAGTGATGCCATCCAACCATCTCATCCTCTGTCATCCCAGGGTCTGTTTTTTACCCCCTCTCTGATCCTAAGTGGTTCCCACTGCCTAGGACACGATCTCTCTCAGCTTTATATAGTTTCCTTGTATTAGTGTCTGCCATGCTTTCCCCTCCTTCATCTCTTTGTCTTTCTTTCCCTCAAACCCCTTATCTCTTTATCTCTTGCTGTCATGTCTTCTCCCTCTCTGTATCCCTGCTCCTCCCACTTGTGTCAAGTCACACTATTTTCTCCCTCTGTCACCTACTCCCTATTACTCTTGATCTTCCATCCCTCCCTTAGATTGCAGACCTCATCATCTTTAGCCCTTTTGTATGGTCACTTGTTAGGTTGAGGAGATGAGGGAGAAGCAGCAGGCTGCCCGGGAGCAAGAGAGACACCGACGTAGGACCATTGAAAGCTACTGCCAGGATGTCCTGCGACGCCAAGAGAAGTTTGAGCGCAAGGTGAGAGAGCAATCTTTGCCCCTCAGTAGATCTGGTGTGAGCTTGCTCAAAAGCATTTTTTGCCGTTGCTCTGTGAAAAGGAAAGAGGAAGGGTGTGAGATTTTTGGAGGGGGAGTAGGGAACCAGTTCAGAGAGGATGGGAAACGGTAGGGACATGGAGGGAGGGTGAGAGGGAGGTGAAGAGCTGTATCTGTGATTGGAGAGCCCTGATTAGGTCCTTTCTCTCAAGCTGAAACACAAAGACTGGGGACTGGGAGTCGGGAGGACTGGGGGACAGGAGGAGAGAAAGATTGAGAGTGTAAAGTGAAAGTTAAGAGAGGAGTCCACTTTCTGGGACTTCTTACTGCATTTCTGGCATATAATCTCATCTCACAGAATATACGCTTTCTAGTTCAAAGTTTCTTTTCTAGTATAAAGTACACATTTTGCTTCCTCCATCCCATTTTCCCCATAGATTGCTTTTCTCACTTACACCTCCCTCTTAAATTCCTCCCTTATACACTCAGGTGCATACCCAGTCCTCTAGCTGGTACTCAAACACAAACTTACAAATAGGCACACACATGGACCATGTGGGTCTATCCTTCTTCTTCTTGATTTTGTTGCTTGTGGTGGGCTGGAATTCACATGACTCTCCCAGTCTCCCATGGTTGCCAAAGACGGCTTTCACTCTCCTCCCTTGGACCATCCTCTTTTTTTTCCTTTAGGAGGAAGTTTTGCAAGAATTAAATATGTTTCCTCAACTGGATGATGAGGCTACAAGGAAGGCTTATTACAAGGAGTTCCATAAGGTATGGGGGCCCATTTCTTAAGGCCCTTTAGGGAGGGCACCAATCCAGTCGTGTCTCCTCTCTGTTTCTGTTTTTCCTAAGATGAAGACCTCTTTTATGCACCTTTTGATTCCTGCCCAGTTCTTTCCTTGCCTTCTTACCCTCTTCCCTGCCCTGCAGGTGGTGGAATACTCTGATGTGATTCTGGAAGTCCTGGATTCCAGGGACCCATTGGGCTGCCGCTGCTTTCAAATGGAGGAGA
Organism: Odocoileus virginianus; assembly: GCF_023699985.2. NCBI lineage: Eukaryota > Metazoa > Chordata > Mammalia > Artiodactyla > Cervidae > Odocoileus > Odocoileus virginianus. The sequence goes on from NW_027224276.1 coordinate 1,528,303, forward strand.
CTGTCCTACAGGCAGAAGGGAACAAGAAGCTGGTCCTGGTCTTGAACAAGATTGGTAGGTGTTGGACAGGATTGGGTAAAGCAGGGCAGGGGCCAAGCCTTCTTAAAAGACTAGCTTGGACCTAACCTTGAGACACAACAACTCAGTGGTATTCAAAATAGTGCAAAGTAGGAATTGTTTGAGTTTTTAAAGCTAGGGATTTGAGAGGTAAAGTCACTTGTTGAAACATACACACACACACCACACAATATAACAGAAGTTGAGAATGGAGTTAAAGTCTGTCTGCCTTTCAGTTCCCTGTTTTTGCCATTTTGAGCTTTATTTGTGCCTGGCCAGTGCTAGACAGTTCCTCTTCTCCCTCATGCTGGATCCCAGATGGTGGGACAGAAGAGCACATGGATGTGTCAGGAGTCGCTCTGGTCTGGGTTTCATCCCAGTTTTGATGTCTATTTTCTCTGGAATCTTTGACAAGTCATGTCACCTGAGAGCTTCCATTTTTCTAGGTGTGAAATGGGCTGTTTTTGTCCCAATCTCATAGGATCATTGTGAGAATTAATGATAAAGTGCTTGGTACATACATGGTCAGTACTTAATAAATGGTAGTCATTCTTTTCAAGGTTATTTTTGACATTTGGCCCAACCTAGAATAATCCAGGGAGGAATGGAAAATAGTCTTTGGGAGGCCTCTGGTACTGGGCCCCAGGTCTGGGAGGAAGGCATCTAGAAATATAGCTGGTTACCCATTGTCCTTGAAGAAACAGGTCTACTTAGAGAGGGCCAACTTGTCCCCTAGACTAGATTGTCCTTTCTGACTAACCTGGGGACTGGACAGGGACTGGCAGGCTAGGGAGATATCTGTTGGCAGAAAGTGGGCCAAGCCTGGGTTGTGGGTGGCTGCATCTTTGGAGTGAGCCATGAGGTGATGTTCTTACCAGTCCTATTCATTCCTATTTTTCCTAGACCTGGTCCCCAAGGAGGTTGTGGAGAAGTGGCTGGAATACCTTCGGAATGAACTGCCAACGGTGGCTTTCAAGGCCAGTACCCAGCATCAGGTCAAAAACCTGGTAAGCTGGGGCCAGAAACATCTAGCCTCTTACACAGTAGCCTGGGGCTATACTCTTTTCTAATTATATTATTAACATAGAAATAAGTCTTCAATGTCAGACTAAATTAAAGTGTACAGAAACATTTGTTGCTTCTAGGGAGAGAAAGTGGGTCCTGAGGGACATTTTTTTCAGTTTTGTAAGAAGTGTAAAACTTACTTATTAAAAAAAAAAAGTAGAAAAAGTAAAAGCAATTACAGTTGACCCTTGAACTAAACAGGGGTTAGGGATATCCACTTTCTGCACAGTGGAAAATCCATGTATAACTTATAGTTGGACCTCAGTATCTATGGTTCTACATTTACAGATTCACCCAACTGCAAATCATATAGTACCAAATCATGTAGTACCGTAGTATTTGTTAGTGAAAAAAATTTGCATGTAAGTGGACCTGCACCATTCAAACCTATGTTGTTCAAGGGTCAACTGTATAGATGAAACTTGAATATCCTTTCACTGTTACCCCTAATTCCAATCTCCTTTATCCATACACCAGATTAACCACCGTTGTTAGTTTGGTGTGTATCCTTCCAGATGTTTTTCTGTGCTTTATATTATATGTGGATTTGTATATAGAGAAAATAGTGCTTGGGTGTATCATATATGTCATCCTGAGGTGTACTTTTTTCCCTTGAAGATCTTTCTGTAGAGTTCTACCTTTTTTACACTAAATAAAGATAGTTTTCTTTTAATCATTATAAGCAGTACTATAATACATACCCTTACACATCTTCTTGGCTAGTCAGCAAGTGTTTGTATAGGTTGGGTACTGAGAGGTAGAGTGGCTGGGTCATAGGTACTTTGCATTTTAGATTTTCCTAGATACTGACAAATTGCTCCCCAGCCCCACCTCCCTTCTCTACCCCCCACCCAAGTGGCTATACCAATTTATCTTCCCACTACTGGGCCAGATGAATGTGTGAGAGGGCCTAATTCCCTACACCCTTGCCAATATTTGATATCATTAAACATTTAAATTTATGTTCATCTGGGAGAAACATGGTAGTTCCTTTATAATTTTTTACCTTTTAGATATCAAAAATGTGATAAGCATCCTTTTATAACAGGTTTTTCTTTTATCTGTATTCCACTTTAAGGATATAGCTCCTTAACCTATTTCTTATTAATGGATATTTAAGTCAATTTCTATTTTGCAGTACTATGGTAGGTCAGTAAGGACAGAGGAAGAGATGAAAGGGCATTCTGGGCAGAGGAGGTGGCATCAGAAATAAAGAGATGGAGGCTGAAATGGTCTTGTCCTGTGTGAAGAATCAAGGGAAGGTAGGCTCTACGTGGGCTGGACAGTATCTCTTCTTTCCCTGGACAGGGAGGCAAATGTCCTCATCATGTAGACAGGGTTCACTGAAGCCCAGAGAATGGAATCAGAATTTGCTGGCCACATACCTGTGAGAGGCAGAGTTGGAACTCAAACCTGGCCTGCTTAGAGGCGAGGAGGCTGTCCTGCTCCTGCTGAGGGAGGCAAGAGATGTGTGTTTAGGCAGAGACTGAGACAGAAGACTGGAGGTGGAAAAACTGGAAAAAATAGGCCTTGTGGAAGCAGGGAAATGGCAGATGTTCATTCAGGGCCTGTGTAAGAAGCCCTTTGCTTCATGCTGGCGATGTTCATGATAACAGGGAGGCAGTCCTGAAATTTGGAAATCTGTGCTCAGACCACAGCTCTCATCTAATACCTCTTCTGTAATACCCCTCATTTTCCAGAATCGCTGCAGTGTGCCAGTGGATCAAGCCTCTGAGTCACTGCTGAAAAGCAAAGCCTGCTTTGGAGCTGAAAATCTTATGAGAGTTCTGGGGAACTATTGCCGCCTTGGGGAAGTGCGCACCCATATCCGTGTGGGCGTTGTGGGTAAGGCCTTGGGGGAGGTTATGGGTACCAGACTTCTTCCTTGTGCAGGGGCTTCATTGGGGGAAAGGATTCTGGGAACTTCATGTTACTTTTGGCTAGGGAGGAGAGGAGCTGTTCAGGAAGGGTCCTTTTTTTTTAAGGTATTTATTTTGGCAGCACTGGATTTTTGTTGCTGCATGGGCTATTGCTCATTGCGGCAAGTGGGGGCTACTCACTAGTTGCAGTGCATGGATTTCTCATTGTGGTGGTTCTCTTGTTGTGGAGCATGGGCTCTAGGGTGTGCAGGCTTCAGTAGTTGCAGCTCGCATGGGCTGAGTTGCCCTGCGGCGTGTGGGATCTTCCTGGATTGGCAGGCAGATTCTTACCCACTGTGCCACCAAGGAAGTCCCAGGAAGGCTCTTGTGATTTGTAATTTGGATTGGTGGACATGGGGAGGCATACTCAGAATCACCACTGTAGTTAGAGTATTAGAACCATGGACTAAATGTGTGGGGCTGGGCTTAGAGTTGACCCATGTCATCCTACCACTCTAGGGAAGGGAATGGTTGCCTCATCCAGTATTCTTGCCTGGGAAATCCCATGGACAGAGAAGCCTGGTGGGCTGTAGTCCACGGGATTGCAAAGAGTCAGACATGACTGAGCGTATATACATGCATCCCACCAGAGCTGTGGGAGAGAGGGGTGAACATCTCCCTTTCATAGATAAGAACACTAGGGCTCAGAGAAAGGAAAGGGACTTGTAAGGTTCACCCCTGTCTGAGACAAGACAAGAGCTGAGGCTCAAACCTGGAACCCAGGGCGTTGAAGGAAAGCTGGTGGGAAAGGAACCGGGAAGTTGAGAGAGGCAGAGATAGTCCAGCAGGGGAAAGGAATGAAGCCAAGAGAAAAAAACATTGGAGAAAAAGCTGGAAACAGAAAAAGGTAAAATACCTGAATAGATACAGAAAAATATCTGGAAAACCAAATGGTGGGATTGGTGGGGAGTGGAAAAGGAAGACAGAGTTGAATGACAGAGGCATGCAGACAGAGGGAGATATGATCACAAAAATGTGTGTAGAGACCTGCAGAGAGAGACATGAGAGGGCTAGAGATCCTCTCATGTGAGTAGGGAGGGAGACATGTATACCCAAGGAAAGAACAAGTGAGTCAGACTCAGGGATAAAGAGATTCAGAGGGAGATGCACATAGAAGGAAGCAGGAACAAAGTTGCAGACACTGAAGAATGTACACCCAGACCTATACACACATATGGATCCACAGACACATGTACAGATCCATACATATGAAGACACATACAGATCCAGAGGCAAAATACATGCAGACCAAGTCCTTCCGACACACTTAGCCAACTCCCCTCCAAGCAAACAGAGCCATAGAGAGACACAGGTGCCCAGATGCATTCGACCCTCAGACACAATCATGTCAGAGACACAGATACACATCTATGATGAGACAGATATATATGTATATATAGAGAAATAGAGTCAGAGAGAGGACTAGGGAGACACAGAGAAAAAGAAACACAGTGATTCATGTAGAGAGACAAGCCCACTGAGAGAAGGACCATATACAGAAAGAGCTGAGAGGAGTTGGCATAGAGGGAATTAACAAAGAGGCAGAATTGGTGGGGTGGGGAGAATTTGAGAGAAAGGACAATGGCCATAATGAGAGAAAGTGAGACAAACCGGCAGAGAAAGAGTTGCCTAGATACACAGAGAGAAAGACAGAAAGGGGAAAAGCAATGGTATTTAGAATGAGAACAGCTAAGAGAAGATACACAGAGACTTCTACACACAAGGGATATACACACAGGCACATCTATCGGAATAAATAGTACACATGTAAGTTCTAGCACACAGAGAAAGAGAATGGTGGGAATGAGAGACCCAGTGAGTAAGAAATAGACAAGGACATCCATAGACCGAGAGGCGCTTACAGGTGCCCAAACAGAAGGACACACCACAGACAGAAAGCTCCTTAAAGACTGACATCTCAAAGGAGCCCCACCTCCCACTCCCTATCCCCTGCCAGGTGAATTATACACCAGGATGGATGGCTCTGTTTTATGACACTTCCCAGTGCCCACCATCTGTTGGATTGTGTCACAGAGGCCTTGCATCCAGCACCTTTCCCAAGCTGGTTGTAAGTGGGAGGTGAGTGTCACATCTAGTGAGAGGAACACATCTAGCCAGGGTGCTCACATGTAGAGGAAAGGGATAGAAATGCCATGGAGGGGCTTAGTCAGGGCTTTGGACAGAAAGGCAGGAGGCCAGGCTCTGTTTTTGGCTTCCCATGGCCTGGTCACACTGCCCCTGCCTGGGCCTCCCACACACAGGCTGTCCCAAATATTTCTGAGGACCCTTCCTGCCCTGAGCTATCTGCTGTTTCTTTGTAGGCCTTCCCAATGTTGGAAAGAGCAGCCTGATCAATAGTCTGAAGCGCAGCCGTGCGTGTAGTGTGGGAGCTGTTCCTGGGGTCACCAAGTAAGTACCTGCTTGCTCCCCTACTTCACAGGTCCTTCACCCTACCATTTCCCAACTCCCATGCCTTTAACCCTTGTCCCTTATCTTGGACCACTTTCTGATTCTGCCGTAGGCATGGGAATTTCATTAATAGCCCTCATTTACCTGGCACACCCTGGGTTTGGGCCAAGCACCCAGCTGGGTGTTCACCCCCGCCACAGCTCCTTGAAGCCTCCTGACAGTCATGCAAGATTGGGCTCTGAGTAAGCAGCTCTGCTTCCTCGATGAAGCAACAGGCTCAGTCAGAGGCTTGTCTGTGGTCCTGCAGCTCAGTCCCTGGTGGTGGAAGTGAATCAGACTAGAATCAGACCCTGCATCTCTCCACCTTCATCTGTGTGCCATTTGTCACACTCCTTCTCTCCACTGGGTGCTTGGTCTAGAGGATGCCAGACACATCTGGGCTCATCACTGTCCTATGTCCTCTCTTATCTCCCCTCTCCTGACCCAGGTTCATGCAGGAGGTCTACCTGGACAAGTTCATCAGGCTGCTGGATGCCCCGGGCATCGTCCCAGGACCCAACTCAGAGGTGGGCACTATCCTGCGCAATTGCATTCACGTGCAGAAGCTGGCGGACCCTGTGACCCCGGTGGAGACCATCCTGCAACGCTGCAACCTGGAGGAGGTATGCAGGGCTCTCACTTATGCCCTGCCTTGCTCCAAGGGCCCTTCTTTCTTACTCATGATTTCTTCCTCTCTTTACCAGATTTCCAGCTATTATGGTGTCTCTGGGTTTCAGACCACTGAGCACTTTCTGACTGCAGTGGCCCACCGCTTGGGGAAGAAGAAGAAGGGGGGCGTGTACAGTCAGGAGCAGGCAGCCAAAGCTGTCCTGGCTGACTGGGTGAGGTGAGTAGGGGTAAGGGTGAGGCCTTCTGGGAGTCGGGCTCCACAAGGGGGCCCATCTGTTTTCACTGCAGCAGAGGGGCAGCCTGACTTCCTGGGTAGGGAAGGCCAAGGCATCAGGTCACATCCTGCTCAGCAACTCATGCCTAGTGATTATCCAGCAATTCAACCTCTTGTTCAGAAGTTACTGTCTGGGCTTTCTAGTTGACTCACTGTTTCTGACTTGAAAACTCATTCTTTCTTTGACGGGTCATTTGCTTTTTAACATACAATTAAAATTTTTATTTATTTATTTATTTATTTTATTTGGCTGTGCTGGGTCTTTGTTGCTGTGTGTGGGCTTTCTCTAGTTGTGGTGAGTGGGGGCTACTCTCTAGTTGCAGTGTGTGGGCTTCTCATTTCAGTATTTTACTGTGGAGCACAGGCTCTAGAGTATATAGGCTTCAGTAGTTGCAGCGTGTGAGGCTCAGCTGGTGTGGCGATGGGCTTAGTTGCCCTGTGGCATGTGGAATCTTCCCTGACCAGGGATCGAACCCGTGTCCCCTGCATTGGCAGGTGGATTCTTAACCACTGGACCACCAGCAAAGTCCTCATTTGTCATTTGTTGTCTTAATAACGTCAATTTCTTCCCACCTCCCAATGCAGCGGGAAGATCAGCTTCTATACACTCCCACCCTCTACTCACACTCTGCCTACCCATCTCAGTGCTGAGATCGTTAAGGAGATGACTGAGGTCTTTGACATTGAGGATACTGAGCAAGCCAATGAAGATACCATGGAATGTAAGTAGGGTTGAGTGGGTTGGCCTGCCCCGCAACTGGTCCTGCCCTAGTGGAGCCACAAACACTTGACAACAGGTCCCATGTTTGACCTCCCCATGCTTTGGCCCTAGTCTGGCTTGGGGAGAACTATTTTAAACATCTTTAAATTTAATGTCTTTTCCCACAAAGTGAAGAACTGTAATTTGGGTCACAGGAAGATAGGGCGGTGGTGGAGTGGAGTTGGGGGTTGGCTGGTTGTGGGCTCTTAGTAGATACGAAAAAAATCAACAAAGTACCTGGAACATGGTAAGGTGTTTAGGAAGGGCGAGTTTCCTTTCCCCATCTCTTGAGGCCTGGAGTGGACTGAGATACTTCTCTCAAAAACCCTTTCTCTCCACAGACATAGAGAACAGACTTGTGGACATAATGGAGGGAAGGAGAGGGTGGGACGAATTGAGACAGTAGCATTGAAACATATATATTACCATATGTAAAATAGATAGCCAATGGGAATTTGCTGTATGACACAGGGAGCTGAACCTTGTGCTCTGTGACAATCTAGAGGGGTGGGGTGGGATGGGAAGTGGGAGGGAGGTTCAAGAGGGAAGGGCATATATATATATATACGCCTATGACTGATTCACGTTGATGTATGGCAGAAACCAACATAACATTGTAAAGCAATTATCCTCCAATTAAAAAAGGAAACAAAAAAGAAAACCGTTCTCATTGCCCCAGGTTTTGTCACAGCCATTGCATGTCCATTCCTGCATTTTTACCCTTGTCCCCATTGGTGGGTGAGGCATCTGAGACACAGAAAGGTGATACTTGCAAAATGGTACATGGTCAGTGACAGGTAGATGTGGCATTCAAACTAGCTCTTGCCCTGTTGTTGAAGACTCTTCCAGCTCAGTGTATTTGAGTGGTTAGAAGAATGAACTGCCTGGATTAAAATCTGAGTTTTGTTAGCTGTGTAGTGCTACACAAGTTTCTTAACCTCTCCATGACCAATGACATCATCTGTACAATGGGATGATAACACGTACCTGATAAGATAGTTGTGAAGACTTATTTAATATGTAAAACCTAGTGCCTGGCATATAGCACATGCTTGGTAAATATTAGCTGTTATTAAGATGGTTATTTGTTGGAGTACAAAGGTATGACTTTCAGAAACTCCTGTGGGAAGTTAATTCTCTTCAGCTATTCTACCATCTGCAGCTCCTTCCTCTTCTACCCCACCCAAGAAAGGTACCCGGTGTTCTCTGGTCCTGTGTGTGGACACTCTGGGGTAGTGGAGAAAGTCTTGGCTGGCCTGGCTTCCAGTTACTCTGTTTCTCTTGAGGGCCAGTAGCTTTCCTTCTCTGGGCCTCTTAGTGTGCTTGGATTACAAATGAGGACAAGAGGCTTGCCTGCTTCAGAATATATTCCCCATATGGCTTTGGGCAAGTCAGCCCTCTTTCTGAACTTTACTTTTCTGTCAGGTGGACATTTGGGAGGAATTAGAGCTTACATTTTTAGGGCTGTATGTGAGGTCAAGTGGGGCTCTGGCAGTGAGAATGCACTTTAGCAAATGATTGAGGTCCCAGAAATTGAGAAGAGGGAGTGGTTAATAATCAGAGTTTCCTAGTTGCCCTGGTGTTGAATCTTGAAGAATGATTAGCAATTAGAGGCCCGGGGAAGGAGATGGGGCAAAGTTTAGAAGAGGTGCAAGGGTAGTATGGGCCCAGGGCAATGTACACATTTGTGGTCTGCAGTAGAGGCCAGCTCCAGACAAGGCACCAGTGAAATAGGGAGAGAGGCCTGGTCCTGGGGAGGGAATCCCAGTAGCTGCCATTTATAGAGCAGTGTCTCAGGCTAGTGCATTTCAGGCACCCATTGCTGTGATTCACAGCAGCCCTGTGTTACAGGGCTTGTGGCATTCTGCTTTTCACATGAGGAAGCTGAGGCTCTAAGACCGGCAGGCAAGTACCCTAGTGGAAAACCCACACCTTTAATCCTTTGTTATGTGGCCTCCCAGCAGGAATAAAAGAGCCTTCCTTCTTGACTCCCCTGGGCAGTGTCCATATATCCTTTCCACTGAGGCCTGACCAGGGGACTGGTAGCAGAAATGAGCCAGGGCCCTGACAGTGTTATTGATTGTATTAAAGGCTTGGCCACTGGAGAATCGGATGAGCTGTTGGGTGACATGGACCCGCTCGAAATGGAGATCAAGTGGCTCCATTCTCCGATGGTGAAAATAGCAGATGCCATGGAAAATAAAACCACCGTGTATAAGGTACCTGTCTATTTCTTCATGGCAACCCTCTTGTCTACCCAAGGGCTCTGGGAAATGGTCAGTCCCTTTCACCTGGCTCCCACGAAGTCCACCTATAATAGTGGGGAGGTACAGGTCATTCCTTCACTTCCTGTGGGCACTCTGGCTGTAGTCAGGGTACATCCTTTGCTAACCAATGGCAGATCCAAGGAGGAGGCATGCTCTCAGGCAGCTTTCCAAGCCCAGCTTTAGCCCTAGAGAACAGGATCCCCATCTATCCACCCAGCTGTTCAAGTTACAAACCTGGACATCCCTTACTTGTCCTTCCCTCTAACTGGTATCTTGGATCCTATACACAGTCACCAATTCTGTCTTCTCCCTCCTAAATCTTAATAGATACTCTTGGTGTCTTTGTGGCCTACCATTCCTGTAACCCTAGCCTAAGCTTCCAGTTGTCTTTGACCTGGACATATGTCCCATATGGCAGGTCCCAGAGGTCACTTGCCCTTTCATGGCTCCCCAGCACCTACAGGATCAAGTTGATATGCTGTGCTGTGATCTCAGAGGCTTTTTCAGCCTTTTCATCTGCCAGTCCCCCCTGTCTCTGCCCTTCGAGAGGTCACAGTGTAGTGGTTTAAGCCGTAGATATCCACACTGATAGGAGACACACAGGGATTCAGGGCAGACAGTGGGAAAGCATGAATCTAAGGGCCCTAACCTATATTACTTGTGAGCCAGGGAAGTCTTCCTGGGGGCTCTGATACTTTTGCCACATCTTGAAATTTGAGGAGTTCTCTGGGCAAGAGGGGCAGCAGCCCTTGGGCAGGGGCTCAGCCTGTGCATGTGCCAAGACCTGAAAGGGTGAGAGCATGGTATTTTGCAGAAATCACTAGTGGTCTGAGGTGGCTGGAGTCAGGGTAGAGGTAGGGAAGGCTGAATCTGGTGTCAATCCCTGAAGGCCTTTAGTTTGACTTTAAACCATGAGTAATAGGTAAACACTGAAAGTTGGCTATTTTGTGCGGGAGGAGGAAAGGCAAAGGGTTTAAATTTTTTCCCATCTTGTTTATTTAAAATATTTTGACTAGGTACATGGTATAAAACTGAAAATGTAGGAAATTCCCTGGCAGTCCAATGGTTAGGACTCTATGCTTTCACTGCCAAGGCCACGTTTCAATCCCTGGGGAACTAAGATCCCACAAGCTGTGCAGGGTGCCCCCCCGAAAAAAAGGTAGAGAGTATACAATAAAAGTAAATCTCTCCTGCTTCTCTCTTCCAGCCACCCTGCCCTCCTTGGAGGCAATCACTATTAGACTTGAGTGTCCTTTCAGAGCTATTGCATCTTCAATGCACAAACACATAAAAGCAGATAGCAGATCTATTTTAATCCAAATAGTCATATGCTGTTTGTATTTTTCTGTACATTCCTTATTTCACTTACAAATTCATAGTGTAGATTGTTCCATATGATTTTTTTGATGGCTTTTTCTTTATTTTTTTCATTTTTGATGGCTACATAATATCTGGAAGGGTTTCTTAAGCTGGGAAGTGATTTGGTCAAGTTTATATATTAGAACTATCACTCCAGTGACTGCAGTAAGAATCAGGTTTTTAAAAAAGGAGCCAGAGTAGAGGTAGGGAGTTTGAAGGAGACTCTTGCCTGTGATCTGTAAGAGATAAGACCTGCCTTAGGGCAGTGGTAGGAATTATGCCCATTCCCATTTTCACATAGTTTCAAAACTCCCCCTAGTGCTTATAGGAAAATCAGTTTAAAGTTGTGAGTTTAAGGCCATCCCCCAAGCACCCAGAACATACCATTTTTCCTCATAGACCAGCAGTAGTTCCCTGCTCTGTATTACAAGTTCCAGGCTCAGGTTCAGGGCCATGAGTAGGGACACTATTGTCCAACTCTGGGAGATACCATTAAGTGTGCTGTGTTGTGAATGGTGCCCGCCGCCTGCAGCCCTGGAGTTGTAGGGTTTATAGCATTGCTTTTCCCCCTCTGTAGTGTAGTAGGTAGTCATACATATAGAATTCTGATTGCTTGGATTCTGATTTATTCCACTGCTTACTAGCTGTGTTACCTTGTTTGTCAAAGACATTGTTGCCAGTATTAAATGAGTTAATACGTACGTGTGTGTGAGTACATGTATACATATTCATATGTATGTATATGACACACATACATGTATGTGCTTAGAAAGGTACCTGGCACATAGTGAGCTTTCTGTCAATATTATGTTTTACTGACCCTGTGTACCTTCTACTCCAGCCCAGTAGATACCCTTTTGGGTACTCTGTGCTTTCCAGTGTTCAGTCAGGAATGACCCTTCCATCCACAGTATGTTGACCACCACCATGCCCTCAGCCTCTGTCACTTAGGCTGCATATCTTTGGTGGGCACTTACCATATTCTAACTTGTGATGTGGTTGGGTTTTTTCCTTTTTAGCCTGGTTGCTTCCCAAAGATGGGTGTACATGTGAATCATTTCTCCAGCATTTCCCCGTACAGAACTGGGCACAAGATAAATGTTGGAATATATTTGTTAAATTTAGTAAGACCTTAAAAGGTCATTTGAACAAAGAATTGTTGTAATACCAATTGTCATTGACAAGTAGTTCTACATTTTCATTTTATTCTTGTAAAACCCAGGCAAGCTACCCACTGCCCACCCTTATTTGACAGATGAGCAAATTGTGGCTGAAAGAATAACTAAGCACCTGCCAATCTGTGGTAGAGCCAGACTTGAAGGTTAGTTCTTTGTAACTCCAGACTCCTGTTCTTAATGCAAGCCTGTCCCTACCTCCTTTGCAGAAGTCTTTGGGGTTATTTGGGGGGCCCAGACCTCACTGTTGTCCTCACTTTCCCCAGATTGGAGATCTTACTGGGTATTGCACCAATCCAAACTGTCATCAGATGGGATGGGCTAAGCGCAATGTGGACCTTCAGCCTAGGAACAATAGCATGGTGGATGTTTGCTCAGTGGACCGCCGCCCAGTGCCACAGAGGATCATGGAGACAGACCCCCTGCAGCAGGGCCAGGCTCTGGCATCTGCCCTGAAGAATAAGAAGAAGATCCAGAAGCGTGCAGGTGGGAGGACCTGACCACCCTCCTGTGCTCCAAAAAAGAACTACCTGAGGCCTTAATTAAGGGCTCCTAAATGAGCATCTCCATGTATCTAACCCTCTGCCAGGATTAAGGGGCAGGGATGGGTTAGGAGGATCACCTGCTAGCAGAGTGGTCCTCAAACTTCAGTAGCTTATTTTAGAAGTGACTTGGAGGTTTATTAAAACACAGGATTCTGGGACCTACCCCCAGAGTTTCTAATTGAGTAGGTTGGCTGTTGGTGAGGGCTGAGAATTTGTGTTTCTAACTGGTTCCTAGTCAGTGCTGATGTTGCTCCTCTGGGGGCCACACTTGGAGAACCACTGGCCTAGTCTTATGTATCAAATAGCCCATTTATTTATCATTGCTTTCTATGTGTTAAGAAACTTTCAGGCTACATACATATGTTTACTTTATCTATAGATAAAACACTCAAAATCCAAAGGGTACAAAAGGATATACATTAAAGTTTCCTCCAGTCCCCTAGTTCAGGCCTCCCCCCAGAGGCAACCAGTTAATTTCTTGTATCTCATTTCCTGGGGTAGGTTTACAGACAAATATCTATATATTCCTTGTTCTGTTTTTTAGACAAATGTTAGTCTCTTGAACATACAATTTGCCACATCATTTTTCCATTCAACATATATTACAGATATCTCCCCATCAATTCACAAAAGAAGTCCCTTTATTTTAATGGTGGTCCATTGTGTGGCCAGTCCACTTAGGTCTTCATGCTATACTAATTTTCACCAACTCATTGCAAGTCTTATTCTCATTCGGTAAGTGAGGAAACTGGGTCCCAGAAACTCCAAGTATTTGGGCCAAAATGTGAACCTAGGATTGATTGATCCCATAAGCCCTGTTCTTTGAACTAGACTATGTTCATAACCATTTGCTCTTGGCCTGATTCTACACTGAGTCCTGGGAATACAGAGGTTAATTGCTCTTTAACTGCTGGTCTTATTGGAGTAAGGAGGAGATAAGAAAACAGACATTGGGAACACAAAGTGATCACCATGAAGACAGAAAACAAAATGAGGGAACCTCACCCAGCCTGAAGGTTGTGGTGGGATAGAGGTGATCAGAGAAGGCTTCCTGAGGAGGTTATGTCCAAGGAATAATAGGGTGTGGCTGAAGGCTGGAGGTGAGCATTCAGGTTCAAAGCCCCTACTGCCGTCCTGCTGGTTTGCTGTAAGAGCTTTGGGGGTCTTAACAAAGCACTGCTGATGGCAGAGTGCTGAATTCAACACAGTAAAAGAAAAGAGCTGTTTTGATACTAGGAAGAGATAAAAATACTTGAAGCTCAGTAGTGTGACTCTGAGATACAGGCTATTTTTGGGTGATCATTTCACAGGTAGACAAATGGGTCTTTCTGTGAGATTCAGTAGTGGGCTGCCAGTAGCCCACCAGTTGTTTTGTTCAGTGTTGATGGTGGGCAGTTAGGGAGCCAGTTTGGGAGTTTGGTGCAGACAAAGATAAATGTAGCCTAGCTCCTGCAAGCCTTCTGTTGGCAAGCCAACCACCAAATGACTTCCTCTTTTTCTCCATCTGCAGATAAACTTGCCAGCAAGCTGTCTGATTCCATGATGTCTGCTCTTGACCTCTCTGGCAATGCTGATGACAGTGCTGGTGACTGATCCACTGATCTCACCTCCCTCTCCAACTCCAGTTCCAATGGAAATAACAGATGAAATGGTTTGCTTCTCCCTGAAGCACCTGCATATTAAAAGAACCCCTCACCCACTTCCCTCCTTTCTCCAGGAAAAAAAAAGGTCCCAAGTGTCTGAAGCTGACAAACCTAATACCTTTATTTAACCCCTACACTGTTTACAAGAGAAATAAAAAAAAAATCAGAAGATCCCTTATGCCAACAATTTATCCTCCACCTTATAGGTTGGATTGGTTGGAAGGCCGACCCCTCACAAAACCCTCTTGGAGACTGCAACTAGAGGCTAGGCTGCTGTATATCTGGGGATTCCTTGGGGGTGTGTGTGTGATGGTTTCTCTACCAGTCCACAACGGAGCTCAGCAGTAAGACATCCCTACAATGGGCTGTAGGCCACACATCTTCCTCCCACCCAAGTCCACAGATCCTTGCTGTGGCCATGGGAGTAAAGGGAACAGTGATGAGCCTTCCGAGACTCTGGAAGGATCTAGGGATAGGATAGAGGAAAGAAGACAACACAGAAGCCTGGCTGGTTTCAGGTGTGGTAAGCACTGCTTGTTCACACAGGGAAAATAAGGCACCTGTTGGTAGGTGCTTGTTATGGGGCATTTCTGGGCAGAGTGAGTTGGAATTCCTTGAACTGATTGATTGTACTCTGGCTGGGCCCGTCCTTGTGTCACCATGTCTCACCCAGCACCAGCATTTGATTCAAAAGAGGTCTGGTGTCATTTATTCATAGGCTGCATCCTCAAGAGCTACTAACTCCTTTCTCAGTGTTTTCTATACCCCTTAAAACTATTAGCTACCTCTTCTGGAGGAGGCTGCTCTATCAGACAAAGGCTCAGGCAGTGTCAACATTCCTCAGTAAGGGACTTGGGTAAAATGATGGCAACAGAAACACAAATCTTGCTTTACCGGAGCTTGTTTGAGTCATGCTTAGGACCTTAGTTCCCAGCAGTCTACCAGAGACTGGACACATTTGAAGGGAATGGGTCTTAGATTGCAGTCTGCCCTTCACCCCCAAACTTCCACATCCTCGTCTTTGAAACCACATTCACAGCTTAGCCTTGCCTCTTGCTGTCACCCCCTAATTTACCTACTCAAATCCTAAGACTAGAACCATGTAGTGGACTGATGAGCCCTTGGCTGCAGGATGATTGGCAGGGAAGTGTAGATCGCTCCTGCATTCTGGGACAGCCAGAGGAGAGAATTACATATTGCTTGAGCACAGTACCCTGATTCCTCCCTTAACCTTCAATGCAATTTGCCAGTAAGAGGTTAGTCTCTCCATATAGCCATCAGGGAAGTCTCTATATGAAAGATAAGTAGGCTCAAAGTTGTCAGGAAGTACCCAAGACAACATACATGTATATTGAAACCTAGGTGTGATCAAAACTATGCCAGGCCCTTTACTTTGCATTGTACTGCCTCCTTAACATTAAGTACTTATGGTGTGCCAGCCTCTGTTAATCAAATTTTAAATATATTCTCTCTTTTGGCTTTAAAAATAGTCTTGCTAAAATTCGGCTCCAAATATACTTTAATGGGGGCCAACTTAATTCACACTACCTTAGGAAACTCTCCTGAAAGATAATAGTGCTACAGTGAAAAATTGGGTACCAGGACAGTTAAGGTCATTTAATAACCATATGACAATTCATAATTTAACTTCATAAATTTTTCTAGTGCTCCTGAGAGATACTGGTAACTAAGTACTAGAAACAGGTATCTTGATAAGGAAGAAACAGTAAGGGAACAAAATTTGGTCCAAGTCAAACAGAAGAACTAAGGTACTCATGCCAGGATAAGAATGTGGGATTCCAGATTTTCTACAGCATATCATAATTCTTTAAATTTCTAACTTTAAAAAATATAATTTTTGGCTGCACTGGGTCTTCATTGCTTTGCTCAGGCTTTCTCTAGTTGTGGCCAGTGAGGTGTACTCCTCATTGCAGTGGCTTCTCAGGCTCTAGGCTTGTGGGCTTCAGTAGTTGCAGAACAGTCTCAGTAGTTGTGGTGCACAGGCTTACTTGCTCTGTGACATGTGGAATCTTACTAGACCAGGGATCAAATCCATGTTCCCTGAAATGCTAGGCAGATTTCTATCCACTGTACTACCAGGGACATCCCTACAGGTTTTTTAAAATGTCTCTCTAGTCTTTTCCCTCTTGCCTTAATAGTATAATTTATATATGATAAAGTTTACCCTTTATAGTGTAAGTTCTGTGAGTTTGCACAAATATATACAGTAGTGAGCTACCATCACTGTCAAGATATGTGATAGTTTGCATCACCTCCAAACTCTCGGAACCCTTTGTAGTCAATCCCTACCCCCACCTTCAGATCCACTGATCTTTTTTTTTTTTTCTGCTCCTATGGTTTTGCCTTAACATGAATGTCATGTAAAAAGAATCATACAGCCTGCAGGCTTATTTTATGCCACTGCCACAGTGTGTGTGTGCTCAGTCGTGTTCAATTGTTTTTGACTCTGTGGGCTGTAGCCTGCCAGACTCTTCTGTTCATGGGATTATCCAGGCAAGAATACTGGAGTGGGTGGCCATTTCCTTCTCCAGGGGATATTCCCAACCCAGGGATCAAACCCATGTCTTCTGCATCTCCTGCATTGGCAGGCAGATTCTTTACCATTGAGCCACCTGGGAAGCTCTTTTATGCTTTATGTTTTAAACTTTTTTATTTAAAAAATTTACATAGAATAACTAATGTCTGGTGTACAGTTCAATAAGCATTGACAAATGCATAGAGTTGTGTAACCAACACATTTAAGGTACAGAACTGTTCCATTACCCTCTGCCTTCCCCTATCAAATTCATACTGGCTACTTGATAGTAAAAACTTCCCTACTTCTGATTCATGGCAACCCTGATTTGTTCTTTCTCCTTATAGTTTTATCTTTTGGAGAATGTCATATAAATGGAATTATACAATATGAAGCCTTTGGAGACAGGATTCTTTCATTAAGCATATAATACATTTGAGATTCATCTACGTTGTTGGGTTTAATAGTTCCTTAACCGAGTTACACTCCATTGTATGAATGTACCATCATTAGCTTATCCATTCCCCAGTTGAAGGGACATGGGGTTGATCCCAGGTTTCAGCAATTATACAAATAAAACTGGAGGACAATTATACCAAAGAAGTTCTTACACTGTTGTGAAAGTTCTAGGCCCCACAACAGACTTTCCAACCTGGGGATCCAGCAAATGGACTGGGAATCCCCAGGGAATCTGACTTTGAAGGTCAGCAGGATTTGATTACAGAACTTCCACAGGACTGGGGGAAACAGAAATTCTTGGAGGGCACAAACAAAACTTTGCACACATCATGACCCAAGGGAAAGGAGCAGTGATGCTACAGGAGACTGAGCGAGACTTGTCTGTGAGTGTTTGGGAGTCTCCAGCAGAGGAATGGATCAACAGTGACCTGCTGCTGGTCAGGAGCACTGACAGCAGCAGTCCTGGGAGGCATGGTGTGCTGGCCCAAGTCCTCTTGGAGGAGGTCACCATTACCCCTACCATGGTTTGTCATCAAGGCCAAACTACAGGGAGGGAACACAGTCCCACCCATCAGCAGAAAATTGGATTAAAGATTTACTGAGCATGGCCTTGCCCACCAGAGCAAGACCCAGTTTTCCCCACAGCCAGTCCCTCCCATCAGGAAACTTGCACAAGCCTCTTATCCTCATCCATCAGAGGGCAGACAGAATGAAAACCACAATACAAAACTAACCAAAATGATCACATGGATCACAGCTTTGTTTAACTTAATAAATTGTGAGCAATGCTATATAGGGCCACTCAAGACAGGTGGGTCATGGTGGGAAGTTGTGACAAGACATGGTCTACTGAAGAAGGATATGGCAAACCACTTCAATATTCTTGCCTTGAGAGCCCTATGAACAGGATGAAAAGGCAAAAAGATATGACACTGAAGGATGAACCCCCTCCAGGTTGGTAGGTGTCCAATATGCTACTGGAGAAGAGCAGAGAAATAGCTCCAGAAGGAATGAAGAGGCTGAGCAAAGCAGAAACAACACCCAGTTGTGGATGTGTCTGGTGGTGAAAGTAAAGTCTGATGCTATAAAGAACAATATTGCATAGGAACCTGGAATGTTAGGTCCATGAATCAAGGTAAATTGGAAGTGGTCAAACAGGAGATGGCAAGAGTGAACATCGACATTTTAGGAATCAGTGAACTAAAATGGACTGGAATGGGTGAATTTAATTCAGATGACCATATATCTACTACTGTGGGCAAGAATTCCTTAGAAGAAATGGAGTAGCCCTCACAGTCAACAAGAGTCTGAAATGCAGTACTTAGATGCAAACTCAAAAACAACAGAATTACTTCGATTCGTTACCAAGGCAAACTATTCAAAATCACAGCAGTCCAAGTCTTTGCCCCAACCATTAATGCTGAAGAAACCGAATGGTTCTATGCAGACCTCTAGAACTAACACCAAAAAAGATGTCTTTCTCATCAGTGTTGTTTTTCAGTTGCTTAGTCATGTCCAACTCTGTGTGACCCCATGGACTGCAGCATGCCAGGCCTCCCTGTCCTTCACCATCTCCTAGAGTTTGCTCAAACTCATGTCCACTGAGTTGATGATGCCATCCAACCATCTCATCCTCTGCTGTCCTCTTCTCTTCTGCCTTCAACCTTTCCCAGCATCAGGGTGTTTTCCAGTGAGTCAGCTCCATCAGGTGGCCACAGTATTGGAGCTTCAGCTTCAGCATCAGTTCTTCCAATGAATATTCAGAATTCCTTTCCTTTAGGATTTATTGGTTTGATCTCCTTGCTCTCAAAGTAACTCTCAAGAGTCTTCTCCAGCATCACAGATTGAAAGCATCAACTCCTCGGTGCTCAGCCTTCCTTATGGTCCAACTCTTACATCCATACATGACTACTGGAAGAACCATAGCTTTGAATTTATGGACCTTTGTCAGCAAAGTAATGTCTGCTTATTTATTTATTTACCAACTTTTTGGCTGTACCGGGTCTTAGCTATGTGAACTCTTAGTTGTGGCATGTGGGATCTAGTTCCCTGACCAGGGATTGAACCCAGGCCCCCTGCATTGGGAGCATGGAGTCTTAGCCACTGGACCACCAGGGAAGTCCCCTCTCCCAGCAATCTTGATTCAAGCTTGTGCTTCATCCAACCCAGCCTTTTGTGTTATGTACTCTGCTTATAAGTTAAATAAACAAGGTGACAATATACAGCTTTGTCATACTCCTTTCCAACTTTGAACCAGTCAGTTGTTCCATGTCCTGTTCTAACTGTTGCTTCTTGACCTGCATACAGGTTTCTCAGGAGGCAGGTAAGGTGGTCTGGTATTCCCATCTCTAAGAATTTTCCAGTTTGTTGTGATCCACACAGTCAAAGGCTTTAGCATAGTCAATGAAGCAGAAGTAGATGTTTTTTGGAATTCCCTTGCTTTTTCTATGATCTAGCAGATGTTGGCAATTTGATCTCTGGTTTCTCTGCCTTTTCTAAATCCAGCTTGTACATCTGGAAGTTCTTGGTTCACATACTGTTGAAGCCTAGCTTGAAGATTTTGAGCATTGCCTTGCTAGCATGTGAAATGAGTGCAATTGTTTGTGCAGTAATTGGAGCAACCTTTGGCATTGTCTTTATTTGGATTTGGAATGAAAACTGACCTTTGCCAGTCCTGTGGCCACTGCTGATTTTTCCAAATTTGCTGGCATATTAAGTGCAGCACTTTAACAGCATCATCTTTTAGGATTTGAAATAGCTCAGCTGGAATTCCATCACCTCCACTAGTTTTGTTTGTAGTGATGCTTCCTAAGGCCCACTTGACTTCACACTCCAGGATGTCTGGCTCTAGGTGAGTGATCACACCATCATGGTTATCTAGGTCATTAAGACCTTTTTTGTATAGTTCTTCTGTGTATTCTTGCCACCTCTTCTTAATCTCTTCTGCTTCTGTTAGGTTCTGTTTCTGTCCTTTATTGTGCCCATCTTTGCATTAAATGTTCCCTCTGGTGTCTCTAATTTTCTTGAAGAGATCTCTAGTCTTTCCCATTCTGTTGTTTTCCTCTATTT
The DNA here is from genome assembly GCF_023699985.2 of Odocoileus virginianus. Lineage (NCBI taxonomy): Eukaryota > Metazoa > Chordata > Mammalia > Artiodactyla > Cervidae > Odocoileus > Odocoileus virginianus. Next base: position 1,548,509 of record NW_027224276.1, read on the forward strand.
CTTTGCATTGATCGCTGAGGAAGTCTTTCTTATCTCTCCTTGTTATTCTTTGGAACTCTGAAATCAGATGCAAATATCTTGGAATTTTCTATGTAGATTACTTTGCCTTCTGCAAATTTAGACAGTTTAATTTCTATATTCTCAATATATATGATTTTTATTTTGTTTTCTTGCCCACTGTACTGGTGAGAACTTCCAGTATAGTGTTTAATTGAAGTGATGAAAGTGGAATTCTTGCCGTGTTCCATATCTCAGGAGAAAACATTGTCTTTCACCATTTTGTGTAATATTAGTTGTAGTTTTCTTTTCAGATGCTGTTGGTCAAATCAAGAAAATTTCTATCATTATTATTCTGAGTATTTTTTAAATTTATTTTTTAATTTGGCCCATGCTGCATCTTCATTTTGGTGTGGGCTTTTCTCTAGTTGTGGTGAGTGGTGGCTACTCTTTAGTTGAGGTCTAGAGCCTCTCATTGCAGAAGTTTCTCTTGTTACACAGCACAGGCTCTAGGATGTGTGGGCTTCAGTAGTTGTGGCACGTGGGCTCAGTAGTTGGTTCCTGGGCTCTAGAGCATAGGCTCAATAGTTGTGGTATACACATTTAGTTACTCTTTGGCATCTTCCCAGACGAGGGATTGAACCTGTGGCTCTTGCATTGGCAGGCGGATTCTTAAACTCTGAGCCACCAGGGAAGCCTGAGCACTATCTTTTTTTTTTAAATGTATCAATGGATGTTGAGATTTTGTCAAATACTTTTCTGTATCAGTTGATATAATTATATGTTATTTCTTTTTCAGTCTGTTGATGTGATGAATTACATTGGTTGATTACAAATGTGGAGCCAGCCATGTTAGCACTGCTTTAGCTTTGTTCCTCAAATTTTCATATGATTTATTTTCATTTCCATCCAATTGAATCCAATTCAATGTATTAAAATTTTTTTAAAATTATTGAGATACAGTGCCATATCTTGTTTATTCATTCATCTGTTGATGGACCCTTAGGTTGCTTTACTATCTTGGGTATTGCAAATAATGCTGCAGTAAACATCGAAGTGCACATATCTTTTCAAATTAGTGTTTTCATTTTCATTGGATAAATACTCTGAAGTGGAATTGCTGAATCTTATGACAGTTATATTTTTAAATTGGGGGGAACTTCCATACTGTTTTCCATATTGGCTGCACCAATTTGCATTCCCACCAACAGTGCTAGAGTGTTCACTTTTCTCCACATCCTCACCAACATTTGTTATTTGTAGTCTTTTTGATAATAGTCATTCTGACAGATGTAAGGTGATATCTCATTGTGGTTTTGATTTGCATTTCCCTGATGATTAGTGATGTTTTTTGTGCCAGTAACATACTGTTTTGATTACTGTAGCTTTGTAGTATAGTATGAAATAAGCATGTGTGATAATTCCAGTTTTTTCTTCTTTCTCAGACTGTTTTAAGTACTCAAGCTTGTATGTGTTTCTGTGATGCCATAGAAAATTTAGGATTCTTTGTTCCAGTTTAGTGAAATATGCTATTGGTACTTCAATAAGGATTGCATCAGATCTTTAGATCATCTTGGGTTATACAGTCATTTTCACAATATTAATTCTTCCAATCCATGAACATGTATATCTTTCCATCTGTTTGTCATCTTCAATTTCTTTCATCAATGTATTCATTTTCCAAGTATGAATCTTTTACCTTCTTGATTAGGTTCATTTCAAGGTAATTTAATTTTGTTTGATGCAATTTGTAAATAGAATTGTTTTATTAATTTCCAGAAAAACATCTACTTCTGCTTTATTAACTATGCCAAATCCTTTGACTGTGTGGCTCACAACAAACTGGAAAATTCCTTTTTTTTTTTAGTTTTTTTTTTTTCATTTATTTTTATTAGTTGGAGGCTAATTACTTTACAATATTGTGGTGGTTTTTGCCATACATTGACATGAATCAGCCATGGATTTACATGTGTTCCCCATCCTGATCCCCCCTCCCACCTCCCTCTCCATCCCATCCCTCTGGGTCTTCCCAGTGCACCAGCCCCAAGCACTTGTCTCATGCATCCAACCTGGGCTGGTGATCTGTTTCACCCTTGATAGTATACTTGTTTCAATGCTGTTCTCTCTGAACATCCCACCCTCGCCTTCTCCCACAGAGTCTAAAAGTCTGTTCTGTACATCTGTGTCTCTTTTTCTGTTTTGCATATAGGGTTATCGTTACCATCTTTTAAAATTCCATATATATGCATTAGTATACTGTATTGGCCTTTATCTTTCTGGCTTACTTCACTCTGTATAATGGGCTCCAGTTTCATCCATCTCATTAGAACTGATTCAAATGAATTCTTTTTAATGGCTGAGTAATATTCCATAGTGTATATGTACCACAGCTTCCTTATCCATTCATCTGCTGATGGGCATCTAGGTTGCTTCCATGTTCCTGGCTATTATAAACAGTGCTGCGATGAACATTGGGGTGCACATGTCTCTTTCAGATCTGGTTTCCTCAGTGTATGCCCAGAAGTGGTATTGTTGGGTCATATGGCAGTTCTATTTCCAGTTTTTTAAGGAATCTCCACACTGTTCTCCATAGTGGCTGTACTAGTTTGCATTCCCACCCACAGTGTAAGAGGGTTCCCTTTTCTCCACACCCTCTCCAGCATTTATTTCTTGTAGACTTTTGGATAGCAGCCATTCTGACTGGTGTGTAGTGGTACCTCATTGTGGTTTTGATTTGCATTTCTTTGATAATGAGTGATGTTGAGCATCTTTTCATGTGTTTGTTAGCCATCTGTATGTCTTCTTTGGAGAAATGTCTGTTTAGTTTTTTGGCCCATTTTTTGATTGGGTCATTTATTTTTCTGGAATTGAGCAACAAACTGAAAAATTCTTAAAGAGATGGAAATTCCAGACCACCTGACCTGCCCATTGAGAAACATGTATGCAGGTCAGGAAGCAACAGCTAGTACTGGACATGGAAGAAGCGACTGGTTCCTTATCAGGAAGGGAGTACGTCTGTGCAGAGTACATCATGAGAAACGCTGGGCTGGATGGAGCACAAGTGGGAAGCAAGAGTGCTGGGAGAAATATCTATAACCTCAGATATGCATATGTCAGCACCCTTATGGCAGAAAGTGAAGAAGAACCAAAGAGCCTCTTGATGAAAGTGAAAGAGGAGAGTGGAAAAAGTTGGCTTAAAACTTAACATTCAGAAAACGAAGATCATGGCATCTGGTCCCATCACTTCATGGCAAATAGATGGGGAAACAATGGAAACAGTGACAGACTTTATTTTTTTGGGCTCCAAAATCACTGCAGATGGTTACTGCAGCCATGAAATTAAAAGATGCTTACTCCTTGGAAGGAAAGTTATGACTAACCTAGACAGCATATTAAAAAGCAGAGACATTACTTTGCCAGCAAAGGTCCATCTAGTCAAAGCTATGGTTTTTTCAGCAGTCATGTATGGATGTGAGAGTTGGACTATAAAGAAAGCTGAGTGCCGAAGAATTGATGCTTTTAACTGTGGTGTTGAGAAGACTCTTGAGAGTCCCTTGGACAGCAAGGAGATCAAACAGTCAATCTTAAAGGAAATCAGTCCTGAATATTCATTGGAAGGACTGATGCTGAAGCTGAAGCTCCAAAACTTTGGCCACCTGATGCGAAGAACTGACTCATTGGAAAAGACCCTGATGCTGGGAAAGATCAAAGGCAGGGGGAGAAGGGGACGACAGAGGATGAGATGGTTGGATGGCATCACTGACTCAATAGACATGAGTTTGGGTAAACTTTGGGAGTTGGTGATGGACAGGGAGTCCTGGCGTGCTGCAGTCCATGCGGTTGCAAAGGCTCAGACATGACTGAGTGACTGAACTGAACTGAACTTTCAAATAATGTATTATTAGTGTATACAAGGGCAACTGATTTTTTAAATTAATTTAATTGAAGGATTGCTTCACAATATTATGTTGGTTTCTGTCATACATCAACATGAATCAGCCAAAGGTACACATATATCCCCTCCCTTTAGAATTTCCTCCTACCTCCCACCTCATGACACCCTCCTACGTTGTCAGAGGGGCCTGCTTTGTGTTCCCTGATTCATACAGCAAATTCCCACTGGCTATCTATTTTGCTATGTATATGATAGTGTATATGGTTCCATATTGCTCTCTCCACTTGTCCCACACTCCATCCCTAACTTGTGTCCACAAGTTTTTCTCTATGTCTGCCTTTCCATTGGTTCCCTGCAAATAGGTTCATCACTACCATCTTTCTAGATTCCATATATATACATTAATATACAGTGCTTGTTTTTCTCTTTCTGAATTACTTCACTCTGTATAATAGGTTCATCCACCTCATTAGAACTGACTCAAATGCATTCCTTTTTATGGCTGAGTAGTATTCCATTGTATATATGTACCACAGCTTCTTTTTTCATTTATCTGTCAGTGGACATCTAGGGTGCTTCCATGATCTAGCTATTGCAAACAGTGCTGCAATGAGCATTGGGGGTACATTGGCCATTTTCAATTTTGGTTTCCTTGGGGTATATGCCTAGGAGTGGGATTGCTGGGTCATATGGTGGTTTTATTCCTAGTTTTTAAAGGAATCTCCATACTGTCTTCCATAGTGGCTGTATCAATTTACATTCCCACCAACAGTGCAAGAGCATTCCCTTTTCTCCACACCCTCTCCAGCATTTATTGTTTGTAGACTTTTTGATGATGGCCATTCTGACCAGTGTGAGGTGATATCTCATTGTAGTTTTGATTTGCATTTCTCTAATAATGAGCAATGTTGAGCATATTTTCATGTGTTTATTAGCCATTTGTATGTCTTCTTTGGAGAAATGTCTGTTTAGGTCTTCTGCCCACTTTTTGATTGTTGTTCAGTTGCTCACTTGTGTCCAAATCTTTGCAATCCCATGGACTGTAGCCTGCCAGGCTCCTCTGTCCATGGGATTTCCCAGCAAGAATACTGGAGTGGATTGCCATTTCCTTCTCCAGGGCCTCTTTCCAACCTAAGAATTCAACCTGCATCTCTTCAATCTTCTAAATTGGCTGGTGAGTTCTTTACCAGCTGAGCCACTGGGGAAGCCCCATGTATGCATTAATGTATTAGCTAATGCATTATAATGTGTTAATATACAATATTTCTCTCTTTCTGACTTATTTTACTCTGTATAATAGGCTTTAGGTTCATTCACCTTATTAGCAATGACTCAAAAGGGTTCCTTTTAATGGGTGACTAATAGCCCATTGTATATATACACTATAGCGTCTTTATCCATTCATCTGTTGATGGACATCTAGGTTGCTTCCATGTCCTAGCTATTGTAAATAGTGCTGCATTGAACATTGGGGTGCATGTGTGCATGCTCGGTCACTTCATTCATGTCTAACTCTTTGCGACCCTGTGGACTGTGGCCCACCAAGTTCTTCTGTCCATGGGATTCTCCAGGCAAGAATACTGGAGCAGGTTGCCATGCACTTAGGGGATCTTCCCCACCTAGGGATCAAACCCAGGTGTTCTGCAGCTTCTGCATTGCAGGTGGATTCTTTACCTCTGAGTCACCAGGGAAGCCTGAACACTGGAGTACATATATCTTTTTCTAATTTTAGAAAATAATTAATTTATTTTTTATTGAAAGATAATTCCTGTACAGAATTTTGCTATTTTCTGTCAAACCTCAACATGAATCAGCCATAAGTGTACATATATCCCCTCCCCTTTGAACCTCCCTGCATCTCCCTTCCCATCCCACCCTTCTAGGTTGATACAGAGCCCTGTTTGAGTTTCCTGAGCCATACAGCAAATTCCTGTTGGCTATCTATTTTACATATGGTAATTTAAGTTTCCATGTTACTCTTTCCATACATCTCACCTTCTCCTCCTTTCTCCCCATGTCCATATGTCTATTCTCTATATCTTTTTCTCCATTGTTGCCCTGTAAATAAAATCTTCAGTACCACTTTTCTAGATTCCGAATATGATATTTATCTTTCTCTTTCTGACTCACTTCACTCTGTATAATAGGTTCTAGGTTCATCCACCTCATTAGAACTGACTCAAATGTGTTCCTTTTTATGGCTGAGTAATATTCCATTGTGTATATATACCACAACTTCTTTATCCATTCATCTGTCGATGGACATCTAGGTTGCTTCCATGTTCTAGCTATTGTAAATAGTGCTGCAATGAACAATGGGATACATGTGTCTCTTTCAATTTTGGTTTCCTCAGGGTATATGCCTAGGAGTGGGATTGCTGGGTCATATGGTGGTTTTATTCCTAGTTTTTAAAGGAATCTCCATACTGTCTTCCATAGTGGCTGTATCAATTTACATTCCCACCAACAGTGCAAGAGTGTTCCCTTTTCTCCACACCCTCTCCAGCATTTATTGTTTGTAGACTTTTTGATGAGGGCCATTCTGACCAGTGTGAGGTGATATCTCATTGTAGTTTTGATTTGCATTTCTCTAATAATGAGCAATGTTGAGCATCTTTTCATGTGTTAGCCATCTGTATGTCTTCTTTGCAGAAATGTCTGTTTAGGTCTTTTTCCCACTTTTTCATTGGGTTGTTTGTTTTTCTGGTATTGAGTTGTATGAGCTGCTTGTATACATTTGAAATTAATCCTTTGTCATTTGTTACTTTGTAGCAGATTAATCATTTGCTATTATTTTCTCCCATTCTGAGGGCTGTCTTTTCACGTTGCTTATGGTTTCCTTTGCTGTGCAAAAGATTTAAGTTTAACCAGGTCTCACTTGTATACTTTTGTTTTTATTTCCATTACTCTAGGAGGTGAGTCATAGAGGATCTTGCTGTGATTTATGTCAAAGAGTGTTTTGCCTATGTTTTCCTCTAGGAGTTTTATAGTTTCTGGTCTTACATTTAGATCTTTAATCCATTTTGAGTTTATTTTTGTGTATGGTGTTAGAAAGTGTTCTAGTTTCATTCTTTTACAAGTGGCTGACCAGTTTTCCCAGCACCATTTGTTAAAGAGATTGTCTTTTCTCCATTGTATATTCTTGCCTCCTTTGTCGAAGATAAGGTGTCCATAGGTGCATGGATTTATCTCTGGGCTTTCTATTTTGTTCCATTGATCTATATTTCTGTCTTTGTGCCAGTACCATACTGTCTTGATGACTGTAGCTTTGTAGTATAGCCTGAAGTCAGGCAGGTTGATTCCTCCAGTTCCATTCTTCTTTCTCAAGATTGCTTTGGCTATTTGAGGTTTTTTGTATTTCCATACAAATTGTGAAATTATTTGTTCTAATTCTGTGAAAAATACTGTTGGTAGCTTGATAGGGATTGCATTGAATCTATAGATTGCTTTGGGTAGTATACTCATTTTCACTATATTGATTCTTCCAATCCATGAACATGGTATATTTCTCCATCTATTTGTGTCCTCTTTGATTTGTTCTCATCAGTGTTTTATAGTTTTCTATATAGAGGTCTTTTGCTTCTATAGGTAGATATATGCCTAAGTATTTTATTCTTTTCATTGCAATAGTGAATGAAATTGTTTCCTTAATTTCTCTTTCTGTTTTCTCGTTGTTAGTGTATAGGAATGCAAGGGATTTCTGTGTATTAATTTTATATCCTGCAACTTTACTATATTCATTGATTAGCTCCAGTACTTTTCTGTTAGAGCCTTTAGCGTTTTCTATGTAGAGGATCATGTCATCTGAAAACAGTGAGAGTTTCACTTCTTCTTTTCCTATCTGGATTCCTTTTATTTCTTTTTCTGCTCTGATTTCTGTGGCCAAAACTTCCAAAACTATGTTGAATAGTAGTGGTGAGAGTGGGCACCCTTGTCTTGTTCCTGACTTTAGGGGAAATGCTTTCAGTTTTTCACCATTGAGGATAATATTTGCTGTGGGTTTGTCATATATAGCTTTTATTATGTTGAGGTATGTTCCTTCTATTCCTGCTTTCTGGAGGGTTTTTACCATAAATAGATGTTGAATTTTGTCAAAAGCTTTCTCTGCATCTATTGAGATAATCATATGGTTTTTATCTTTCAATTTGTTAATGTGGTGTATCACATTGATTGATTTGTGAATATTAAAGAATCCTTGCATTCCTGGGATAAAGCCCACTTGGTCATGATGTATGATCTTTTTAATATGTTGTTGGATTCTGTTTGCTAGAATTTTGTTAAGGATTTTTGCATCTATGTTCATTAGTGATATTGGCCTGTAGTTTTCTTTTTTTTTGTGGCATCTTTGTCTGGTTTTGGTATTAGGGTGATGGTGGCCTCATAGAATGTGTTTGGAAGTTTACCTTCCTCTACAATTTTCTGGAAGAGTTTGTGTAAGATAGGTGTTAGCTCTTTAAATTTTTGGTAGAATTCATCTGTGAAGCTGTCTGGTCCTGGGCTTTTGTTTACTGGAAGATTTCTGATTACAGGTTTGATTTCCATGCTTGTGATGGGTCTGTTAAGATTTTCTATTTCTTCCTGGTTCAGTTTTGGAAAGTTGTACTTTTCTAAGAATTTGTCCATTTCTTCCACGTTGTCCGTTTTATTGGCATATAGTTGCTGATAGTAGTCTCTTATGATACCTTTTATTTCTGTGTTGTCTGTTGTGATTTCTCCATTTTCATTTCTAATTTTGTTGATTTGATTCTTCTCCCTTTGTTTCTTGATGAGTCTGGCTAATGGTTTGTCAATTTTATTTATCTTCTCAAAGAACCAGCTTTTAGCTTTGTTGATTTTTGCTATGGTCTCTTTTGTTTCTTTTGCATTTATTTCTGCCCTAATTTTTAAGATTTCTTTCCTTCTACTAACCCTGGGGTTCTTCATTTCTTCCTTTTCTAGTTGCTTTAGGCGGAGAGTTAGGTTACTTATTTGACTTTTTTCTTGTTTCTTGAGGTAAGCCTGTATTGCTATGAACCTTCCCCTTAGCACTTCTTTTTCAGTGTCCCATAGGTTTTGGGTTGTTGTGTTTTCATTTTCATTCGTTTCTATGCATCTTTTGATTTCTTTTTTTATTTCTTCTGTGATTTGTTGGTTATTCAGAAGCATGTTATTTAGCCTCCATATGCTGGTATTTTTAATAGTTTTTTTCCTGTAGTTGACATCTAATCTTACCACATTGTGATCAGAAAAGATGCTTGGAATGATTTCAATTTTTTTGAATTTACCAAGGTTAGATTTATGGCCAGGATGTGATCTATCTTGGAGAAGGTTCCATGTGCACTTGAGAAAAAGGTGAAATTCATTGTTTTGGGGTGAAATGTCCTATAGATATCAATTAGGTCTAATTGGTCCATTGTATCATTTAAAGTTTGTGTTTCCTTGTTAATTTTCTGTTTATCTGATCTATCCATAGGTGTGAGTGGAGTATTAAAGTCTCTCACTATTATTGTGTTATTGTTGATTTCCCCTTTCATACTTGTTAGCATTTGTCTTACATTTTGCAGTGCTCATATGTTGGGTGCTTATATATTTACAATTGTTATATCTTCTTCTTGGATTGATCCTTTGACCATTATGTAGTGTCCTTCTTTGTCTCTTTTCACAGCCTTTATTTTAAAGTGTTTTTAATCTGATATGAGTATTGGTCCTCCTGCTTTCTTTTGGTCTCCATTTGGGTTAAATATCATTCCCAAGCCCTTCACTTTCAGTCTGTATGTGTCCCTTGTTTTGAGGTAGGTCTCTTGTAGACAGCATATATAGGGGTCTTGTTCTTGCATCCATTCAGCCAGTCTTTGTCTTTTGGTTGGGGCATTCAACCCATTTACATTTAAGGTAATTATTGATAAGTATGATCCTGTTGCCATTTACTTTGTTGTTTTGGGTTCGAGTTTATATACCCTTTCTGTGTTTCCTGTCTAGAGAAGATCCTTTACCATTTCATGGAGAGCTGATTTGGTGGTGCTGAATTCTCTCAGCTTTTGCTTGTCTGTAAAACTTTTGACTTTTCCTTCATCTTTGAATGAGGTCCTTGCTGGGTACAGTAATCTGGGTTGTAGGTTTTTCTCTTACATCACTAAGTATGTTCTGCCATTCCCTTCTGGCCTGAAGAGTTTCTATTGATAGGTCAGCTGTTATCCTTATGGGAATCCCCTTGGGTATTATTTGTTGTTTCCCCCTTGCTGCTTTTAATATTTGTTCTTTGTGCTTGATCTTTGTTAATTTGATTAACATGTTTCTTGGAGTGTTTCATCTTGGATTTATCCTGTTTGGGACTCTCTGGTTTTCTTGGACTTTGGTGACTATTTCCTTCCCCATTTTAGGGAAGTTTTCAACTATTATGTCCTCAAGTATTTTCTCATGACCTTTCTTTTTATTGTCTTCTTCTGGGATTCCTATGATTCGAATGTTGGGGCATTTAACATTGTCCCAGAGGTCCCTGAGGTTGTCCTCATTTCTCTTAATTCTTTTTTTCTTTTTTCCTCACTACTTCATTTATTTTTACCATTCTATCTTCTACCTCACTTATCCTATCTTCTGCCTCTGTTATTCTACTGTTGGTTTCCTCCAGAGTGTTTTTGATCTCAGTTATTGCATTATTCATTATTGATTGACTCTTTTTTATTTCTTCTAGGTCCTTGTTAAACATTTCTTGCATCTTCTCAATCCTTGTCTCTAGTCTATTTATCTGTAACTCCATTTTGTTTTCAAGATTTTGGATCATTTTTACTATCATTATTCTGAATTCTTTTTCAGGTAGACTCCCTATCTCCTCCTCTTTGGTTTGGTGGGCATTTATCATGTTCCTTTACCTGCTGAATATTTCTCTGCCTTTTCATCTTGTTTAGATTGCTGTGTTTGGGTGGCCTTTCTGTATTCTGGCAGTTTGTGGTTCCTTTTTATTGTGGAGGTTCCTCCCTGTGGGTGGGGTTGGATGGGTGGCTTGTCAAGGTTTCCGGGTTAGGGAAGCTTGCATCGGTGTTCTGGTGGGTGCATCTGCATTTCTTCTCTCTGGAGTGCAATGGAGTGTCCCGTAGTGAGTTTTGAGATGTCACTGGGTTTAGTGTGACTTTGGGCAGCCTGTGTATTGAAGCTCAGGGCTATGTCCCTGTGTTGCTGGAGAATTTGCATGGTATGTCTTGCTCTGGAACTTGTTGGCTCTAGGGTGGAGCTTGATTTCAGTGTAGGTATGGAGGCTTTTGGGTGAGCTCTTATGATTAATGTTCCCTGGAATCAGGAGTTCTCTGGTGTTCTCAGGTTTTGGGCTTAAGCCTCTTGCCTCTGGTTTTCAGTCTTATTCTTACAGTAGCCTCAAGACTTCTCCATCCATACAGCACTGATGATAAAACATCTAGGTTAATGGTGAAAAGATTCTCCACAGTGAGGGACACCCAGAGAGGTTCACAGAGTTACATGGAGAAGAGAAGAGGGAGGAGGGAGATAGAGGTGACCAGGAGGAGAAGAGGGGGAGTCAAAAGAGGAGAGAGCAATCTAGCCAGTAATCAGCTTCCCTATGTGCTCTCCACAGTCTGAACCCCTCAGAGAGGTTCATGGAGTTACATAGAGAAGAGAAGAGGGAGGAAGGAGATAGAGGTGACCAGGAGGAGAAAAGAGGGAATCAAAAGGAGAGAGACAGATCTAGGCAGTAATCAGTTCCCTAAGTGTTCTCCACAGCCTGGAACACACACAGAGATTCACAGAGTTGGGTAGAGAAGAGAAGGGGGAGGGAGGAGATAGAGGTGACCTGGGGGAGAAAAAGGAGAGTCAAAAAGGAGAGAGCAATCAAGCCAGTAATCACACTCCTAAGTAAAAATGGGTACTGAAGATTGGATTCTTAAAGGTACAAAATTGATAACAAATACCAAAAAGCAAAGATTAAAAATCTAGAGTAGAGGTTAGACTCTCAAAAATACAATATTAAAAAAACAAAACAAAATCACAAAAATTATAAAATATATATATGAAGTTTGCTTTAAAAATAGGGTCTTTTCCCCGCGAGGTAATAGTAGGTTATAAAAAATGAAAATTAAAGGACTTAATAGAGTACTTAAAAATGAAAAAAATTAAATTACAAAAAATGATAATAGTAAAAATATATCTAGGAATTTCTCTGGAGCTCTTGCGGGCAGTGTGGGGTCAGTTCAGTTTCAGATAGTTTCTTGTTCCAGCTTATACTTCTCAAGATCTATAGGCCCCTTCCAATGTAGTCGGTGTTAACTACAAGGTTTTAATCTGTTGCACCTGTCACTTCCAAAGCGGTTCCCTCTGTTTATTTTGGCTTCTTCTGTTTGCAGGTCTCTTCAGTGTCTAATTTCCGCCCTGACACAAGGGGGCGAAGGTGGTCACTTATTTAGGCTCACTTGTTCAGTTGTGCTGTGGGGAGGGAGGAACACTGCAAACAAATATCACTGGCGTGTGTGGGGAGTGCTCGCAGTGTTTGGCCACACTGGGTTTGCCCCAGCTCAAGGCGTGTGTGCTTTCCTGGTCTACACTTCTCGGGCTCCAGGTTGCTCTGCAGGGGAATTGTCTTAAGTGGACCCTGGGTTGCGTGCACTTACCAGGTCTAAGCCGCTCAGGTTCAGGTTCTCAGGTACTCCACAAAGGTGGAGTACAAGTCTGCACAAAGGTGCAGACTCAGTTGGGCCTGCATTTTGTGCCCTTCCCAGGCCTGAGCAGCTCAGGTGACAAGGTGCTTGGTGAGCACACTCTCCCCAGGTCAGGGGTTGTGTGTCTTATCACCTTCCCAATCCTAGCCGCTGGGTTTACTGGATAGCAGCGGGTGTACCGTCTCAGGTGTGCCGTGTTTCTCTTGGGAGCTGATCTCTGGCTGCAGCCCTCCTGGCAGATGTCAACCATCCAGAATCCCAGGAAATCTTGGTTAGCAACTGGAAGCCTGCTCGCAGTTTGGTAGGGGATGCCATCTCTGGGGCTGAGTTTGCCCCTTTCCGGCTCTGGCTGCCGCCCGCCTGCCTCCCTGCCTCCAGCAGGGGATGGGCCGGTCCACAGCCGGCTAGCTCTCCTCTGGTATTCACTCAGTCCTTTGTTCTGTGAGTGGCCCGGCAGTGCCTTAGGTTAGGGCTTTTCGTGGGATAGTTCTCTCTCTCTCTCTTTTTTCTCCTCTCTCTGGCTGTCCCACAGTTTGGGTTGCTATCTCACGTTAGCTCCCTCAGATTGCCCTCAGGGCATTCAGGTCCTTACCCTAAGCAATGCAGCCCGCTCCTCCCTGTTCAGCCCCCACTTGCTGGTGGCGGATGCGAGCATCTGGGCTACTTCTCTGCTGGGAGTTGCCGTTAGGCATGTAATCTGTGGGGTTTATTTATTTATTTTTCCTCCAGTTTACATTGCCCTCTGAGATTCCAAAACTCCCCACAGACCCGCTGGTGAGAGGGTTTCCTGGTGTTTGGAAACTTCTCCTCTTTTAAGACTCCCTTCCTGGGATGGGTCTCCATCCCTAACTCTTTTGTCTCTCTTTTTATCTTTTATATTTTGTCCTACCTCCTTTTGAAGACAATGGGCTGCCTTTCTGGGTGCCTGATGTTCTCTGCCAGTGTTCAGAAGTTGTTTTGTGGAATTTGCTCAGCGTTCAAATGTTCTTTTGATGAATTTGTGGGGGAGAAAGTGGTCTCCCCATCCTATTCCTCTACCATTTTAGGACTGCCCCCTTTCAGAGAAGTTTTCTTCCCCTTTCTGTCTTTCTTTCCCTTCTGGGATCCCTATAATGCAAATGTTAGTATGCCCATTGTTTCCCAGAGTTCCCTTAATCTATCCTCATTTCAAAGAATTCTGTTTTGCTTTTGCTGTTATTTTTGGGTGATTTCCACTACCCTGTCTTCTGGATCATTGATCTGTTCTTCTTTATTATCTAACCTGTTGTTGATAACCTCTAGTGTATTTTCACTTCAGTTATGTATTTTTTTAAACCTCTGATTGGTTTTTATATTTTATAAACATTTGTGAAGCTCTCACTGTGTTCATCCTTTCTTCTCCAAGTTAAATCAGAATCTTGATGACCATTAGTTTGAATTATTTATACACTATATTACTTATCACAGCATTGTGTGTGCATGTGTGTTAAGCCACTTGAGTTGTGTCAGACTCTTTGTGACCCTATGGTCTGTAGAGCCCTAGGCTCCTCTTTTCATGGGATTCTCCAGGCAAGAATACTGGGATGGGTACTGGTTAGTTCAAAAGAGTGGAGTAGAAGGATGTGTACTCATCTCTGCCTGTGAGACTCCCAAAGTTGCAACTAAGTTTTGAACAACCATTGACAGGAGGACACTGGAACCCACCAAAAAAGATAGCCGTCATCCAAAGACAAAAGAAGCCACAATGAGATGGTAGGAGGGGCACAATCATGATAAAATCAAATCCCATACCTGCCAGGTGGGTGACCCACAAACTGGAGAACAATAATACCAAAGAAGTTCTCCCACTGTTGTGAAGGTTCTGAACCCCATGTCAGGCTTCCCAGCCTGGGCTCCAACAGAGGGAAAGGGAATCCCTAGGGAATCTGACTTGGGAGGCCAATAGGATTTGATTATAGGATTTCCATAGGAGTGGAGGAAATAGATTTCACTCTTGGAGAGCACATCAGGAGATGGCAAGAGTGAACATTGACATTTGAAGAATCAGCGAAGTAAAATGGACTGGAATGGGTGAATTTTACTTAGATGACCATTATATCTACTACTGTGGCAAGAATTCCTTAGAAGAAATGGAGTAACCCTCATAGTCAACAAAAGAGTCTGAAATGCAGTACTTGGATGCAATCTCAAAAACGACAGAATGATCTCTGTTCATTTCCAAGGCAAACCATTCAATATCATGGTAATCCAAGTCTATCTATACCCCAACCAGTAATGCTGAAGAAGCTGAAGTTGAATGGTTCTATCAAGACCTACAAGACCTTTTAGAACTAATACCTGAAAAAGATCTTTTCATTGTAGGGGACTGGAATGCAAAAGGAGGAAGTCAAGAAATACCTGGAGTAACAGGCAAATTTGGCCTTGGAGTACAGAATGAAGCAGGGCAAAGGCTAATAGAGTTTTGCCAAAAGAATGCACTGGTCATAGCAAACACCCTCTTCCAACAACACAAGAGAAGACTCTACACATGGACATCACCAGATGGCCAATACCAAAATACCAAAATCATATTGATTATATTCTTCCAAAGATGGAGAAGCTATTTACAGCCAGCAAAAAGAAGACCAGGAGCTGACTGTGGCTCAGATCATGAACTCCTTATTTTCAGACTTAAACTGAAGAAAGTAGGGAAAACCGCTAGATCATTCAGGTATGACCTAAATCAAATCCCTTATGATTATACAGTGGAAGTGACAAATAGATTCAAGGGATTAGATCTGATAGACAGAGTGCCTGAAGAATTATGGATGGAGGTTCATGACATTGTACAGGAGGCAGTGATCAAGACCACCCCCAAGAAAAAGAAATGCAAAAAGGCAAAATGGTTGTCTGAGGAGGCCTGTGAAAAAGAAGAGAAGTGAAAGGCAAAGAAGAAAAGGAAAGATATACCCATTTGAATGCAGAATTCCAAAGAATAGCAAGGAGAGATAAGAAAGCCTTCCTCAGTGATCAGTGCAAAGAAATAGAGGAAAACAATAGAATGGGAAAGACTAGAGATCTCTTCAAGAAAATTTGAGATACCAAGGGAAATTTTCATGAAAAATGGGCACAATAAAGAACAGAAATGTCATGGGACCTAACAGAAGCAGAAGATATTAAGAAGAAGTGGCAAGAATACACAGAAGAACTATATAAAAAAGATCTTCATGACCCAGATAACCAGGATGGTGTGATCACTCACCTAGAGCCAGACATCCTGGAATGCAAAGTCAAGTGGGCCTTAGGAAGCATCACTATGAACAAAGTTAGTGGACATGATATAATTCCAGTTGAGGTATTTCAAATCCTAAAAGATGATGGTGTAAAAGTACTGCAGTCAATATGCCAGCACATTTGGAAAGTTTAGCAGTGGCCAGAGGACTGGAAAATGTCAGTTTTCATTCTAATCCCAAAGAAAGGCAATGCCAAAGAATGCTCAAACTACCACACAATTGCACTCATCTCACACGCTAGCAAAGTAATCTCAAAATTCTCCAAGTCAGGCTTCAACAGTACATGAACTGTGAACTTCCAGATGTTCAAGCTGGATTTAGAAAAGGCAGAGGAACCAGAGATCAAATTGCCAACATCCATTGGATCATTGAAAAAGCAAGAGAGTTCCAGAAAAACATCTATTTCTGCTTTATTGACTATGCCAAAGCCTTTGACTGTGTGGATCACAACAAATTGTGGAAAATTCTTAAAGAGATGGGAATACCAGACCACCTGACCTGCCTCCTGAGAAATCTTATGCAGGTCAGGAAGCAACAGTTAGAACTGGACATGAAACAACAGACTGATTCCAAATTGGGAAAGGAGTATGTCAAGGCTGTATATTGTCACCTTGCTTATTTAACTTATATGCAGAGTACATCATGAGAAATGCTGGGCTGGATGAAGCACAAGCTGGAATCAAGATTGCTGGGAGAAATATCAATAACCTCAGATATGCAGATGACACCATCCTAATGGCAGAAAGTGAAGAGGAACTAAAGAGCCTCTTGATGAAAGTGAAAGAGGACAGTGAAAAAACTGGCTTAAAACTCAATATTCAGAAAACTAAGATCATGGCATCCGGTCCTGTCAACTTCATGGCAAATTGGGAAACAACAGAAACAGTGACAGACTATTTTCTTGGGCTCCAAAATCACTGCAGATGGTGACTGCAGCCATGAAATTAAAAGACCCTTGCTCCTTGGAAGAAAAGCTATGACCAACCTAGACAGCATATTAAAAAGCAGAGACATTACTTTGTCAACAAAGGTCTGTCTAGTCAAAGCTATGGTTTTTCCAGTAGTCATGTATGGATGTGAGAGTTGGACTATAAAGAAAGCTGCACACTGAAGAATTGGAGCTTTTGAACTGTGGTGTTGGAGAAGACTCTTGAGAGTCCCTTGGACTGCAAGGAGATCAAACCAGTCCATCCTAAAGGAAATCAGTCCTGAATGTTCATTCAGGACTGATGCTGAAGCTGAGTCTCCAATACTTTGGCCACCTGATAGGAAGAACTGACTCATTGGAAAAGACCCTGATGCTGGAAAGATTGAAGGCAGGAGGACAAGGGGACAACAGAGAATGAGATGGTTGGATGGCATCACCAACTCGATGGACATGAGTTTGAGCAAGCTCCAGCAGTTGGTGATGAACATGGAGGCCTGGTGTGTTGCAGTCCTTAGGGTTGCAAAGAGTTGGACACAACTGAACGACTGAAGTGAGCATAGAGATGCTTTCAGTGCAAACAAATGTGTAAGGCTTATACTTGTTCACACATGGTCCTTGCAAAATATTTTTTCCTTTAGAGCAAAGGTTCTTGAAGTGTTGTCACTGAATCAGTTAGCATCAGCGTTACTCAGAACTTGTGAGAAATGCAAATTTCAGGCCCGATTCCAAACCTACTGAAGCAGAAACTCTGATATTGGGTGCTTCTCAACAACCTGCATTTTATCAAGCCCACTAGGTGATTCTGATGCACTGCTCTAGAAGTCTTGGGTGAATAGATGGAAATGGAATTGCTGAGCCAATAGGATACATGCATTTAAAAATTTTAACAAACACTGTTAAAAAAAGACACCACCACCACAACCACATAACTTCCACTTTAGAATGCAGGAAGAGGCCTTTCCAATGCTGGCTCCCATGTCATCTCACCTGCCCAGGTTTGACAGTCTTGCATCAGCTTCCTGTGAGCCCCGTCCTGGCTACTACAGATTGAAGGGCAGTTAGAGTATCTCCCCCGCTTTGAGAAAGTAGGTGGAAGGAGTCAATAAGCCACGGTATGTATCTTGGGAGTGGGTGGGACAAAGGCAGAGTAAGGGGTAGCGAACTGTAGGGTTCACAGATTTTCTTGGATCCCGCTCTTAGATCCACCAGTTTGCTTGCGCTTCTCTCATACAAGTAGGGTGTTGTCACTTGTTAAAGCTTTGGAAAGGGGAAAAGAGAGAATTTAGGAGCCTGAAGTTTGGCCCCATCTGCTGCAGCGGCCTGCCGATTGGTCAGTGGCGGGAGCTCATGTGAACGGATGAGAATGACATCATCTTGCAGATCTTAGCGGATTGAGGTTTTTGGGGAGGGATGAGCTCGGGTGAGAGTAGCAGGGTGGGGTAACCCTGGGTCAGTGCCAAACCGAAGTGCCTACTAAGAGATCTAGAGCCCCAGAAGCTGGGAGAGAGGAGTCTTGGAGGCGCCACTGGCTAGGCTGGGGCTGGACTCCAGAGGGTGTAAGCCACTGCCCTGGAGGAGGTTAGAACCACCCAAAGATAGGTAGTTGGGTGATCGCCAGAGGGTGACTGTGCCTGCATACATCCACAAATGGTTCTGCACAGACTGGCCCATATATTTTGAAACCATATATTTTTGTATCTCTTGCCTCTTCTGCCCTAATTCCTGAGACAAAGAACTGTGGGTGGTTCATTGAATACCCAGCACCCAGTGGGAGGCCTTGGACAAGGAAATGGCAACCCACTCCAGTATTCTTGCCTGGAGAATTTCATGGGCAGAGGAGCCTGGTGGGCTACAGTCCCTGGGGTCGCAAAGAGTCAGACACGACTGAGTGACTAACTCCCAGTGGGAGGCCTGGTAACAAATAAGGCACGTTATTAAGATGTTTGACTGATTGAATGAAAAAGGGGGAAAAAGAAAAATCTCAGAGGTTCATAATTTACATAAGGAAAATTTAAGACTTTTCCCCCTGTAGATGAGACATTTTAAATGTCTACCTGCAGAACCTCTGCCCACACAACTTTTAAGTTGTCACAATCAAAGTGTACACATAACCCTGTGTCCCAAGTTGCAGCATAATAATTTTCCCCTGTTGCTATAGAATCTCCACAGCCATCATCCCTCAGTAATGGTTATAGGATATTCCATCAGACAGCTGTGCCATGAATCCTTAACCCTTCCCCTCTTGTTGGATGTTAAAACTACGTCTCTGTTTGACCATCAGAAGATAGCCCTGTGAGGAATAGTTTTGTGCTCAGAGCTTTTCCTGTTTTGGAGTAGGGGTGGGTAGATATTGAGGAGCAGAATTATTGGGAAAATGGCATGAACCTTTTAGGCTCTTGTTGACCCACTTTCCTGAAATGGATTGTACCCATTGACGCTAGAGGTCAAATCCAAAATCAACCCTAGTGAATTGCAGGTCTTGTCTGTCTCCCTGGTGATTTAAAATTCTCCCTCCTAAAGCAGTGCTCAAGTTTATTATTAGTTCTGACCTTTGGGACAAGACAAACACACACTAAGAGTTCAGGGACAACTTTAGCAACTACAACAGCTGACATTGTGAGAGGATGTAGCTCAGGTTTCAAGCTTGGGCAACTGGTGTGGATGAGCTTGCCTCAGGGAAACAGGGAATCTGAGAAGAGGAACAGGTTTGGGAAGGGGCAGATGAGATCAGTTTTAAGTATGCTTAATAGGAGGTGCCTTTGGGACGTCTAAGGGGATGTATCCAGGAGACATATATACATATGTATAAATAACAATCTTTTCCCTTCCTTGAACTCCCAGAACTCTGTATCTGTGGCTCTCTCACGGCTTAGGCTACTTTTTCTCTTGTACTATCATGGGAGCTCTTTGAGGCCAGGATAAGGGCCTGATTCATTTGTGTATCCCTCCTCCCAGTGCTTTACACCTATGAGGCTTTAAAAGTCTGTCCTAGATGAAGAAGAAATTTCAATGATTTCTTAATTGGACAATTCCTGCAGTAGGATTTCTGTTCTGGGGGAAACGTTTGAGAAACTTGAAAGTTCTGGGAAGGCTTCCTGTAAGAGGTAGAATAATGTTACTGTTAATAATTGTGACCATTTGTTGAACACCTACCACATGCCAGTTACTCTGCTACACACATGCACTAGAAAAGCCACTTTTTGCCTGCCATCAATATACCTCTACTTCTGGGAGAATTTGTTCTACTAACATCTCCTAAAGTTAGGCGTGTCTATGTACTATATCCTTCCTTCCCTTAAGGTACAACTGACTGCATCTGGTCCAAGGCCAGCCACACAACCTGAGAGTTTTATGGCCCAGCTTGAAATGATGATGTGGGCCAATCAGATCGTATTTTTGAGAATGTGAAATAAGAGATCCAGAGGGGAGTTTCCAGTTAGTTGTTGAGGGGTCAGGTCTAGCAGACCAAGATGCTGGTGGGGGGGGGTGAACATTATGGATCAAGTCGAGTGTCAGATACATTTCTGAGTTAGCAAGGAGCATGGGAGAAGTGTGCAAAGAGAAGCAGACATGTAGTGTAGATGAGTCATGTTAGTAACAAAGCTCTGGAGCAGAGGCCCAGGCTTTCCAGGTGGCTCAGTGGTAAAGAATTCGCCTGCCAATGCAGGAGACACCAGTTCAATCCCTGGGTCAGGAAGATCCCCCAGGGAAGGAGAATGGCAACCCACTCTAGTATTCTTGCCTGGAAATCCCATGGACAGAGGAGCCTGGTGGGCTATAGTCCATGGGGTCTCAAAGAGTTGGACACAACTGAGCAACTAAATAAGAGCAGAGGACCATGCCTCATCCAGAATTTTCCTACAGCTCCAGGCTTAATGAACTCTGTGCTCAACTTCCTGCCCTTGGATTTCTGATCCTTGATCTAGCTTGACTGAGTTTCTCTTCCTTGTGTCCAGAAGAGCCCTAACCAAAACGTCCTTTTACATAGGTTTGTATTTTGGCCCTCTGAGGTGAGTGTATTTTTCCTCACTCTACAAATGAAGAAACAGATTAACTTGACTAGGGTTAACTCAGTCAGGAGGTGATGGATTCTCTTATTTTAAAAGTGTTAATGTGTTACTATTATTTAAAAAATTACCACAAACTTGTTATAAAGAAGAAAAGCAATCAATACAGACATGATGTATCTGACCCTCAGCCAGCTTCTCCAACTCTCCCGTACATTTACTGCCCTCTTTCTGGAACACAACAAGGTTGTTACTGTCTTTGGGCCTTTGCACTGAGTCGTCTTTCTACTTGGAATGATTTTTTTTTTTTTTGGTTTTCTGGTGGCTGGCTCCTCTTATCATTTAGGTCTTAGCTCAGTTGTCACTTCCTCAAAGAAGCCCTGCCAAGCCATGCAGTGTGAGATAACCCACCCAACCCTTTCTGTCCATTTCTATCCATCATATCACCCCATTTTTTTTTCTGCATAGACCTTAATGTGTTGAAATTGTGTCTGAAATTTATGTAATTTTTTATCATCTTCCTCTCCTTCAACACAGAGCAGAGGCCTCATTTGTATCCCCATGGCTGCCACATAGTAGAAGTTCAATCCATATTTGCTGAACCAGTGAATGAACGTATAAACTAAAAAAGAAACCTTTATGCAACTCTCTTCTTTCCCAGTGCAGAGACAGTAACTCAGTTTGTTCTACATCTTCCCAGACATTTTCTGTGCATATACAAACATTTACCTCTCTTATGTAAAAAATAAATGTGCATATATTCTTTCTTTCACAGCAATGAAAGTTCTGCAACCTGCTTTTCCACATAACAATTTGTCATTAACATATTTCCATGTCATTACTTAATTACTTCATTAAAAAAGCCCAAATAAATTGTATTACATTGTATGGATGTACCAGAATTTATTTAACTAGGCCCCTCTTTTTATTTTTTTTATTTTTATTTTTTTTTAAATTTTTATAAGTTTTAATTGAGGAAATGTTTCATTGCTTAATTAGTTTTTATTTATTTATTTTTTTTCCATTTATTTTTATTAGTTGGAGGCTAATTACTTTACATCATTACAGTAGTTTTTGTTATACATTGAAATGAATTAGCCATGGATTTACATGTATTCCCCATCCCAATCCCCCCTCCCTCCTCACTCTCTACCCGCTCCCTCTGGGTCTTCCCAGTGCACCAGGCCCGAGCACTTGTCTCATGCATCCAACCCGGGCTGGTGATCTGTTTCACCCTAGATAATACACATGTTTTGATGCTGTTCTTTCGAAACATCCCACCCTCGCCTTCTCCCACAGAGTCCAAAAGTCCGTTCTATACATCTGAGTCTCTTTTTCTGTTTTGCATGTAGGGTTATCATTACCATCTTTCTAAAGTCCATATATATGTGTTAGTATACTGTAATGGTCTTTATCTTTCTGGCTTACTTCGCTCTGTATAATGGGCTCCAGTTTCATCCATCTCATTAGAACTGATTCAAATGAATTCTTTTTAATGGCTGAGTAATATTCCATGGTGTATATGTACCACAACTTCCTCATCCATTCGTCTGCTGATGGGCATCTGGGTTGCTTCCATGTCCTGGCTATTATAAACAGTGCTGCAATGAACATTGGGGTGCACGTGTCTCTTTCAGATCTGGTTTCCTCGGTGTGTATGCCCAGAAGTGGGATTGCTGGGTCATATGGCAGTTCTATTTCCAGTTTTTTAAGAAATCTCCACACTGTTTTCCATAGTGGCTGTACTAGTTTGCATTCCCAAGATCATTTCTTTTTATTGATGAATAGTAACCCAGTCTAAGGTTGTACCAGACTTTATCCCTTCACCTACTGAAGCACATCTTGATTGCATCCAAGTTTTAGTAATTATGAATAAAGCTGCCACAAATATTTGAGTGCATATTTTCTGCATAGACATAAGTTTTAAGCTCATTTGGGTAAATACCAAGAGACATATTTATTGGGGATGAGTGTCCAGGATGGTGGAGTAGAAAGACTGTGAGCTCACTTCCTCCTGTGGGCACACCAAAGTTACAACTAGTCAGAGACCAGCTATCAATGAGAACAACATGAAGACTAGCTGGAAGGATCTTCTACAAGTAAAGATATAAAGAAGGAACCAAAACAAGATAGGTGGGAGTGGCAGAGATGCAATATAGTCAAGACCTATACCCCCCAATAGGCAGCCCACAAATGGCAGGATAATTCTCCCCAACGAGTGAGGAGTCTGAGTTCCACAATGGGCTCCCCAGTCCAGGGCGCCTACACAGGGAAGATGAGCCTCCAGAACATTTGAATTTGAAAACCAGTGGGGCTTACTTTTGGGAGAGTCAGAGGACTGTGGGAAATAGAGACTCCATTCTTGAAGGGCTCACACAAATCCACGCTCTCCAAAATCCAGGGCAAAAGCAGTAATTTGAAAAGAACCTGGGTCAGACCCACTTGTCTCATACTGGAAACATAAATGATTGAAAGAGCCATTCTAGGAAGCTCATTCTATCATGAGGACACTGGTATTTGCAAGTAACATTTTGGAATCCTCCCCTTATCTTATCAGTGCTGAGAGCTGACCCTGCTCACTAGGTAGTCAGCACCAGTTCTGGGATACCCCAGACCAAGCAGCTAGTCAGGCAGGGACATGGCCTCACTCACCAGCAGGCCAGCTACCATTGGATCCCCTTAACCTCCAGCCACTCCAGGGACCAGCCCTGCCCACCAGAGAGTTCAGAATCCAACTCCACACACCAGTGGGCTGGCACTAGCTCTGGGACACCTGGGACTTATAGCCAGCTATTGGGACCTGACTCTGCACACCAGCAGGCTGACGTCAGCTCCAGGACCCCTGGGCCCTGAAGCCAGAGAGCCCAGGATCTGGGTCCACCCATGGGTAGGCTGGCACAACATGAAGACCTGGGTTTACCTGCGAGAGAGTGAGCATCAACACCTGGTACTCTATGGGCACCCATCCTGCTTATCAGCAGGCAGACACTAGCCCAGGGACCACTGTATCTGCAACCAGCAGTGCCAAGACCCAGTCCACCCACCAGCAGGCTAGCTCCAGCCCCAAGACAATCTGGGCTCTAGCCCCACCAATCAGTAGGCTGACAATGGCTCTGGGACACCCCAAGCCCCACAGCCAGCCATATCAGAAACCAACTCCACCAAACAAAAGGCAAACACTGACTCTGGGATCCTTAACTCCACAGCCTCATGACCTGGCTCTGCAAACTAGTGGGCCAGCACTAGCCCCAGGAACCCTGGGGCATTGCAACCAGTCATCTGGTGAAAAAAAATCGCGCCTACCAGCAAGCCATCCCCAACACCAGGAGTTCCTGGGCCACAGAGCTAGCCATGCCAGAACTTGGTCCTATCCACAAGTGGCCAGCAGCCTCCACGCTAGGCAACCAACTGGACTGGAATGGGGCCAGCCATGCATAGCTGCATGCAAACATAGACAGCCTGCCAAAACAGGAAGGCCCACACAGCTTACATAGAGGGCAGTACCAGAGCAAATATCTCTGGTGATGAGAGGGTTGTGTACTGCTGGGTCTGACAGGACATATCTACACATAGTCACTTTTCCAGATCACAGAAATAACTAACCTACTAAATACATAGAAAATTCTTTATAAAAATAGAAGGTTAAGCTAAACAAGGTCACAGAGGAATATGTTCCAAACAAAGGAACAAGATAAAACCCCAGAAGAACTAAGTGAAGTAGAGATAAGCAATGTGAAAAGAAGAGAAGTGAAAAGCAAAGAGAAAAGGAAAGATATTCCCATTTGAATGCAGAGTTCCAAAGAATAGCAAGGAGACATAAGAAAGCCTTCCTCAGTGATTAATGCAAAGAAATAGAGGAAACAACAGAATGGGAAAGACTAGAGATCTCTTCAAGAAAATTAGAGATACCAAGGGAACATTTCATGCAAAGATGGGTTTGATAAAGGACAGAAATGGTATGGACCTAACAGAAGCAGAAGATACTAAGAAGTGGCAAGAATACACAGAAGAACTGTACAAAAAAGATCTTCACGACCCAGATAATCATGATGGTGTGATCACTCACCTAGAACCAGACATCCTGGAATGTGAAGTCAAGTGGGCCTTAGAAAGCATCACTATGAACAAAGCTAGTGGAGGTGATGGAATTCCAGTTGAGCTATTTTACCAATCCTGAAAGATGATGCTGTTAAAGTGCTTGGAGAATTTTGACTAGACAAAGGTCCATCTAGTCAAGGCTATGGTTTTTCCAGTGGTCATGTATAGATGTGAGAGTTGGATTGTGAAGAAAGCTGAGTGCCGAAGAATTGATGCTTTTGAACTGTGGTGTTGGAGAAGACTCCTGAGAGTCCCTTGGACTGCAAGGAGATCCAACCAGTCCATCCTAAAGGAGATAAGTCCTGGGTGTTCATTGGAGGGACTGATGCTGAGGCTGAAACTCCAATACTTTGCCCACCTCATGTGAAGAGTTGACTCATTGGAAAAGACCCTGATGCTGGGAAGGATTGAGGGGCAGGAGGAGAAGGGGATGATAGAAGATGAGATGGCTGGATAGCATCACTGACTCGATGGACATGAGTTTGAGTAAACTCCAGGAGTTGGTGATGGACAGGGAGGCCTGGCATGCTGCGATTCATGGGGTCGCAAAGAGTCAGACACAACTGAGTGACTGAACTGAACTGAACTGAGACCTGTAGAGGGTCTCTTCTTAACAGCATATATATGTGTTTTAGTTTTGTCATAGACTCCATTCAGCGAGTCTATGCCTTTTGGTTTGAGCATTTAATCCATTTGCATTTAAGGTAATTATCAATATGAATATTCTCATTGACATTTTGTTAATTGTTTTGGATTTTTAAAGGTCTTTTTTCTTCTTTTGTTCTCTTGTCATTTGATGTCTATCTTTAGTGATGTGTTTGGATTGCTTTTCAATTGTTGATTTTTTTTGTTTGTGGTTTCCATGAAGTTTTGGTATAGCAGTCTATATATGTACAAGGTGATCTCTTAATTTTAAATGCATCTTTAATATCCTGCATTTGTACTCTCCTTTTCTCATGACTGCTGGTTTTTATACCACATTTATGTGTGAATGACTTCCTACCTTTACTTTATATTTGCCTTTACCAGTGAGCTTTCCCATTCATAATTTTCTTGTTCTTAATAGTAGTGGCTTTTCGTTTTCTGCCTAGAGAAGTTCCTTTAGTATTTGTTGTAATGCTGGTTTGGGGGTGCTGAATTCTCTTAGTTTTTTCTTGTCTGTAAAACTTCTGGTTTCTTTATCAAGTCTGATTGAGTGCTTTTTAGTTGAGAGTATTCTTGGCTGACGGTTTTTCACTTTCATCACTTTAAATGTAGCCTGCCTCTCCCTTGTAGCCTGCAGTGTTACTGCTAAAAAAGATCAGCTTAAAACTTTATATGGGTTCCCGTGTATGTTACTTATTGCTTTTTTTGTAGTTGCTTTTAATATTTTTTCCTTGTCTTTAATTTTTGCCAGTTTGACTACTATGTATCTCAGTGTGTTCCTGCTTGGGTTTATTTTGTATGGATCTCTCTGTGCTTCCTGGACTTTAGTATTTCCTTTTTCAATTTAGGGATTTTTCACCTATAATCTCTTCAACTATTTTCTCAGGCCCTTTCTTTCTTCTTCTGAGACCCCTATAATATGCAAAGTGAAGTCGCTCAGTTGCATCCGACTCTTTGCGACTCCATGGACTGTAGCCTACCAGGCTCCTCTGTCCATGGGATTTTCCAGGCAAGAACACTGGAATGGCTTGCCATTTCCTTCTCCAGGGGATCTTCCCGACCCAGGGATCAAGCCCCAGTCTCCCTCATTGTAGGCAGACATTTTACCATCTCTCAGAGGTCTCTTAGACTATCCTCATTTCTTTCTTTTCTTATTTATTTATGGTTGTGGTGGGTCTTTGATGCTGTGCATGGGCTTTCTCTAGTTGTGTTGAGCCAGGGAGTCTCTATAGTTGCAGTGTGTGGGCTTACTGTGGTGGCATCTCTTTTTGTAGAGCACAGGTTCTGGGACATGTGGGCTTCAGTAGCTGTGGCAAGCATACTGAGTCACTGTGGCACATGAGCTCTAGAATGTGTGGGCTTCAGTAGTTGCAGTGCACAGACTTCAGTAGTTGTGATTTACAGGCTGTAGAATGCACACTTAAGATTGCCAGGAGAAATATCAATAACCTCACATATGCAGATGACACCACCCTTATGGCAGAAAGTGAAGGGGAACTAAAAAGCCTCTTGATGAAAGTGAAAGAGGAGAGTGAAAAAGTTGGCTTAAAGCTTAACATTCAGAAAACTAAGATCATGACATCTGGTCCCATCACCTCATGGGAAATAGATGGGGAGACAGTGGAAACAGTGTCAGACTTTATTTTGGGGGGCTCCAAAATCATTGCAGATGGTGACTGCAGCCATGAAATTAAAAGACGCTTACTCCTTGGAAGGAAAGTTATGACCAACCTAGACAGCATATTAAAAAGCAGAGACATTACTTTGCCAACAAAAGCCCATCTAGTCAAGGCTATGGTTTTTCCAGTAGTCATGTATGGATGTGAGAGTTGGACTGTAAAGAAAGCTGAGTGCTGAAGAATTGATGCTTTTGAACTGTGGTGTTGGAGAAGACTCTTGAGAGTCCCTTGGACTGCAAGGAGATCCAGCCAGTCCATCCTGAGGACAAAAGTTTCAAAATTTTACTGAGCACAGCCCTGCCCACCAGAAGGACAGGACGTAGCTCTACCCACCACCAGTCCCTACCATCAGGAAGCTTGCAGAAACCTGTTAATAACCTCATCCACCAGAGGGCAGATAGCAGAAGCAAGAATAACTACAATCTTGCAGCCCACAGAATGAAAACTGCAGTCACAGAAAATTATACAATGTCAAATGGCAGAAGAATATGTCCCAGATGAAGGAAAAAAATAAAACACCAGAAAAACAACTAAATAAAGTTGAGATCAGAAACATTCTGGAAAGATAATTCAGGATAATGAGACTGAAGACCATTCAAGATCTCAGAAAAAGAATAGTGGTGAGGATTGAGAAGATGCAAGAAATGTTTAACAGACCTAAAAGAACCAAAGAATAAACAGATGAACAATACAATAATGGAAATGAAACTACACTGGAAGGAATCAATAGCAGAATAACTGAAATAGAAAAACAGATAAATGACCTGAAAGACAGAATGGTGAAAATCACTACTGCATAATAGAATAAAGAAAAGTCTGAAAAGAAATGAAGACAGTCTCTGAGATCTCTGAAAAGTGTTTGTTGCTCAGTTGTGTCTGACTCTGTGACCCCATGAACTATAGACCACCAGATTCTTCTGTCCATGGGATTCTCTAGGCAAGAATACTGGAGTGGGTTGCCATTTCCTTCTCCAGAGGATCTTCCTGACCCAGGGATCGAACCTGGGTCTCCCACATTGCAGGCAGATTCTTTACTGTCTGAGCCACCAGGCAAGCCCCTCAGAGACCTCTAGGACAACATTAAATCCATCATTTGCATTATGAATCCCAGAAAGAGAAGAGAAAGATAAAGGACCTGAGAAATATTTGAAGAGGTAATACGTGAAAACTTCCCTAACATGGGAAAGGAAATAGTCATCCATGACCAGGAAGCACCAAGTCCGAGGCAGGATAAGACCAAGGAAGAACACACCATGACACATATGTAATCAAATTGACAAAAATTAAAGATGAACAAAAATATTAAAAGGAACAATGGAAAAATGACAAATAACATACAAGGGAATTGCAATAAGGTTATTAGCTGATTTCTCAGCAGAAAATCTGCAGTCCAGCAGGAGTGGCACAGTAGAAGGCAGAAACTACAACCAAGAATACTCTACCCAGCAAGGCTCTCATTCAGATTTGACAGAGAAATCAAAAGCTTTACAGACAAGCAAAAGCTAAGAGAATTCAGCACCACCAGACCAGCTTTGCAACAAATGCTAAAGGACCTACTTTAGGTGGGAAAGAGAAGAGCATTTAAAACAACCTTGCACATACATAAACTGCTATATCAAAACATCATGGGAATAGCAAATGCAAAAACTAAAATAGATATACACACACAAAAGAAAGAGAAATCCAAAGATAACACTAAAGAGGGCCAACAAACCAGAAGAGAAAAGAGGAAGAGAGGAAGGGAAGAGAAAACCTAAAAAAACAGATAAGACAAATTAAAAAATGGCAATAGGAGCATAGATATTCACAATTACCTTAAATGCTCCAACCAGAAGACATAGACTAGCTGATGGATACAAAAACAAGATCCATATATATGTATATATTCTGTCTACAAGAGACTCACTTCAGACTTACTTCAGACCTAAGGACACATACAGACTGAAAGTGAGGGGATGGAAAAAGGTATTCCATGAAATGGAAATCAAAAGAAAGTTGGAGTAGCAATACTCATATCAGACAAAATAGACTTTAAAATAAAGACTGTTACAAGAGACAAAGAAGGATACTACATCATTATCAAGGGATCAACCCTAGAAGAAGATATAATACTTGTAAATGTATATTCACCCAACATAGGAGCACCTCAATATATAAAGCAAATACTAACAGCCATAAAGGAGAAATCAACAGTAACACAATAATAGTGGGGGACTTTAACACCCACTTTCATCAAAGGACAGATCATCCAGACAGAAAATCAATAAGGAAACACAGGCCTTAAATGACACATTAGACTCTAGGGACTTAAATGAAATTTATAGAGCATTCTATCCAAAAGCAGTAGAATACATATTTTTCTCAAGTGCATGTGGAACACTCTCCAGAACTGACATGCTGGGCCATGAAGTGAGCCTAAGTAAATTTGAGAAAATTGAAATCATATCAAGCATTTTTTTTTCTGGTCACAGCACTATGAAATTAGAAAAAAACTGTAAAAAACACAAACACATGGAGGCTTAACAATATGCTACTGAACAAAAGAAGAAATCAAAGAGAGAATAAAAAAATACTTAGAGACAAATAAAAATGGAAGCACATGATCCAAAACCTATGGGGTGCAACAAAAGAAGTTCTAAGAGGGAAGTTTATATATAGCAATACAATCATACCTCAGGAAACAAGAGAAATCTCAAATTAACAACTGAATCTCACACCTAAAGAGCTAGAGAATGATGAAGAAACAAAACCTAATGTTAGTAGAAGGAAAGAAATCATAAATATCAGAGTGGAAAAAAAATGAAATATAGACAAAGAAAAAATAGCAAAGATCAATGAAACTAAAAACTGCTTTTTTGAAAAGATAAAACTGATAAATATTTAGCCAGACTTATCAAGGAAATAAAGGAAAGGACTCAAATCAATAAAATTAGAAATTAAAAAGGAGAATTACAACTGACACCACAGAAATACAAAGGATCATGAGACTACTACAAGCAACTATATGCCAATAAAATGGACAACCTGGAAGAAATGAACAAATTCTTAGAAAGGTACAATTTCCCAAGATTGAACCAGGAAGAAATAGAAAATATGAAAGACCAATCATAAGTACTGAAGCTGAAATTGTGATTTAAAAACTCCCAATATGGACTTCCCTGGTGGTCCACTGGCTAAGACTCTGCACTCCCAATGCAGGGGGCCCAGGTTTGATCCCTGGTCAGGGAATGAGATCCCACATGCCACAACTAAGAGAATGATGTCCCAACTAAGGTTCTGCATGCCCCAACTAAAAAATTGTCCATGCTGCAACTAAAAGATCTCACATGCCAAAACTAACGATTCTGTATGTTGCAATGAAAATTAAAGAACCTACGTGTTGCAACTAAGACCCAGCACAACCAAATAAATAAAACTAAATAAATAAGTAAATAGAAATTAACAAATAAAAAAGCTCTCAACAAACAAAACTCCGGGATCAGATGTTTCATGTTCAGAAATACAAAGGATCATGTTTTTGTTCAGTTGCTAAGTCTTGTCTGACTCTTTCAGACCCCATGGACTGCAGCACGCCAGGCTCCCCTGTTCTTCACTGTCTCCCAGATTTGCTCAGATTCATGTCCATTGAGTCAGTGATGCTATCTAACCATCTTATCCTCTGCCACCCCTTCTCCTTTTGCCTTCAATCTTTCCCAGCATCAGGATCTTTTCTAATGAGTCAGCTCTTTGCATCAGGTGGTCAAAGTATTGGAGCTTCAGCTTCAGCATCAGTCCTTCCAATTAAATATTCAGGGTTGATTTCCTTTAGGATTGACTGGTTTGATCTCCTTGCAGTCCAAGGGACTCTCAAGAGTCTTTTCCAGCACCACAATTCGAAAGCATCAGTTCTTTGGCACTCAGCCTTCTTTATGGTCCAACTCTCACATCCATACATGACTACTGGAAAAACCATAGCTTTGACTATACAGACCTTTGTTGGCAAAGTGATGTCTCTGCTTTTTAACACACTGTCTAAGTTTGTATTGATAAAGGAATGGCAAACCACTTCAGTATTCTTGCCTTGAGAACCGCATGAACAGTATAAAAGGCAAAAAGATATGACACTGAAAGATGAGCTCCCCAGGTCTGTAGGTGTCCAATATGCTACTGGGGAAGAGTAGAGAAATAGCTCCAGAAAGAATGAAGAGGCTGAGTCAAAGTGGAAATGACACCCAGTTGTGGATGTGTCTGGTATTGAAAGTAAAATCTGATGCTGTAAAGAACAATACTGCATAGGAACCTGGAATGTTAGGTCCATGAATCAAGGTAAATTGGATGTGGTCAAACAGGAGATGGCAAGAGTGAACACTGACATTTTAGGAATCAGTGAACTAAAATGGACTGGAATGGGCAAATTTAATTCAGATGACCATTACATCTACTACTGTGGGCAAGAATCCCTTAGAAGGAATGGAGTAGCCCTCATAGTCAACAAAAGTGTCTGAAATGCAGTACTTGGGTACAGTCTCAAAAATGACAGAATGATCTCATTTCATTTCTAAGGCAAACCATTCAACATCACAGTAATCCAAGTCTATGCCCCAACCACTAATGCCAAAGAAGCTGAAGTTGAATGGTTCTATGAAGACCTACAAGACCTTCTAGAACTAACACCAAAAAAGATGTCCTTTTCATCATATAGGATTGGAATGGAAAAGGTCAGTTTTCACTCCAATCCCTAAGAAAGGCAATGCCAGAGAATGCTCAAACTACCGCATAGTTGCATTTATCTCACACGCTAGCAAAGTAATGCTCAAAATTCTCCAAGCCAGGCTTCAACAATACGTAAACCCATGAACTTCCAGATGTTTAAGCTGGTTTTAGAAAAGGCAGAGGGACCAGAGATCAAATTATGAACATTCGTTGGATCATCGAAAAAGCAAGAGAGTTCCAGAAAAATATCTATTTTTGCCTTATTGACTATGGCAAAGCCTTTGACTGTGTGGACCACAATAAGCTGTGGAAAATTCTGAAAGAGATGAAAATGCCAGACCACCTGACTTGCCTCTTGAGAAATCTGTATGCAGGTCAGGAAACAACAGTTAGAACTGGACATGGAACAACAGACTGGTTCCAAATCGGGAAAGGAGTACATTAAGGCTGTACATTGTCATGCTGCTTATTTAACTTATATGCAGAGTACATCATGAGAAACGCTGGGCTGGATGAAGCACAAGCTGGAATCAAGATTGCCGGGAGAAATATCAATAACCTCAGATATGCAGATGACACCACCCTTATGGCAGAAAGTGAAGAACTGAAGAGCCTCTTGATGAAAGTGAAAGAGGAGAGTGAAAAAGTTGGCTTAAAGCTCAACATCCAGAAAACTAAGATCATGGCATCCGGTCCCATCACTTCATGGCAAATAGATGGAGAAACAGTGGAAACAGTGGCAGACTTCATTTTTTTGGGGGGGGGGGCTCCAAAATCACTTTAAATGGTGACTGCAGCCATGAAATTAAAAGACGTTTACTCCTTGGAAGAAAAGTTATGACCAACCTAGATAGCATATTAAAAAGCAGAGACATTACTTTGCCAACAAAGGTCCGTCTAGTCAAGGCTATGGTTTTTCCAGTGGTCATGTATGGATGTGAGAGTTGGACTATAAAGAAAGCTGAGCACCAAAGAATTGATGCTTTTGAACTGTGATGTTGGAGAAGACTCTTGAGAGTCCCTTGGACTGCAAGGAGATCCAACCAGTCCATCCTAAAGGAAATCAGTCCTGAATGTTCATTGGAAGGACTGATGTTGAAGCTGAAACTCCAATATTTTGGCCACCTGATGTGAAGAGCTGACTCATTTGAAAAGACCCTGATGCTGGGAAAGATTGAAGGCAGGAGAAGGGGATGACAGAGGATGAGATGGTTGGATAGCATCACCGATTCAATGGACATGAGTTTGAGTAAACTGGGAGTTGGTGGCCTGGCGTGCTGCAGTCCATGGGGTCTCAAAGAGTCAGACACGACTGAGGGACTGAACTGAACTGAACTGATGTTCTTTCTTTTTATAAATCACACTGTTTATCCCCCAATGTATTTCCACCATCACATTAGCTTTTTGTGGTGCTGTGGACTTTTCCTCTTTGCTTTCCTTGTTAAAAAAAATTCATTTTACGATTTTTTCTCTTTTTTTCTTATGTCACATGGTTTATTCCTCTTACATATTTCCAACTCCATATTAGCCTTTTGCAATGCAGTGGAGTTTTCCTCTTTGTGTTTCTGGTCCAAAACAAGCAAGAAAAAAACATTTTAGGTTTTTTTTTTTTTCTCCCCAGTTTTAAAAAATTTTTCTTAATGAGTTTTTTGGATTTTGTTTTGGATGTATTCAACTGCTTTTCCTACTGTTCTTTACTGGCTGTAGCTATTCCTGAATATATATAAATCTTTTCCACACACATCTATTCATATTTTTTTTTTTATTTTTACTTTTTTTTTTTCTTCCATTTATTTTTATTTGTTGGAGGCTAATTACTTTACAACATTGCAGTGGTTTTTGTCATACATTGAAATGAATTAGCCATGGATTTACATGTATTCCCCATCCCGGTCCCCCCTCCCACCTCCCTCTCCACCCCATCCCTCTGGGTCTTCCCAGTGCACCAGGCCTGAGCACTTGTCTCATGCATCCAACCTGGGCTGGTGATCTGTTTCACCCTAGATATACATATTTCGATGCTGTTCTCTTGAAACATCCCGCCCTCGCCTTCTCCCACAGAGTCTACAAGTCTGTTCTATACATCTGAGTCTCTTTTTTCTTTTTTTGCATATAAGGTTATCGTTACCATCTTTCTAAATTCCATATATATTCATCTTTGCTTTTCTATTTTTCTTTTTTCTCTCTTTTTTTTATTTTTGAATCCTCTTCTCCACCTTCCTTTTCTCCTTTCCCTCACTTCCTCTCTTTCTTTTTTTTCTCTTTCTTTTTTATTCTCCCCTTTTTCCTTCACTCTTTCTTCTTTCACCAAGTAAGTTAAATTGTTGAGCTCTCTATGCTATATTCCCCAGTTGGCCCTCTGCTCATGCTCAGATTTCCAGATTGAGCATTAGCTAACTCTGCTTTCAATTGGTTGATATCACCTCTGGTTTCCCTTGCTCACCAAGTCAATCTCCTGTACTCTTTTCTTTAGAACACTTTGGTTATAACTGTATGTGTGGAAGTGTGTGTGTATATGTCCCAGTATTTCTGTAATTACCTGCTTGATCTCCTCCCACTAGAACACAGGCACAAGTCACCCCCAACAAGAAATCAACACAAACCACCAACCAACATTTCCCTCCAAGGGCAAAAATCAAAAGGAAGAAGTAATACAACCCTAAAGCCTGGGAAAAGGAGACCTCAAGTGGAGCAAGTTAGAAAAAAAAAAAAAAAAGATGATGAAAAGACAGAGAAATACAACACAAATGAAAGAGCAAGGTAGAAACTCACAAGACCAAATAAACAAAGAGGAAATAAGTAATCTCCCTGAAAGAGAATTCAGAATAATGATAGTAAAGATGCTCCAAAGACTTGAAAATAGAATGGAGAAAATGCAAGAAGCATTTAACACAGTTAATACAATCACCAAGGACATAGAAGAAATAAAGAATAAGCAAACAGATGAATAACACAATTACTGAAATTAAAAATACTCTAGAAGGAACCAATAGAAGAATAACTGAGGCAGAGGAACAGATAAGTGAGCTGGAGGATAGAATGGTGGAAATAACTGCTGAAGAGCAGAATAAAGGGAAAGGAATGAAAAGAATTGAGGATAGCCTCAGAGACCTTTGGGACAATATTAAGCACACCAACATTGAGTTATAGGGGTCCCAGAGGAAGAAGAAAAAAAGAAAGGCACTGAGAAAATTTTTGAAGAAATTATAGTTGAAAACTTCCCCAACATGGGAAAGGAAATAGTCAATCAAGTCCAAGAAGCACAGAGAGTCCCCTACAGGTTAAACCCAAGGAGAAACACATTGAGACACATATTAATCAAGCTAACAGAGATTAAGCACAAAGAAAGAATATTAAAAGCAGCAAGGGAAGAGCAACAAGTAACATACAAGGGAAACCCATATGATTAACAGTGGATCTTTCAGCAGAAACTCTACAGGCCAGAAGGGAATGGCAGGATATATTTAAAGTACTGAAAGAGAAAAATCTACAACCAAGATTACTATACCCAGCAAAGATCTCATTCAAAAATTGACAGAGAAATCAAAAGCTTTATGGACAAGCAGAAATTAAGAGAATTTAGTACTACCAAATCAGCCTTGCAACAAATGCTATTTACATAGCCAGTAAACACAAGAGAAAGGAAAGACCTACAAAAACAAACCCAAAACAATCAAGAAAATGCCAATAGGAACATATATATCAATAATTACCTTAAATGTAAATGGATTAAATGCACCAACCAAAAGATACAGACTGACTGAATGGATACAAAAACAAGACCCATATATATGCTGCCTACAGGAGACCCACTTCAGACCTAGAGACACATACAGACTGAAAGTAAAAGAATGGAAAAATATACTACATGCAAATGGAAACCAAAAGAAAACTGGAGTGGCAATCCTTACTTCAGACAAAATAGACTTTAAAATAAAGAATATCATAAGAGACAAAGAAGGACACTACATAATGATCAAGGGATCAATCCAAGAAGAAGACATAACAATTGTAAATATCTATGCACCCAACATAGGAGCACCTCAATACATAAGGCAAACACTAACAGGCATAAGAGGAGAAATCGACAGCAACACAATAATAGTAGGGGACTTTAACACCCCACTGTCATCAATGGACAGATCATCAAAACAGAGAATCAATAAGGAAACACAAACCTTAAATGAAACATTAGACCAAATGGACCTAATTGATATCTTCAGGACTTTCCATCCAAATGCAGAAGAATACACTTTCTTCTCAAGTGCACATGGAACATTCTCCAGGATAGACCACATCTTGGGCCACAAATCAAGCCTCAGTAAATTTAAGAAAATTGAAATTGTATCAAGTATCTTCTCTGACCACAATGCTATGAGACTAGATATCAACTACAGGAAAAAAAAAAAACAGCAAAAAACACAAACTCATGGAGATTAAACAATACATTACTAAATAACAAAGAGGTTACTGAAGAAATAAGAAAAGAAATCAAAAGATTCCTAGAAACAAATGACAATGAAAACACGATGACCCAAAACCTATGGGACTCAGCAAAAGCAGTTCTAAGAGGGAAGTTTATAGTGATACAATCATACCTCAAGAAGCAAGAAAAGCATCAAATAGACAGCCTAACTCTACATCTAAAACAGCTGGAAAAAAAGGAACAAAAAACCCCAAAGTCAGCAGAAGGAAGGATATCATAAAAATCAGAGCAGAAATAAACAAAAAAGAAATGAAGAAATGAATTAGCCACTGCAATGTTGTAAAGTAATTAGCCTTAAAAAAAATAAAGTATTTATCAATAGTGAAAAAAAAAAGAAATGAAGAAAACAATAGCAAAGATCAATAAAACTAAAAGCTGGTTCTTTGAGAAGATTAACAAAATTGACAAACCACTGGCCAGGCTCAGCAAAAAAAAAAAAAAAGGAGAAAAATCATATCAATAAAATTAAAAATGAAAAAAGGAGAGGTTACAACAGACAGCACAGAAATACAAAGGATCATAAGAGAATATTATGAGCAACTATATGCTAATAAAATGGACAACCTAGAGGAAATGGACAGATACTTAGAAAAGATCAGCCTCCCAAGACTGAACCAGGAAGAAATAGAAATGATGAACAACCCAATTACAAACACTGAAATTGAAACAGTGATAAAAAAAACTCCCTCAAGACAAAAGCCCAGGGCCAGATGGCTTCATAGGGGAATTCTATCAAACATTTAGAGAAGAGCTAATGCCTATTTTTCTGAAACTCTTCCAAAAAATTGCAGAGAAAGGAACACTTCCAAACTCATTCTATGAGGCCACAATCACCCTGATACCAAAACCAGGCAAAGACAACACAAAAAAAGAAAATTACAGGCCAATGTCACTGATGAACATAGATGCAAAAATTCTCAACAAAATTCTAGCAAACAGAATCCAACAACACATTAAAAAGCTCATATACCATGATCAAGTCAGATTTATTTCAGGGATGCAAAGATTATTCAAGATATGCAAGTCAATCAACATGATACACCATATCAACAAATTGAAAGATAAAAACCACATGATCATCTCAATAGGTGCAGAAAAAGCCTTTGGCAAAATCCAGCATCCATTTATGATAAAAACGCTTCAAAAAATGGGCATAGAAGGAACCTACCTCAACATAGTAAAGGCCATATATGAAAAGCCCACAGCAAACATTATTCTCAATGGTGAAAACTAAAAGCTTTCCCTCTAAGATCAGGAACAAGACAAGGGTGTCCACTCTCACCACTATTATTCAACATAGTTTTGGAAGTCCTAGCTACAGCAATTAGAGAAGAAAAAGAAATAAAAGGAATCCAGATTGGAAAAGAAGAAGTAAAACTCTCACTGTTTGCAGATGACATGATACTATACATAGAAAACCCAAAAGAAACTATCAGAAAATTACTAGAGCTAATCAGTGAATTCAGCAAAGTTGTGGGATACAAGGTCAATACACAGAAATCACTTGCACTCCTATATACTAACAATGAAAAATCAGAAAGAGAAATTAAGGAATCAATACCATTCACCATTGCAACAAAAAGAATAAAATATCTAGGAATAAACCTACCTAAGGAAACAAAAGACCTGTATATGGAAAACTATAAGACACTGATGAAAGAAATCAAAGATGACATAAACAGATGGAGAGATATTCCATGTTCCTGGGTGGGAAGAATCAATATTGTGAAAATGACTATACTACCAAATGCAATCTACAGATTCAATGTGGTCTCTATCAATTTACTAATGGTTTTTTTTTTTTCACTGAACTAGAACAAAAAATTTCACAATTCATATGGAAACCCAAAAGAACCTGAAGAGCCAAAGCAGTCTTGAGAAAGAAGAATGAATCTGGAGGAATCAATAAACCAGACTTCAGACTTCAGACTATACTGCAAAGCTACAGTCATCAAGACAATATGGTACTGGCACAAAAACAGAAATATAGACCAATGGAACAAGATAGAGAACCCAGAGATAAACCCACACACCTATGGGTACCTTATTTTTGACAAAGGAGGCAAGAATATACAATGGGGCAAAGACAGCCTCTTCAATAAGTGGTGCTGGGAAAACTGGACAGCTACATGCAAAAGAATGAAATTAGATCACTACCTAATGCCATACACAAAGATAAACTCAAAATGGATTAAAGACCTAAATGTAAGACCAGAAACTATTAAACTCTTAGAGGAGAACATAGGCAGAACACTCAATGACATAAATCAAAGCAAGATCTTATATGATCTACCCCTAGAGTAATGGAAATAAAAACAAAAGTAAACAAGTGGGACAAAATTAAACTTAAAATCTTTTGGACAACAAAGGAAACTACAAACAAGGTGAAAAGACAACCCTCAGAATGGGAGAAAATAATAGCAAGGGAAACAACTGATAAAGAATTAATTTCCAAAATATACAAGCAGCTTATACAACTCAATACCAGAAAAGCAAACAACCCAATCAAAAAGTGGGAAAGGGACCTGAAGAGACATTTCTCCAAAGAAGACATACAGATGGCTAACAAGCACATGAAAAGATGCTCAACATCACTCATTATCAGAGAAAATGCAAATCAAAACTACAATGAGATACCACCTCACACCAGTCAGAATGGCCATCATCAAAAAGTCTACAAACAATAAATGCTGGAGAGGGTGTGGAGAAAAGGGAACACTCTTGCATTGCTGGTGGGAATGTAAATTGATACAGCCACTATGGAAGATGGTATGGAGATTCCTTAAAAAGCTAGGAATAAAACCACCATATGACCCAGCAATCCCACTCCTAGGCATATACCCTGAGGAAATCAAAACTGAAAAAGACACATGTACCCCAATGTTCACTGCAGCTCTATTTACAATAGCTAGAACATGGAAGCAACCTAGATGTCCATCAACAGATGAATGGATAAAGAAGCTGTGGTACATATATACAATGGAATACTATTCAGCCATAAAAAGGAATGCATTTGAATCTGTTCTAATGAGGTGGATGAAACTAGAGCCCATTATACAGAGTGAAGTAAGTCAGAAAGAGAAATATAAATATCATATACTGACACATATATATGGAATCTGAAGAGATGGCACTGAATTTATTTTCAGGGCAGCAATGGAGAAACAGACATAGAGAACAGACCTATGGACAAGGTGGGAGGAGAGGAGGGAGAAGGGGAGATGTAAAACAGATAGCCAATGGGAATTTGCTGTAAGACTTGGGGAACTCAAACAGGGCCTCTGTGACAGGCTGAAGGGTGGGGCATGAGGGGGATGGGAGGGAGGTCTTGGAGGGAGGGGACATGAGTATACCTATGGCTGATTCTTGTTGATGTATGACAGAAAACCACAAAATTCTATAAAGCAATTATCCTTCAGTTAAAAAAGAAAATAAACTGTTGATATAAAAGACTTCAGGGAGAAATGGCAATAACCTCAGATGTGCAGTTGACTCCACCCTTTTGGCAGAAAGCAGAGGAACTAAAGAGCCTCTTGATGAATTTGAAAGATGAGAGTGAAAAATCCAGTTTAAAACTTGAGATTCAAGAAACTAAAACCATGGCATCCATTCCTATCACTTCACAGCAAATAGATGGTGATAAAGAGGAAACAGTAACAGACTTTATTTTCTTGGGCTCCAAAATCACTGCAAATGGAAATGGCAGCCTTGAAATTAAAAGCTGCTTGGTCCTTGGAAGAAAAACTATGACAAACCTAAACAGCATCTTAAAAAGCAGAGACATCACTTTGCTGACAAATGTCCATATAGTCAAAGCTATGGTTTTTCCAGCAGTCATGTATGGATGTGAGAGTTGCACCATATAGAAGTTTGAGTGCCAAAGAGTTCATGATTTCGAACTGTGGTGCTGGAGAAGACTCTTAAGAGTCCCTTGGACAGACAGTAAGGAGATCAAACCAGTCAATCCGAAAGGAAATCAACCCTGAATATTCATTGGAAGGACTGATGCTGAAGTTGAAGCTCCAATACTTTGGCCAACTGTTTGGAAGAGCCAGTTCAGTTCAGTCACATAGTCATGTCCACCTCTTTGTGACCCTATGGATTGCAGCACGCCAGGCTTCCCTGTCCATCACAAACTCCTGGAGCTTACTCAAACTCGTGTCCATCAAGTCAGTGATGCCATCCAACCATCTTATCCTCTGTTGTCCCCTTTTCCCACCTTCAGTCTTTCCTAGCATTAGGGTCTTTTCCTATGAGTCAGCTCTTCTTTATCAGGTGGGCAAAGTATTGAAGTTTCAGCTTCAGCATCAGTCCTTACAATGAACACCCAGGACTGATTTCCTTTAGAATTGACTGGTTGGATCTCTTTGCAGTCGAACCATAGTTCAAAAGCATCAATTCTTCAGCACTCAGCTTTCTTTATAGTCCAACTCTCACATCTATACATGACTACTGGAAAAACCACAGCCTTGACTAGATGGACCTTTGTTGGCAAAGTAATGTCTCTGCTTTTTAATATGCTGTCTAGGTTGGTCATAGCTTTTCTTCCAAGGAGCAAGTGTCTTTTAATTTCATGGCTGCAGTCACCATCTTCAGTGATTTGGGAGCCCCTCCCCCACCCCCAGATAGGGTCTGTCACTGTTTCCATTGTTTCCCCATCTATTTGCCATGAAGTGATGGGACCGGATGCCATGATCTTAGTTTTCTGAATGTTGAGCTTTAAGCCAGCTTTTTCACTCTCCTCTTTCACTTTCATCAAGAGGCTCTTTGGTTCTTCTTCACTTTCTGCCATAAGAGTGGTGTCATCTGCATATCTGAGGTTATTGATATTTCTCCCAGCAATCTTGATTCCAGCTTGTGCTTCATCTAGCCCAGCATTTTGCATGATGTATTCTGCATATAAGTTAAATAAGCAGGGTAACAATATACAGCCTTGACGTACTCCTTTCCCAATTTGGAACCAGTCTGTTGTTCCATGTTTGGTTCTAACTGTTGCTTCTTGACCTGCATACAGATTTCTCAGGAGGCAGGTAAGGTGGTCTGGTATTCCCATCTCTGTAAGAATTTTCTAGAGTTTATTGTGATCCACACAGTCAAAGGCTTTGGCATAATCAATAAAGCAGAAATAGATGTTTTTCTGGTATTCTCTTGCTTTTTGATGATCCAGTGGATGTTGGCAATTTGATCTCTGGTTCCTCTGCCTTTTCTAAATCCAGCTTGAACATCTGTAAGTTCACAGTTCATGTATTGTTGAAGCCTGGCTTGGAGAATTTTGAGCATTACTTTACTAGTGTGTGAGATGAGTGCAATTGTGTGGTAGTTTGAATATTCTTTGGCTTTGCCTTTCTTTGGATTGGAATGAAAAATTACCTTTTCCAGTCCTGTGCCCACTGCTGCATTTTCCAAATTTTCACTGGTCATAGCAAATGAAGAGCCAACTCACTGGAAAAGACCATCATGCTGGGAAAGATTGAGGGCAGGAGGAGGAGCGGATGACAAAGAATGAGAAGGTTGGATGTCATCATTGACTCCATGGACATGAGTTTGAGCATACTCTGGGATTTGGTGAAGGACGGGGAGCCTGGTGTGCTGCAGTCCATGGCGTCAAAAAGAGTCAGACAGGACTTAGAGGCTGAACAACAGGAAAGATTTGTCATAGCTTTCCTTCCAAGGAGTAAGCACTGTTTAATTTCATAGGAGATTACTGCAAGCAACTCTCTGCCAATAAAATGGACAACTTGGAAGAAATGGCCAAATTCTTAGAAAGGTACACCTTCCCAAGATGGAGCCAGGAAGAGAGAAAAAATGAACAGACCAATAACAAGCATTGAAACTGAAATGGTGATTTAAAAACTCCCAGCAAGCAAAAGTCCAGGGCCTGATGGCTTCTCAGGTTAATTCTATCAAATATTTAGAGAAGGCCTAACATCAATCCTCCTGAAACTGTTCCAAAAAAAAGGAAGAAAAGGAAAACATCTAAATTCATTCTATGAGGTCACCATCAAACATACCACAAAAAAGAAAATTATAGTCTAATATCACTGATGAACATAGTGGCAAAAATAATCAGCAAAGTACTAGCAATCCTTATCCAGTGATACATTAAAGGGATCATGAACCATGATCTAGTGAGATTTATCTCATGGATGCAAGGATTTTTCAATATCCACATATCAGTAAGTGTGATATACCACATCAACAAATTAAAGAATAAAACCATATGATCATCTTTTAAACATAGAAAAAGTTTTTTAAAAAATTCAACAGCCATTTATGGCAAAATTGTCCAGAAATTCAGCACAGTGGGAACCTACCTCAACATAATAAGGACAGATACAACAAATGTACACCTACATCATACTCAATGATTAAAAGTTGAAACCATTTCCTCTACAATCAAGAACAAGGGAAGGATGTCCCCTCTATCACTTTTATTCAATATAATTTTTGAAGTGCTAGCTATAGCAATTAGGAAAGAGGAAGAAATAAGAGGAATTCAAATTGGAAAAGAAGAAGTTAAACTGTAGTCTTTGCAGATGACATCACACCATACATAGAAAATGCTAAAGATGCTATCAGAAAAGTACTATAGCTCATCAGTGATTTGGTAACATTGCAAGATACAAAATTAATACACAGAAATCTCTTACATTCCTATACACTAACAATGAAAGATCAGAAGAGAAATTCAAGAAACAATTCCGTTTACCATCACCATTAAAAATGATAAATTGCTTAGGAAAAAACCTACATAAGGATACAAAAGACCTGTACTTGGAGAACTATAAGGAACTGATGAAAGAAATCATATATGACAGAAACACATGGAAAGATGTAACATGTTCTTGGATTGGAAGAATCAATTGTCAAAAATGACTATACTACCTAATGCAATCTATAGATTCAATGAAATCGCTATAAATTTACTAATGACTTTTTTCACAGAACTAGAACAAAAACTCTTAAAATTTGTATGGAGTCACAAAAGACCCCAAATTGCCAAAGCAATCTTGAAAAAGACCATATCACAAAGCTACAGTAATCAAAACAATATGTTATTGGCAATAAAGTAGAAATATAGATCAATGGAACAGGATAGAAGGTCCAGAAATAAATGCATGCCTCTATGATCAATTAACCTATGACAAAGAAGGCAAGAATAAATAATGGGGGAAAGAAAATCTCTTCAATAAATGGTGCTGGGAAAACTAGACAG
Source organism: Odocoileus virginianus (assembly GCF_023699985.2). Taxonomy (NCBI): domain Eukaryota; kingdom Metazoa; phylum Chordata; class Mammalia; order Artiodactyla; family Cervidae; genus Odocoileus; species Odocoileus virginianus. The sequence continues at coordinate 1,592,045 of NW_027224276.1, forward strand.
CTACTTTTAAAAGAATGAAATTAGAACATTCTTTAACACCATACACAAAATAGCCTCCATATGTTTGAATTTTTAATAATTTTTTTCCTGTAATTGAGATCTAATCTTACTGCACTGTGGTCAGAAAAGATGACTGGAATGATTTCAATCTTTTTGAATTTACCAAGACTAGATTTATGGCCCAGGATGTGATCTATTCTGGAGAAGGTTCCGTGTGCACTTGAGAAAAAGGTGAAGTTGATTGTTTTGGGGTGAAACGTCCTATAGATGTCAATTAGGTCTAGCTGGTCCATTGTGTCCGTTAAAGTTTGTGTTTCCTTGTTCATTTTCTGTTTAGTTGATCTATCCATAGTTGTGAGTGGGGTATTAAAGTCTCCTACTATTATTGTGTTACTATTTAATTTCCTCTTTCATACTTGTTAGCGTTTGCCTTACATATTGCAGTGCTCCTATGTTGGGTGCATATATATTTATAATTGTTATATCTTCTTCTTGGATTGATCCTTTGATCATTATGTAGTGTCCATCTTTGTCTCTTTTCACAGACTTAATTTGAAAGTCTATTTTATCTGATATGAGTATTGCGACTCCTGCTTTCTTTTGGTCTCCGTTTGCGTGGAATATTTTTTTCCAGCCCTTCACTTTTAGTCTGTATGTGTCCCTTGCTTTGAGGTGGGTCTCTTGTAGACAGCATATATAGGGGTCTTGCTTTTGTATCCATTCAGCCAGCCTTTGTCTTTTGGTTGGGGCATTCAACCCATTTACATTTAAGGTAATTATTGATAGGTATGGTCCCGTTGCCATTTATTTTGTTGTTTGGGGTTCACTTTTATACCACCTTTCTGCGTTTCCTGTCTAGAGAAGATCCTTTAGTATTTGTTGAAGAGCTGGTTTGGTGGTGGTGAATTCTCTCAGCTTTTGCTTGTCTGTAAAGCTTTTGAGTTCTCCTTCATATCTGAATGAGATCCTTGCTGGGTAGAGTAATCTAGGTTGTAGGTTATTCTCTTTCATTACTTTAAGTATGTCACCATACACAAAATAAGCTCCAAATGGAATAAAAACCTAAATGTGAGACTGGACACTATAAAACTTTTGGAGAAAAATAGGCAGAACACTCTCTGAGATAAGCCTCAGCAAGATTTTTTGATCCATCTCCCAGAATAATAGAAATAAAAAGAAAAATTAAAAAACGGAACCTAATTAAACTCAAATGTTTTTGCAGAGCAAAGGAAATAATAAACAAAATGAAAATACAATCCACAGATTGGAAAACAAATATTTGCAAATGATGTGACTAACAAGAGATTAGTTCTCCAAAATTTACAAACAGCTCATGTGGCTTAATATCATCAAAAGAAACAATCTGGTAAAAAAAATGGGCTTCTCTGAAGTCTCAGTGGGTAATGAATCTGTCTGCCAATGCAAGATACACAGGAGATGTGGGTTCAGTCTCTGGGTCGGGAAGATCCCCTGGACAAGGAAATGGCATCCCACTCTAATACTCTTGCCTGAACAATTGCACAGACAGAGGAACCTGGGGGGCTACAGTCCATAAGGTCACAAAAAGCCAGACATGAGTAAGCTACTAAGCATGGAAATGCATGAAATAAAAAAATGGACAGAAGATCTACATAGACAAATCTCCAAAAAAGACATACAGATGGCCAAGAGGCACATGAGAAGATGTCCAACACCACTAATTACTACAGAAACTCAAATAAAATTTAAAATGAGATATCACCTCACACCAGCCAGAATGGCTATCATCAAAAAATCCACAAACAATAAATGCTGGAGAGGGTGTGGAGAGAAGGGAACCCTCCTACACTGTTGGTGGGAATGTAAATTGGTGCAGCCACTATGGAGAACAGTATGGAGGTTCCTTAAAAAACTAAAGAAATAGAGCTACCATATGACCCTGCAATTCCACTCCTGGGCATATATCTGGAGAAAAACATGATCCAAAAGTATAAATACACTCCTACATTCATTGCAGCACTATTTATAGTAGCCAAGACATTGAACGAATGTAAATGTTCATTGCCAGACAAATGGATAAAGAAGTAGTACATATACATAAGGAGATATTAGTCAGTCAGTCAGTTCAGTCACTCAGTCGTGTCCAACTCTTTGAGACCCCATGAACCACAGCATGCCAGGCCTCCCTGTCCATCACCAACTCCCAGAGTCCACCCAAATCCATGTCCATTGAGTCGGTGATACCATCCAACCATCTCATCCTCTGTCGTCCCCTTCTCCTCCTGCCCTCAATCTTTCCCAGCATCAGGGTCTTTTCAAATGAGTCAGCTCTTCGCATCAGGTGGCCAAGGTATTGGAGTTTCAGCTTCAACATCAGTCCTTCCAATGAACACCCAGGACTGATCTCCTTTAGGATGGACTGGTTGGATCTCCTTGCAGTCCAAGGGACTCTCAAGAGTCTTCTCCAACACCACCGTTCAAAAGCATCAATTCTTCTGCGCTCAGCTTTTTTTATAGTCCAACTCTCACATCCATACATGACCACTGGAAAAACCATAGCCTTGACTAGACAGACCTTTGTTGACAAAGTAATGTCTCTGCTTTTTAATATGCTGTCTAGGTTGGCCATAACTTTCCTTCCAAGGAGTAAGTGTCTTTTAATTTCATGGCTGCAGTCACCATCTGCAGTGACTTTGGAGCCCCCCAAAATAAAGTCAGCCACTGTTTCCACTGTTTCCCCATCTATTTGCCATGAAGTGATGGGACTGGATGCCATGATCTTAGTTTTCTGAATGTTGAGCTTTAAGCCAGTTTTTTCACTCTCCTCTTTCACTTTCATCAAGAGGCTCTTTATTTCTTCTTCACTTTCTGCCATAAGGTGGTGTTATCTGCATATCTGAGGTTATTGACATTTCTCCCTAGCAATCTTGATTCCAGCTTGTGCTTCATCCAGCCCAGCGTTTCTCATGATGTACTCTGCATATAAGTTAAATAAGCAGGATGACAATATACAGCCTTGATGTACTCCTTTTCCTATTTGGAACCACACTGTGTCATATGGTAACTCTATGTTTTAACTATTTGAGGAACTGACAAAGTGTTTTCTTCTCCATATCTTCCCCAACACTTGCTATTTTCTGTTGTTTAAATTACAGTCAGCCTAGTGGATATAAAGTGCTATCCCAGTGTCGTATTTTTTTTTTTTTAGCATTGTGTTTTTGATTACATTTCTCTAATAACTAATTATATTAAGTGTCTTTTCTCGTGCTTATTGGCTATTTGCTTATTTTCTTCAGAGAAATGTTTATTCAAGTCCTTTGCCCACTTTATTTTGTTTTATTTTGTAGCACCATTTTCTCTTTTTAAAAAAGTTTTTGCTGGAGTATAGTTGATTTACAATGTTGTGTTAGTTTCAGGTGTACAGCAAAATGAATTAGTTATACTCTATTTTAGATTCTTTTCCCATATAGGCCATTATAGAATATTGAGTAGAATTATCTGTGCTACACAGTAGTTTCTCATTAGTTACCTGTTTTATACAAAGTAGTGTATATATGTCAATCCCAGTCTCCAAACTCATCCCACTCCCTCTTCCCCAACCATACATTTCTTCTCTACATCTGTATATTTCTGCTTTGCAAATAAGTTCATCTGTACCATTTTTCTAGATTCCACATATAAGTGATATTATATATTTGTTTTTCTCTTTCTGACTTACTTCACTCTGTATGACAGTCTCTAGGTCCATACACAGCTCTGAAAATGAAATGATTTCATTCCTTTTTACAGCTGAGTAATATTCCATTGTATATATGTACCACATCTTTATCCACTGCTCTGCTGATGGACATTCAGGTTGTTTGTACATCCCAGCTATTGTTGATAGTGCTTCAGTGAACATTGAGGTGCATGTATCTTTATAATTTTCTCTGGGTTTATGATCAGGAGTGGGATTTCTGGATCATATGGTAGTTTTGCTTTTAGTTTTTTAAGGAAACTCCATACTGTTCTGCATAGTGGTTTCACCAATTTACATTCCCACCAACAGTGTAGGTGGGTTCCCTTTTCACTATATTTTCTCCAGCATTTATTTTTTCTGGTTTTTTTGATGATGGCCATTATGACCTGTGGGAGGTGATACTTCATTGCAGATTTAATTTGCATTTCTCTAATAGTGATGTTGAGAATCTTTTCATGTGTTTGCCATTTCTATTTCTTCTTTGGTGAAATGTCTAGTTAGGTCTTCCACCCATTTTGGGTTGTTTGTTTCTTTTTTGATATAGGGCCGTTTGTATATAAGGCTGTTTGTATATTTTGACGATGAGTCCCTTGTAACTTGCTTCATTCACAAATATTCCTCCCATTCTGAGGGTTGTCTTTTTGTCTTGTTTATAGTTTCCTTTGCTGTGCAAAAGCTTTTAAGTTTACTTAGGTCCCATTTATATATTTTCATTTTCATTACTGTAGGATCTGGATCAAAAATATCTTGCTGCTATTTATGTCACAGAGTGTTTTGCCTCTGTTTTCCTCTAAGAATTTTACAGTGTCTGGTCTTACATTTAGATCTTTAATCCATTTTGAGTTTATTTTTGTGTATGGTGTTAGGAGTGTTCTAATTTCATTCTTTTGCATGTAGTTGTCCAGTTTTCCCAGCACCACTTATTGAAGAGACTGTCTTTTCTCCATTGTATATTCTTGCCTCCTTTGTCATAGTTTAGGTGACTGTAGGTGCATGGATCTGTTTCTGGGCTTTCTATCCTGTTCTGGGCTTTCTATCCTGTTCCACAGAGCTGCATTTCTCTTTATGTACCATGCTGTGCTGATTTCTGTAGCTTTGCAGTATAATCTGAAGTCAGATAAACTGGATTCCTCCAATTCCATTTTTCTTTCTCAAAATTGCTTTGCCTATTTAACGTCTTTTGTGTTTCCATACAAAGTGTATTTTTTTGTTCTAACTCTGAAAATTGCTATTGATAATTTGATAGGAATTGCATTGAATCTATAGATGGCTTTGGTAGTATAGTCATTTTTACTCTCTTGATTTTTCTAATACAGGAGCATGATATATCTCTGTATCTGTTTGTGTCATCTTTAATTTCTTTCATCAGTGTCTTATAGTTCTGAGTACAGGTCTTTTGCCTCTTTAGGTAGGTTTATTCCTAGGTATTTTATTCTTTTGTTGCAATGGTAAATGGGATTGTTTCTTTAATTTCTCTTTCTGAAACTTCATTGTTAAGGTATAGGAATGCACGTGATTTCTGTGTATTAATTTTGTATCCTTCAGCTTTACCAAATTCATCAATGAGCTCAGAAGTTTTCTGGTGGCATTTTCAGGCTTTTGTTTGGGGAGTATCATGTCATCTGCAAACAATGGCAGTTTTGCTTCTTTTCCAATTTGGATTCCTTTAATTTCTTTTTCTTCTCTAATTGCCATGGGTAGGACTTCTAAAATGGTGTTTTGTAATAGTGGAGAAAGTGGATATTCTTGTCTTGTTCCTGAGGAAATGATTTCATATTTTCAGACTTGAGAATGATGTTTGCTGTGAGTTTGTCATTTATAGCCTTTATTATGTTGAGGTAGGTTCCCTCTATGCCCACTTTCTGTAGAGTTTTTTTTTTTATCATAAATGAGTGTTGAATTTTGTTTAAAGGTATTTTCAGCATCTGTTGAGATGAGCGTATGGTTTTTATTATTCAATTTGTTAATATAATATATAGCATGATTGATTTGCATACATTGTAGAATCTTTGCATCCCTGGGATAAACCCCACTTGATCATGATGTATGATCTTTTTAATGTTTTGTTGGATTCTGTTTGCTAGTATTTTTTAGAGGATTTTTGTGTCTATGTTCAGTAGTGATATAGGCATGTAATTTTATTTTTTGTGATATCTTTGTTTGGTTTTGGTATCATGGTAATGTTAGCATTATAAAATGATCTTGGGAATGTTCCTTCCTCTGCAATGTGTTGGAAGAGTTTGAGAAGGATAAGGTGTCAGCTCTTCTCTAAATGTTTAATAGAATTCACCTGTGAAGTCATCTTGTCCTGGACTTTTGTTCGTTGGAAGATTGTTCATAGTATTTGTTTACAGTAATTTCTAGTTTTCTGATGTCAGTAGCAAAGCCCCTTATTTCACTTCTATTATTAACTAGAATCTTCTTTCTCTATTTTTTCTTGGTCAGTTTAGCTAGAGATCTGTCAAGTTTGTTGATCTTTTCAAAGAATTACCTTTAGATTTTATTTTCACTGTTGTTTTCTATTCTCTATTTCATTTATTTCCACTCTGTTTTTTTTAAATTATTTTCTTTCTCCTACTTTGCTTGGGTTTAGCTTGCTTTCCTTTTCTAATTTTTTAAAGTTGTAGTTTATTTATTGGAGATCTGTATTTTTTTGAGTATATAATTGTGAAGTACCCTTTTTGCACTTTTAAAGCTGACAATCATGTTTTTTAAAATAGTTTGTCCTCATTTTCATTTATCTCAAAGTATTTCTAATTTCTCTTTTGATGTTTTGATACATTTGGTATGCTTTTAACATCTCACATATTTTTTAATTCCCCAAATTTCTTTTTGTTATTGATTTCTAACTACATTTCATTGTGGTTGAAAAACATTTTGTATGATTTCAATTCTTTAAATTTACTGAGATTATTTATGGCCTATCTTGTGAATTATCTGAGGAAATGTTTGATGAGTACTTGATAAGAATGTGTATTCCGAAGAGTTTTGGGGAAGTGTTATAGATCCATTTAGTTTATTATTGTGCTAGGTCAACTTAGTTTATTGTGTTGTCATCTATTTCCTGTTGGTCCTATGCCTAGTTGTTCTATTCATTATTTCTCTTTATTGTAGTATAATTGCTTTACAATGTGTGTTATCTTATGCTGTACAATAAAGTAAATCAGCTGTATGTGTAAATATGTCCCCTCCTGAACCCCGCTGTTCTCATCCATCTAGGCCATCACAAAGTGCCAAGCAGAACTCCCTGTGCTATACTGTGTGACTGTGGGTTCTCACTAGCTATCTATTTTATACATGGTAGTGTATATATGTAACACCTAATCTCCCAATTCACCATCTCTTCCCCTCTCTGTGTCCATGAGTCCATTCTATGCATCTGCATCTCTATTCCTGCCCTAGAACTATGTTTGTTACTGATAATGGGGTGTTGAAATCTACAACTCTTATTTAGTTGTCTATTTTTACCTTTATTTATGTCCATTTTTGCTTCATGTATTTTGCTGTTAAATGCATGTATATTTATTACTGCTATATGCTTCATGCTAGATTCACCCTATGTTCATTATAGAATATCTATACCTCTAGTAATTTTTTTGGGGTTTGAGTCTGTTTTAGTATAACCACTCCAGCTTTCTTATTGATATTTGCAGAATATCTTTTTCCATCTTTTAACTTTCAACCTATTTGTATCCTTGCATCTAAAATATGTCTCCTGTATATAGTTTATACTTGGATTTTTAAAAATATCCAACATAATCCTTTAATTCATTCATATTCACATTATCATTCATATTAATTTCCAGTTTTATTGATAAATGGTTTAATGTTTACAGAATGATGGTTTAATTTACATATATTGTGAAACAATTAGCACAGCAGATTCAGCTACCATCCACCTTCTCATACAGATAAAAAGGAAAATTAAGAAGAAAAGAAAATGTAAAAAAAATCTTGTTGTGATGAGAATTCTTAGGATTAGCTCTCTTTTTAAAAATTGATGTATATTTGTCAATGTATGACAAAAACCACTACAATATTGTGAAGTAATTAGCCTCCAACTAATAAAAATAAATAAATAAATTAAAAAAAATTGATGTATAGTAGATTTACAATGTTGTGTTAGTTTCTGTTGTACAGCAAAGTGAGGGTTAACTCTCTTAACAACTTTTTTATTTATCATACAGTTATATCTGTTTTAGCCATCATGTTGTACATTACATCCCTAATACTTATTTGTCTTAGAGCTAGAAGTTTGTACCTTTGACCACCTTCCCCAATTTCCCCTCACTTACTCTTCACCTCTGTGAGCTACAAATCTGACCCCTTTTTCTATCAGTTTGTTTTAGATTCCACATATAAGTGAGATCATATATTATTTGTTTTTGTCTGATTTATTCAACTTAGCACAATGCTTTCAAGGTCTACCCAACATTGTTACAAATAGTAGGATTTCGTCCTTTTTTATGACTGAAAAAAATGTATCTCACAATGTTGTTATACATTCATCACTGATGGACATTTGAGTTATTTCCATGTCTTGCCTACTGTAAATAATGTTGCTATGAACATGGGGATACAGATATCTTTTTGAGTTAGTGTTTTTTTAATATAGTCTCAGAAGTAGAATTGATGGATTGTAGCTCTCTTTTTGATTTTTGAGACTTCTCTATACTGTTTTCTATAGTGGCTGTATCAATTTACAATCTTACCAACAGTGCACAAGAGTTATCTTTTCTTCATGTCCATGCCAGCATTTGTTATGGCTTGTCTTTTTTATGATGGTCATTCTAACAGTCATGACGTGAACATCTTTTCATGTATCTTTTGGCCTTTCATATATTTTTGCAAAAATATGTATTCAGGTCCTTTGCTCTTTTTAAAAATTGGGTTATTCATTTTTTTTTTTTGCTATTGAGTTGTATGAGTGTTCTTTACATATTTTGGATATTAACCCCTTATCAGATATATAGTTTACAAATATTTTCTCCTATTCTGTAGGTTGCCTTTTCATTACATTGATATTTTTCAGTGCAGAATAGTTTTGATTCCTTTCTCTTTATCTTACATGTATCTACCATAGAGCTGTATGTGTGTGTGTATGTATGTGTGTGTTTACCTTGAGGGTTACTTGAAACATCTTATAAATGTCTATTTTAAGTCTTATTTCAGTCTATTTTAAGCTTTTTTTTTTTTAATTTTTATTAGTTGGAGGCTAATTACTTTACAATATTGTAGTGGTTTTTGCCATACATTGACATGAATCAGCCATGGATTTGCATGTGTTCCCCATCCCGATCTCCCCTCCCACCTCCCTCCCCATCCCATCCCTCTGGGTCATCCCAGTGCACCAGCCCTGAGCACTTGTCTCATGCATCCAACCTGGGCTGGTGATCTGTTTCACCCTTGATAGTATACTTGTTTCAATGCTATTCTCTCAGAACATCCCACCCTCGCCTTCTCCCACAGAGTCCAAAAGTCTGTTCTGTACATCTGTGTCTCTTTTTTTCTGTCTTGCATATAGGGTTATCGTTACCATCTTTCTAAATTCCATATATATGCATTAGTATACTGTATTGGTGTTTTTCTTTCTGGCTTACTTCACTCTGTATAATGGGCTCCAGTTTCATCCATCTCATTAGAACTGATTCAAATGAATTCTTTTTAATGGCTGAGTAATATTCCATAGTGTATATGTACCACAGCTTCCTTATCCATTTGTCTGCTGATGGGCATCTAGGTTGCTTCCATGTCCTGGCTATTATAAACAGTGCTGTGATGAACATTGGGGTGCACGTGTCTCTTTCAGATCTGGTTTCCTCGGTGTGTATGTGTATTGGGGTATTGATTAACAATGTTGTGATAGTTTCAGGTGAACAGCAAAGGGACCCAGCCATACATATACATGTATCCATTCTCTGCCAGCTTGCCTCCTGTCCAGGCTGCCACATAACATTGAGCAGAGTTCCACATGCTATACAGTAGGTCCTTGTTGTTATCCATTTTTAAATATAGCAGTGTGTACATGTCCATCCCAAACTCCCTAACTATCCCTTCTCCCCATCCTTCCCCCCAGCAACCATAAGTTCATTCTCTAAGTCTGAGTCTGTTTCTGTTTTGTAAGTTCATTTGTATCATTTCTTTTTAGATTCCACATATAAGGGATGTCATACGATATTTCTCCTCCCCTATCTGACTTACTTCACTTAGTATGATGATGTCTAGGTCCATCTATGTTACTGCAAATGGCATTATTTCATTCTTTTTAATGGCTGAGTAATATTCCATTGTATATATGTACCACATCTTCTTTATCCATTCCTCTGTCAATGGACATTTAGGTTGCTTCTATGTCTTGGATATTGTAAAAAGTGCTTCAGTGAACACTGGAGTGCATATCCTTTTGGATCATATTTTTCTCTGGCTATGTGGCCAGGAGTGGGATTGCAGGGCCATATGGCTCTTTTTTTTCCAGTTTTTTTTAAAGAAACTTCCATACTGTTCTCCATAGTGGCTGTACCAATTTACATTCCCGCCAATAGTTTGAGAGCATTCTTTTCTCTCCACACACACTCCAGCATTTATTGTTTGTGGATTTTTTGATGATAGCCATTCTGGCTGGTGTGAGGTGATATCTCATTGTAGTTTTTTAAAAATACTTTTATTCTTTAAACTTTATTTTACAGTTAAGTGTTTAACATCCCACCATGTTACAGTATTAGAGTATTCTGAATTTGACTACAAATTTAACTTTATCAGTATATTGTATATTTTCATATTACTAGTTAGTATCTTTTCATTTCATCTTGAAAAACTCCTTTCAGCAGTTCTTGTAAGGCAGGTCTAGTGGGAATACACTCCTTCATCTTTTGTTGTTTGGCAAAGTCTTTGTCTTGCTTTTACTTCTGATGGACAACTTTTCTGGGTAAGTATTCTTGGTTGGTAGTTTTTGCCCCAGCACTTTGAATATATTAACCTATTATCCCCTGCCCTGCAAAGTTTCTGCTTAGAAGTCCACTGGTTCTGTTGTATGAAAAAAAATGCTTTCTTGCTGATTTAAAATTCTCTCTTTGTCTTTGAGACAGTTTTATTTTAATGTGTCTTGGAGATAATAATTTTAGAAAGAAATTTTGTGATGACAATTATCTTCATGAATGTGGATGTCCAAATCTCTTACCAGGTTAGCAAAGTTCTCTGACATTATTTCTTTAAATCAACTTTCTATTCCTTTCTACTTTTCCTTCGGGACTCCAGTAATGTGTAGATTGTTTCTTTTAATAGTATCCTATTAGTTCTGAAGGCTTGCCTTCATTTCTTTTCATTCTTTTTCTCTCATTGCTCCTCTGTCAATGTCAAATGTGCCTCCAAGATCACTGATTCTTTCTTCTGCTTGGTCCAGTCTGCTATTGAAACTCTATTGAATCCTTCACTTCAGTCATTGTATTCAGCAGCTACAAAATTTGTTTTGTTCTTATTTATGATTTATATCTGTTTATTGAACTTCTCATTTTGTTCTTGTATTGTTTTTCTTTATTTTGTTAAATCGTTCATTTGGTTTTCTTGTAGGTGTTTGAGCATGCTTAGCATAATTATTTTGAATTCTCTGTTGGGAAATCACTATATCTCCATTTCTTTGGGATGAGTTACTAGATGTTTATTATTTCCTTTGGTGAAGTCATGTTTCTCTGATTTTAATGTTTCCTGTAGTGTTTTGTAGGTGTCTGTGCATTTGAAGAAGCAGTCCCTTCTTTGGACTTTGTGGACTGACTTTGATAAGGGAAGACTTTCACCTGTGTGTGTGTTAAGGGGGAATGCTGGAATATGGTATGACCTTGGCTTTAGTGGTGTAGATCACCAAGTGTGTGGTGACACTGTTTGGGTATTTATGACATCTCTTCATCTCAGGCTACTGGTGTCCATAGCACCCAACAACCATGTGGTACTTGGCAAGTGCTGTGGGATCCAGCGTCTGCATGGGCTATTGGGTTCCTCAGTGGCACATCCAGGTCCAGCATCTAGGAAACGGAGCAGGCAGTAGTGGTGGCTGGAATTGGTGGTGTGTGCATACTCAGCTTCAGGGGCCCGATGCAGGTGCCTGCTATAGTGGCAGGTACTTATTGCAACCGTACACATAATGGTCAGCAGGTTAGGGCATCAGCAAGAGCCAGGGCCAACGGCAGGCACACTGGCAGTCACAGGGGCCCTGGCTGTCAGCATGCAATAATGTGAATGCTGGTTTTCAGTACAGGCACATGACAGTGGAAGCTGGTATTGGGTGTCAGGCTGGGGGCATGCAAGTGCAAAGCTGGAGGGGTTAGCTATAGGCGAGCCCAGTGATGTAGGCCAGTGTCAGGAGACAGGGCTGGATCTGAGCCTACAAGTACCTGTGGAAGTCATGGCTGGGGTGTCCATTCCTGTGGCTGCACAATCTTCCCACAGGCATGCAAATGGCAGTGGAGACTTGTGATAGGGGTCAGGCAGTGACATGCAGATACAGATTTGGAGAGGCTAACTCCAGTTGAGCTCAGCGGTCCAGGCCAGTGATAGGGTCAGCTCTGGGTCCATGAGCAGCTGTGGAGACTCTTGTTGTTGGTGTTCACCATAGTGCCTGCACAGCCTCCCCAGGGGCTTGTGCATGGCAATGAAAGCCAATTATGGGAGTTGTGTTGGGGATGTGCAAGTGCACAGCTAGAGGGGCTATCTTTAGGTGAGGTCAGAGACAGGATACAGTAATCTCTGCACCCATAACAGCTCTAGGGGTATTGGCTATTGACATGCACCTCTATGGCTGAAGGATCTTGCAATGGGTGTGCCCATGGGAATGGAGGCTAGTGATGGGTATCACACCAATGGTGAGCAAAAGCACAGGGACTGGCCTTGAGTGCACATATGGTGGTGAGTGTCAATTGCATGAGCTTGGCTGGCATTTTGCACTCACAGAACTAAACAGGCCAGGACTTGTTGCTGTAGTTTCTGGGCTATGGCATGGGCATGCAGGAAGGGAGCATGGATTGACACAGACAGCTGGCATTTGCCAACACAAATGCTTTTTGCATGAAAAATTGTGAAATCTACAGGGGGTCTGTTGAGGCTGTGTTGGCCATTGATTTCTTCAGCTGTAAACCCTGCTAGGGTCCTCTGAAGAGCAGGTCATTGGAACTATGGTCATTCCCACTGCATGGCTGGAATTGGTAGCCCTTGATTTTCTTCCTTATTTCTAGCCATCACTATATGTCTAAGCTTTGCTTGTCTCTGGGGGTGGGAGTGAAACCAAAATAGATCTTTCATGCAGTGCCCCAAAAGCCTGAGGAAGCTGGTCACCCAACCCATCCACTCTTTCTAGCTGGAGAGAGTGAGGTAAAATCTTTCTAGCTGGAGAGTTCTCTTTTGGCACTGGGTAATGTTGGCTTGGGGGATGGGATGATGCAGTCAAAAATGAAGCCGTTCTTCCTTCCGGGTTTGTGTGGTTATTTTTAAGTATTTTGTCTCACTGTTTGCTGAGGCTTTTAAAGTGGATTCCAGATCTATCAGAGCTGTTTTTGATCATGGAAAGCTGTCTAGTTGTTGATATTTGTGAGGATATGAAGGCTGGAGTCTCTGACTCTTCCATCTTGGTGACTGTTGCTCTACACTAACATTATTTACCATTTATTCTTATGAATTTGAGTTACCTTCTGGTGTTATTTCCTTATGTCAATACAGCTTTGCTTTCCCCCACACTTTTGTGCTTTTATTGTCAAATACATTATTAAGTTTTTATATGTATTGGCCCTACAATATAAATATATGCTTACATATGTATATGTAAACATATGTATGATCTATTTATCATCTATCAATTAATCTACCTAGATATGGTTTTATACAATTTCTTTTAAAATTAACTTAAAAGGAGAAAGGAGAAAGGAGAAGTATGCCTTTATTCTGTTTTTTAATTGCATAATTACCATTACTGATTATCTTTCTTTTTGTGTGTGAATTTGAACGACCTGTCTGGGATCATGTACTTTAAGCATGAAGAACTTCCTCTTAGTATTTTTTTAAAAAGAAAGCCTGCTATCAATAAGTTGTCTCAGTTTTTGTCTATCTGGGAATGTCTTTATTTTGTATTCACTTTTGAAATAATTTTTCTGGATATAATTGTTCTTGGTTGAGAGTTTTCTTTTATAGTTTATGTCATTCCAGTGCCTTCGGGCTTATATTTTTTTCTGATGAGACATCATCTATTAATCTCAGTGGAATACCCTTGTATGTGAAGAGGTTTTTTTTTCTTGCTTTTTTAAAATATTCTTTCAGTCTTTGTCTTTAAACATTTTTAATATTATATGCCCAGGTGTGAATCTCTGTTAATCCCACTTGGATTTTGTATGTGATGAGTTATTTTTTTATTTCTTTAAAATGTTCTTTCAGTCTTTGTCTTTCAACATTTTAAATATGATATGCCTGAGTGTGAATTTCTGTTAATCCCACTTAGAGTTTGTTGAATTTATTTGACTCATAGATTAATACATCTCATGAAATTTGAGGGGCTTCCTTGGTGGCTCAGTGATAAAGAATCCTTCCAGTGCAGGAGATAATAAATATCACTTGCATTTCCACTGCAAGTAATAAACCTTTCAGTGCCAGGAGACATGGGTTTGATCCCTGATCCAGAAGGTACCACATGCTGTGGAGCAACTCTTTCCATGTGCCACAACTATTGAGCCTGGTCTCTACAGCCCATTCTCTGCAAAGGATAAGTCAAGGAAATGAGAAGCCCGTGTACTGGAACTAGAGCACAGTCCCCGCTGACCACAACTAGAGAAAAGAAAAGCCCACACAGCAACAAAGACCCAGCAGAGCCAAAATTAATAAGTAAAATTATTTTTTAAAATCGGGGAAGTTTTCACTCACTGTTTCCTGTAATATTTTTTCCACTTCTTTCTCTCTCTTCTCTTCGTCTTGTACTCCCATTATGCATATGGTGCTATGCCTAATGTCTATATTTCTCTGTTTATTTTCATCATTCTTTTTTCTCTTTGTTCTTCAAATTGCATCAAATCTCTATCAATCTGTTTTCCAGTTCACTGATCCTTTTTTTTTCTTTTAAAAATAACAGTTTAGGAATTCCCTGGTAGTCCAGTAGTTAAGAATCCACCTCCCAATGCAGGGGACATGGGTTTGATCCCTGGCCCAGGAAAATTCCACACGCTGCAGGGCAGCTAAACCCGTGCACCACAATTACTGAGCCCACACTCTAGAGCCTCTGAGCTGCAAGTACTAAGCCAGTATGCTACAACTACTGAGCCCAAACACCTAGAGCCTGTGCTCCACAAAAAGAGAAGCCACTGCAATGAGAAGCTTGTGCATGACAACAAAGAGCAGCCCCATTCGCTGCAAACAGAGAAAGCCCGTGCACAGTAATGAAGAATCAATGCAGCCAAAAATAATTGTCAGTTTAGATCTATTATTGATCTCCTGTGGTGAATTTTTTATTCTAGTTATTGTATTTTTTAAATCTTTTGAAATTCTATCTGATTGTTTTAAAAATAACTCTACTTATCGATATTCTGTGTTTGTTAAGGCATTGTCATCATAGCATACTTTATTTCTTTAAGCATGATTTCCTTTAGTTCTTTTAATATTTATAACGACTGCTTTGAGGTTTTTAACTGTTTTTAACTCTGCCATGTGGGCCCTCTCAAATAAGTTCTGTTCGCCTCTCTCCTTATACGGTCAGGCTTTTCTGTTTCTTTGCATGTCTCATACTTTTGTTGAAGATTGGTCATATTATGTGATGTACTGTAGCAACTCTAAGTAGTGATTCACTGCCCTCTTTATTTGAACTTGTTTTTATTTTGTTTTGTTTATACTTGATTGTTTAGTGATGTGCCTAGACTATTTTAGTGAAATATTCTTCCTTTCATAGCGTGATGTCACTACTCAGAGAGTATAGCCTTGGTCATGCACAATCACCTTGGGATGACATAGGTTTTAGCAGGATTCTTTTTGACTATATCTTTACCTAGTTTCTAAGTTGTCTGCCTCTGCTGATATTACAGCTATTAGTCTTCACTAATTTCAGGCTGATTGCTCTATTGTTTGCAACAATGACCTGCACAATAAATTGCTAATGTCTGACTCAATTATAGTTAGGCAAAAATAGTTTTTTGAGGCCAGACTTTGAGGTTTGTTCTGACCCAAAGAGGTCTCTTCTTATCTCTTTCTTTTGTTTTCTCTGATAAGATATATGACCTATGATTTAACTTGTTGCTCATGGAGAGCTATCAGTCTCTTTTTTATTGACTATCATCAATATCTATTGCTATGAGAATGTCCTTGGGCTTCAGAAAAGTCAGTTCTTAGGGATTGCTTATTTCCCTGTGCAAAGGCTCTGAGATACTGCTCTGAGCACTTGACAAAGATGGTAGCCTCTCCTGATATGGGATCTGCACTAAAAGAGAAAGCTGAGATGGGGGTGTTTTTGGTCCCATATTATTGGTGTGTTGTATCTGGGGTAGAGCCTTTTCCTGTGAGTTGGAGCTGGGTGGAGGAAAGGGCTCTCTGAGAATTTTTAGCCTTTGCAACTCAGTGTTGAAGTGAGAAGTGCTGACAGACTTCCTCTCCAGTAAGATATAATCCCTTGATCAGGAGTTACAAGGAGAGGAAGCACTATTTTGGCCACATTCCCCTAGCGTGGAGCTTCTGTCAAGCTAAGCTGGGGGATGAGGAAGGGATCAGGTTATGGTTAAAGTGCTACAGACTTGAGAGTCTGGGAGTTTTGTTCTTGTGAGGGATGTGGTAGATATTCTAGAATAAATGTTATTTTTCAAATTTTGTGCATGGCCTTAAGATAATTTCCAGAGACTTTAAATGGCTGCTTTAATTCAATAATTTTCATTAGTTATGGTTGTTTGATTTGGGAATAGGTTCACGGAGCTATTCATGTAGCCTTTCTGCTAGGGACAGAATGAAGGGACAAAATAGGTGATTAAATAGTTAATCCCACTAGGGGATTGTAAGTAGAAAAAATATGGGAGACCCCTGTAAGTTAATGATTACTCAAGAAAGCAGGTTTGCTTAACCACAAAACCAAGCAGACTTGCTTAGCAACAAACCACACAACAGAAGCATGAGACATGCCCCCAAACAATAAAACAATGGTGGCATGAGACCCACATCCTGCCCAGTGAGCTCAGTAAGTTAATGATCCCTAGGACATGCTCTCTGCACACATGAAAAACAATAATTTGTGGACCTAGCTTGACCATGTAGGGACAAGAAAACTCCCCTGCTCAACCTGGAGGAGGAACTGATGATGGAAGCATGATGTCTACTCAAGAAAGACAAAGAAGTCTTCTCCCCCTCCCCACTTTTCCTTTGATTATAAAATTGTAGCCCACTAAGTTCTCAGGACACAACAGTTCTTGCCCACCTGCTTATAGGCTTCACAAGTATCCTATTCTAATACATTACTTCTTATCTACCACTTTGCTCTCACCAAATTCTTCTCTGCACTGACATAAAGGACTATGGTATCAGAGTTCTTCAGAGCCCCCTAAAATGACATCAATTGGTTTCAATTCCAGAACTTGGAATACTGTAGTCATTTAAAAATCAGGTAGGAGAACAACATACACAAAGATAAACTCAAAAATGAATTAAAGACCAGAAACTATACTTTTAGAGGAAAAACATAAGCAGAACACTCTTTGACATAAATCACGGCAAGATCCTCAATACTCCTAGAGTAATGAAAATAAAACAAAAATAAACAAGTGGTACCTAATTAAAAGCTTTTGCACAGCAAAGGAAACTATAAACAAGGTGAAAAGACAACTCTCAGAATGGGAGAAAATAATAGCAAATGAAACAACTGACAAAGGATTAATTTCCAAAATATACAAGCAGCTCATGCAACTCAATACCAGAAAAACAAACAATCCAATCAAAAAATGGGCAAATGATCTGAATGGATGTTTCTCTAAAGAAGACATACAGATGGCGGATAAACACATGAAAAGGTACTCAGCATCACTCATTGTAAGAGAGATGCAAATCAAGGCTGCAATGTGGTATCACCTCACACCGGTCAGAATGGTCATCATCAAAAAATCTAGAAACAATAAAAGCTGGAGAGAATGTCAGGACAAACACTCTTGCACTGTTGGTGGGAATGTAAATTGATACAGCCACTATGGAGAACAGTATGGAGATTCCTTAAAAAACTAGGAATAAAACTACCATATGACCCAGCAGTCCCACTACTGGGCATATACCCTGAAAAACCATAATTGAAAAAGACACATGTACCCCAGTGTTCATTGCAGCACTATTTACAATAGCTAGAACATGGAAGCAACCTAGATGTCCATCAACAGATGAATGGATAAAGAAGTGGTACATATATACAATGGAATACTACTCAGACATAAAAGGAACGTTTTTGAGTCAGTGCTAATGTGGTGGATACAGAGTGAAGTCAGAAAGAGAAAAAAAATATTATATATTAATGCATATATATGGAACCTAGAAAGATG
Source organism: Odocoileus virginianus (assembly GCF_023699985.2). Taxonomy (NCBI): domain Eukaryota; kingdom Metazoa; phylum Chordata; class Mammalia; order Artiodactyla; family Cervidae; genus Odocoileus; species Odocoileus virginianus. Next base: position 1,610,282 of record NW_027224276.1, read on the forward strand.
GTACTGATGAACCTATTTGCAAGGCAGCAATGGAGACACAAACATAGAGAACAGACTTATGGACATAAGGATGGACAGAAGGAGAGGGTTGGATGAGTGGACAAAGTAGCATATGATATACATTATCATATGTAAAATAGATAGCCAGTGGGAACTTGCTGTACGACTCAGGGAATTCAAACCCAGCCTCTGTGACAACCTAGAGGGAGGAGTGGAATGGAGTGGGAGGTGAGAGAGGGGTTCAAGAAGGAGGGGACATATGTATACCTATGGCTGATTCATATTGATGTATGGCAGAAACCAACACAATATTGTAAAGCAATTATCCTTCAATTAAAAATAAAATTTAAAAAATTAGGTAGGAGAAGAAAAGAGTATACACTAAATATGTATTTATATTGCTTTTTAATATTTTCAAACATATATTAATACATATTATGCTCTCTGTATAGTATAAGTATATTCTCATATATATTTCAGAGATATGTATAATTATAATATATACCTAGTAGTTACTTTCATCAGTGTTCTTTATTTTTATGGATTTGAGTTATCTGCTTTCATTTTTGTCTGATTGATTTCCTTTAGTATTTCTTTTAGTGTAGATATTCTAGCAACACATTCTCTCAGTTTTTTGTCTCAAAATGTGTTAATTTTTCCTCCTTTTTGAAAGAAAGTTTTTGTGAATATGAAAATCTTGGTTGGCAGACTTTTGCTTTCAGCATTTTTTTTTTTTTATTTTTTTTCATTTATTTTTATTAGTTGGAGGCTAATTACTTTACAATATTGTAGTGGTTTTTGTCATACATTGACATGAATTAGCCATGGATTTACATGTATTCCCCATCCCGATCCCCCCTCCCACCTTCCTCTCTACAGTTTAAATATGTCATCTCAGTTCCTCTGGCTTCCATGGTTTTTGATGAGAAATCAATTGTTGGTCTTACTTATGATCCCTTGTTCAGGGTCAGCCAATTCTTGCTATTTCAAACTGTCTACAGTTTGCTATTTTAAACTGTTGACAGTTTGACTGTGATGAGAATTTTGAGCTTCTCAATTGTGCAATTTTTTTTAAAAAAATTGGGAACTTTCCTGAAATAATTTCTTTACATATTCTTTCTGCCTCCTTTTCCTTCTCCATTGAAGTAAGAATATTGCTAGTAAGAAGGCAAAATGTTTGTATGCTTGGTTGTGTCTTACATTTCTTTGAGGCTCAGTTCATTTTTTTTTCATTCTTTTTTCCTCTCTTTTTTTCAGATTTGATTATTTCAATTGACCTATTTTCAGGTTCAATTTCTTTCTTCTGCCAGCTGAAATCTGTCTTTGAATTTGTCTAGTGAAATTTTATTTTATTTATTCATTTTCTTAATGAACCAAGCAAAGTGTTTATTGGAATGAAAAAGAGTATGTGTGAATAGACTCACATGGGTGGACTCAGAGGCAGAGTCACACTCTCATGGTACTTTGAATCACTTAAATGGGGCAGTTCTTCCAATCATCTTTCTTTGGTTCTCATCTAGTGAAAATTTAAATTTGGTTACTGTACTTTTCAACTTATAATTTCTATTTAAAAATAATTTCTTTTTATTGATACTTTCTATTTGTTGAGATATTCTCTTTCTTTTACTTTTTAGACATAGTCTCCTTTAGTTCTTTGAACATACTTTAAAAAAACTGATTTAAAGTCTTTGTCTAGTAAGTAAAATTTCCAGGGTCTTCAGGGATGGTTTCTATTAGCCTTTATTTCCTGCTTACATAGAAGCCATTGGTGACAGATTAGGGTTTTCTTGAGTCTTTCTTGGACATGAAAACGGCCTTGAACAGGTATGTAGCCTTCTCGATTCCCAGGAAAATGTTGGAGTTTTTTGAAGCGCCCTATGGACATCTCATTCCCCAACTTTCCTTTTAAGTTTTCTTATAAGCTTGTTTGCTACAACTGTGGTTTATTTCCTCACATTTCAGTCAGCTATGATGTTGAATAATTTTTGCTGATTGTTCTTTGCAAACACCCTGATTAAGAGGTGTGTGCACTGAGAAAGGTTCTTTTTTAATTTTTTTTCCATTTATTTTTATTAGTTGGATGAGAAAGGTTCTGAATCATTTAAAATAAAGACAAACACTGTGAATGGGACTGTCATAGAACTTCCAGACAGTTCACATAGTGGCGATACTCTTAGGATTGGGCTTTTGGGAAACTGGAAATCTAATCTATTCCATCCTTTGGCTGCCAAGCTGCTGACTTTCATGGCTACTATGATTGTGAGGTTATTGTTTTTCAAGACTCCCATGGAACTGGAGAAAAGATGATAGAAATAAAACAAAGTTAAAATGTCAGAGTTTACTATTCTTACCAAGCTTTTTTCTGTCATTTTCTTGAATAAATATTCCTCAATTTGTCACAAGCCTTTTGTTAATTTCTATAGTCCTGAAAATTTAGTTTTGACAATTTTTATGTCTTTTTGTGGCTTTTATGGTGAGCAGAATTTTTTTGAGATCCTTCCTCTTTCATTCTGCTGTTCATTTTATCTTCATTTCTTGTTTTTAATAATTTACATGCTGCATTTTTCCATATTTTTATTTTAAACTTATTTGTATTTGAAGTGGCGGGGGGCGGGGGCTTCCTTGGTGGCTTAGATGGTAAAGAGTCTGCCTGCAATGCAGGAGACCCGGGTTCAATCCCTGAGTCGGGAAGATCCCTGGAGAAGGAAATGACAACCCACTCCAGTATTCTTGCCTGGAAAATCCCATGGATGGAGGAGCTTGGCAGGCTAGAGTCCATGGGGTCACAAAGAGTTGTACACAACTGAGCAACTAACACTAATTAACCAGGTATTTGGTGAATTTATTTCTTTCTCTTTGGCCACACTGTGCAGCTTGTGGGATCTCAGTTCCTTGACCAGGGATTGAACTTGGGCCATGGCAGTGAAAGCATGAATCCTAACCACTAGACAACCAGGGAATCCTGAAATAAACTCCTTATTATTAGATATTTGGGTCACTTTCCCCAACTGTCAATATTGGTCATTTAACTCATTTATTTAGACGATTTTTTGTTTTGTTTTAATATAGAATTTAATTTTTAGAGCAGTTTTGGATTCACAGAAAGATTGAACAGAAGGTACAGAGCTTTCCAATATATCCCTTGCCCCTACACTTGGATAGCCATCTCCATTATCTCCCACTAGAGTGGTACATTTGTTACAATTGATTAACTTACATTGACACGTGATTATCACTCAAAGTCCATAGTTTACATTAGAATTCACCCTTCATATTATACATTCTATGGGTTTTGACAAGTGTATAATGGCATCTATGTACCATTATAGCATCATAGATAATAATTTCCCTGCCCTAAAACCCCTCTATGACCCACATACTTTTACCTACTTCTCCCTAATCCCAAGCAACTACTGGTCTTTTTTTTTTTCATTTATTTTTATTAGTTGGAGGCTAATTACTTTACAATATTGTAGTGGTCTTTTTACTGTCTTTATAGTTTTGCATTTTGCAGAATGTCAGTTGTAATCTTCTCAGAATCATATAGTACGTAGTCTTTTCAGATTGCCTTCTTTCACTTAGCAAAGTATATTTAAAGTTCCTCCATGTCTTTTAATTACTTCAAAAGCTCATTTCTTTTTATTATTTAATAATATTCCATTGTCTGTAAGTACCACAGTTTATTTATCCATGTGCCTATTGAAGGACATCTTGGTTGCTTCCAAGTTTTTGCAATTATGAATAAAACTGCTATGTATACTTGTGTGCAGGTTTTTGTATGAACCTGAGCTTTCAAGTCCTTTGGGTGAATAACAAGGGATACAACTGCTGGATTGTATGGTAAGTGTATGTTTAATTTTGGTAAGAAATTGCCAGACAGCTTATAGATAGCTAGATAGCAAACACTCTTCTCCAACAACCCAAGAGTCTTCCAAGTTATCTGTACCATTTTGTATTCTAACCAGTGATGCAAAATAATTCCTGTTGCTTCAAAACCTCCCAGCATTTGGTGTCAGTTTTATGGTTTTTTGCCATTTTAATAGGTGTGTAGTGTTATCTAGTTGTTTTAATTTGCACTTCCTTGATGACATATGATATAGAACAGCTTTTCATATTCTTATTTGCCACCTGTATATATTCTTTCCCTTTCATGGATCACAGCCTTGTCATGGTGAAGGGGCTTGCATAACTCAGTGAAGCTATGAGCCATGCCCTTCAGGGCCACCCAAGATGGAGAGGTCATAGTGAAGAATTCTGACAATATGGTCCACTGGAGGAGGAAATGGCAAATCAGTCCAGTATTCTTGCCTGGAGAACCCCATGAACAGTATGAAAAGGCAAAAATATATGACACTGGAAGATGAGCCCCCCAGGTTGGAAGGTGTCCAATATGCTACTGGGGAAGAGCAGAGGGCAATTACTAGTAGCTCCAGAAAGAATGAAGCAACTGGGCCAAAGCAGAAATGATGCTCAGTTGTGGATGTGTCTGGTGGTGAAAGTAAAGTCTGATGCTGTAAAGAACAATATGCATAGGAACCTGGAATGTTAGGTCCATGAATCAAGGTAAATTGGATGTGGTCAAGCAGGAGATGGCAAGAGTGAACATTGACATCTTAGGAATCAGTGAACTAAAATGGATGGGAATGGGTGAATTTAATTCAGATGACCATTATATCTACTACTGTGGGCAAGAATCCCTTAGAAGAAATGGAGTAGCCCTCATAGTCAACAGAAGAGTCTGAAATGCAGTACTTAGGTGCAACTTCAAAAGCCACAGAATGAGCTCAGTCTGTTTCCAAGGCAAACCATTCAACATCACAGTAATCCAAGTCTATGCCCCAACTACTGATGCTGAAGAAGCTGAAGTTGACTGGTTCTATGAAGACCTACAACACCTTCTAGAACTAACACCAAAAAAGATGTCCTTTTCATCATAGGGGACTGGAATGCAAAAGCAGGAAGGAAGTCAGAATAACAGGCAAGTTTGGCCTTGGAGTACAAAATGAAGCAGGGCAAAGGCTAACAGAGTTTTGTTAAGAAAACACGCTAGTCTTTTCCAACTACCCAAGAGACACCCAAGAAACTGTGGAAAATTCTTAAAGAGATGGGAGTACCAGACCACCTTTTCTGTCTCCTGAGAAACGTATATGTGGGTCAAGAAGAAGCATTTAGAACTGGACAAGGAACAACTGACTGGTTCAAAACAGAAGGGAGTAAGACAAGGCTGTATATTGTCACCCTGCTTATTAAACTTATATGCAGAATATATTATGCAAAATGCTGGGCTGGATGAATTGCAAGCTGGAATAAAGATTGCCAGGAGAAATATCAATAACCTCAGATATGCAGGTGATAATGGCAGAAAGTGAAGAGGAACTAAAGAGTCTCTTGATGAGGGTGAAAGAGGAGAGTGAAAAAGCTGGCTTAAAACTCAACATTTCAAAAAACTAAGATCATGGCATCCAGTCCCATCACTTCATGGCAAATAGAAGGGGAATAAAGTGGAAGCAGTGACAGATTTTATTTTCTTGGGCTCCAAAATCACTGCAGATGGTGACTGCAGCCATGAAATTAAAAGACACTTGCTCCTTGGAAGGAAAGCTATGACAAACCTAGACAGCATATTAAAAAGCAGAGACATCATTTTGCCAACAAATTTCCATATAGTCAAAGCTGTGGTTTTTTCAGTAGTCATGTACAGATGTGAGGGTTGGACCACAAAAGTTGACCACTGAAGAACTGATGCTTTCAAATTGTGGTGCTGGAGAAGACTCTTGAGAGTCCCTTGGACTGCAAGGAGATCAAACCAGTCAATTCTAAAGGAAATCAATCCTGAATATTCATTGGAAGGACTGATGCTGAAGCTGAAACTCCAATACTTTGGCCACCTGATGCAAAGAGCTGACTCATTGGAAAAGGCCTTGATGCTGTGAAAGGCTATATGCTCAGTTGTGTCTGACTCTTTGCAGCCCCATGGACTGTAGCCCATCAGGCTCCTCTCTGCCCATGGAATTTTCCAGGCAAGAATACTGGAGGGGGTGCCATTTCCTCCTCCAGGGGATCTTCCCAACCCAGAGATCTACCTTGCACCTTTTGAGTTTTCTGCATTGGCAGGCAGATTCTTTAACACTAGCACCACCTGGGAAGCCCAATGCCAGGAAAGATTGAAGGCAAAAGGAGAAGGGGGCAGCAGAGAATGAGATGGTTAGATAGCATCACTGACTCAATGGACATGAATTTGAGCAAACTCTGGGAGATAGTGGAGGACAGAGGATTCTGGTGTGCTGCAGTCCATGGGGTCACAGAGTCGGACATGACTTAGTGACTGAACAACAATGACAACAACAGCAAAATATCTTGTTTGCTGAAGTATCTGTTAAGGTCTTGGCCCTCCCCTCTCCATTTTTTAATTGAACTGTTTGTTTTCTTATTGTTGAGTTTTAAGATAAGAGTTCTTTGTATATCTTGGATAATAGTACTTTATTATATATGCCTTTTGTAAATATTTACTCCTAGTCTTTGGCTTTCTCATTCTCTTGATAGTGTCTCTCATAGACAAGAAGTTTTTAATGAAGTCCACCTTATCAATTATTCCTTTCATGAATAGTACCTTTGCTTTTCTAAAAGGTCATCACAAAATCTGAAGTCAAGTAGTTTTTTTTTCTGTTATTTTCTATGACTTTATGTCTATGATCCATTTTGAGTTAATTTTTGTGAAAATCTGTGACTATGTTCATTTCCCTGCATGTGGATGTTAAATTATTCCAGCACCATTTATTGAAATGTTTATCTTTGCTCCATTGTATTGTCTTTGCTCCTTTGTATTTAAACCAATTTTTATTAATGTAATTATTGTTATATCAGTTAATTGTTATTTTTGTTTGTTCATTCTGATTTTTATTATTCTTTTCTCTGCCTTCAGTTTTGTTTTAAAGAATTCCGTTTTGATGTACCTATGATTTTTCAAAGTATATAGTTTTTAAGGCAGTTGCTCTAGTATCACAGTGTATTTACATAACTTATCACAGAGTACTGTTTTTTATTTACCACATTGGTTAAAATGTATAAACATTATCTCTACTCACATTTATTTATCTTCTCTCTGTATAGAATTGTTATTTTATGGAGGAAACTATAAACAAGGTGAAAAGACAACCCTCAAAATGGAAGAAAATAATAGCAAATGAAACAACTGACAAAGAATTAATCTCCAAAATATACAAGCAGCTTCATGCAGCTCAATACCAGAAAAACAAACAAGTCAAAAGTGGGCAGAAGACCTAAACAGACATTTCTCCAAAGAAGACACACAGATGGCTAATAAACACATGAAAAGATGCTCAACATTGCTCATTACTAGAGAAATGCAAATCAAACCCACAATGAGGTATCATCTCACAGTGGTCAGAATGGCTATCATCAAAAAGTCTACCAACAATAAATGCTGGAAAGGGTGGGGAGAAAAGAGAACCTTCTTACATAGTTGTTGGGAATGTAAACTGGTAGAGCCACTATGGAGAACAGTGTAGGATTCCTTTAAAAATTGGGAGTAGAACTGCCATATGATTTAGCAATCCCATTGCTGGGCATACACACTGAGGAAACCAGAATTGAAAGAGACACACGTACCCCAATGTTCATTGCAGCGCTATTTACAATAGCTAGGACATGGAAGCAACATAGATGTCTACTGGCAAATGAATGAATAAAGATGTGGTACATATATACAATGAAACATTATTGTGCCCTAAAGAGGAATGAAATTGAGTTAGTTGTAGTGGGGTAGATGAACATAGAGCCTCTTATACAGAGTGAAATACGTCAGAAAGAGAAAAACTAATACTGTACATTAATGTGCACATATGGAACCATCATCAGTATCTAAATGCAGAGCATTTTTATTATTCTAGAAAGAAACCCTGTACCTATTAGTAGTCACTCCTATTTCCTCTTCTCCCTGTCCCTAGCAACCACTAGTCCACTTTTTGTCTCTAAAGATTTATCTATTCTGGACATGTATTAATAATATAATTGGGATCATACAATTTGTGACTTTTTGTGCTTTTTTCTTTCACTCAGTGTAATATTTTCTAGCCTCATCCATGTTGTAGCATGTATCACTACTTCATTTCTGTTTATGACTGAATAATATTCCATTGTACAGACATACAACATTTTGTTTGTTTTTTCATCATTTGATGGACTTTTGGGTTATTTCCCTTTTTTGGCTATTGTAAATAGTGCTACTGTGAACTCTTATGTATTCATTTTAGTACTGGTTTTCAGTTATGTTGTGTATATATCTCAAAGTGGAATTTCTGGATCATGTGGTAACTATGCTTTACCTTTTAGAAAACTGCCAAACTTTTTGAAAGTTACTGCACAATTTATTTTCCCACCAGGAATGTATGAGGGTTCCAATCACTCCCATCCTTGCCAATACTTGTTAATGTGTCTTTACTATAGCTATCTTCAGTTCAGTTCAGTTCAGTTCAGTCGCTCAGTCGTGTCTGACTCTTTGCAACCACATGGACTGCAGCATGCCAGGCCTCCCTGTCTGTCATCAATTCCCGGAGACTACCCATACCCATGTACAGTGAGTCGGTGATGTCATCCAACCATCTCATCCTCTGTCGTCCCCTTCTCCTCCCGCCTTCAATCTTTCCTAGCATCAGGGTCTTTTCAAATGAGTCAGCTCTTCCCATCAGGTGGCCAAAGTATTGGAGTTTCAGCTTCAGCATCAGTCCTTCTAATGTACACCCAGTACTGATCTGCTTTAGGATGGACTGGTTGGATCCCCTTGCAGTTCAAGGGACTCTCAAGAGTCTTCTCCAACACCATAGCTCAAAAGCATCAATTCTTTAGCCCTCAGCTTTCTTTATAGTCCAACTCTCACATCCATACATGACTACTGGAAAAACCATAGCTTTGACTAGATGAACCTTTGTCAGCAAAGCAATGTCTCTGCTTTTTAATATACTGTCTAGGTTGGTCATAACCTTTCCTTCCAAGGAGTAAGTGTCTTTTAATTTCATGGCTGCAGTCACCATCTGCAGTGATTTTGGAGCCCCCCCCAAAATAAAGTCAGCCACTGTTTCCACTGTTTCCCTATCTATTTGCCATGAAGTGATGGGACCAGATGCCATGATCTTAGTTTTCTGAATGTTGAGAGCTTTAAGCCAACTTTTTCACTCCCCTCTTTCAATTCATCAAGAGGCTCTTTAGTTCTTCTTCACTTTCTGCCATAGGGTGGTGTCATCTGCATATCTGAGATTATTGATATTTCTCCCAGCAATCTTGATTCCAGCTTGTGCTTCATTCAGCCCAGCATTTCTCATGATGTACTCTGCATATAAGTTAAATAAGCAGGGTGACAATATACAGCCTTGACATATTCCTTTTCCTATTTGGAACTGGTCTGTTGTTCCATGTCCAGTTCTAACTGTTGTGTCCTGACCAGCACACAGGTTTCTCAAGAGGCAGATCAGGTGGTCTGGTGTTTCCAGCTCCTTCAGAATTTCCCACAATTTCTTGTGATTCACACAGTCAAAGGCTTTGGCATAGTCAATAAAACAGAAATAGATGTTTTTCTGAAACTCTCTTGCTTTTTCGATGATCCAGCAGATGTTGGCGATTTGATCTCTGGTTCCTCTGCCTTTTCCAAAACCAGCTTGAACACCTGGAACTTCACAGTTCACATATTGCTGAAGCCTGGCTTGGAGAATTTCGAGCATTACTTTACTAGCGTGTGAGATGAGTGCAATTGTGCGGTAGTTTGAACATTCTTTGGCAGTGCCTTTCTTTGGGATTGGAATGAAAACTGACCTTTTCCAGTCCTGTAGCCACTGTTGAGTTTTCCAAATTTGCTGTCATGTTGAGTGAAGCACTTTCACAGCATCATCTTTTAGAATTTGAAATAGCTCAATTGGAATTCCATCACCTCCACTAGCTTTGTTCATAGTGATGCTTCCTAAGGCCCACTTGACTTTGCATTCCAGGATGTCTGGCTCTAGGTGAGTGATCATACCATCATGATTATCTGGGTCATGAAGATCTTTTTTTTTTATAGTTCTTCTGTGTATTCTTGCCACCTCTTTTTAATATCTTCTGCTTCTGTTAGGTCCATACTGTTTCTGTCCTTTATTGAGCCCATCTTTGCATGAAATGTTCCCTTGGTATCTCTAATTTTCTTGAAGAGATCTCTAGTCTTTCCCATTCTATTATTTTCCTTTATTTCTTTGCACTGATCACTGAGGAAGACTTTCTTATCTCTCCTTGCTCTTCTTTGGAACTCTGCATTCAAATGGGTATATCTTTCCTTTTCTCCTTTGCTTTTCGCTTCTCTTCTTTTCACAGCTATTTGTAAGGCCTCCTCAGACAGCCATTTTGCTTTTTTGCATTTCTTTTTCTTGGGGATGGTCTTGATCCCTGTCTCCTGTACAATGTCACAAACCTCTGTCCATAGTTCTTCAGGCACTCTATCAGATCTAAATCCCTTGAATCTATTTCTCACTTCCACTGTATAATCATAAGGGATTTGATTTAGGTCATACCTGAATGGTCTAGTGGTTTCCCTACTTTCTTCAATTTAAGTCTGAATTTGGCAGTAAGGAGTTCATGATCTGAGCCACAGTCAGCTCCCAGTCTATTTTTGCTGACTGTATAGAGCTTCTCCATCTTTGACTGCAAAGGATATAATCAATCTGATTTCGGTATTGACCATCTGGTGATGTCCATGTATAGAGTCTTGTGTTGTTGGAAGAGAGTGTTTGCTATGACCAGTGTGTTCTCTTGGCAAAACTCTATTAGCCTTTGCCCTGCTTCATTCCGTACTCCAAGGCCAAATTTGCCTGTTACTCCAGGTGTTTCTTGACTTCCTACTTTTGCATTCCAGTCCCCTATAATGAAAATGACATGTTTTTTGGGTGTTAGTTCTAAAAGGTCTTGTAGGAGACACAGGTTTGATCCCCAGATTGGGAAGATCCCTTGCAGAAGAAAATGGCAATCCACTCCAGTATTCTTGCTTGTGGTATCCCATGAATAGTGGAGCCTGGTGGGCTACAATCCATGGGGTTTCAAAAGAGTTGGACACAACCTAGTGACTAAATAGCAAGGTATTTTGTTCATTTTTTAAAAATTTTGTTCATTTTCAAATTGGGGTGTTCATTTTCTTATTGTCGAGTTTTAAGAGTTCTTTTCGTATTTTGGATAACAATCCATTATAGTGATGTCTTTGCAAATATTTTCTCCCATTTTTTTGGTATGTCTTTCACAGCTCAGGAGCTTTTAGTTTTAATAAAGTTCAGTTATTAATCATTTCTTTCATGGTCATACCTTTGGTGTTTTATCTAGAAAGTCTTTGGCATACCCAAGGTCAATTAGATTTTTTTCCTATGGTATCTTCCAGAAGTTTTGCAGATGTTCATTTGTTTAACATCTAGGTCTATGATCCATTTTGATTCTGTTTTTGTGAAGAGTGTAAGCTTTGTGCTCAGATTAATTTTTTTTTGGCATGATTATCCAGTTGTACCAGTACCATTTGTTAAAGAGATTCTCTTTGAACCTTTGTATTGCCCTTGCTTCTTTGTCAGACAGCATCTTATTTCTGGGCTTTATTCTGCTCCATTGATCTATTTGCCTATTCTTTCATCAATGCCACACTGTCTTAATTACTGTATCTTTAGAGTAACTTTAGAGGTCAGGTAATGTCAATCCTCCAACTTTGCTCTTCTCCTGAAGTATTGTGTTGACTATTGTAGATGTTTTGCCTCTCCATATAATTTTTCCTATGATTTTACTTTTATTTTTTGTTCCAGTCTTATTGATATATAATTGACATACAGTACTGAATAAGTTTATGTACAGCATATTGACTTAACTTATACACACCAAGAACTGATTATCACAATAAGTTTAGTGACCATGCATCATTTCATATAGATTCAAAATTTAAGAATTAGAAAATAAAATATTTTCCCGAGTGAGGAGATCTTTTAGAATTTACTCTCTTAACAAATATAACTTAGTAAATATAATTAATCTACTGCTATTAATTATATTTATCATGTTATACATTACATTTCTAGTATTTATCTTATAAATGGGAATTTGCACCTTTTGACTGCCTCTGTACAATACCCCTACCCCCACCTCTAGTAATTATAAATCTGATGTCTTATTCTGTAATTGTTTGTTTGGCTGTTTTGAAGTATAATTGATACAGCACTATGTTGGTTCCTGTTACACATCATAGTGATTCATTGTTTATATACTTTCTGAAATGATCACCACGGTAGGTCTATTTATGCTAAATCACCATACATAGATATTACATAATTATTAACTATATTCCTGTTTATATTTATAAAGGAATTTTATTTTATTTTTTTATACTCATGACATTTATTTTGTAACTGGAAGTTTGTACCTCTTAATCATTATATCCTATTTATTTCCTCCCCTCACCTTCAGCTTTTCTGACAATCATCTGTTTGTTCCCTGTATCTGTATCACTGTTTCTGTTTTGTTGTGCATATTAATTTGTTGTGGGTTTTAGATTTAACATACAAGTGAAATCATGCAGTATTTATATTTGTCTGTCTAACTTATTGTACTGAGTTTAATACCCTCCAGTTATATCCATGTTTTTGCAAATGATAAGATTTCATTCTTTCTTTAGGACTGAGTAATATTCCATTGTATGGGAAATAAATATATATATATATAAAACTTAGTGTTTATCCACTTATCTATTTATGGTCACTTTGGTTGCTCCAGTATTTTGTAAAAAAAATTGCAATGACCATAAGGATACATAAATCTTTTCAAACTACTCTTTTTGTTTTCTTGGGATAAATCTTTAGGAGTGGGATTGCTGGATCATATGGTAGTTATATTTTTAATTTTTTGACAAATCTCCTTACTGTTTTTCATGGTGGCCACACCGATTCAATTTGCACACCCAAGCACAACAGCACAACAGCACATGAAGATTCCCTTTTCTCCACATTCTCATCAACACTTGCTATTTGTTGTATTTTTAGTAATAGCTATTTGGAGAAATTGAAGGTGACATCTTACTGTGGTTTTGATTTACATTTCCATGATGATTATTGATGTTGAGTATATTTTCATGTGTCTTTTGGTTGTATGTTTGTCTTTGGGAAAATATGTATTCAAGAGCTCTGCCCATTTTTTTTTCATTTATTTTTATTAGTTGGAGGTTAATTACTTTACAATATTTTAGTGGTTTTTGTCATACATTGACATGAATCAGCCATGGATTTACATGTATTCCCCATCCCGATCCCCCTCCCACCTCCCTCTCCACCCGATTCCTCTGGGTCTTCCCAGTGCACCAGGCCCGAGCACTTGTCTCATGCATCCAGCCTGGGCTGGTGATCTGTTTCACCCTAGATAATATACATGTTTTGATGCTGTTCTCTCTAAACATCCCACCCTCGCCTTCTCCCACAGAGTCCAAAAGTCTGTTCTATACATCTGTGTCTTTTTCTGTTTTAAATTTTGGATGCATTCTTTGTATATTTTGGATATTAACCCTTTATCAGATATATTAACCATTCAGTATGTGACTTTTTATGTTTTTGTTGACAGTTTTCTTCACTGTGAAAAAGCTTTTTAGTTTGATATAGTCCAATTTGTTTATTTTTACTTTTGTTTCCTTTGTCTGAAGAGACATCTCCAAAATATATTGCTAAGACTAATGTTGATGAGCTCACTGCTCATGTTTTCTTCTAGAATTTTATGGCTACAGGTGTTTACATTTGTCTTTAATACATTTGGAATTTATTTTTGTACATAGTGTGAGAGAGTAGCCCATTTTGATTCTTTTGCATATAGCTGTCCATTTTCCCCAACACTTTTTATTGAAGAGGCTGTCTTTTTCCTATTGTATATTCTTGCCTCCTTTGTCATAGTTTCGTTGATCATATAAGCATGGGTTAATTTCTGGGTTCTCTATCCTCTTTCATTGACCTATATGTCTGTTTTGGTGCCAGTACCATACTGTTTTGATTACTATAGCTTTATAGTATAATTTGAAATCAGGAGCATGATACCTCCAGCTTCATTCTTCTTTCTCAAGATTGTTTGGTATACTCTGGGTGTTTTGTGTTTCCATAAAATTTTAGAATTATTTGTTCTAGTTCTGTGAAAAATGTCTCTGGTGTTTTGATAGACACTGCATTGAACTTTTAGATTGTCTTGGGTAGTATGGTGACTCTAACAATATTAATTACCCTAATCCATTAACATGTTATAGCTTTCCATCTGTTCGTGTCATCTTCAATTTCTTGGTGTCTTATAGTTTTCCTAGTATAGGTTTTTCACCTCCTTAGTTATTTTATTTCTAGGTATTTTATTCTTTTTGATGCATTTGTAATGGAATTGTTTTCTTACTTCTTTCTGATATTTTTTGTTAATGTATAAAAACTAAATAGATTTCTGTAATTATTTTGTATTCAACAACTTTACTGGATACAAAATTCATTGATGAATTATAGTAGTTTTTTGGTGGCTTCTTTAGGATTTTCTATGTATGATGTCAAGTCAGTTCAGCCAGTTCAGTCACTCAGTCGTGTCTGACTCTTTGTGACCCCATGGACTGCAGCACACCAGGCTTCCCTGTCCATCACCATCTCCCAGAGCTTGCTCAAATTCATGTCCATTGAGTCAGTGATGCCATCCAACCATCTCATCCTCTGTCATCCCCTTCTCCTCCTGCCTTCAATCTTTCCAGCATCAGGGTCTTTTCAAATGAGTCAGTTCTTCACATTAGGTGGCCAAAGTATTGGAGCTTCAGCTTCAGAATCAGTCCTTCCAATGAATATTCAGAACTGATTCCTTTAGGATTGACTGGTTTGATCTTCTTGCTGTCTGAGGGACTCTCAAGAGTCTTCTCCAACACCACAGTTCAAAAGCATCAATTCTTCAGTGCTCAGCTTTCTTTATAGTCCAACTCTCACATCCATACATGACTACTGGAAAAACCATAGCTTTGACTAGATAGACCTTTGTTGGCAACGTGATGTCTCTGCTTTTTAATATGCTGTCTAGGTTGGTCATAGCTTTTCTTCCAAAGAGCAAGCGTCTTTTAATTTCATGACTGCCATCACCATCTGCAGTGATTTTGGAGCCCAAGAAAATAAAGTCTGTCACTGTTTCCATTGCTTCTCCATCTAGTTGCCATGAAGTGCTAGGGCCGGAAACCATGATCTTTGTTTTTTGAATGTTGAGTTTTAAGCCAGCTTTTTCTCTCTCCTCTTTCACTTTCATCAAGAGGCTCTTCAATTCCTCTTCGCTTTCTGCCATAAGGGTGGTGTCATCTGCATATCTGGGGTTGTTGATATTTCTCCTGGCACTTGCTAACAAATGACAGTTTTGTTTCTTCCTTTCCAATTTAGATGCTATCTTTTTATTTATTTTTTGTCTGATTCTGGACTATTTTGGGGGAGTTGTTTTATTACTGATTCAATTCCATTACTAGTAATTGGTCTGTTCATATTTTTCATTTCTAAGTTGAGTCTTGGGAGATTGTACATTTCTAGGAATTTGTGCATTTCTTCTAGGTTGTCCATTTTATTGGTGTGTGATTTTTCATAGTGATCCTTTATGATTCTTTGTATTTATGTGAGATCCGTTTTACTTTGTCCTTTTTTATTTCTGATTTTATTGATTTTGTCTCTTTTTTGATGTGTCTGTGTAGAGGTTTATTAATTTTATTTATAAATTCAAAGCATCAACTCTTAGTTTCATTGATCTCTTCTATTTTTATTCTCTCTGTCAATTGTTTCTGCTCTAATCTTTATGATTTCTTTCCTTCTACTAATTTGAGCTTTGTTTGTCTTTTTCCTAGTTACTTTAGATTTAATATTAAGTTGTTTATTTGAGGTTTTTTTTGTTTGTTTCCTGAAGGTAAGACTATATCTCTATAAATTTCTCTTTTAGAATTGTTTGTTCTGCATCCCATAGATTTTGGATTATTGTATTTTCATTTTCTCTTGTCTTCAGAATTTTTTTTTTCTATTTCAGTAAGTGTCTTTCTTTTTGGTTGGAGATATTCAATAAAGTATAAAGTAGAAAGGCAAACACTTAAAATTTTGACTACTTACTTGAACATCTAAGGAAGACAGAGATGACTCTGGATTTCTATCTTTTTTTCTTTCTTTCCTTTGTTTTCAAGGTCCCTAACTCCATAAAGTGTCTTTCCAAGTAAACATGCTGCAATCTTTCACAGATAATCTAGGTGAAAAGATGTTTGAAGCAGACCTGATATTATGGGTCATGAAATAAATCCCCTCTTCACCCCTTTCACATCCCAAGTAAAACAGAAACTCAATCCCATTACTCAAATTTAAACAGCTGAATGGTTAAAAGCCAAATATTTTGACTGAGTAGCTTTTGAGTTTTATTTCTGGTCTTTTGTTTTGCTTTGTTTTTATGATTTATAGCTTAATTTTAAATGCTCTTTACAAAGGACACCCACGGGGTGGCTGAGAAGGAATAAATCTTGGGATCAGATGCATTTTTAAAAATCATTATGGAAATGTTTCCTGAGCCCCCCACTTTTTAAAACTATTTTATATTGGAGTATAACCAATTAACAATGTTGTGATAGTTTCAGATGGACAGCAAAGGGACTCAGTCATACATATACATGTATCCATTCTCCCCTAAACTCCTCTCCCATCCAGGCTGCCACATAACATTAAGCAGAGTTCCCTGTGTTATACATTAGGCGCTTGTTGGTTATCCACTCTAGACATAGCAGAGTGTACATGTAAGATGGTAACGATGACTCTATATGCGAGACAGCAAAAGAGACACAGATGTATAGAACAGTCTTTTGGACTCTGTGGGAGAAGGTGAGGGTGGGATGATTTGAGAGAATAGCATTGAAACATGTATATTATCATATGTGAAACAGATCGCCAGTCCAGGTTCGATGCATGAGACAGGGTGCTCAGGGCTTGGTGCACTGGGATGACCCTGAGGGATGGGATGGGGAGGGAGGTGGGAGGGGTTTCAGGATGGGGGACACATGTACACCCATGGCTGATTCATATCGATGTATGGCAAAAACCACCACAATATAATAAAGTATTTAGACACCAATTAAAATAAATAAATAAATTAATTAAAAAAACCAGAAAACCAAATTCCTATCTCTTCCCCCCATTCTTCTCCCTGTCAAACATAAGTAAACATAAGTTCATCCTCTAAGTCTGTGAGTCTGTTTCATAAATAAGTTAATTTGTATATTTTCTTTTTAGATTCTGCATATAAGTGATATCATACAGTATTTCTCCTTCTCTGTCTGACTTACTTCACTCAGCATGACAATCTCTAGGTCCATCCATGTTGCTGCAAATGGCATTATTTCATTCTTCTACTCTCTAAGTAATATTCCATTATAGATATGTACCACATCTTATTTACCCATTCATCTGTTGATGGAAATTTAGGTTGCTTCCATGTCTTGGGTATTATTGTATCTAGATATTTTTAAAATTCCCTTTTTATTTTTCAGTGATCTATTGGTTGCTTAGTAGCATATTGACTTGCTTGCAGAAGTCTCTGTTTTTAATATTTTTTTCTTGTAATTGATTGCTGGTCTCATACCAGAATAGTTGGAAAAGATGCTTGATATGATATCAATTTTCTTTAATTTACCAAGACTTATTTTGTGCCCCAGCATGTGATTTAGCCTGGAGAATGTCCCGTGAGCACTTGAAAAGAATGTGTATTCTTCTTTTGGATACAATGTCCTATATATGCCTATTAAAATCATTTGGTCTAATGTGTTTTTTAAGACCAGTGTTTCTTTTTTTTTTTCTATTTATTTTTATTAGTTGGAGGCTAATTACTTTACAATATTGTAGTGGTTTTTGCCATACATTGACATGAATCAGCCATGGATTTACATGTGTTCCCCATCCCGATCCCCCTCCCACCTCCCTCTCCACCCGATTCCTCTGGGTCTTCCCAGTGCACCAGCCCCGAGCACTTGTCTCATGCATCCATCCTAGAGCAGTGTTTCTTTATTGATCTTTTGTCTGGTTGATCTGTCCATTGAGGTAATTGTGGAGTTAAGTTATCCTACTATTATTGTATTAATGTAAATTTCTCCCCTTTATATCTTTTATTTTTTAAATTAACTAATTTAAATTGGAGGCTAATTACTTTACTATATTGTGGTGGTTTTTGCCATACATCGACATGAATCAGCCATAGGTGTACATGTATCCCATCATCCTGAACCCCCCTCCCACCTCCCTCCTCACCCCATCCCTCTGGGTTGTCCCAGAGCACCAGCTTTGAGTGCCCTGCTTCATGTATCAAATTTGCACTGGTCATCTATTTACATATGGTAATATACATGTTTCAATGCTATTCTCTCATATCATCCCACCCTTGCCTTCTCCCACATAGTCCAAAAGTCTGTTCTTTACATCTGTGTCTCTTTTGCTGTCTTGCATATAGGGTCATCATTACTGTCTTTCTAAATTCCATATATATGTGTTAATATACTGTATTGGTGTTTCTCTTTCTGGCTTACTTCACTCTGTAGGCTCCAGTTTCATCCACCTCATTAGAACTGACTCAAATGTGTTTTTTTTATAGCTGAGTAATATTCCATTGTGTATATGTACCACAACTTCCTTATCCATTCATCTGCCAATGGACATCTAGGTTGCTTCCATGTCCTGGCTATTGTAAACAGTGTGGCAATGAACATTGGGGGTACATGTATTTCTTTCAATTCTGGTTTCCTCAGTGTGTATGCCCAGCAGTGGGATTGCTGGGTCATATGGCAGTTCTATTTTCAATTTTTTACCCTTTATATCTTTTAATATATTTTTTGTGTGTTCAGGTGCAAATATCTTGGATGCACTATATTTATAATTGTTATATCTTCTTAGATTGATACTTTGATTATTATATAATTTGCTTCTTTGTCTCTTGTTAAAGTCTTTGTTTTAAAGTTTATTTTGTCTGATATAAGTATTGCCACCTCTGCTTTCTTTTCACATTTTTTTTTGCAATGGAATATATTTTCCACTTACATTTAAAGTAATTGTTTATCAGTATGTACTTATTGCAATTTTATTAGCTGAAGGTATCAATTAGGTCCATCTGGTCTAATGTGTCATTTAAGGCTTGTGTTTCCTTATTAATTTTCTGTTTTGATGATCTGTCCATTCATGTAAATGGGGTGTTAAAGTTCCCTACTATTATTGTGTTACTGTCAATTTGTTGTGAAGCTGGTTTGGTGGTGCTAAATTCTCTTAACTTTTGCTTGTCTGTAAAACTTTTGATTTCTCCATCAATTTTGAATGAGATCCTTGCCAGGTAGAGTAATCTTGGTTGTAGATTTTTCCCTTTCAGTACTTTAAATATATCCTACCATTCCCTTCTGGTCTGCAGAGTTTCTGCTGAAAGATCAGCTGATAACCTTATGGGGATTCCCTTGTATGTTATTTGTTTCTTTTCCCTTGCTGCTTTATTCTTCAATTGTGTTTGATCTTTGTTTGTTTGATTAGTATGTGTCTTAGCATGTTTCTCCTTGGATTAATCCTGTATGGGACTCTCTGTGCTTCTTGGACTTGACTATTTTCTTTGCAATGTTAGAGAAGTTTTAGACTAGAGTCTTTTAAAAAATTTTCTCAGACCTTTTCTTTTTCTCTTCTTCTGGACCCCTATAGTTTGAATGTTGGTGCATTTAATATTGTCCCAGAGGTCTCTGAGACTATCCTCAATTCTTTTCATTTTTTTCCTTTATTCTGCTCTTCAGCAGTTATTTCCACCATTCTATCTTCCAGCTCACTTATCCATTCTTCTGCCTCAGTTATTCTGCTATTGATTCCTTCTAGAGTATTTTTAATTTTAGTTAATTGTGTTGTTCATCTCTGCTTGTTTATTCTTTATTTCTTCTAGGTCCTTGTTAAATGTGTTAATTGATTCTTGCATTTTCTCCATTCTATTTTTTCAAGGTTTTGGATCATCTTTACTATCATTACTCTGAATTCTTTTTCAGGTAGTTTGCCTATTTCCTCTTTGTTTATTTGGTCTTGTGAGTTTCTACTTTATTCCTTCATTTGCACAATATTTCTGTCTTTTCATTTTTTCTGACTTATTGTGTTTGAAGTCTCCTTTACCCAGTCTTTATGGTAGTATTCCTTCTTCCTTTTGGTTTCTGTCCTCAGTGGGTAAGGTTGGTCCAGTGGTTTGTGTAGGCTTCATGTTGGGAGGAACTTGTATTCTGCATAACCAGAACCTGCATTCTGGTGGGAGGAGTTGAGTTTTTTCCCCCTTTGATGTGTAGGTCTATGTGAGTTGGCATGTTTTTTGGTATCTGTGGAAAGCCTGTCTGCTGATGATTAGGTTTGTGTTTTTGTCTTGCTTGTCGTTTGGGTGATCCATCCTACACTGGGTGCTGCCAGCTTTTTGCTGATGCCAGATCTTGTATGCAGTTGGAGGCCTTCCTGGGAGTTCTCACTAACTAATACTCCCTGGGCTTAGGAATTCTCTGGCAGTCTAGGGTCCTGGATTCAGCTCCCATTCCAAAGAATCAGGCCCAATCTCTGGCTGAGGAACTGAGATTTTACAATCTGTTTGTTATGGCATTACAGAGGATTAAAACAAACACTCAAAAAAAAAAGAAAACAAAACAAGAAACAAAAGACCCCAGACAAATGGTAAATACAAAATCAGACAAATAATAAGAAAAATGAACACACACACACACACACACATACACACACACACACACTTTCACACACTCAATCAAAACCAAAACAGTCCAAAGGAAAGAAAGTACAAGACAGTTACCTGGTGAGCAAAGGAAACCACAAATGATACTGACCAATTAAAAGCAAAGCTAACTAAAACATAAATTGGAAAACAAAACCAAAGCAGAGTGCTGACAGAGAAATAC
Organism: Odocoileus virginianus; assembly: GCF_023699985.2. Taxonomy (NCBI): domain Eukaryota; kingdom Metazoa; phylum Chordata; class Mammalia; order Artiodactyla; family Cervidae; genus Odocoileus; species Odocoileus virginianus. Next base: position 1,631,238 of record NW_027224276.1, read on the forward strand.
AGTGAAGAAAACAAAACAAAGTAACAAATATGGTGAAAAAAAGAAAGAAAAGGAAGAAAAGAAAAAATAGAAAAGCAAAGTTAAATAGAAGTATATAAAAGAGATCAATATTTATTAATGAATAACTAAAGCAAGTAATTAAAAAGCAGAGACATTACTTTGCCAACAAAGGTCCGTCTAGTCAAGGCTATGGTTTTTCCAGTGGTCATGTATGGATGTGAGAGTTGGACTGTGAAGAAAGCTGAGCACCAAAGAATTGATGCTTTTGAACTGTGGTGTTGGAGAAGACTCTTGAGAGTCCCTTGGACTGCAAGGAGATCCAACCAGTCCATCCTAAAGGAGATCAGTCCTGGGTGTTCATTGGAAGGACTGATGCTGAAGCTGAAACTCCAATACTTTGGCCACCTCATGCGAAGAGTTGATTCATTTGAAAAGACCCTGATGCTTGGAGGGATTGGGGGCAGGAGGAGAAGGGGACGACAGAGGATGAGATGGCTGGATGGCATCACCGACTCGATGGACATGAGTTTGAGTAAACTCCAGGGGAGTTGGTGATGGACAGGGAGGCCTGGTGTGCTGTGATTCATGGGGTCGCAAAGAGTCGGACACGACTGAGCGACTGAACTGAACTGAACTGAAAGCAAGAAAAGAACAAAAAGAAATACAAACAAAAAAACAAAAATTAAACAAAATTAAAAAAAAAGAAAAAAACCCCCACAGAACCACATAAAGCCAACAGAGAGGTAGAGTGTATAAAGGAAATAGTGTGATTTTAAAAAGTTTTCAAAAGCTTACAGTTAACAGTAATAATAAAATCAATAACCACAACGAGAGAAAAAAGAAGAAAAAAATATCCAGAACCCACTACAGAACAAATCAAAATATAGTAATAATGATAAATATTTTTCTTAGACCTCATCTGTCAGCGTCATTTCCTTTGCTGTGAGTCATAGTCCACTTCCACCTCCCTAGGATGCCCTCTAACACTGGACTGGTCTCTGGACATGTTGTGGGGGTCACTCAGACTCTAATTTGGACCTACTCCCTCATAATCTTGCAACCAGTGTCCACAGCTGCCAGAGCTAGTGCATTTTCTTTAGTAGGAACTCTCACTGTCCTTTTATGAATTCCATAGACACAGAGTTTGCCTAGTTGATTGTGTGGATTTAATCTGCAACTTGTACAGCTGGTGGGAAGGTTTCTGATCTTCTTCCTTAGCCACACTGCCCCTGGGGTTCAATTATGATTTTATCCCCCCACCTCTGCATGTTGTCATCCACAGAAGTTCGCTCCTGAGGCTGCCCTAGAGGACTTGGGTCTGCCCCAATGAGGAACTGGTGTGGAGGTGGCACAGCTGCTTGGATCACAGGAACCCTGGAAGAGCCAGATATGTAGGGGAGTTGACAGCCATTGGCACAGGACACATGGTGCTATTAGGGTTTTTCTAGCCTCTGGCATTTCTGTCTCAGTGAGGATTGAGTGTGGAGGTGGCAAAGCTGCTTAGATATTGGGGACCCTGGTGGCACCAAGAGTGCAGGGACACAGATGGCCCTATTAGAGCTATGGCTCTATTAGAGCCTTTTTCTAGCCTCTAGCATCTGGCATCAGAGAAGGCAATGGCAACCCACTCCAGTACTCTTGCCTGGAAAATCCCATGGGCAGAGGAGCCTGGTGTGCTGCAGTCCATGGGCTCACGAAGTCCATGGGGACACGACTGAGTGACTTCACTTTCACTTTTCGCTTTCATGCATTGGAGAAGGAAATGGCAGCCCACTCCAGTGTTCTTGCCTGGAGAATCCCAGGGATGGCAGAGCTTGGTGCACTGCCGTCTATGTGGTCACACAGAGTCGGACACGACTGAAGTGACTTAGCAGCAGCAGCAGCAGCAGCATCTGGCATTCAAAGGGCCTCTCTAACTGGTCTTTCTCTGTTGCTTGGCGCAGCAGGTGCTCAAAGGCCTCCTGGCTGGGGTTCTTCTCTATTTCTCAGTGCATCGGGCACTTAAAGGACCCCCTGGCTGAGGTCCTTCTCTATTGGTCAGCTGCTGGTCCTGGAGTATGGGGAGAAAGAGGGTACAGTGATGGCTCCACCCCTTTGCATATGAATTAGCAGTATTACCTTGCCTCCATGGCTTCCTAGTTTTCCTCCATAGGCATTTTCTACCATGCTCTCCTCCCTCACATCTCCTTAGGCTATTTCCCTGCAGTCAACAACAGACCTCACCCTGGGATTGCTCTCCAGTCCCTATACTCTAGCTCCTAGCTGCTGTGCATTCCAGGGGACATGCATCCCTGTCCAGGATACAGTAGGGCTGTGGCAAGGATTGTCTGTGTGGTTCTCACTCCATTCAGACTGTCACAGATCAGCTGCTTCACTCTCCAACAGCCTCAAATGCTTTTCCTCTGTCCCAAACAATTGCCCCTAGTGGGGATCTGACCCCAGCTTTAGTTCCCCCACCCCTGGGTGCAAGTCCAGTTCTGGGCACTCTCCTCTTTTTTCCCTTCCTTTCTTTGTCCTACTGAGTTTTGTGTGGATCTATATATTCCTTTCCGGTGGTCAGGGACTCCTGCCTGCCCTCAGCTGCTGTCCTGTGAGATCTTCTGCATCTGAAGGTGTATTTCTGATGCATCCATGGAAAGAGATATACTCCACATCCACCTATTCCTTCGCCATTTTGTCTCTCTTTCTGATGTTTAGTTTTAGGCCAGCCTTTTCACTCTCCTCTTTCACCCTCATCAAGAGGTTCTTTAGTTCCTTTTCACTTTACTGCCATTAGAGTGGCATCATCTGCACATCTGAGGTTGTTGATATTTCTCCTGGCAATCTTGATTCCAACTTGTGATTCATCCAGCCCAGCATTTTGCATAGTGTATTCTGCATATAACTTAAATAAGCCTTTGTGCTGTGCTTAGTCACTCAGTAGTGTCTGACTCTTTACAACCCTATGGACTGTAGCCCTCCAGGCTCCTCTGTCCATGGGGATTCTCCAGTCAAGAATACTGGAGTGGGTTGCCATGCTCTCCTCCAGGGGATCTTCCCAACCCAGGGATCTGAACCCAGGTCTCCCACATTGCAGGTGAAGTTCTTTACCATCTGAGCCACCAGGGAAGCCCAAGAATACTGGAGTGGGTAGCCTATCCCTTCTCCAGGGGATCTTCCCAACCCAGGAATGGAACCAGGGTCTCCTGCATTGCAGGCAGATTCTTTACCAGCTGAGCTACCAGGGGAGCCCAAATAAGCCTTTACCACTTTTTTTCTTTTCTTTTTTTTTTTTTTTTACCAATTTTAATTTTACCAAAATAAACCTTGGCCATTTTTTTTTTTTTTACCATATTTGCCTTTACCAAAGGCAAATGAGCTTTTTCCTCTCACATTTCTAATTGTGGACTTTTCTTTTACACTTTAAAGGATTCATTTCAATGTATGACAAAAACCACTGCAATGCTGTAAAGTAATTAGCCTCCAACTAATAAAAATAAATGGAAAAGAAAAAAAAAACTGGAATAGAAAGACAGGGAAAGGATAGATAAGCAGCATGAATCCTGTAGTGTCAACTGTGGTTGCCTCTATTTTGGTAAACTGTTCTGTAAAAAATAAATAAGATGTTGATTTCAAAATAAAAAAAAAATAAAGAAGTCTGTCTAACATTTCTTGTAAGGTTGGTTTATGAAGTGAGTGAAGTGAAAAGTCACTCAGTTGTGTCCAACTCTTTGCGACCCCATGGACTGTAGCCCACCAGGCTCCTCCATCCATGGAATTTTCTAGGCAAGAGTACTGGAGTGGGTTGCCATTTCCTTCTTCAGGGGATCTTCCTGACCCAGGGAAAGCTATTGACTTTTATGTATTATTCTTGTTCTATGGATGAAATTGTGTCCCTATCCCAAATTCATGTTGAGACCCTAAACCCCCATGTGACTACATTGGAGGGACCTTTAAAAAAGTGATTAAGGTTAAATGAGATCCTGAGAGTACAACCCTAACCTGATAAAACTGATGCCCATATACAAAGAGGAAGAGACACTAGAGTTCTCTCTCTACCATATGAGCAAACAGCCAGGAAAAAAGATTTGTGTCAAAGAGTATTCTGTATATGTTTTCCTCTAAGAGTTTTATAGTATTTGACCTTACATTTAGGTCTTTAATCCATTTCGACTTTATTTCTATGTATGGACTTTCAATGAGTGTTCTTATTTCATTCTTTTACATGTAGCTGTCCCAGCACCATTTATTGAAGAGGCTGTCTTTTCTCTATTTGTCATAGATTAGGTGACCATAGGTCTATATTTCTGTTTTTGCGCCAGTATCATACTGCCTTAATTACTGTAGCTCTGTAGTACAGTCCAAAGTCAGGGAGCCTGATTACTTCAGCTCCATTTTTCTTTCTCAAGATTGCTTTGGCTATTCACACCCTTGTATTCTTAAAATTTGTGAAATACAGACTGTAAAATGGACCAGGAGACAACTTCTAAGTAAAGATTATGAGAAGTCTTTTAGCATTTTCCTCCTCACAGGCAAATGCTATGGTGAAACTGCCCAGCTGAGAGAGGTATAATGCCCTGAGTCAGGCCTTTCACTTCCTCTTTACCAGGTAATAGCAGTTTCTGGGGAGCTTCACCATTTTGGGAAGTGATACAATTTAAAGGGCAAGAATGGTAAGGTTAACCTTGCATGCTTTAAAAGACACCACCTTCCCTGAATCTATAACTTTTCAAACTGCCTGTCCATACAGATTCATAAACAGTCAGAAAGCAGGACCCCAGTCACATTGATTTTAACACAGATTTTATGAGATTTGACCCAGAGCTCTGACCTAGCTCTTCACAGGAATACTCCGCCATGCTGGGTGCATGAACTATCTTGCTGTTAACCATGTTGGGAGAGGGTGGCTGTATCATCAGGAATGACATCTACAGCTCAGCATCTATAAAGCAAGTAAAGTGTTGCCATGATTAGTGGGAGGCCTGCTTTGGAGTGAGACAGACCTGTGTATGTATTCCAAGCTCTACCACTTACAAGGTACCAAACTACCATCAGCTGTGTCTGTATGTGTATAAATAAGTTTAACCTACCCCTTGGAGGTCTTTGTAGAGTGACAAATATAAAGGGTCCAGCACCAATTACAGATTTGATCAGGCTATGATGAAAATTGTCTGTCCATGTGTCTTCCCCTCAACACTGTGAACTTCTCAAGGGCAGGGACCCTGTCTGTATCATCTCTGTCCCTCATACATCCTAAACATCATCTAGAATACAGTGTCAGTATAGGTTTGCAAAGTAAATCTGAGCCAGGTGTGTCACTTCATCTGAAAACTGAGGGAATTTAGTTGAATTGCATTGTGACTTCTTGTATTTGTATGGAAACTGATCATGTGTATTGTGATCATTGTCATAATGTTTTAAATACGTGTCTTTGAGAAGCATGTGACTAGAGATATGACAGATGTGGTTCTTCACTCTCCACCAGATTGGATGAGGCAGACACCAAATTGTTTTACACACAGGAAATTTAGTACCATAGTAATATGATTGCTAATAATAAAGAGGATTCAATCATTTATAGAAACATACCTTGCATTAAAAATGCCTATATTCCTGGCAAAATATTATGTAATATTTGCTAAATCCTATCACAAAGAGTGCTTTACCTCAGAGAGTTTGAGAAGTGTTGGCTAACAAGGTTTCAGTCCTATAGGTAGTAAGAAAAGTCTCTATCAGGCCTGGAATTTAGTAGAGTAGGGGACTCTGTGGAGAGAGAAATTCACAAGTTTATAGGTAGTGAAGATGAAATCTGATAGGGGTGAATTTCTTGGCTTTACTGCTGGGGTTCACATCATATGATTAATCCATAGAGATTAAAAAAAATTTCCACTCCAGAGAGGATAAGTTGTAATAGCACCCAACCCAGGAAAGGACCCTCCTCCCTACCCTTCGAATCCCTGAAAGTTCTCACCAGTACAAACCTGGCCCTATAGTGCTCTCCACACACATGCTTCAGGATGACCTTTTCTCATTATCAAGAGCCCCTGGCTTTTGCTCAGCTCATTTCTATGCCTATCCTAGTTACATCCAGAGACGCCCACTCCTTGTTCAGACCTATCACACACCAAGATCCTTACTCTACCTGGGATATGTGAATCCCAGGTCACAGCCTGACCCTGCTTGGTACACCCACCCCAGGCCACACTAGGCACACCTGCCAATCTCAACTTATTTAAATCAGAAACTCCTGCCAAGCACCCAGGTCTTTCTCATTACTTTCAAGATTCTGTTCAGGTATGCTCTGACCAAGATCCTTTTCTCCCCCATAGGTAGAATAGACACAAATCTAGTTACCTTGACCCACACCAGAATTTTTTCCATTTTTAGAAGCCAGTTCAGAATCCACTGTGTCCAGGTCACGGTCCTTCCCAACATATAGGCAGTTATGTAGTAAGACTTGGAACACCATAAATGGGAGTCCTTTTAATCTATACAGACAGTTTCATGTTCAGCATTAACTTTATCAGTGATCTCCTCTATGATAACTTCTCTCACTAGTTTTTCTTAATACTGGGTCTTTCTTTTCTCTGTAAGTAAGCCTCAAGTCAGACAGAGGGGCCCCTTACTTTGATGTCCTCGGGTCTATAATCAGTTCCATCTTTGTTAGACACCTTCTCTTCTGTAGGCCTGTACCCCACTGAGTCCCACCCACATCAGGGACCTTCTCCCAGTAGGCTGATATAAGAGGTCCTACCTACACCTGAGTCTCTCTATCTCATTTACTCTATTAGTATTCTCTGTAGGTTGCCCTCTTCTCAGTCCCTTCCTCAAGTGTAATATTCTCTTTTCTATATGTTCCACCCAGTTCAGTTCCTTCCTCATTACTGAAATTCCACTTTCCATATCTGTTATCAGCTTCACTCAGTAATAGACTTGAGTTTTAATCTTGTCAGTATGTGCAGATCTATCTGTCTCATTCTGTTTGACCCTTTATAGTACAGGAGCCCAGGTAGGGAAACTTTTCCGTATTCTTGGTATTCATTCTTATGCTCATCAAATAAATACTGAGTACTCACTATGTGTCAATCACTCTTCTGGGTGTTAGGGAATTAGCAATAAAAAAAAATCCCTGCTTTTGAAGTCTATCCATGTTGAAAATGGAAAGCTTTCATTCTTTTTTTTTTTATGGCTGAATAATAGAGCTTATATTTCAGTGCAGTTATCTCCTCTTGCATTCCTCCTGTCAGGTAGCTGCCATTTTGTTCTCTTCATCATAGCTGACCTTAAGGGAACACATTTGCTTCCACGTGGGCTTTCTACCTATCATTCCTTATCCCATTCAAGGTTCTGATCAAACTGTCTCACTAAAACTATGGACACCATCAGTGAGTGATCTACTTCATGTAAATCCCTAAGGATATTTGTCATTCCTCATTTTACTTAAACTTTCTGCAATCTCTTGCACTTTATTAAATTCTCTGCATTCTGACTTTTCTGTTCCTCCTCTGTATTTCTATTCTACTGCTCTTCAGTTCCCCAAATTATCATATATACACTAAGAATGATACTATGTATATTCAGGCCAAACCTTTTTTCCCCAGTTCTAAATGAACATATTTTTTCTGCCTGCTACATATCTCTGCCTGAATGTCCCCCAGACATCTTTTATTCAGTAGTAGTAAAACAATTTGTCATCAGACCCTCCCTTCTCTTCACCTCTGTTCCTCATTCCCCCTTGTCCAAGCATAAAGCCAATGTCCTCAGCCACCCTCACATTAGGGTTTCTCCTTAGCCTTGGCATCACTAGAGTTTTCTCATCACTTAATTCAGGCTACTCTGCATATCTCTGCTTCAACCAGGATGATTCTTTCTGATTCAAGTAGGCTCCTCACTGCCTTAAAGTTAAGACTTCTACATTAGTACAGTGTGTCCATTTTGACCCTAATTCACTTTCATAATTCTAAGATAGTCATAGAAAGGTATTCTTAGAGATAAATTTATACCAAATTTTTCCAAATATGTGTGTGTTCTAGAGTTTCAGTTGCTGTATCTGGGACATATTCTCCTTATGACTAGGGTTTCCATATTTAGATTCATGTTGAGGTTTGACAGAAAACAGCAAAATTCTGTAAAGCAATTATCCTTCAACAACAAAAAAATAAATTAAAAGAAAACAGAAGATAATGCATTAAATTTGATTTCTAATCACCTTTGAATAACTACACGAAAAAAAAGAAAAATATTGTGTGGGACATATTATACTAAAATTATTTATTGTTTACCTGAAGTAAATGATAAGTGTTTAAATTACTTGCCCTTTCATTTCTATGATGATTTGGCTCTTTTAACATTTCCTAGTTCTGAAGAATTTGCTTATAAAATTCCTTGCAGTTACAGTCTATGTTCGATTTACATAGTAACATAGTTTCCACACTGATCATGTTTAATTTATTTTGTTCTTTTGTTCACTGAACATTGTTTAATGGGAAAACAGGTTAAACACTAACATTAAGAACCAGTATAATTGAACATGTACTGATATAACAACTTGGAGAATTGCTCTTCAGTTTCATTTGTCAAAGCACATGTCTTCTTGAGTTAAAAGTCTAGTTTAATCATGTTTGTTTCATCACCTATTAATAGTGTCTCAACTCCATCTACATAGGATGAAGATATTCATTTTTTTTCTTCTACCTCCTACCTTCTGATAGTCATTCTTTTACTATTACATTTTCAACATTGATAACATTTCTATTCTGTTCCATAAGCATCACTAAGTCTACCAGACTTTGTAGATATAGGTTGATTCTAAAACTGAAAATCAATATTCACTATTTACATTGCTGTGAACAAATGAATCAACAGAGAACGTTCCCAAGACATATGCAGCTTATAGCTTAGATAACATCTAAGGAACTGTGTGTGTGTGTCTAACATCAGGAGTGTGAATATGTAAAATATGTGGGCATGACACTCGAGTAACTGTAGCTCTTTTGAATAAATGTATGTAGTTTATTGGAGTCAATAACATTTTTGGTTGGTCCAGGAAATTATTTTTTAATGTATATTAACCCTCCTTTTTGTAGCTAAGAGTAATTTTCAAAGTTTAGCATCCACAGTCATCATCCACAACTTTCTCTCCTTTCCTTTACTTGGCCTTGAGTATATCCTATCATTTCTTTGGGCCTCAAATACCCGAGGGAGGGTCATGAGACTACTCAGTTTCCTTTTGGGGTCCCTTCCAGCCAATCCCCCAAGATGACAAACTCTGATAAGATGTGATAGCTTCCTCTTAAGTGAGTTTCCTAAATCTTTTTCCAAGACGGAAATTGTTTTACAGGAGGAGAGGATAGGAGGGCACTAGGTCAGGCTGGGGACTGGATGTACCTATTCAACTTAATGTTGGCTAGGTTTTTTCTGTCTATGGAGCCTCTGTTCCAACACCCATCATTCCAGGGGCTAAGACTCCAGGATGACATGGAACTGGCTTCCATATTTGGGGGGCCATTATTTAGTTCTAGTAAGGCAGGCTGCCAGCTGAGAGCTCCTTCCTGAAGGGTTTTCCTGGTTGAGCTGTCTTCTTTGAGTCTTAACTTCCTCCTTTCTATCATCCTCAATACTACTGGGTTCCCTTCTGCCATCATAATCTGCTCCTGTTCAGAGCCATTCAGTGGTGACTCATTGCAAACAGAGTAAAATCCACATTTCTGAGCCTGACATTCATGTAAGGCATAGCAAAGGGAGGACATATGTCCCTGGATGCAAGTTTATGATCCAAAGATGCCAGTCAATAATTTATTTCAACTTTGTACTAGGAAACTGTCTTTAGATTTGTTGAACCTCAAATGTGTGAATACACCTTGAGTTTGCTATGTACTATTCAGTTCTGAGCTATTTCAGCACCTGTGTAAGGAGAGGGGGCACAAACACATTGAGCTCAGGCAGCATTTTCCCTTCTAAATATTTCCTGATCCATCATCCAATCCTTCCTGTTTCCTTCCATTCTGGCTGAGCTGTGTGTAGGTGGAAGTTGTTGCTTAGACTCTGAGTCATGTCTGATTCCTTTGCGACTTCATGGACTGTAGCCCACCAGGCTCCCTGTCCATGACATTTCCCAGGCAAGAATACTGGAGTGGGTTGCCATTTCCTTCTCTAGGGGATCTTCTTGACTCAAGGATCAAACCCGAGTCTCCTGCATTGGCAGGTGGACTATGAGATAAAAGACACTTTCCTAGCCTGCTGCAGTGAAAGAGGGAAAATGTTAGGTGGTGTGAAGCTGTTCCTTTTATCTGAAGCACTTTTCTCTCAGATAATTGTATGGATCCTCCCTTCCTTCCATTCTTAGGGTGACTAACTGCCTTGGTTTGCCTCGAACTGAAGAGTTTCCCAGGATGTGAGGTTTTCAGTGTTAAAAGTGAGACAGTGCTGAGAAAACAAGATAGTTGGTCATTCTAGTTATGCAACTGTCACCTCAGTGAGACTGTCCCTGACAAACCATCCTGTCTGTAATAGTGCATAGTCCCTTCCTCCCATCTCTATTGTCTTACTTTGCTCTATTTTTCACTTCAGCTCTGTTTATTTGTCTACTTTCAGTCTTTTTTCGCTACACATAAGCTCCATGAAGGCAGAGGCTTTTGTTTTGTCATTGCTGTTTCCTTGATACATAGAACAATACCTGACTCATAGCAAGTAACCAATACTCACTGTTGCATGAAGTTCATCTGACTTGCCTCTAGAAAGCTTGAGATGTTTTCATTTGAAAGAAACCTCACTGAACTCCAAGGCTAGAAAGACTTTCTATCATGGCCACAGTGAGTCATTCACTCTGCCAGGTGTCCTACTAACAGGCTTAGATCTGCTCATCATTTGATTACATTTGGCTTAAATGCCATTCTATCATTTTGCGCTGCTTCTCCTGGCAATGTTACCTCTTTAATATCTCTTGTATTCATCTCCTCCTCTAAACCCCATTGTCCTAGATCAGGTCTTATCACCACTAGAGCACTGACTCAGACCAAACTCATCACACTCCAATTTGGGTTCAGCTTCAGAGCTTTTTCTTTGGTTGTTCCTTCTTGCCTGGAACATTTTGTCCCTAGATCTTCCCATGATTGGACCCATCATTTCATTCAGGTCTCAACTAAAATGTCATTTCCTCATGAAGGCTTTTCCTGGTATACCTATTGAAAGAAGCCCCACTAACTTCTTTATTCTATGTTCTTTTTCTCCATAATGTCTGTTGAATGTGTGTATGTGTGTGTGTTAGTCACTCAGTTGTGTCCAGCTCTTTGTGATCCCATGGACTGTAGCCCACCAGGCTTCTCTGTCCATGGAATTCTCCAGACAAGAATACTGGAGTGGGTTGCCATTCCCTTCTCCAAGGGATCTTCCCAACCCAGGAACTGAACCTGGGTCTCCTGCATTGCAGGCAGATTCTTTACCATCTGAGCCACCAGGGAAGCCCATAATGTCTATTACTCTCTGAAATTATTTTTATTTTCCTTACATGTTTATTGTCTGTTCTCCTCCCTCATTAGCTCCATGAGAGCAAGAAATTCTGTCTGCCTAGTTCAGTGTTCTATCTCCAGAGGCTAACACAGTGTTCAGAACATATAGGAGCTTCTAGTCTAGTCTCCTTCAATCTATCTTCTACAGCAGCCCTCCAGAGAGTATTTCCTAATGTGTAAGTATTCTTTTCCATTATGATTTATCCCAAGAGATTGGATATATTTTCATGTGTTATACAGTAGGACTTTATTATTTAGCCATTCTAAATGTAATAGTTTTCATCTACCGACCCCAAACTACCCTCTCCCTCAAAGAATCCCTCTTGGCAACTACAAGTCTGTTCTCTATGTCTGTGAGTATTTCTGTTTCATAGATAGGTTCATTTGTGTCATATTTTAGGTTCCACATATAAGTGATATCATATGGTATTTGTCTTTCTCTTTCTGACTTACTTCACTTAATATGATAATCTCTAGTTGCATCCATGTTGCTGCAAATGGCATTATTTTGTTCTTGTTTATGGCTGAGTTGTATTACATTGTGTATATTTACATCTTCTTTATTCATCCATCTTTCAATAGACATCTAGGTTGTTTCCATGTTTTGGCTACTGTGAATAGTGCTGCTATGAACATAGGGGTGCATGTATCTTTTTAAATTATAGTTTTGTCTGGATATATACCCAGGAGTGGGATTGCTAGATCATATGGTAGTTCTATTTTTAGTTTTCTGAGGAACTTCCATACTGTTTTCCATAGTGGCTGCACAAACTTACATTCCCACTAATAGTATAAGACTTTTCTCCACATCGCCCCCAGCATTTGTTATTTGTAGATTTTTAAATGATGGCCATTCTGACCAGTGTGAGGTGGTACCTCATTGTAGTTTTGATTTGCATTGCTGCAAGTCTAATAATAATCTTCTCATGTGCATATTGGCCATCTGTATGTCTCCTTTGGAGAAATGTCTATTAAGGTCTTCTGCCCATTTTTTAATTGGGTTTTTTGTTTTTGTTGAGTTGAGTTGTAAGAGCTGTTTGTATATTTTGGAGATTAATCCCTTGTTGGTTTGCATCATTTGCAAATATTTTCTCCCATTTTGTAGGTTTTTAAAAATGGTTTTGTAGGGCAAAAGCTTGTAAGTTTGATTAAGTTCCATTTGTTTATTTTTGTTTTTATTTCTATCACCTTGGGAGACTGACCTAAGAAAACATTGGTGCAATTTATGTCAGAGAATGTTTTGCCTATACTGTCTTCTGGGAGTTTTATGTTTAAGCCTTTAAGCCATTTTGAGTTTATTTTTGTGCTTCATGTGAAAGTGTGTTATAATTCCATTGATTTGCATGCAGCTGTCCAACTTTCCCAGAAGCACTTGCTGAAGAGAGTGTCTTTTCCTCGTTTTATTTTTATACTTTTTGTTCATACATGCATTTATTGGGTATACACTTAGGAGTATGGGATCTTCTGTCTCTGGGAAAGTGTAATAGATAGAGCTGCTGCTGCTAAATTGCTTCAGTCGTGTCTGACTCTGTGCGACTCCATGGACTGCAGCCTACCAGGCTCCTCCGTCCATGGGGTTTTCCAGGCAAGAGTACTGGAGTGGGGTGCCATTGCCTTCTCCGAATAGATTGAGCTAGGCCTGCCCATACCTTAAATTTAGCCCAGTGAGACCAGTGTGACTTGACCTACAGAACTGTGAAGTAATGAAATGAATTTGTGTGATTGGATAAGGGTTAGGATTTCACCCTGCTTTAATCTATCTTTCAATCTAAAGCAAGTCTCTTAGAGACAGCAAATTGTTGGATTATTTTTCCCTCTCTCTTTAATCCCATTCTGTCAATATCTGCCCTCTAATTGGAATTTTAATTGATTTTACATTTGATGCAATGCCAACAAAGAGCAATGCCAAAGAATGTTCAAACTACTGCACAACTGCACTCATTTCACATGCTAGCAAGGTAATGCTCAAAATCCTTTCAAGCTAGGCTTCAGCAGTATGTGAACCAAGAACTTTCAGATGTACAAGCTGGATTTAGAAGAGACAGAGGAACCAGATGATCAAATTACCAACATCCATTGGATCATAGAAAAAGCAAGGGAATTCCAGAAAAACATCTACTTCTGGTTCATTGACTATGCTAAAGCCTTTGACTGCGTGAATCACAACAAACTGTGGAAAATTCTTCAAAAGATAGGAATACCAGAACACCCTTACTTGCCTCCTGAGAAACCTGCATGCAGGTCAAGAAGCAACAGTTAGAACCAGACATGGAACAATGGACTGGTTCAAAATTGGGAAAGGAGTACGTCAAGGCTGTATATTGTCACCCTGCTTATTTAACTTATATGCAGAGTACATCATGTGAAATGCCAGGCTGGATGAAGCACAAGCTGGAATCAAGATTGCTGGGAGAAATATCAGTAACCTCAGATATGCAGATGACACCACTCTAATGGCAGAAAGTGAAGAGGACTAAAGAGCCTCTTGATGAAGGTGAAAGAGGAGAGTGAAAAAGCTGGCTTAGAACTCAATGTTAAAAAATGAAAATCTTGGCATCCAGTCCCATTACTTCATGGCAAATAGATGGGGAAAAATGAAAACAGTGACAGACTTAATTTTCTTGGGCTCCAAAATCACTGCAGATGGTGACTGCAGCCATGAAATTAAAAGACTCTTGCTCTATGGAAGAAAAGCTATTACAAACCTAGTGAAAGTGAAAGTTGATCAGTCGTGTCCAACCCTTTGTGACCCCATGAACTAAACACTCCACGGAATTCTCCAGGCCAGAATACTGGAGTGGGTAGCCTTTCCCTTCTTCAGTGGATCTTCCCAACCCAGGGATCAAACCCAGGTCTCCTGCATTGCAGGCGGATTCTTTACTAGCTGAGCCACAAGGGAAGCCTAAGAACACTGGAGTGGGTAGCCTATTCCTTCTCCAGTGGATCTTCCCAGCCCAGGAATTGAACCAGGGTCTCCTGCATTGCAGGCAGATTCTTTACCAACTGAGCTATGAGGGAAGCCCTGCCAAATCTAGATGGCATATTAAAGAGCAGAGATGTTACTTTGCCCACAAAGGTCCATATAATAAAAGCTATGGTTTTCCAGTAATCATGTATGGATGTGAGAGTTGGACCATAAAGAAGACTGAGCACCAAAGAACTGATGCTTTCGAACTGTGGTATTGGAGAAGACTCTTGAGAGTCCCTTGGACTGCAAGGAGATCAAACCAGTCAGTCCTAAAGGAAATCAACCCTGAATATTCATTGGAAGGACTGATGCTGAAGCTGAAGCTCCAATACTTTGGCTACCTGATGTGAAGAGCTGACTCATTGGAAAAGACCCTGATGCTGGGAAAGACTGAAGGCAGGAGGAGAAGGGGGTGACAGAGGATGAGATGGTTGGATGGCATCATTGACTCAATGGACATGAGTTTGAGCAAACTCCAGGAGATAGTGAAGGACAGGGAGGCCTGGTGTGCTGCAGTTCATGGGGTCGCAAAGAGTTGGACATGACTAAGTGACTGAACAACAGTAACAACAACAATTGATGTAATTAAATAAAGTAGGGTTTAAATAATGCAATTAAATAAGGTAAATTAGGTAGGACTGACAACTGGCATTGCGGTTTGGATTTGTATTTCCCTAATAATTAGTTGTGGTGAGCATCTTTTCATGTGATTAGTGTTTATTTGTATAGCTAATCAAGTCTTTGCCCATTTTAAAATTGGGCTGTTTGTTTTGAAATGTGTTTTTATAAACTTTCCAAATATTTTGGCAATTTCTCGTATTTCTTGCTATTATTTGTTTCTAAGTAAATTCAGAGTGCATATCCTTTTAAGTTTACCAAGACTTGTTTTATGGCCTAGAACATGTTCTGTCTTGAAGAATATTCACATATACTTGAAAAGAGTGTGAATTTTTACATGTTTTGTATAGATGGATAGATAGGTATCTAGATGTCAATAGATAAAAATAAGTAGATATATATGTATATGCATCTATTTACACCAAACACACACACACACACACACACACACATATATATATACCTTCTCCTTTTTGCTATTTTTCCATATCTACTACATTTACACAAATTATAAACCCAATAATACAGTGTCACAGTTATTACTTCAGTACATCTTAAACTTTTTAAAAGAAGTTAATAGAAGAAATGAGTAAAACCAATATTACAGAGTTTTATGTATTTACCTATCTATTTATACATTCTTATAGATTTATCATGTGGTGTCATTCGTTTCAGCTTGAAGTACTTCCTTTAATATTTCTGGCAAAGCTCACTATATATTTACAAATTTTCTCAGTCTTTATCTGGGAGTGTTTTTATCTTGCCTTCACTTTTTAAAGTTGAAAGAATAATATATTAGTTGGAGGCTAATTGCTTTACAATACTGTAGTGTTTTTTGCCATACATTGACATGAATCAGCCATGGATTTACATGAATTCCCCATCCAATCCCCCCTCCCGCCTCCCTCCCCACCCCATCCCTCTGGGTCTTCCCAGTGCACCAGCCCCGAACACTTGTCTCATGCATCCAACCTGGGCTGGTGATCTGTTTCACCCTTGATAATATACATGTTTCGATGCTGTTCTCTCAAAACATCCCACCCTCGCCTTCTCCCACAGAGTCCAAAAGTCTGTTCTGTACATCTGTGTCTCTTTTTCTGTTTTGCATATAGGGTTATCATTACCATCTTTCTAAATTCCATATATATGCATTAGTATACTGTATTGGTCTTTATCTTTCTGGCTTACTTCACTCTGTATAATTAGCCTCCAACTAATAAAAATAAATGGAAAAAAAATGACATCCTAAGGATATTACTAAATATCCTTTCAAAAAAATATAATATTAAAAAAAATAAAGTTGAAAGAATAATATAATGAATACCTCTGTACCTTTCAATCTAGACTTATCAACTGTAAGCATTTTGTTTTTTAATATTTATTTTATTTGACTGGGTCAGGTCTCAGTTGTGGGACACACGATTGTCGTGTCATGCGGGATCTTTCATTGAGGCACACAGACTCTCTAGTTGTGGCACGCGGGTTCTGGAACATGTGGGCTCAGTAGTTGTGGCCTGCAGGTTTAGTTGCTGTGCAGCATGTAGCATCTTAGTTCCCTGACCAGGGATCAAACCTGTGTCCCCTACATTGCAAGGAGAATTCTTAACCACTGGACCACCAGAGAGGTTCCTTTGCCATCATTTTTAATAATAATAATTCTAGTTTTATTCTAGTACTTTGAGTTGTATCATTCTACTACATTCTGGCCTCCATTCTTCCTGATGAGAAGTCAGTCATTAATATTGAGTCATTCTTGTACATAATTTTTTTTTTGCTGTTGTTGTTGACAGCACCATGTAGCTTTCAGGATCTCAATTCCCTGACTAGGTATTGAACCCAGGTCAAGGCAGTGAAAGTCTGGACTCCTAACCACTAGGCCACCAGGGAACTCCCTACATGTTTCTTTCTTTTTTAAATTGCTGCTTTCTTGATTTTCTCTCTATCTTTATCCTTCAAAAATTTGACCAAGATCTCTGCTTCTTAGATCTATAGATTGATGATGTTCATTGAATTTGGGAAATTTTGATTGTATCTTCAAGTACTTTTTTCTGCCCCTGTCTTTCTGTCCTCTTCTTCTGGGGCTCCTATTATATATGTCTTAGAATGCTTGATGTTGGCCCATGGGTTTCTGAGAATATCTTCATTTTTCTTCAATATATTTTTCTCTCTACTCTTCAAATTGTGTATCTATTGGTCTATCTTCAGGTTCATAGATTCTTTCTTCCAGTTTGAACTTACTTTTAAATTTCTCCAGTGAATTCTTCATAACTATTATTATGCTCTTCAATGACAGTTTCCATTTGATTCTTAAAAAATTTTTGCTAGCAGTTATAGCATATAACCCTTTATGCGAGACAGCAAAAGAGACACAGATGTATTGAATAGTCTTTTGGACTCTGTGGGAGAGGGCGAGGGTGGGATGATATGGGAGAATGGCATTGAAACATGTAAATTATCATATGTGAAATGAATCGCCAGTCCAGGTTGATGCATGATACAGGATGCTTGGGGCTGGTGCACTGGGATGACCCAGAGGGATGGGATGGGAAGGGAGGTGGGAGGGGGGTTCAGGATGGGGAACACATGTACACCCATGGTGGATTCAAGTCAATGTATGGCAAAACCAATACAATGTTGTAAAGTAAAATAAATAAATTAATTAATTAAAAAAGATAAATAAAATAAAATTTTCTAATATGTAAAAAAATATAGTAAAAATAAACTATATCTTGGTTTGTTAAAAAAAGTTATAATTTATATATGTATAAGTATATGCACATATATATTTTATATACATAAATCAACCATAAAAAAGAATGCAATTCTGTCATTTGCAATATTGTGGATGAATGAGCCTACAGAATATTAAGCTAAGTGAAATAAGCTTAAGACAGAGAAAGACAAATACTTTATCATGTCACTCATATGTGGAATCAAAAACAATAATACAAATGAATGTATGTAATGAAATAGAAACAGACTCATAGATATAGAAAATAAACTAGTGGTTCCCAGGAGGGAGAGGGAAAAGGGAAAGGGCAAGTTAGAAGTATAGGATTAAGAGACACTAATTACTATGTATAAAATAGATAAGCAACAAGAATATATGTACAGAACAGGGAATTATAGCCATTTTTATAATAACTTTTAATGGAGTATAATCTATAAAAATATTGAATCACTATGTTGTACACCTGAAACTAATATAATATTGTAAATCAACTATACATAAGCTTTAAAAAAAGGAGTGTGAATATGTGCCAAGAATAGGAATTTTGTGTTTGTTCATTCTCACCCACTAACACTCAGAAAGGCATTCTTCTCCCCACTCCTCTCCTCCCATCCTATCAGACCAAGCTCCTTAGTAAGGCTTCAAACACCTCATCCCTTGCCACAAGCTGTACTGGTTCCACTGGCCTGGAAGAAAACTCACATTTCTCATCCACACTCCTTCTTTCCACTTCTCTTGTTCTACCCTTCCATCCACCTTCCTCTCCAGTCATCACCCTCATCATAAGAGCACTCTCATGCTTAGCCCTGTCCCAAGACTCAGGATGAGACCACTCCCTCTCCTAGTCTTTCCTTTCCTCCTCTTTGTCAATGGTAAAGCAATGGTAAAATTCCTACAAGCCCTGACATCAAAAACACCTCAGATTCTTTGTGTTTCTCAGATTCTTTGTTTCCCATTTCTGTCTATGCCTCCCATTGTTTCTATATTCCGGTGTCTTTGTGTATCAGTGTTTGAGCATCAGAGTGTTTGTGTATATCCCAGTGACAATGTGCCCAAGTGTCAATATGTTTTAGCTTCTGTGTGTCCTAATGTCTTTATGCCTTAGTGTCTTTCTGTTTCAGTGTTAGTATATCCTACTGTTTGTATGTCCTAGCTTTTCTCTATGCTCAAGTATCTATGTGTCTTGGAGTCAGTGTTTGGATATCTCAGCATCTGTGTTTCCTGCTGTTGGTATTTACCCTCATGTGTAAATTCCAGTGTCTCTGTGCCCCAGTGTCTGTACATGTCACAATGACTATATTGAACAGTGTTTTTGTCTTAGCATCTGCGTATATCTCAGAATCTTTGCTTTTACAGTTTCAGTAATTCCTAGTGGCTATATACCTCAATGTCTATGTTTCCTAGGCCTGTGAACTGCAAGGTCTGGGTATGTTCCAATGACTGTCCTACTCTGTGTGTCCCAGTGTGTGTGTCCCAGGGTCTCTGTGTGTCCCATGGGCCAAATGTGCCTGTGTTTGTGTCCCAGTCAATTGTTCTTATTGTCTCTCTTATTGTCAGTTCAGTTCAGTCACTCAGTCGTGTCCAACTCTTTGCAACCCCGTGGACTGCAGCACGCCAGGCCTCCCTGTCCATCACCAACTCCCGGAGTTTACTCAGACTCATGTCCATTGAGTCGGTGATGCCATCCAACCATCTCATCCTCTGTCGTCCCCTTCTCCTCCCGCCTTCAATCTTTCGCCCAGCATCAGGGTCTTTTCAAATGAGTCAGTTCTTCACATCAGGTGGCCAAAGTATTGGAGTTTCAGCTTCAACATCAGTCCTTCCAATGAATATTCAGGATTGATTTCCTTTAGGATGGACTGGTTGGATCTCCTTGCTGTCCAAGGGACTCTCAAGAGTCTTCTCCAACACCACAGTTCAAAAGCATCAATTCTTCGGTGCTCAGCTTTCTTTATAGTCCAACTCTCACATCCATACATGACTACTGGAAAAACCATAGCCTTGACTAGATGGACCTTTGTTGGCAAAGTAATGTCTCTGCTTTTTAATATGCTGTCTTATTGTCAGTGTATACTAATTCCTGTTTCCTGGTGTCTATACATCCTATTTACTGTATGTTCCGATGTATATTTCCTAGTGACAGTATATTCCAGTGTTTAAGAGCATTACTTTCTGTGGTTCTCATATCTGTAGGCCCCAGTGTTTGTATATCCCAATGCTTGTGATTCCTGGTGTCTGTGTGTTGTAGAATCTGTGACTGTCCTAGTGTTAGTGTGTCCCAATGTCTGTGTACCTCATGTGTATGCACTGATATCCATGTGGTCCAGTGCCTGTATATCCCAGTGTCTGTCTCTTAGTGACTATGCACCAGTATCTATGTTCCCAGGGTCTGTCTCAATGATTATATATCCCCTAGTCACTGTATATCAAAGTTTCTATGTGTCTTAAGTTCTGTCTGTATCTGTGTACCATGATGTCTATGTATACCAGTTTCTCTTTTTCTCTGTAAATTAGTGCATTAGTGTCCATGTGCCCCCAGTGTCTGTGTGCCAGCATGTTGGTTGTATAGCTTAGTTTCAGTGTTTCTGTGTGCCTCAGTCTCAGTGTATATCCCACTCTATGTGCCCTAGTGTTTTTGTACTAGTGTCTGTGTGTCTCAATATCTGTGAAAAGAGTGTCTGTTTGTCCCAGTGTCAGTATATCCCCATATCTGTAAGTTCCAGTGTCTATGTATCCTAGTGTCT
This sequence comes from Odocoileus virginianus, assembly GCF_023699985.2. NCBI lineage: Eukaryota > Metazoa > Chordata > Mammalia > Artiodactyla > Cervidae > Odocoileus > Odocoileus virginianus. Next base: position 1,651,785 of record NW_027224276.1, read on the forward strand.
GTGCAAGTCCCAATGTACTGTATGTTCTATTATCTGTCAGTGTTTGTTTGTCCCAGTGTTTGTATGTTCCAAAGTGATTGTGTGTTCCAGAGTAAGCATGTTGCAGTGTGTCTATGTATTTCAGTGTTTTGTGTGCTTAGTGACTGTATCCCAGTTTCTGTGTGTTTGAGTCTGTGTATCCCAGTGTCTACATATTTCAGTGACTGTGTCCCTTTGTTAGCATGTTGTAGTCTTTCTGAGTCTCAGTGTTTGTGTGCCTCATGACTGTATCACACTGTATGTCCTAGTGTTTGTGTGTTCCAGTATCTGTAGGCTTAAGTGTTTGCTACTGTGTATGTCAGTGTCTGTTTGTTTTCTGCTGTCTGTATATCCTAGTTTGGGAGGACACTGATGTTTATGTATTCCACTGTGTACCACACATCTCTATGTATCAGTGTTTGTGTGTCTCAGTGTCTGTATGTCTCAGTGATTTTTTTTCTTAGTGTTTATGTACCTTGTTTCCCAGTGTCTAGGTCCTTCACGTTTCACTAGTGTCCCTAGTGATTGTATCTCCCAGTGTTTCTGTATATCCAAGTGTCTATGTGTGTCAGGGACTGTGTCCCATTGTCTATACACTCAAGTAGCTGTGTCTAAATGTTTATGTATCCCAGTGTCTATGTACTTTAATGTCTGTAAGTCCCTGTTTCTGTCTACTTCTGACTGTGCAACAGTTTGTGTGTCAAAATGACTGTGTGTCACAGTGTATATATAATTCCCAGTACCTATAGATCACAGCCTCTCTGTACACTAGTGGCTGGGTGTCCCAATATTTGTTTTATGTCCTAAGACTGTATGTTCTACTATCTGTGTGTCTTTATGTCTGTGTATGTTCCAATCTCTGTGCACAAAGATAGGAAAACACAGATACTAGAACACACAGAGGCTTACAAATGCCCTGACACAGAGATGCACAGAATTTTTATATGTCCCATGGTTTGTGAACCCCAGTGACTGCATGTTGCATATGTCTCTTAATTTCAGTGTTTGTATACTTCAGTATCTGTAGCCCAGTGTCTGTGTGTCACAACATCTGTTTGATCCTGTTTTGTGGTGGTTCTATGGTGGTTCCATGTCTGTATGTGCCTCAATAACTGTATATCCCAGGATGTGTCCCAATTTCTGTGTGTTCTGATGTCAGTGTACCTCAGTGTATGTATATTCCAGTGTTTGCTTGTTCCACTGTTTGTGAGGCAAAGTGTCTGTATGTCTTAGTGTTTTTATATGTCCTTATGTTTCTGTGCTTCAATATCTATATTCTGTTTTTGTGTATTCTAGTCTCAGTATGATCCCAAGTTTCAGTTTTTTCATATTTCAGTCTCTATGCCTCAGTTTCCTTGTGTCCCAGTGGTGCTGTGTCTCAGTGTGTGTGTGTGTGTGTCCCAGGTTCTATGTATCCTTCTGTTTGTATACCCCAGTGTCTGTGTATACCAGTACATGTGTGGCAGTGTCTGGTCCCATTGTTTCTGTGTGCCAGCATCCCAGTGTGTTCTGATGATTGTTCTAGTATCTTTGTGTGTTGTGTTAGTATATTCCAGTGTCTCTCTGTGTTTTAGTGGTTGGCTATATTTCCCAATGGCTATGCGCCTCTTAATATCTGTATGAGCAAGTGTTTGGCTGTGTTTTAGTGTCTACATATTTTAGTTTCTCAAGGTTTCTGTGTCTCAATGTCTCTGTGTCTGGTGTCTGTGGTTTCCTTTGCATATTGTAGTTCACTATCTGCATATCCTTGGTTCCCTATAACTCTGTGAGTTTCTGTTTCCTGTTCTTTATGCACCTGTCTTATACACTCTATTGGTCTTTTTATTTCAGTGTCTGTATGTTCACCTCTCTGGGTTTCTCGGAGTCTCTGACTGTATTCTCCTGTTTCTATCTGTTGTCTCTGTGTGTCCCTGATCTCTGTATGTTAGTATCTGTGTATCCTTATCCTTCAATGTACTTGAGTACATATCTTGAACCTCTGTGCTCTAGTGGCCTATATCTCCCTATCTCTGTGTGCCCATGGATCTCTGCATATTAGTGTCTGGGCATCCAATGAGCCTTTCTGTTTGAGTGTTGATGCAACCCTTTTTCCGTTCATCATTGAATTTTTGTGTTCCTGAATCTTTACATGTTCCTGGATCTTTGCACTTTCCAGAGTCTTTATTATGTCTTTGTGTCTTTGTGTTCCTCGAATCTGCGTGTCCCTGAGTCTTTGCATGTGATCTAGGATCTATGTTTGTGCATCACTGTGTCAGGGCATTCATGAGCCTCTGTGTGTTCCAGCATCTGTGTGTTCCTATCTTTCTGCATCCCCAAGTTTTGCATATCCCTGAACTTTCATGATCCACTGTGTGTCCTGGAACCTCTGTATTCCTGTTCTGGGTGTCTCTCTCTGAGCCTCTGTGTTCTAGTGTCTGTACTCATGAATCTGCATATGCCTCCTTCCATGTGCCCTTTGTTGGTGAATCCCTGAGTCTGTGCATCTCTGGAGCTTGGCTCTCCATGTCTCTGATTTAGCATTTACCCTACTTCTCCATTTATTTTCTCCAACTTTTGCCAATGTTTCTGTATTAGTTTCTTGATGTTGCTATGGCTGTGTCTTAAGTTGTTCTGTGCCTCAATACCATTCTTTCTTAGTCCATAGATCTTTTTATCTAGATTTTCATGACTGTGTTCTTGTTTCTGTGGGTCTGTTTGTCAGGGTGTTTCTTTGTATTTGTTCCTCTTTTTGTCTTGCTCTGTCCCTGTTTTTGTTTTGATCTGACTCACCATGTCTGTGTCACTGTCTCTCTATTTGTGTCTGGTGTCTGGATCCATGTCTTTTTAATTTTTTACCCACTATCTCTGTGTCCCTGGGTCTGAGTCACTGTCCCTATCCTTTCATTTGTGGCCTTGGTTCCTTTTTTGTGTGTCTCTATTTCTGGGCATCCCCAGGTGTATCTTGGTTCATTGTCTTTGCCCATTTGCTTATGTTCTGTGTGTTTGTCTCTCTATGTCTAGGTTTCTTTATTCCTATTTTGATCCTTCCAGAGTGTGTCTATGTTTCTGTCCCTATGTCTATCCTGTATCTATATGACTATGTTTGTGGGTTCACTTCCCCATGTCTACTTGTTCTAAGATTTCTCATTCTGAATTCCTGTATCCCTGTTACTGTGTCACAATATCCCCATTATTCCTGGGCTTATCTTGCCTGTCCTTATGTCTGTTACCTGATATGAAACTTATCTCTTCAATGGTGTTTGTCATGGTTGAGGTGTCTGGTTCCCATGTCTTTGTCATTGGATCTCTAACTATATAAATCTATGCTTCTGTCTCATTCTTAGTGTGTTCCTCTGCATGTGTGTGTGTCCTTGCCTCTTTATCACCAAGTCTATATCTGTGTAACATTGAATCTGTTTCTATGTCCTTATAGGTTTCAGGTCTTATGTCTCTGTGTTCTCTTCTCATCCCACATCCCACGTCTGCATGCCATCATGTCTGTGTGTTTCTACCTCTCTGTCCTTGGTGTGATCTTGGCCAAAGACAAGACCAAGACTGTGGTCTTGGTCAACGTCAAGACCAAGACTAGGGTTTTGATCAACGTCAAGACCAAGACTAGGGTCTTGACCGATGTCTCCCTGGTTACCTCTGTGTCCTTGTGTCTTTGTGTCTGAATCTCTATCTTTTCATTTTGTATGTTATTATGTCTCAGTGTCTTCATATTAGTCACTGTGTGCCTGCTCTTGGGTGACCTCATTTTTGTCTCTCTGCCTCTATCTTTGTGACAGAGATAGCACCTCAAAACGGGGATATAGAAGCTCAGCCAGAGAGCATCTGTTTCTCTGGGTTTATGTCCCTGATGCTATCACTCTGGTTTCCTGCCCCCATCTTTGTATGTTTATATGCCCCATGTCTATTCTGTTTATTTTGAAATCCTTGTATTTCCATATGTCTCTATCTCTACCCATTCATATCTATGTCCTCATAGCTGTTTCTGTATGTGATCTTGTGACTTTGGTTGTGAGTAGCATATGTGTGTGTCTACTGCTGTGTCATGGGATCCTTTTTTGTTCATTCATTTCTTCATTCAGCAAATATTTACTAAGCACCTACTAAGTGCTAAGAACTGGGGATACATTGCTACTGCTGCTAAGTCACTTCAGTCGCATCCAACTGTGTGCAACCCCATAGACGGCAGCCCACTAGGCTCCCCTGTCCCTGGGATTCTCCAGGCAAGAACATGGAGTGGGTTGCCATTTCCTTCTCCAATGCGTGAAAGTGAAGTCGCTCAGTCGTGTCCAGCTCTTAGCGACCCCATGGACTGCAGCCTACCAGGCTCCTCCGTCCATGGGATTTTCCAGGCAAGAGTACTGGAGTGGGGTGCCAACATAAATGATTTAGAAAATGTCCTTGCTCTCAAGTAGCTCACAGTCTAAGTAAGGGATCCAGACAAGTAAATAGTATGCACACAGGATGTACAAGTAAGTACATAGTATGAAAGGTGAATTTGAATGGAATAGGGGTGGGCTGTGGGAACACAGGGGTCCAAACTCAATCTATGGGAGGGGTCAGGGAAGGCTTCCTAGAGGAAGTGACAACTAAGACTTGAAGAATGTGTAACATTTACCTGAATGAAGACAAGGAAGGGAATCCCACATAGAAGGAAAAGCACATGCAAGGGCTGATTGGTGGGTTTGTTAGAGGAACTGTGTTTGTGTGCATGCATAGTCACTAAATCATGTCTGAGTCTTTGTGACCCTATGGACTATAGCCCACCAGGCTCCTCTGCCCATGGGATTCTCCCAGCAAGAATACTGGAGTGGGCTGCCATTTCCTTTTCTAGGGGATCTTCCTGACCAAGGACTGAACCCACATCTCCTGCATCTTCTGCCTTGGCAGGCAGATTCTTTACCACTGAGTCACTTGGGAAACCCTAGGGGAACTGTAAGAGCTTTAAATAAGCCATGGGAGCCAGAGAAGGTTGTGAGGAGTACTGGTGCCTCAGGTTTTTTTTAAGGAAGTCACTTCTAAGGTTGCTCTGAAGTATGGATTAAAGAGGGTACAGACTGGAGACAGTAAAGACTGTTAGGAGGTAGGAGTCTCGAAACCTCTAGGTCCATAGATCTGCATATCTTTGTGTACGTGTTCTGGTGAATGTATCCCTTAGTGCCTGTGTTAGTGTGTGTGTCCCTGTGTGTTTTCATGTCCTCAGGGCTTTGTTCCTGGTCAACCCTGTGCCCTGGCCCCTGAGTCACCTAAACTCAGGTCTCCTGGCTGTGAGGTTCAGGGACCATCACAGGACATAGGCAATGTAGGGTTGGCCCAGAAACCATTGTACATGAGAGCATTTCACCAGTCAGCAGGAAGCTCAGTGGGGCAACAGTCTTGGTGAGTCCTTCAGCAGCTTCTTGCCTAGGACCACAGGCACATCTGGGCCCTGGTGCCTCCTCAGTTTTGGCCCCATAGGCCCTGCCACCAGCTTGATGTCTGCATGCTGGAACTGTCCTGATGGATAGAGATGGAATACCAGTCAGGTCAGTGTCCTGAGTCCCACTGATAACTCTGAGAGGATCCTAAAGCAGGGAACCTTGAAAGAAAAGTAGGAGAGAGGAGAGGCAGCAAAGGCCTGGAGGAGGGAAGAGATTGAGCGTTGTGTGATTTGTGGAGGAGTCAAATGGGACAGGAGTGTAGTATGAAAGTAGAGAGCCAAAGTGGATGAGATGGCAGCAGACAGGGTACAGTCTGGCTTGAAGGAGGTGACAAGTTAGATTAGAGAAGTGAGGAGGTTCAAAGGAAGTAAAAATACCTGTCCAATCCACCATCACTGCCCAAATTATTTGGTGGGGGTCTCAGCCTCAGGTTCTGCTAGTGTCTCCTGACCTACAGTTTGGCTTTCTGCAATCCCCCTTTACAGCAACATCCAGAAGGATCTTTGTAATACTCAGATCTGACTGTATCTTTCTCTTGCTTCCCTGATGGCTCAGATGGTAAATAATCTGTGTACAATGCAGAGATGAGGGCTCAATCCCTGGGTCGGGAAGATCCCCTGGAGAAGAGAATGGGTACCCACTCCAGTATCCCTGCCTGGAGAATTCCATGGACAGAGGAGCCTGATGGGCAACAGTCCATGGGGGTCTCAGAGTCAGACACAACTGAGCAACTTTCACTTTCACTTTCTCCTGCCTATGCGTTTTCATGACTCCCATTGTCTTCAGGAAAAGTCAAATTCTTCATGTGGGCACTCTGGTCTGACTACTCCAGCTCCATCTCCTCCAATCTCCATTCTTTTCCTCTACACATTTGCTCAGCTTTCCATACTCAGTGCAGGTCTCTCTCCTACAGGAGATCTTTCTTTTGAGCTCCAAGGCTGGGCAAGGTGCCTCACCCTGGATTCCTCCAGCTCCCTGGACTGCTTTCTGTCTAGCACTGATAACTCACTGGGATCACTATCCATGTCTGGGTCTGTCTTCTTCCTAGACCAGGAGCTCTCCAAGGGCAGAGCTTGGTTCTGATTCTTCTTTGTGGTTTGAGGGTCAAGGTGCTGGGGGATAACTGACCTTTCACTGTGGCAGAGTTTCTCTTGGGACTGGTGCTCCCTGGCCACTATCAGCCTCAGTAACACTTACCCAGTAGGCTATGGGCCAAGGGGCTGAGACTTGAGCCACTGACCACATAGAACCCAAGGTGTGGTAGCTGCAGGATGCTGGGGTTCTGGTAGTGGTGCTGGAGACCTAGGAACTCAAGGTAAAGCCCGAGGTAGAGGGTTTAACATGCTGCAGCAGTCACACTGGAGCTCCAGCTAGGGCCTTTTCAGTAGTGCAGGCTGGTCCCAGGACAGAAGCAAGGTACCCTTACCTTGCACAGATATGGAACTGTGGGTAATGGAAACAGTGTAGGCCCAGGGTTTACAGGGGCCCACAGGGCCAACACAGGATTGGTACAGGCCTACAGACCTACCTGGAGGTAGGTACAGATCTGGTCCTTGTGATCTGGCCTTGATGGTGCCCTAAGCAGCTGTCTACTCACATGCAGCCCTGAGGGGAGAAGAATGCTTACCGGGAGCACAGGGTTTCACATGGTCATGCACATGGTCACTCATAGCACAGGAGGGGTGAAGTCTCAGTGCCTGAAATTCAGATGGAGTGGTGCAGATTTGCGGTTAGAGTGCTAGCTCCTGAGGATAGTGCTTCTACCATAGCCTATCCAGCTGCTCCTTCCTGTGCAGTGTGTGAGCATGTATGTATATGTGTGCATGCTTACCCCAGTGGGGCTGTTTGCATGTGTGTGCTTGCCTCTGAATGTGTAAATGTGTGTGTTTAGTTCCATTCATCTGACTATCTCTGGGCATATCAGTGCATCTGTATATTTGGGAAAAATGTTATGGTAGAGTGTATATTTTTTGGTTGTATGTTTATATATGTCTCTGGATATGTGTCTCTGGGCTTCCTAGGTGGCGCTAGCGGTAAAGAACTTACTTACTTGCCAATGCAGGAGACATGATAGACTGAGGTTCGATCCCTGGGAAGATTCCCTGGAGGAAGAAATGGCAACTCACTCCAGTATTTTTGCCTGGAGAATCCCATGGACAGAGGAGCCTGATGGGCTATAGTTTATAGGGTAGCAAAGAGTTGGACAAGACTGAATAGACTTAGGACTCATGCTGGATATCTTAGTGTTATAAATCTTGGTCAATAGTTTATGTCATCTGTGTCTGGTTGTGTGTTGGTACATATTATGTATCTGGGGGTGTCAGTGAGTATGCATCTGTCTGTCTATCATGGAATTTGTGTATATTGGTGTGTTTTATGTATCTAGAGTAGCAGAGTGTGTGTGCCTCTGTGTGTTGAATTCTTGTGAATTGAGATGACTCTGGGGTTATCAGTGTATGTATGTTTATATATGTGTCATTGTGTATATCTGGGCATGTATTATGCAACACTATGTATCTGGATGCATATTTCTATGTTACTATGTGTAGGTGTGGAAAGTGTCAAAATATATGTCCTTGGATGTGAGTTTTTGTGAGTTTACTGTATGTCCTGGTATGTGTATGTGTATCTATGAGTGTCTTGGTGTTAGAGTGTATTTGTGTTTTCATGTGTCTGAGTATGCACTTGTATGTTAGTGAGGTGCACTGCTATGTGTTTGTATTAGTCCACAAATGTCTGGGGGTGTTGACATGTATATTTGGCTGTGGAGTTATATGAGATAGAGTCTTTGGTGCTCTCCCCTGTCTTTGGGTCATCTATGAGTTGTAGCAGATCCCCTGGATGCTCATCCAGTGTGAAGAAGGTCCTCTCTTCTGAGTGTGGGATGTGTATCACAAAGTGGGGTCCCATTTATTGCAAGGCAGGAGGCACAACTCTGTAGTTACAGCCTTAGAAGGTATGGGAAGTGAGGAGAGGGAAAGAGAGAGGAGGGGAAGATAGTAGGCCATGTTTATTTCCCCAGAGAGACAGTCCAGCCCCAGTCCCAGTGCACAAGCTGTCCTATACTCAAGTAAGTCAGCAAGGGTGGCTGGCTTATTCAAGAATGAGAAAGTGAAGATGCTTGGCAACATGCCTGCAAAAGATAGGAGGACTATGTTGATAGGAGACTGATTATTACATTCCTAGTAACTCTGGGGCCCCCTGGCCTCTGAGTCACCCCAAATTCCTGAGCTCAGTATTTAAGTCTTTTCTGGTATCTAGTCCCTGCCTAGCTCTCCACTCTTCTCTGTATGCTCCAGCCTAACTGAACTGAATATTCTTATGGGTACCTTGTCTTATCTTGCTAGTGACTCCATTGTTTCTGTTTCTCCTGCTACTTGGAATGTTCTCCTTCTTTTAACTAGCAATATTCAATTTCTACTCATTCTTCTAGGTCAGCTCAAATGCTATTTTAAAATTTTATTTATTTATTTTATTTTTGGTTGCACTGGGTCTTTGTTGAAGCACCTGGGGCTCTTCCTTGCTGTGTGTAGGCTTTCTCTAGTTGCTGCATGTGGGGGCTACTCTTCCTTGTGCTGCATGGGCTTCTCATAGTGATGGCTTTTCTTGTTGCAGAGAATGGGTTCTAGGGCGAGTGAGCTTTAGTAGTTGCAGCATGTGGGCTCTGTAGTTGTGATGCACAGGCTTAGTTGCCTCACAGCATGTGGGATCTTCCCAAACCGGGGATCGAACCGCTGTCTCCTGCATTGTCAGGCAGATTCCTATCCTCTGTGTCACCAGGGAAGCCCCATGTTAATATTTTAATTTGCATTTTCATTATGACTTAAAAGGTTGGACATTTGTTCTTTTTGAAGTGCTGGTTTTAAGTCAATTTTCAATTGGATTGTCTTCATTTTTCTTACTGTAGATTTCTAGAACTTTGTTATATATTATTAACATAATGACAGCTTGGGGGTCTTTGTCAGGGGAACTCTTTGTTCACCTTTCGCTAGTACTGCAGAACTTTCCTGAGATTTCATGCTGCCTCTATCTCCTCCAAAGATCTCTTCAGAATTGCTGTCCCAATGTGGATTCTCTGCCAAGTGTAAAAGAAATAGGAGAAATCCTTCACACTCTGAGGGCAAAGATGTCTCCAGCCCACCAAAAGGCATACCTTCCTTCTGATTAGGAAAGTCTTCATTGGCTTCCCAATCTGACCTTGCATGTTTCCAAGACTGAGACCTCATGCTCCCCATGGCATCTTAGTTTTTCAAGCTCAGTTATATTCAAAATTCTTCCTTATAGCATTTATGCATGCATTCACTTGATCATTTATTTATTCATTCAGGTGCTGTTTAAGCATCAGGAACATGGTGGTGAAAAAGTCAGTCATGATTTCTGACCTGGTGAAGCTCATATTTTAGTTGGGAAGGCAGGCATGAACGAAATTATAATTACCAATTGTGACAAATGCTATAAGAAAGAAAGAATAGAATGACTGAGGGAGTTGCAGGTACTCAACATAGTGTGGAGCAGTAGTAAGGGATAAGAAGGACATCTGAGTTGATATTTAAGGCATGATCTGGAGCTTAAGTGACAATGGAAGAAATGAGGGTGGTAGGTAGGGGCAGGGCAAAGCAGGTCAGAGCAATTTTCAAGCAGGGGGAACAGCTTGGAAGAGTCCCCGAGTGAAGGCAGGGGAGAGGGTAGGGCCTATTGGAGGAACAGGAGGAGTGTGAGTCGGAGAAGGTGAGGTCAGAGAGGTATGGGATAGAGGGCAGGTCATGCAGGGACTTGTAGCTCATAAGGACTTTGAACTTTATTCTAAAAAGTATGATAAAAAATGATAAGTATGATAGGAAACCCTTGAGGGGAGTTAAGTAGGGAAGAGACATGAAGTGATATATGTTTTTAAATGATCCCTTTGCTGAGGAAGAATGTCCAAGAGAATGTCTCAAAAAAGGAAGCAAGAAAACCAGTGATGAGTCTGGAACAGTTTTCTAGGTGACGCACAATGGTAGTCTGCCCTAAGATAGTGACAGTTGGGGTAGTGAGAAGTGGGTGCATTTGACAAACAGAGATAACTGTGTCAGGAATAAAAGATGGATGGGGTATTGGGAGGGAGGATGGTGAAGGAAATGGGTATGTCAATAATGTCATGCCCAAATTTCTATCCCTGTGAATTATTGTCACCCCCAACTGGTTCTAATCCTACCCTATAAGGTCACCTGGGAAATGTCACTCCTCTCAGGAAGGTGAGTAGTGAAGTAGTGAATCACATTCATCATGGGACCAAAGTGTGTAGGTTCAAATCTCTTACTAGAGGTGTGATGTAGAATAAGTTAGGTCACTTCTCTGTGCTTCAGTTTCCCCATGAGTAAAATCCAGATAATAAGAGTTTTTTGGTGAGAATTAAATGAAGACTACAAGTACAATATGTAGATCAGTACCTGTACATAAGAAGAGCTAAAAAATGTAAAAAACTAGAAATAAAACCACCATATGACCCAGCAATCCCACTCCTAGGCATATACCCTGAGGAAACCAAAATTGAAAAAGACACATGTACCCCAATGTTCATTGCAGCACTGATTTACAATAGCTAGAACATGGAAGCAACCTAGATGTCCATTGACAGATGAATGGATAAAGAAGTTGTGGTACATATACACAATGGAATATTACTCAGTCATAAAAAGGAATGCATTTGAGTCAGTTCTAATGAGGTGGATGAACCTAGAGCCTATTATACAGAGTGAAGTAAGTCAGAAAGAGAAAGATAAATATCATATACTAATGCATATATATGGAATCTAGAAAGATGGTACTGAAGAATTTATTTGCAGGGCAGCAATGGAGAAACAGACATAGAGAACAGACTTATGGACATGGGGAGAGGGGAGGAGAGGGTGAGATGTATGGAGAGAATAACATGGAAACTTACATTACCATATGTAAAATAGATAGCCAATGGGAATTTGCTGTATGTCTCAGGGAACTCAAACAGGGGCTCTGTATCAACCTAGAGGGGTGGGATGGGGAGGGAGATGGGAGGGAGGTTCAAGAGGGAGGGGACATATGTATACCTATGACCTGATTCATGTTGAGATTTGACAGAAAACAACAAAATTCTGTAAAGCAATTATCCTTCAATTAAAAATAAAAAAATGTAAACATTATTTCACAGCCTTTGGAAAATTTAGACAACTGTCATCATCTTCCTCATTTTTTATATTCTTCTCATTAAGCAGGGCTGTTTATGGAGCACAAAACAACCAATCAGACCTACCTTGCCCAGGGGTGCTCCCATTTATAACCCTACATCCCTTCTCTGCTTGTGAAGCATAAGCAAGTCTCTTGTCCAACAAAGCAAATGTCAAAGCCATACCTTGGCCATTTTGTTTCTGTGCATTTCCCAGTCTTAACATCCCTTCTCTCCCATGGCCTCTAATTCTGTGCCTATGTGCTGAAGCCCAGAGAAGTCAAGTATCTCGTTTAAAGTCTCAAAGCAAGCAAGCAAGTGGCTTAAATCATGAAAATCTGCAAGGGCTTCTGGTTCTTAGTGCTCTCTATTCTCTATTCCCGTGTGGCTGGACCTCTTGTTCATAGACACAGGTGGTGCTCTGGGGCTCTGGCAACAGGTCATGCTGATGCCAGAGCCTTTCACGGGGCAGCAGAGAGGGTAGGGTGGGGTGAAAGGGAGTAATGATGGATTCTCCAAGGGCAGAAATGGTCATGGTACTGCTGGGACTTGTGAGACTTGAGACAGTGCTTGGGAGTATGCAAAGCCTCTGGAGGTGGGGGCCTGAGCTTGGCAGGCCTGGAAGGTAATGGGATTTTGGGTTTGTTAGGAGTTGGTGTCCTAGATTGGAAAGTGATAAACTGAGGGAAGGTTGGTGAGGTGGGGCACTAGGTTTAAGAGGTAATGGAATTTTAGGGGTCTTAGGTAAGAGGATCCCAGGTCTAGGATATGGCATGTTGTTTGGGGTCTTAGGAGCAAGAACCCTTGCTGTGGTGTGTGGTGGGTATTTGAGGATCTGATGTGTGGAGAATTCAGGCCTGGGCTGTGACAGGCTTTTAGTTGATTGTGGTATAAGTACCTCAGGTTGTGGGCGTGATGAGCCATCTCGTTTAGGTTGTAATGGAGCACCAGGTTTGAAATACAGCGGAGTAGCATGTTTCATAGGGCCAGTTTGGGAATGGGCTAGAATGCTAGAATTCAGAGGTGGGACTTGTGTATTGAATTCAGTATGGCTAATACAGTACCGAGGTTCTGATGTAATGGTGTGCTGGACTTCAGAAGCAATAGGGCACCAAAATTTGAGAGCACAATGACAGCAGGTTTTGTCCTAAATTTTGGCTGAGCCAAAGTTCCAGAATCCTGTTATGCTGGAATTTGGGGCTTTGGGTATGCAAGGGTGTATGGGGTACTAGGGCTCTGACCCAGTGGTCTTAATTCCTTGAAACTGGGCATCTTCTTTGTAGAGATGAGTAGTTGAGGATAAGTAGAGCTTTGGTTTCACAAGCCTTTATTTGGGAGAAACCAAGGGCACTAGGTTGGCTGGGTTGTGCCTGCCCCTAGGCCATGACTAAGGGCATGATGGTGCCTGGTCCATCTGTGGTAGTCTGTTTCCTGGCTTTCTCACTGGCTTCTTTGGGTTGTGCCATGACCAGTAAAGTCAGAGGTGTGACAAAATTTTGTTAAGGGGACAGATTGAGGACTTTGGCAGCCAGCATGTGGTGAGTGCTGGCATCACAAGCCTGGAAGCATGCCTCCAGTAGCTCTGTAATAGTGATGTAGGCCCAAAGGCAACGTATGAAGTGGGCTACATTGGGGGCTCGCTCCTCTGGGCAACCAAAGGCCTTCTGGCTGCTGTTGGCAGCTACTTCACTGCGGCAGGCCATAGAAGCTGATCCCTGGGGCCATGGGCTTTCAGGTGGATGTTTAGTTCCTACTTGCCTAGCTGCACTTGGCCTGCCACTACAGGCCCTGAACCACCAAAGTAGTTGGGGAAAATGGCCCAAGAAGAGGCCCCAGTCAAGCCACCCAGGTAGTCCAGATGCACATCTGCCAGCAGAGACATGGAGATTGCTTCATAGAGGCCTTCTGTCTGTAGGGCCTGCACTGGTGTCTTCGTATATGTGCCAGGCTGATCCTCAGTTCTCTAGGGACAAACAACACAGCAGTGGGAAGTCAGCATCATTCCCAAAGGCCAAGCTGAAAAGGGCCACTTTGTTGCTCGGTGCCTGAGGGATGTTAGAGAGGATCACAATGGAAGTTGTCACTCCAGCTGTGGGCTTCCTGTCTGTCAGGAATATGATTAGAGGGATCCTCCCCCACACTGGGGCTCCTCCCAAGCTCCTGGTTGCTATGCTTCAGCACTGAAGAAGCTGCCAGCAAGCCGTGTTGATGTCAGTCTCTAATTGGAGAGCAGACTGTGAGACCACATTTTCTAGTAATTTCTACCCCCATTCCAGACACACTGAGCACCTCGTCAACCTCCCAGGCTCAGTCACATCTCCTTATCTTTGCTCAGACTGTTTCCGCTGTTTATCCTTCCCAACTCCCCACTCCCACACAAACTTCCTGAGATCTGACTTTGGGTCCCACATGTCCTTGGCTTTTATCACTCCCTGTCTCAGATTGCCTTGCCTGTTTCCTGGGGGATGTCTCATTCTCTAGTCAGATTGGCAGCTCCTCAAGGATAACATCCCCACCTCTATGCTACAGGGGAAGAAGGGGCTGCGTGGTCAGGAGGTGGTGGGAGGGGGATACTTCAGTAACTGTCTGAGAGAGGATTGATCAAAAGCCAAAATCAGGGCAGAAGCTTACTCAAAATACTTAGAAATAAATATCTAGATTATTGATAAAATATGAAACTAAAGTTTTAGCAAATTATTTTGAGTATATGCTTTACGAGGAGGAAACTCAGCCCCAAAGAGGAATATGCCCTAAAATACATGGAGAATTAGCTGTGTTCTTTCTGTTAGGCAAAGAAGCATGAAGGAAGATATTTGTGTAAAATGTAAAAGTGATATTTCAGACATTATGAGAGATAAAGTGGATGGGTGAATGATGGGAGAATTTCTCATGTCACCAGAGTCTGCCAATTTGGGTTGGTAGGTCTAACACTTACAACCAGCATCTTCCATATGGCCCAGGTAGTCCTTAGTACTGTAGACATTCTGGATGGTGGCTTGGATGGAGCCTCCAGCTTTGCAGACACTGTGTAAGAAAAGGAGGTGATGTTGAAGTAGTCACTGGCCCACAGGTTACCAAGGATAACATTCATTGCCTTTTTAGTCTGTAGGATATAGATGAAGTAAAGGAGATAGACCAAGACTTGAGGTCTTGCTCAAGACTGAAAGGCACTTTCTATACAAAGTATTGAGGTCTAAATGTTTCATGGTTTTAACATTTTCTGACTCTCAGTTCAGTTCAGTTCAGTTGCTCAGTCATGCCCGACTCTTTGCGACCCCATGAATCGCAGCACGCCAGGCCTCCCTGTCCATCACAAACTCCCAGAGTTTACTCAAACTCATGCTTATCAAGTCTGTGATGCCATCCAGCCATCTCATCCTCTGTCATTCCCTGTCCTGCCCCCAATCCCTCCCAGCATCAGGGTTTTTTCCAATGAGTCAACTCTTCGCATGAGATGGCCAAAGTATTGGAGTTTCAGCTTCAGCATCAGTCCTTCCAATGAACACCCAGGACTGATTTCCTTTAGGATGGACTGGTTGGATCTCCTTGCAGTCCAAGGGACTCTCAAGAGTCTTCTCCAACACCACAGTTCAAAAGCATCAATTCTTCAGTGCTCAGCTTTCTTCACAGTCCAACTCTCACATCCATACATGACCACTGGAAAAACCATAGCCTTGACTATATGGACCTTTGTTGGCAAAGTAATGTCTCTGCTTTTTAATATGCTATCTAGGTTGGTCATAACTTTCCTTTCAAGGAGTAAGCGTCTTTTAATTTCATGGCTGCAATCACCATCTGCAGTGATTTTGGAGCCCCCCAAAATAAAGTCTGACACTGTTTCCACTGTTTCTCCATCTATTTCTGACTCTAGCACTCGGTAAATCTAGAAGTCCTAAGACCTAAGTCAAAATGCTCTATAGGCTCTAATGGCTCAAAGCCTAGAACTGCACTGTCCAGTGGTAACTGCTAGCCACATGTAGTTATTTAAATGTAAACGTACGTTGTTGTTGTTCAGTCACTCAGTAATGTCCGACTCTTTGCAACCTCATGGGCTGCAGCATGCCAGGCTTCCCTGTCCATCACATCTCCCAGAGTTTGCTCAAATTCATGTCCATTGAGTCAGTGATGCTATCCAACCATCTCATCCTCTGTCATCCCCTTCTCCTCCTGCCTCAATCTTTCCCAGCATCAGGGTCTTTTCCAATGAGTTGGCTCTTCACATCAGGTGGCCAAGTATTGGAGCTTCAGCACCAATCTTCCAGTGAATATTCAGGGTTGATTTTCTTTAGGATTGACTGGTTTGATCTCTTTGCAGTCCAAGGGACTCTCAAGAGTCTTCTCCAACACCACAGTTCAAAAGTATCAATTCTTCAGTGCTCAGCCTTCTTTATGGTCCAACTCTCACATCCATACATGACTACTGGAAAAACCATAGCTTTGACTAGACTGATATTTGTCAGCATTTAACTAATGTTTACCTTTGCAGTATATTTAACTAACAAAATGTATGTTAGTTAAAATTGAAGAAAAAATCAAAATTCTGTTTCTTCCCTTGCAGTAGCCACATTTCAAGGGTTCAATAACCACATGTGGACAGTAGCTACTGTATTGGACAGTAAATTAGTACATCTAAAAGTGCATACTTTTAGAACATTTCCAGCATCAAAAAAGTTATGCTGGACTGTAGTGGTCTAGAAGGTTCAAGCTCTGTGCTTTCAGAGCACTAGGATTCATGAGTTCCTATGGTTTCTGAACCCCATGACCCAGAATTCAATGATTCCAGGGCTGCCCTAAAGTTTAATAGTGTTGGATCCCCTGGAGAAGGGAATAACTACCCACTCCAGTATTCTTGCCTGGAGAATTCCATGGATAGAGGGGCATGGTGGGCTACAGTGGTTGCAAAAAAGTCAGACATGACTGATGACTAACACATCAATAATTTTGCATGCTTTGGTTGCTGTTCTCTCTAATCTGTTCTTCTACATTACCATCTGTTTCTTCCAGGCTGGTCTTCTCACCAGCCCCCAGCTAACCTAGATTCCATTTCATCTCCACAACTTTGCTCTTTATTTATTTATAGCTTCACAGTTACTTCAGTTGCTCTTTCTCTGGGCAGCCCTTCCTTGATTGCCTACTCTGATCCATGCCTTTCACACCCAGACATTCTCTGTCCCAGACTATTTGCTGATTATCTTACGTTGAATATTTTCATCCTCCATACAGATATTGTGTCCTCTGAGAACAGGGCTTAGAATGCTACTTCCCCTTGGCTCCCTTCTCCATGATGTATTTAGTATAGGGCTAGACTCAAGGAATATAGTATGTAGGTTCTAGTATTAGGTACCATTTTTAGGATACTTGCTATGTTCCTGGCACAGTAGTTTAGATGCATAAGCTCATTTTATCTTCACAGCAACACAACAAACAAGGTGCTAATAATATCCTCATTTTACAAGTGATGACATTGAGGATCAGAGAGTGAAGTGGCTAGTCATTGATGGACCAGGGACTCAAATGTGTATTTTGGAGGTGTTAAATCCAGTTATTTAAGGCATAATCTTTTATATATGTGTGGATTCTAGAAACCACATGAAGAACTTGTGCCTTGCCTTTCTCTCTACATCTTAAGCTGATAGAAGATGCCTTGAATGCTCCTAAGTAGGTAACAAGTTTTCCTGCCATAAGATGGGATAGGTCACACATTCTGGGATCAGAAGCTGAGCACCATATTCTTATTTCCATTGAGAGGACTGACATATAAAGGATGACTTTTCCTAAGAATCTCCTGTTATCCAGGGACAGATTATGTTTTTAGAAGTGTGTTGCTTAATCTCCTACTATTTGGAGATTTTCCAGCTGTCTTTCTTTGCTGACTTCCAGTTTTATTCCACTTAGTCTGAGAGCATAGTTTGTATGATTTATATTATTTTAAATTTATTAAGGTGTGTTTTATGACCCACAATGTAGACTGTTTTGGCAAATGTTCCATGTGAGCTTGGGACCAATGTGTATTGTTGGATGAATTATTGTATAGATGTCAGTTAGATCCAATTAATGGATGGTGCTATTCAGTTCAATGGTGTCCTTATGGATTTTCTGTCTGCTGGATATGTCCATGTATAATATGAGGAAATTGAAGTCTCCAACTATATTAATGATTTTTCTATTTCTTCTTGCAGTTCTATTCGTTTTTGCCACATATATTTTGACACTGTAATTTCAATTGGATACACAGTAAGGATTATTATGTCTTCTTGGAGACTTGACCTTTTTCCATAATATAATGCACTTCTTAATCTTGACAATTGTCTTGCTCTGAAGTGTACTTGGTCTGAAATTAATATAGTTGTTCAGCTTTCTTTGGGTTAGTGTTAGCATAGCATATGGTTCCATCCTGTTACTTTTAATCTATCTGTGTCTTTATATTTAAAATGGGTTTCTAGTAGAAAACATATAGTTGGTTCTTTTGTTTTGTTTTCTTTTAATTGACACTGACAGCTTCTATCTTTTAACTGGTATATTTAACAAGTCATCATTAAAATGATTACTGATATAGCTAGATAATATTTGCTATAGTTTAAAACTGCTTTCTCTTCATTTCCCTTTTTTGCTTTGTCTCTTGCTCTTTTTTCTGACTTCTTTGATTTTAATTGAGTGTTTTATATGGTCTTGTTTTCTCTTATCTCTTAGCATATCCATTATGTTAAGAAAATTTATTAGTGGTTGCCCTAGAGTTTACAATATGCCTTTACAGTTAATCCAAGTCCACATTCAAATAACACTTTACAACTTCATGCATAGTTCAAGTACCTTGTGACAGAGTAGTCCAGTTCCTTTCTCTTGTCCCTTATAGCACTGCTGTCATTAATTTCACTTATCAAAAAGCTATAATCACTGAATACACAGTTGCTCTAATTATTCTGAGTAAATTGTTATCTGGTAGATCAATTAGTTTAAAAATAAAATATATTATTTTACCTTTATTTATTATTTCACTAACAATCTTCCTTTCTTTATGTAGATCCAAGTCCCTGACCTATTTTCATTTTCCTTCTCTCTGAAGAATTTCTTTTAACGTTTAGCTGTGCAAGACAGGTCTACTGGTGACAATTCTCTCAATATTGGTTTGGCTGATAAAGTTTTTATATTTCGTTTTGGAAGGACGATTTTGTTGTCAAATTGGGTGGTTTTCTCCTTCAAAACTTTAAATATTTCACTACCCTCTCTTTTTCCTTGCATGGTTTCTCAAGAGAAATTCAATGTAATTCTTATCTTTGTTCCTCTACAAGAAAGATAATATTTTCTGTGGGCTTTTTCAGGATTTCTCTTTGTCTTTGATTTTCTGCATATGCCTCCATGCACATCTTTTAGTATTTATCCTGCTTAGTGTGCTCTGAGCTTCAAGGACCTCTGATTTGATGGAGGTCATTTGTTATTTGGAGAATCTGTGCCTGTTAATCCTTCAAATATTTCTTCTGCAACCTTCTTTCTTCTCCTTATGGTATTCCCATTAAACATGTTACACTTTTGTGCAAGTACATAGTTTTTGGATATTCTGTTGGTTTTCTTTTTTATTTTTTTCATTCTCTTTTCTATTTGCTTTTCAGTTTGGGAAGTTTCTATTCTCATGTCTTTAAGTTCACTGATTCTTTGGCCATGTTCAGTTCCCTGATGAGCCATAAAAAGCATTTTTCATTATTGTTACAGTGTTTTATATTTTGAGCCTTCTTATAAATTTTCTCAGCGTAACCTCTCTGGTTAAATTTCCCATCTGTTCTTGCACATTGTCCACTTTTCACATTAGAATCCTTAGCATATTAGTCATACTGAGCTCCATGTCTATGAAGGTCCTAATTGATAAGGAACCAAGACACTAAGATAGGCCTAGGCCTATAAGGTCGAAGGGAGATGGGATGGCAGGGAGTCCGGACTCAGGGAAACACTGATCCAGCACTCTGCTTTCTGAGTTTTCTAAATCAAAAGCTACAAAAGACCCCCAGAGTCCCTGTTTCCTGCTTCATCTTGGTACCACAGGTGGAGTCACTCACATCAAAAACAAACTCCACATTTTTACCAACAGGTGCCTCTGGGTGCAAAGTCATGAATAAAATAGCCGTTGTAAATCTGAGGAAAACAGAAGTGAAACCAACAAAAACTGTGAAAGCCTCTAAATCAAGTCCTCTCTTATTTGGCTACATAAAACTTTACTCTTTTCCTTTCTAGGCCTTATCACTGTTGCCATTAAACAGGCATTTGTGGGATTGCTTGCTCAATGTCTGTCTCCTCCAGCAGAACTATGTATCTCTGCTGGTCAGACTGCCAGCCCAGGGCCTGCCCCTGAGTGGAGAGAGAATGACTGGCTTGAGGCCAAAGGCTCCAAGGATCAGGATCTCTATAATATGTGAGTTCCTGTCTGTGAGAGCTGGGCTTGTACAGTCTTGAGGGCCCCGAGGGACGATTTGCCTGGGCTCCAGGAACTGTAAATACTGTTTCAACCTCTCTCTATAGAGTGAGTCTGAGGCCCAGCTCCATTGCTGCCAGGGGCTGGGAGTTTGCAGGGCCTCCCTCTCCTCCTTCAGCCTCCTTTCTGCTGTTGCTGGGCAGAGCAGGGAGGGGAGGAGGGAGCAGAGGCTGAGTGAGCAGTTTGTTCAGAAGGGATTGGTTAGACCAGGTGCAGATGCCTTGGGCTATCAGGTATGTGATTGGCTGCTGACCCCCTTCCCCCACTCCGTCTCTCTTTCTGCAGAGCCTGGAGAGACAGAGACAGTTGAGGGAAAGGGAGAGGGAAGTTGGGAGGGCCCCCAGGACCAGTGGCAGCTCAGCCTAAGGAAGTATAGGCTTGCAGAGGGTCTGTGCTGCCCAGAAGCCTGAAGCAGGCTCTGCCCCAGGATAACCAGCTTATTCTCGCAGATATTCAGGCATTCTCTGATCACAAAGCTAGACACATTATCTCCTCCCCTCTTGGAGGGCAGGACTGGGAGTGGAGAGAAGGAAGGAAGATGAGAGGACATCCTGCTCTTCCCCTCCATGCCAGCCTTTTAATTAATTCACAAGCACAAGTTTAGGCTCTGTCTGCACTTTTCCCTTGCATACTAGAACAGTCCCCCAAGGCCTGAGTCAAACATCCTGCAAATGCCCAAGCAACAGGCAGAGTCCAGCTGTCTTTCCATGTTCTTCCCATACCTGTGTAGGTGAGAGCATCTGGGAAAATCACATCCCATCTCTCCATGCACCCAGGTTCACTGGTGGTGCCACACCTCACATCTTAGAAACCAGCGGCATTCCCTCTCACACCCCCTTCAGCTATCATGCCACACTGTTCTCAGGAACCGTCTCCCTTCCCTCCACAGGAGAACACTAAGGGCACCAGGCCATGTCCCTTGGACTGCCCGCTCCGCTCTTGCACAAGGTCCACGTGCCTTGATGCCTCATCCCTCTACTGAAAGACAAAACAATCCTTCCCTGACCCCGTGCATGCGCATCCTCCAGGACCTAACAGGAGCCAGGCTCCTACTGTCACACCCTACCCATGCACCTGACTGGGTCTTCTTTAGAATTTAAAAACGTTGCTGTCTTTTCCACCCACTAAGACAACCTCCATTCATCCCGATCCCACCCAAACTTCAAACCAGCTCCTTTCTTCCTGGTAGCATGTCGAGGTAATGAACTCACAGCTGTAATGGTCGTCTCATCTCCAGTTTACTCGGCTACCTACTGGAGCCTAGGTCCCACCCTCACCACTGATCCTTCTCTCACCAAAGGCAGCAATGACTAGTTGGTTTCAAAACTCACTGGATGTACTTCAGTTCTCCTCAGACTGCACCTCCCTGATGGAGTTCACAATTGACAATCACTTCTGGTCCTTAGAAGAACCTTGTCCCCTGGGTTCAGAGATGACAAAAGCTCCTTATTCTCCTCCAGGCTCTCAGGCCCATAGGATTCAGTCTTTCTTCAGCTCCATGTTCTTCCTGTGTTCCATTAGTAGTGTTGCCTAATATTTGTCAGTCGTGGCATGCAAAGAAAATGATTACATTTGTGTAGCACAGTGGGGGAAGTGGTGGGCATTTAGAATCCTGAACAGCCCGATGTCAGTTGGTGGGGCTGGATATCCCAAGGGTTGTGGAGGTCAATAGCTGCTAGACTGGGAAGCTCTGCTTTAGCAACTGCCATCCTAGATCTGCTCTTATGGCTCTAGACATTCTGCCTAGGTCCCCTCCCTAGCTCTTTTGGATTCAACCCATGAATCTCCATTGCTGACCCGACAAGTCCTTCTCCAGTCCAATGCTCTTCACTCGTCCCCCCTCCACAAATTCATACCCACTCACCACTGGACCCATTCCCTTGGATGGCTGAAGCCTCCAGTGTATGCTGCCCAAACAAATTCATTACCTTCCTCCCATCCCGTCCTTGTGTGTGTGTGTCACTTAGAGGCACCATCGTGCACATGTTCAGTCCACATACAAACCTGAGTGTCACCCTGAATCCTCCTGTGTCCCTCACTCTTCACATCTATTCAGCCACAAGTTCATGCTGGTTTGATCTGCTGGATACGTCTCAGGTCCACCCTTCCTCACTGTCCCAAACTAATAAAGCCGCAATTTAGGACTTCTTTCCCTCTGGTTTCCCTGCTTCTATTGAGGTCCCTTCCCTCCACACATCTTTGCAGCAGCTGCATGGTCTGGTGTTTCTAAACACAAACCTCATAGTACCACTCTCTCCCATGGCTCGCTCCCTGGGCATGTTCAACATAAATTTTATATTCCTTAAAAAGCCCCTGCACCACTCATGGCCTTCAGGCTCACCTCTGAACATATCATGAGCCTCAAATCAACGTTTCAGGAGCTCCAATCCTCTTGTAGTTCCCTTCACATCCCTGGATTTTTCCAACCTCCATTCTTTGTATCATTCAGCCCTCAGTTTACTAGACTGCCTTTGCCTCTGAGAGCATCCTTCCCAAACTGGCACATGTCTTTGAATTCTTTAAGACCATAGTATGTCTTTACTTCCTCCAGGGAGCACTCTCTGACCTCCTCACCCCTCACAATGGCTTCCATCATACTTAAGATTCATTCACAAAGCACTTCTCATCTGGTATCATTCTTGCATGTCTCTGTTTCACCTGAAGATGGTAAATAAGATCAGTGTGATTCAATTCAGGTTTCCCAACCAAGGCAGTCGTGGGCATAACAGATTAGGTGTTCATGGATTGAGGGTTTTGGGCTTTGAAAGGCAGGCATACGCAAATAAAATGGTAGGTAGGTGGACTGAAGGGTTCTTGTTTGGGGGATGCAGGAATCAGAGCACACACTGGATGGGAGTATCAGTTCAGTTCAGTCGCTGTCATGTCTGACTCTTTGCGACCCCATGGACTGCGATATGCCAGGCTTACCTCTCCAATGCCAACTCCTAGAGCTTGCTCAAACTCATGTCCATCAAGTCAGTGATGCCATCCGACCATCTCATCCTCTGTCATCCCCTTCTCCTTCTGTCTTCAATCTTTCCCAGCATCAGGGTCTTTTCCAATGAGTCAGTTCTTCACATCAGGTGGCCAAAGTATTGGAACTTCAGCTTCAGCACCAATGTTATTCAGAACTGATTTCTTGTATGACTGACTGATTTGATGTCCTTGCAGTCGAAGGGACTCTCAAGAATCTTCTCTAACACCACAGTTCACATCAATTCTTCAATGCTCAGCTTTCTTTATGGTCCAACTCTCACATCTATACATGACTGCTGGAAAATCCATAGCTTTGACTAGACGGACCTTTGTTGGCAAAGCAATATCTCTGTTTTTAATATGCCATTTAGGTTGGTGATAGCTTTTCTTCCAAGGAGCAAGCGTCTTTTAATTTCATGGCTGCAGTCACCATCTGCCGTGACTTTGGAGCCCAAGAAAATAAAGTCTGTCAGGGTTTCCATTGTTTCCCTATCTATTTGGCATTAAACGATGGGACTAGATGCCATGATCTTAGTTTTGTGAATGTTGAGTTTTTTTTTTTTTTTGAATGTTGAGTTTTAAGCCAGCTTTTTCACTCTCCTCTTTCACTTTCATCAAGAGGCTCTTTAGTTCCTCTTTGCTTTCTGCCATAAGGGTGGTGTCATCTGCATATCTGAGGTTATTCATATTTCTCCCAGCAATCTTGATTCCAGCTTGTGGTTCATCCAGCCTGGCATTTCACATGATGTACTCTGCACATAAGTTAAATAAACATTGTGACAACGTTCAGCCTTGGCATACTCCTTTCCCCAATTGGAACCAGTCCATTGCTCCATGTCTAGTTCTCACTGTTGCTTCTTGAGCTGCGTACAGATTTCTCAGGAGGCAGCTAAGGCAGTCTGGTATTCTCATCTCTTTAAGGATTTTCCACAGTTTGTTGTGATCCACACAGTCAAAGGTTTTGGAGTAGTCAATAAAGCAAAAGTAGATGTTTTACTGGAGGTCTCTTGCTTTTTCTATCATCCAGGGGATGTTGGCAATTTGATCTCTGGTTCCTCTGCCTTTTCTAAAGGCAGCTTTACATCTGGAAGTTTGAACACCTTTTCCCTCTTGAACATCTGGAAGTCCTCAGTTCACATGCTGTTGAAGCCTCGCTTGCAGAATTTTGAGCATTACATTGCTAGCGTGTGAGATGAGTGCAATTGTGAAGTAGTTTGAGCATTCTTTGGCATTGCCTTTCTTTGGGAATGGAATGAAGACTGATCTTTGCCAGTCCTGTGGCCACTGTTGTGTTTTCCAAGTTTGCTGGCATATTGAGTGCAGCACTTTCACAGCATCATCTTTTAGGATTTGAAATAGCTCAGTTGCAATTCCATCACCTCCACTAGGTTTGTTCATAGTGATGCTTCCTAAGGCCCACTTGACTTCACATTCCAGGATGTCTGGCTCTAAAAGTGAGTGATCATACCATCGTGATTATCTGAGTCGTGAAGATCTTTTTTGTATAGTTCTTCTGTGTATTCTTGCCACCTCTTCTTAATATCATCTCCTTCTGTTAGGTCCATACTGTGTCTGTCCTTTATTGAGCCCATTTTGCATGAAATGTTCCCGTGGTTTCTCTAATTTTCTTGAAGAGATCTCCAGTCTTTCCCATTCCATTGCTTCTGCTATTTCTTTGCATTGATCACTGAGGAAGGCTTTCTTATCTCTCCTTGCTATTCTTTGGAACTCTGCATTCAGATGGGTATACCTTTCCTTTTCTCCTTTGCCTTTAGCTTCTCTTCTTTTCTCAGCTATTTGTAAGGCCTCCTCAGACAACCATTTTGCCTTTTTGCATTTCTTTTTCTTGGGGATGGTCTTGATCACTGCCTCTTGTACAATGCTGTGAACCTCTGTCCATAGTTCTTCAGGCACTCTGTCTATCAGATCTAATCCCTTGAATCTGTTTGTCAGCTTCCACTGTATAATCGTAAGGGATTTGATTTAGGTCATACCTGAATGGTCTAGTGGTTTTTCCCTACTTTTTCAATTTATGTCTGAATTATGCAATAAGGAGTTCATGATCTGAGCCATAGTCAACTTGTGGTCCTCTCTTTGCTGACTCTATAAGGAGTATCAGTTGTACTATAATGCCTGGTTGCATCTGTCCTATCCACAACTTTACTCAAGGCAATGCTGGGAGGAGTAAAGAATGAAAAAGCAGACAAACACCTCAATTTACACGCATATGCATGTACACACACACACACACACACACACACACACACACACACACACACACTCACACCTCAGAATACCATGTTACGGCTCTGGTGCTCTCTACTAGCATGACACCCTCAGTTCCTATTCTGAGAGGGCGAATTCCATTTTCTCCCCTATATAACAGGCCTCTGTCACACTTCTATGCCTCTGCACATGCTATTCCCCTCTCTCCTCATGGCATTCCCTTCACCCTGTCAGCCCAGGCCAAGGTAAACTCTGGTTAGTTTTCCTATGTTGACCTAAAGGCCAGCTTCATCAGGAAGTCTCCCGTGAAACCCTCCTCAGCAGTATCCATACATAACCCATTACAGGTTTATACACAGCACTTAGCACCTTTTATGATGGCTCCAACTCTATGTATCTGGCTACCTCAGGATGGGACATTCCAAAGAGAGACTAGGGGCTGCATCCAATTTACCCTGATTTCCCAGAGTCAGTGCAGGCTAGACTCTGGATGGGGCTAGAGGTGGTTTCCTGCTTGGTGGAGGTGAGTCCACATATGAATGAATGAATGAGGAAATGTATGAGGAGAGGTGTAACCAAAGCACTATATTAGCCCAGACTAGAGAGAGGAATTGTAAGTGAGGCGGGGTCACCATGGAGGTGGCCCTGAAGCACGGTCTTCAAGGATGAGGAGGACACTCCCCAGTGGAGAAGGGAAGGGGAAGACATTCCCAAGGTGGCAGATAGTTGGAATACATACTCAGGCACAGATGTTTGGCAGGTTCAGGTGCTTTGGGACAATGATGTGTGGTGTGTCATGGTGTGGGGCAGCTGCAGGATGGTTTGTGTGCTGGAGGCAGTGAGAGGTGCTGTGGAACAAGCAGGCTGGGACCAGACATCTCAGGCTGCCACACAATTGTTGTCAAGACAAGGGTCCCGGATCAGCCTCTACTCCTCTGGAAGAGGATGGGACCTTGGCATTTCTTTTGTGAGTGCGTGAGCTCAGAATTTAAGGGCTCCCAGTTTAGGCAAATGGCTCAAGTGAGGCTAAAAGGCTTTTTAAAATGTAGAGACATCCAGAAAGCCCAAGAGAACACGAGAGTATCAGAGCTGCAGAGAGTATGAGAGTCTAATCACTGGCCAATATTTCCCTTCCTCAAAGGACTGGTTAGGAGTGGGCTATGGCTTGCTTCACTTAGGACTGTGTTTACCTGGAGTTCAGTTCAATTTATTGAATTCAAGTTCCAGGTCGCTAAGCCTTTGGGGCACATGTGCCTCCCCGCTGTGAAGTCATGTGTTGCTACACACCATCTTGTCTGTGTGCACTAGTCCTCACTGATCCCCAGGGAGAAACAAACAAGTACCTCGTGGAGGCCAGCGCCGGTTTTCCCAGGACTGTCTGACTCCTGAGCCCACTTTCCACTCTGCTGGCCCTCTCACGTGCACGTCTCCTGTGATATCCTCCAGTGCTACATCATACTGGACCACAACGTTGGCCATGATCCCTGAGCTAGAGAAGGCAGACTTGTCTTGAAGTGTTGGACAGAAGGTAATTCGGACCCAGGTCTCTCCCCTCTCAATCCTGGTGGATGGGGGCGAGTCAGCCTCACCTGCATGGGTGGTGGTATGAAGAGTTCACCAGGCAGAAAGCCAAGTAAAGGGACATCAAAAGGGGCAATATCCAGGGAGGGTGAGAAGTGAGCTCTGCACCACCTGCTGCTCCTTTTGCCTGCAATGCCCCCACCCCACCTGCCCAAATACCACATGCTTCTCCCAAACCTATAATCAGCTCCCTCTACTCTGCTTCTTCCAAGCAAGCCCAGCCTGACAGACCCAGCCCCCACTCAGCTCCCAGGCTCTGGCAGTCTGGCTATCACTCACAACTTCATCCTGGCTCATTTGCCATCCATCCTGGAGCCCAGGCTCTGGAGGAGTGTCATGTCCTCATGAGCCTGGATCTCCTCCCAGAGAGACCCTGGGATGTGTGTTGCAGAGAGAGACAGATACACAGACAGGGCCTCTGTCTCCCCCAGCATCCCTTACTGCTGTGGGAACTTACAGTCTAGCAAGGTTGTCTTCTAGATAGACTTTCATGTGTTTTTTTCCCCCTCTGC
Source organism: Odocoileus virginianus (assembly GCF_023699985.2). NCBI lineage: Eukaryota > Metazoa > Chordata > Mammalia > Artiodactyla > Cervidae > Odocoileus > Odocoileus virginianus. The sequence goes on from NW_027224276.1 coordinate 1,679,148, forward strand.
CTTTTGACTCTCACAGAATCACGTGTGTGAAGAAGCCTTTTAGCACCTCGTGAAATCACAGATGAATTTCTGGTCCCGGATGTTTGCTGAGAGGGCCAGAAGATCAACTCCTCTGGAATTTCAGTCCAAGACAAATGTCCATTTAGACATGCCTCTGTGCCTTCTTTCCCGCCCGCCCTCCCGCCCCTTCCCCCCAACCCCCCCCCCCCCCCCCCCCCCGCGGAACATGGAAACTAGGGAATTCTGCTCCCCACCCCCTTTCCTGCTACAGCTGTCAGGAAGCTTAGGGGCAAACTGAGCCCCCATACTCTCTGAGGCGCCTGCTTACATACATTCCCTTGGCTTCCTTCCTTTCAGAGGTCTTTGTTCTGTTTGATCTCCACAGGATTGGCTCTCCCCTCTGTTTTAACCCTTAAGGAGAAGGGGTGGAGGAGGCAGCTGCCATTTATGGCTTAGGGTTTAAGAGTGCAGGCTCCAAGGACTCAGTTGCTGCCTGCGGGCCCCTGGACAAGTTATTCACACTCTACACCTCAGACTCCTCATCTATAGCATGGGAAGGATAATAGCTCCTCTTTCATAGATAAAGTTGGTGCAAATTCAGTGAGATCATTTATGTAAAGCATTTGGAACCATACTTGGATCTTAGTAAGTGCTTGATAATGCTATGGCTTACAATTATCATCAGTTCTTCATTACTGTGTACCAGTGATTTGTGGGGAGGAATTTTCTCAAATTCTCACAGTGGTCCTGGGCCATAGATTGTGCATGCTCATTGTGCACATGGGAAAAGTGAAGGAGAGCCAGTGAGTGATTTGCCTGCTGCCTCACCTTCACAGAAGGTCAAAGCTGGGATTTGAACCCAGGTCTGTGTCTGTGTCTCCCCACTCCTCATTCCATGCTGTCTGTCTGGGTGAGCAGGGTCAAATTAGGTTGGACCTTCGAAGCTAAACAGTTTAGTGAGAGTGACCACATAACATGGATGATTTTTCTGTGCTTGTCCACTCATCCCTCAGAGGAGGCCTATAGCCCAGATCACTGGTTCTCCAATATGATTGGACATCAAGCTCACTCATAAATGGGTTATAAAGATAGATTCCTGGGCCCCTCCCAACCTGCTCACACAGACTCCAGGAGGGTGAGGCCCAGGAATCCATATTTGGACAGCTCATATAGCGATTCTGCTGTAGCCAGTGTGGCCTTCAAACGCCTCGAGATGAAGTTTGAAGCAAGGCTGGAAGCCTCGGTGTTTCTCCAGCCTATAGGGCCTGAGATATCCTCTGGGGCAGCCTGTCTTTCACACTGTCATCCCATTGCCTCCCATTCTCAGTCATAATTCCAGAGGAAAGTAAGTGTGGCCTCTGCATCTCTTAGCAGAATATATAGGAAAAGGTTACTGATAACTCATTCAGTGATTCATTCATTCACACTTATTTACTGAATCATTCATGCAATTACTCACATTACAATCATCCACTCTTTACTCACACATTCACCCATTCCCCTCGTCTCTCACATTTACTCTGTTCATCAATCAGAATGCTATTAAAAAACAGATGGCTCACATAGTGGGTAAACTGAAGACAAATTAGTGAAGACATTAAGTCTCCTGGGGCACAAAGTACTCTGGGTGCTCCACGTCCACTATCTAACGTGACACTCACAGAGACCAGGCTTGGTGACTTAATGCTGTTCTCATGTTACAGGCAGAAGATATGAAGCCAGGATGGGCCCAGGACATGCCCCAGGCCACATAGGGACCCTGTAAGAGAGCCGGGGTAGATTAAATCCCGTCACTTGTCTCCCAATCAGGACTCCTTCCACCAGAGCACACTGACTGCTGATTCATAATCCATAATTAGAATGTGTGGACACAATGCCTATATTTGTGCATAAAAATGTGTGTCTGTATCTGTACATTTGTGCAGATGTTCCTCACGCTTCACTTGTGATTAAAAACATGCCTATCCGCAGAAGAAGAGTGAATCAGTTGCTCATCTGCACTCCTACAAACCTAAATGGTTCCTTTTGGTGCTGTCACTGTTTCCCTCACTGGACGGGCTGTGTCTTGAGAACATGCCACCCCAGTACTTAGCATAGGCCATGAACACTGTAGTTACCAGTAGATGTTTGTTAAATAAACAAGTCAATGTCTGAGTGAGTTGAGTGAGTGTCTGTGACAGATTGGGATGCTGTATGAGACCTGTGACAAGCCCCAAGCAGAGAATTAAAGCACACGTCTCTATAGTTTTGGAGCATAAGCCATGCTTTTTGTCGAATAATTACCCTCCTTTTGAGAAACAGCTCCTGGCCCCTGATGATTGAGTTCACAAAGTTAAATCACAGGCCCTGGTAGAGGCTTATTTGAACGAATAACCATGGGACCCCAAGTGACCATGCAGACTGAGCTGTCTATCCTAGGCTTGGTGCCATCTGACCTACCAGCCCCTAACATTGGACAGATAGTAACAGCACTCCACCACCAAAGAGCAGTGTTATATTCCAAGTCACTCTGGAGCAGGTCCTGAAAGCAAAAGCGAGTTAGAGAGGGCACAAACTCACAGCTACTCCTGTCACATTGCTTCCTCTCCCTCAGCTCACTCCTAGGTCCTTGTGGTGAGTCTCAATAACCAGTTTACTGAAGAAGAAAACACCCAGGAGCATGGTTTGCAGATGACACTGTCTGATAAGTAGGAACTAACTGAAAGTTAACAGCCCTACTGAGATGTGACCCTGATGGGAGGTAAGGAAGGGAGGAGACATAACTCGGAGCTGTGCATCTGGTTGATCTCTTAATTCAGAAAGTGTCCTACCTGGGGCTCTGATCAATGCCAATTAACAGTCTTGTCAGATGTTCAGATGCTGGGAAGGAACAAGATTGGAGAACTGGTAGCAATAACAAGGAAGCAGCAAAATACATGGAGAGCGCTTATTATAAGGCACAGTCAAATTGCTTTGCCTACATATATATGAGGAGTAAGTGAATGGATCTTTTGGAATGGGCTGAGTGTGACATGGATTTACCTTCACATAGGTTGACTTGGCTACTAACACTGTTGAGTGCCCAATTTCTCAACAGTAGAAACCCCAATATGTTACCATTTCCTAGGAGACCAACAAGTCCTTGGATGACAGAGGGATTACAATGGACCTTTTCCATCAGGGAGTTGGCATCAATTTATCCTTATGGAAATAACCACATATTCTGGAATGGATTTGCCTCCCCTGGTGCTTTTACCAGAACCATCATCCTTGGATTTTCTAATTACTTTACACACCTTGTACATCTTTGAAACATCCTATAAAATATTTCTTCTGGTCAAGGAACACATTTCACAATGAAAGAGGTAAGACAAATGGTCTAACGACAAGGGCTTTACCTGTTCTTATCACATACACCATCACCAATAAGCAACTGCCTTTGCAGAAGAGTGGGATGGCCTACGAAACATTTCAATCTAGTGACAGTTAGGAAACAACATTTTGTGAAGTTTGAAGGCCATTATGCAGAATTCAGCATATTCTGTGAATCAACAACCAATATATGATGCTCTTTCTCCCATAAACAGAATACATAGGTCTAGAAACTAAAGGATGGAAGAGGGAACGACACTTCTCATCACTTCACTTAGTTAAACAATTTCGATTCACAGGAAGTTGAGACTTCTACCTGGCCATTTGGAGTTCCTTGTGACATTGAACCAATAGGCAAGAAAGGGGGGTCAGTTCACTATGTGACTTGAATGAGTGATCCCAACGACCAAGGGGAAATAGGGAGTCTATCTGCCTCACAGTGGGGTAGGGAAGAGCGTATCTAGAACGTAGGAGATTCACTGCATGACCCTAGCACTACCATGTCCAGTGGCAAAAGGTCAGTGTAGATTATGGCAAGCCAATACAGGACTTCCGAGAGCTCAGATTTCACACAGTCATTGTGGAAGTAACCTCTAGGGTCTCACACAAGTTAATTCTACAAAGTATGCTCAGGATTGCGTGGGCTTAATGTACCTTATATATGAGTCCCAGGAAATTCCTTTGGTACCTTCATCCACATCATACTCAGTGATTATCCAAAGATTATCCAAATGATACAACAGCCATACACACACATGACATGGTGGTTCAATGTACAACCTAATTCAAAGCCTACAGCATATCTAGAATAGGTTGCAAGGTAAGTAGAAAAAAAGGGTATCACCGAAAATTCATAGACTTGAGGCTGGAGATAGTAGGTGAAAAGATTTGGGTTGATCTCCATTTGGGAAATGGGTGAATGGCAATTATACATTAATTAATAGCATTATATTGGAGCAAGGCATTTTTGTAAGTGTAAGTTTGGAGAAATAAAAGTGTTATCCCCCTCACTTTGTTTTCACAAATGGTTGGTCTCTGGTAGTTATTTCTTGTTCTTTTCCTCCCTCCTTTCCTTTCCCTCCCTCCCTCTCCTCACCAACCCCCCCCCCCCAACTCAGCACTCATTCTGTCTTGTTTATTCAATTCAGGTGAAATGTTACTGTAGGTCTTGTATTAATGCAGGGGGAAAGGGCAGATGGAGTTGTGGGTAATCAACCATAAGGGAGTGAAAACTGGTCCTTGTGGGGGACAAAAATTCCCAAAAAACTTTCACCATAGTTTGTGTCCCCCTAAAGCTCAACCTTACTTGAAGAATCTTACTCTTTAGTATATAATTTCTGTTATTGGGTTTTCTTGAGTTTCACAAGAGCAACAATGAGGAAGACACACAAAATGTATGCAAAATCAGTACTATAAAACCATGGCGAATAGATGGCTGTGATTGGAAGACTTCCTCAGTGTCTCGAAGTGTTGTCTGGACTTTGAGAATTAAAAATAGCTTTTATTTAATTCTACAAAAGTTATTCAATTGATCTTTCAGTCAAGCACTGAAGAGCGCTTATTATATGACCTGAATGGATACCTAGCAGCTAGTTAAAATTTTTCTTATATCATGCAATATTTGAAAGCTAATTACACTAAAAATCATTTTTAAGAAATTAATTTAAAATTTCATGTTTTATTTTTGCTGAAAAATAAGTTTTGAATAGTATTTTAAAATATTGGTTATACTGCTATTATCACATAGCTATATAAATTGCTGATTTACATATGTAATTTGATATATTACAATGTAAATGTTACATTTAAAGCTAATCAGCAAATAGTTATAAAGTTGTTCATGGTATCTTAAATTGTTAGACTTTTAAATATTTTAGTCATTATAAACCCTATATTGAGTAAAATCTTTTTCTGTATAAATTACAAATATACATTATACATTAAATAGGTGCACAGTATATTTGTGGTATTCCAATTTTATGGGGGGTAGCAACTGGGACAAAAATGTCTAAAAAATCTTGGGGGTGATAATAAAAAAACAGATGGAGAAATTGCTTTTGGAGCTCTTCCCACTCCTAGCCAAATGGGAGATATTAATACATGATATATTCTAGAATTATTTGGAATTTAATGATAAGACTGTAGGAGTTTATTTATTACAGTAGTGGCCTCCTAGCTAATAAAGGAGATGAAAACATGAAACATAGTCTGTCCCCATTTCCCCTGGCACTCCCTCTTTTTAGTTCTGGCCACTCCCCATTTGCCTTGAACCAGATTTGATCTCTTCCTCCCCACCTCACATGCCTTCCATCCTTACACCTGAGGTAGTGAGAAAAAAACCCATCTTTGTCCAGTCAAAGTCTAAGCCTTGTAGGAAAGAAGAGGTGAGGAGCCCTGCAAACCCAGTGGTCTGTGGAGGGAAGGTAAGTGGGAAGGTCAGAGTTCTTCATGACTATGATTCACCCTTATCTCTTATCAAGCACTTTAAACTCACTTTTTATTAGAATCACAGTTCCCAAGTTCCTTGCCACCCCTCACCATTACCCCCTCACATTACCCCCCATTTTCAGATGGACATCACCTGGGAGACTGAGAGTGCCAAGGACATGGTACCCACCCACTATAGAATCCTTCCTAGGTCTAAGGTGCCTCTGACATTGTCTACCTCTCCCAGGTACTATCCAATCCCTGAGGTGACCACGGCCTATGGAATCAATGCTTCCAGTGAAGAACAGCTCAACATCTCAGCAGCAAAAGCAGGTCTCGATTCATGACCACAAGCAAGGAACCTCCTTGCTCCTGGTGCAGCTTTCTCTTTTATAGATCCTGTTCCCTAAGCAATAAACCTTGTTTCTTTACTGCTTATTGTCTTAAGAGGGGAAAGGCAGCTATTACGAGAGTCTCATTGTCTGTAAGACTCTGTCCCAGTTTAGGGGTCTGGTAATGTGGGGATTAGATGCTGAGAGCTTCCTGGGAAGGAAGGTCCAGGGAAATACTCCCCAAAACAGGGCAAAGGTGGATCTCTGCCTGAGGGCCCCATGACTTAGTGGGTAGTAGAGCTGGGAGGACATCTTCAACTACACAAGGGGACTCTGGCACTTGGCTCACAGTGCTCCTTTCTACCCCAACTTCTGCTTCCATTCTGGGTGATTTCACTGTCCAAATGGATAACCCAACCAGGCCACTGACCCTGCTTCATCTCTAGGAACCATCATCTTCTTCCCTTTTAACCGGCTATTCCATGGACCCTCCCACTGCCCAGAGCTCTTTCTGCTGTCTTCTTTATCATTCTACTGTCTGACCATCGAACTAGTACCTCAGTTCATCCTTCTGGTTCTCTCAACATTCCCTCCCAGACAGCTCTAACACCACACATAGCAGGCACTTAGTATATTCACTTACCTTTCTGTCTTGTTCATAGACTTCAGAGACTCCTGTCCACAAACCCCTGCAATGTTTCCCAATCTGTCACTAAAACTCCATCTTCCTCACCAAGCCTGCCTGGGTTCCCTGGTCCATCTCTTTCTCCATTCTTTGAACCTACACTGTGGACATGGTAAGAAAGATGCAGACTCATACACTCACTGCCCTTGGTTTTGTCCTTATTCCACCACCAAATAACAGAACCAAATCCTTGGAATAAACTAACACTCATCTTCATTCCTACAAGATTACTGAGCACTTTGCCATGGGGAAGGGGGTCTACCATAAATCATGGGCTCCCTGCTCTACTGGGGCCTCCCCACTGTCTGGAGTCCTTCTACAGTCCCCTCTCCAAGTCCTTTCTGTACAGTCCCTTCCCACAGGCCCTCCCCTCCCACTTCCTCAGGGACAAGGCTGCGTGAGTCAGCCTTCAACTTCTCCCTGTCTTTTGGCTCCTGCCTGCTCAAATCTCTCTCTTTTCCCAAGAAAATCATTATTCATGTATCTCCCTTTAGCTACCTACCTCTCTATCCTTCTTGTCTAACCCGTTTCTCAAAAGGAGAGTCAATGCTTGATGTCCAATCTCCTCTATTTTTCTGGACCAGATCTGCCCACATCAGAGCTTCTTCTAAGTATGCCCTCTGTGCCTACAATCCCACTCCCACACCACTGCAACTCTGCCTGCTCTATAGGATAGAGATGGGGCCCAACCAATCCCAGGAAACATGCTAATCTTGCTCCAATGAATCAGCAATGTCACCTCAAGCTAAGCACAGATTGAGGTGGAAACCTTCCCAGTTCATTTTAAAATATGATACAAAAACATGACAGCCCACCAAAAAAGGCAATAAACTCAGAAATGGCAAATAGATTTAATGTAGAGTGTCAACTTCAATTGATTGATAGTGGCTGCCTAGAGAGCTGTGTTGAATAGGTTTCTGAGGATGCACCCTGGCTCGAAGAGAAAGACTGCTGGGATTAGGAATATCTGAAAACACAAGTAAAAGAAAATAAAAAAGTCAATTATATCCACCAATAGTAAGGAATAAAATGCCAAAAGTAGTGTTTTCTCACCCTCTCCATGTGATCCTCCAACCCTGGCCTTCCTATAACCACCCAGCTCTTTATCCCACCCCCATGAGCCCTGGCTTCCCCCAAATATAAGTAAGTACCTGAAATCTCACTTGTAGGAGAAACCACAGGCACCAGAACCACCACTGGTGCTGGCACCAGCTCCACCAAGGCCTGCGAAGAGCCCAAACGTGAGAGTGGCTGTCAGGTTGGTGCTGGCACCAAAGTTGCCACCAGCACTGGCACCAGAGCTGGCACCACCACTCTCCTGGGCTTTGGCTTTAGCTCCAGCTCCCGCCTGGATACGGGCTTTGGCCCAGGGTCCAATATCAGCTTCATCCCAGTTGCAAGGCCCAGCAGCATTCTCAGAGCCGAGCCCAATGCCCATCTGAGCTCTAATCTCAGCCCTTGCCTTGGCTTCAGCTGCAGCCTCAGCTGCAGCCTTCATATCTGCTTCCATTGCCTCTCGGTACTGAGCTGCCCATTCCTTAGGGTCCTTCTTTTGTACCTACAACAGGAAGAACAACCATCTGAAGGATCCAAATCTGAGCACCAAGTGCCTACTCTATGCAAATTATAATACCATAAATACTACTAGTAGTTATGCACCTAATATTCCAGCTCTGCTTTGACACTTATATGTGACCTTGGACATGACACCTAACAACCTCTGAGCCTGAGTTTTCTCACTTGCAGTAAGGCAATGACATGTCAGCTGTAAGTATTAAATGATTCAAATAAAGTGTTTGCACATTAATACAGGCTTCAGAATGTTTGTGCATGAGCCGCAGGCTGCTCTGCACACAGCCTACCCCAAACAGTGGCACCCCCATGCTCTTGGTATGCCAAGCTTGGGCAGTTCTCCAATTACCTTGCAGGCAAACTTGAGGACTTTCATTTTGCTGGTTTCATAATAAGAGCGCAGGCCCCAGAAGAACTCATATTCAGGGGGATTGCTATTAGGGACTCTGACATAGTCCAGGTACCTTGAAAAGAGAGGTTCAAAGCCTTTATGTCTATAAGACCACTAACGGCCCATTCATGCATTTAGGTGGCAAACTCCCCCACTGACTACTGCAGCTTCTCTTCCATTCTTCAGCCCTATCTCACTGACGCTACCCAGCAGCCATGTGGAGGTACAAGGGGCCTGTATAGAGTATTTGTTCATAGGAAGGCCACAAGTTTTGTGCCCCTGTCACAACAACCCAGATTCCTGTTGGGTGTATTGCAAATAGAGAAGCCAATTCTTTAGGACCCCTGCTCTGAGCACACCCCACAAACGGGCTCATCCATGGCCTGGCTGAACCCTGATACAGTCCATCCTAGGAAATGACTGTATAGGACAAAACAGTCAACCAAGAGTAGCGGATTCAATGCATACTCTCGACCATTTGTGTGTGAGCATACAGGCATGTGTGCTGGTGCACCTGCATGAGTGCACACATTTAATCCAAGTACCAAGAACAGGGTGGGCCCTGGCCAGAAAAGTCAGGAGGACTGGGCTTCAGATCCAAATGGATCCTTTACCAGCCAGGGCCATGTTCAGACTTCTACTCTCTGAGCCCCAGGCTCCTCAACTGATACCGGGGTTGGGATGATGGCAGCTATTCTGCAGGGTAGTTATGAAAATGAAATGAGATGTTCAAGTCAAGACTCCAGGACAGTACCTGGCTGCCTAAAGCTACCATTCTATGGCATTTCTTTATGGAAATTAATTTCTATGAAGCCCTAGCTAGCATAGTAAAAAGAACCAAGGTATTGAAGTCAGGATTTAAATAAAACTCTTCTATCTGCTGCCTGTATAACCCTGAGCAAATTACTTCACCTCTCTCAGTTTCAGTTTCCTCACACATACAATACTGGTGATGATAATCTTTCCCCTGAAGATCTGCTCCAAAGGCATATATGAGAGTACAAGTAGGTCAGTAAACATGTACTCATGTTCTCTGCCACTACCTCAGGAATAAGCTACCACTTGCATATGCACTTATATAACATGCACAAGCACAGGCACATGCACCATAGTTTTATCACTCATTTCGAAGACAGGCAAAATGCACAGAACACAGCAACACCATACAGACTTACTTCTGCTTCACAAACTCATCAGTAATGAGCTTCTTCACATCTCCAAAAAGTGAATGATGTATCCTGACAGTAGAGAATGATAAAATAAATACATACATACATAACTACATACATAGATAAATATAACTGGGGCTACAGCACTTCCCAGATACGGACAGAAACATTTCCCACATGGAAAAGAAGCTTCCAGCATAAGATGGAAGCTCCATAGAAACCCAAGAGTCAGTGACATAGAGCAGAGTTCAGGACCATTTCCCCATCCACCTAGTTCAGAACCCTGGACCCAATCCAGCACCCCACCACCCCATCAGACCACCAGGTTGATGCAATCCTGGGACCATCCTCTCTTGCCAAAGGACAACACGGACAGCAAGTGCCGACAGAGCCCAATCATACCCAGGGCGCAGCCCCAACTTGCGCAGCACCTCCCAGATGACAGCTGCAAGGGGAGGCAAAAGGAAACAGGGATAGAAAATGAACATGTGCAATTCTGACCACGACCGCCCATCCAGCTGCCAACCCAGCCACTCACCTTCACTGGACCGATTTCCATTCATGAAGATGATGCTAAGAAGTACCATGAGGAGACCAAGCTTCGGTGAGTCCTTGGTCCTAGGAGAATAATGGGACAGAAAGGTTTACATCCAGGAGCCATCTGCAAAAAAAACCACATCAGCCAGCTCACTAGGCTAGCTTCTCCCAGATTCTTTAGATATGGGAGAATTCTACCCAGTCTATGCTTCAAGCTCTATGTGATCCTGGGTAAGACATTTAAAATATTGAACCTAGTCTCCTATTCATAAAATGGGAAAAACACATCCTCCTCTTCCTGTGTTGCTGAGAGAACAGAAGAATGGTATGATCTGGGCATCCAGTCAATTGTGAGTCCCTTCTTGCTCCCCCAGACCCATCAGTTTCAAGAAAATTCTAGGCATAGCCCCACTAATGCCCCTGTCCATCAAGCATCATGATCCACTCATACCAGGAAGCCCTCCTGTGAGAACTATTCTACCAAGGCCAATATGAAGAGACAAGGAATGACAAGTCTGCTTTCTTGGGAAGTTTCTGGAAAACCAGAAAATCTTACACTAAGAGTGCACCACCCGAAGCTTCTACACCCTACAAACAATCATAATCAGATACCATTCCTGTGTGCAGGGCTCCAACTATGTGTGAGTGATAGAAAAGGGCTCTGCCCTTCTTATTTCTTAAGGGGGTATAGGGAGAAGACAGGGATGAACTAGTACCATGAACGAAAGCAGATGCCTCCCTCCCATCCCAGCCCTATCCCAGCTTACGTTCCCAGTATGCCTGCATCAGTGGGCTCTAAGGTGCTGAGAAGAATGTACAAGTGGTCAGTCTTATCAATCTCCTTTAATTGGATCCCAAAAACCTGTGGGATGGGGAGAACAGTTTGTGAGACCACAGAATTCAGCTTCCTTGGCATCCCATAGCTCCCCATGTACTCAGGAGTCTGTCTCTCTCTGTGTGTATGTTTGTATTTGTGTGTGTGTGTGTGTGTGTGTGTGTGCATGTGAAATCAGTGAGATAATGCACATAAAGCACTTAGCTGAGTGGCCAGCACACAGCAAACAGGCAACAAATGCATTATTGTTATTGTCATCTTTGTGATTAGTGGAATCCAGGGAGCCAGAGAGTGGGGAAAGAAATCGAGAAGTGAGTATCTGAAGTACATTACAGGACTGCCCAGCAGTGGACAGAAGCCCAGACTAAGCTGGGTAGCTTGGGTCCTAGCTGTGATTTTACCATGGACTTGCTGTGTGACCTCAAGCTAATCTATGCCCCTTGCTAGGCCACTGTCTTCCCATCTGCACAGTGACAGGGCTGGATTAGTCTCTGTGGTGCCCCCCAGAAGAGACATGTACACCTTTGTTTGATTCAAGGTTTCCCCATTGCACCCATCCCCCAGGTCTGCCCCTTCACCTTCTCCAAGGAATAGCCTGCTCGTTCAATGATTTCAGGGTACACATCAGTGTATTCTTTGATGATGTCCTTCAGCATGTCTGCAAGGGGAGAGTGTTGCGAACACCTGGGCTGAAGTGAAGCCAAGCGGCCCCCATACCCAAACTACAGACCCTTTACCAACCCTGCTGTGGGTGGCACAAACAGGTTCTGAGCTAGTGAACAGAGATGCTACTACTGCCAAATTAGAACTTTGAGAGGGCATAAGTGGAAGCAGGAGAGCAAGAAATGCCCTCAGCATGTGGGGGAGAGGGCAATGGAGGGCAGAGCTAGAGGAAGGAAGGGGTTAGTAGGACTCTACCTGAGCGTTTGATGGGAATCTTCGTCTGGTCTTTAACCAACAAGTACTTCACCAAATCATTTGCCTGGGAGAAGTGGAAAAGATGGAAAGATCAAAATATGTTTGCAAAAAACTTGACATAATGGCAGAGAAGAAGGCAGGCAAAGCAGAGAATAATGCAGAGTGGAGAGGACAAGGTTCTTACCCTCCCTTGCAAAAGGGCCACATCCCGGGGTGGTGGTGCTTCAGGCTCTTGGGATGACTGGAGCTTGACAGCTCTGCGGCGAGCCTTGCCCCTACGGGCCTTGGGTGATCTCAGAGAAAGCAAAGCTCTCCGGGCCCAAGCAGCCAACCGAGTCCTTGATGCCCTGCGCGCCCAAAATGCTATGGGGCCCCTTGAAGCCCTGCGGGCCATTGAAGCCATTAGGGCCTTTGAGATCCTTCGGCCACCTGTGGTTCCAGAAGCCTGACTCTGATCATTGCTGCCGTCCTCTTCCCCATTCAGATGCTTTACCTGCATCAACAGAGAGCAAACACAATATTGCCAGATGAAGCAGATGGTCCTTTTTCCTTCATCTTCTCTTTTCCAGAAGTCCCCTCTAATCCCACCCTTGTAGTAACAGCCTGACTCACTAGATACTGGCCATGTTGAATCTTGTATTCATCTTTCACTGGTTTCCAAGTAGGAGTTTCATCTTCCCACCAGGCCAGGAGCAACCCAAGTGTAAAGCCTGAGGCTTCTCCTCTTCCTGTGTCCACCACTGATTCTGTTTATATCACCCTGGACAAGTCACTCCACCTCTCTGGGACTCAACTTCCTTCTCTACAAAACTAGATCACTTTCAGGATTTAATGAGATAACCTGTGTGAATATGCCTAGCTCAAGCCCTTGACATATGGTAAGCTACTATGTAAACATAAACTGCATTTTGTTTAGATTTCGGCTATTCATATTCCTATCTCATGTCCAGTCTATGAGCTTTCTGAAGACAGGAATTATAACAGATTCCTCTTTGTGTCCCCCTACAGCTATTATGAGGAGAGGGAACCAACCTTCTAAAGGTTTACAGAACCATGAATCAACTGAGAGAAGTAGAAAAGCAAAGATCTTACCTTTCGGGCTTTCTTGGCCTTGATCTTGGGCCGGGTATCCTGATTCTCCTGAGCCTGACCAGCTGCACCCTCAGGCTCAGGTTCATCTGCCAGAGCCTGAGAGGCAGTAGACTCAGTCTCCAGGGTCTTTGTATTGACCTTTGTATCAGCCACATAGCTGACCTTTTTGGTCTCAGTAGCAGGCACTGTCACAGCCTGAGGGTCAGTATGCTGCATTTTGGTGTCAGCTGCAGGACTCTTCTTTTTGGCTGCTAGAAACTGGGTATCGGTCAGCTTAGTGGTAGGTGAAGCCTGAGTGGCAGATACCTCCTGAGCCTCAGTGGCCTTTGAGACTCCTACAGCATTTGAGATCTTTGTGGCCTTTGAGACCTCTGGTGTCTTTGAGGCCTTCGGTGTCTCTGAGGCCTCCAAGTTCTGGGTCACTGTCAGTACGGTCTGCATCTTCAAGCCAGGGTCCTCTTCTGAAGCTTCAGCCTGTAAGATGAAGCAGGGAAGCTCACAGACTTTCTCCCCACCCCCAGTTAAGCAAATGGCTCCAAAATTCCAGGGCTTCACTTCTCTGACCTATACTAACTCCTATTTGCAGTGTATTCTGACCACCTCTGCCCAGCAAGGCCTCTCCTGAGCAGAAGAGGGGCGGGCCCAATCTCCCTCTAGACTTGCTTCCTCCCTCCTTCCTTCCCTCCTCCCTCCCTCTACTTGGGGGAGGGGGGCAGCACCCAAGCAAGGAGGTAGGTGGAGAATGATTAGGATGGGAGGGGAGGTGCCAAGGGATTGGGGGCAGCAACAAGAGTTGGAGAGCAAAAGCAGCTAGGGAGAGGGCAGAAGAAGGGCTTACCTGGAAGCGGGTTGGACCCGTACCACTCTCGCTTGTGTCAGACATGTCTCAAATCGGCCTGGCAAGAGCTGAGCCTGAAGGGGAGAAAGCCTGGGTCAAGAGGCAAACCCACTGAACGTCTTCTCTCCCGCTCTGCCTGGAGGCTGATCCCCACCCAATCCCAAACCCTCCCAAAGCCCACCCCCCCCCACCCAAAGACTTCGTTCTCAAATTCAGTATTCCAGAACGTCTAGGTCTCAATTCTCTGCAGCCGCACCCTCCCCTTCTCCAGGAAGATGTGCCAGCGCGGCAGCCCTGAGGACCCCGCCCCCTTTCCCAGCGCACCCCCCCCACCCCAGCCGCAAGTCGACAATGCGCATGCGCATCCGTTGCAGGGCCCATCTCAGCCCCACCCGCTTTCCCAGCAGAAGCCCTTTCTTTGATGTCCACCCTGCACATGCGCACTCAGCAGCTGGTGTCTCTCCAAGCTGGCCCTTCTCTACACGCCCCTTTCTAGCGATCCATAGTGCGCATGCGTAATAGTCGAGGACTCAGTCCAACACCTTTTTCCAACACGCCCCTCTCCAAGTTCATAGTATCATTCGGTCCCGCCCCCTCCCCAACAAACCTCACTCTCAAATTGTCGCAGTGTCCGGTAGTCCTGACCCCTCCCCTACTGAATAACCCCAAGTCCAGAACACTGCCTGGTCCCGCCCTTTTTCATAATACGCCCCCCCCCCCTCCAAACAGGGCCCAAGTGCATCTTGATTCTTCCCCGTCCCTAATACACCCCCTCCTCAAATCAGTACTGAGCTAGTGATTCCATCTTTAGGCCCAGCCAAACAAGGTCCAGTCCCCTCCCTTCCTGACTGGATAGATCCGGTACGATCCGGTCCTTTACAGCAGGATTTCTGCAGATCCCAGAGGGTGGGGCAGACCCCTCCCGGGCTCAGATCCAGGGCTGCTCACCTCGTCCTTCTACAATTCCTGAATGCGTCCACGCCCTCTGAGCCCCTCATAAACTCGGAGACTTCCCTCCCCGCTCCAGGCCGGAAGTGGCCCCGCCCCTTTCCGCCTCCCTAGGGGGGCCTCCGTCTGCCCTTCCCCCGCTCCCTACTCCTCATTCCTTATCCCCCACTTCGTACCAGTCCGTATTCCCTCTGCCTTGATCCCGCTCCCTAGTTCTCCATTGACTTTCCTATTTACCCCACAGGACTCCTTATTTCCATTCCTCACATCATCCTCCTTCATGTTACTATTGCACTCCCTCCCCTAGTATTCCTTAATCATTCTCTACATTCCCCTATTTTCTTCTCTGAATTTCCAGTTCCCCTCAGTAGTATTCCCCTTCCCCCTCATATTCCCCATTCACAATTCAACACGCCCAGTTCCCAGTTTTTCCCCCCTCCTTTCCTCAACTGCTCTGTGCTCGCCAGTCCCTAAACCTACGACTCTCTTGGTCGTCTTCGTTGCCTACATCCCGCTCCGAGTAACTTCTCCCCTAGCTGCAGTGGTGCAGTAAAAATTGCCCACCTGCCTGGCTCTATGTTCGAGAGGACTGGAACCACTGTCTGGAAACCTCAATCTCAACGTCCCTCACCTTGTCCTCCAGCGAGTCCGGAATTTGTCTGCCGACTCTCAGTCTCTCTGGAAGTCAGCGTCCTGGACTAGAGCTGCAGACAGCCCAGCCCAGCCCCTTTCCGCAGCCCCCTGCCACCCCCCTTCTCCTTCCTCGGGGGGTGGGGCAATGGGGCCCAGCTCAGGGCTGTCTGACGCCAAAGGCCGTGTTTATGCCACTGTACCAGGCTCGGTCTGAAGCCATTCCAAACCAAAACCACCGCCTCAAAGCGATTCATTCATTGAATATATTTATTTTTATATCTTTATTTTTGCTTATTTCTAAAGTAATGTGTTGCAGTTGTGAAATTTCAAATAATACAGAAATTTGTAACATACTTAGCTCATGCCCCAGAAATAGCCACTATTAATACTTTGATATACGTTCTTCCAGATTTGTTTCTATTCATATACTGATTATTTGAGTTTTCTGCCCACAAATGGTACACTATATCTTATTCTGTAACCTGGCTTTTTTTTCCCAGTTGTATATTCTTTAGAATTAAGCTGTTTACAGCTTTCCATACTGTACATTTTTCTTAACTGCTCCATAAACTTTTCTGTATAAATGTCCCGTGATGTATTTAACCATTCCAGGGGTACATAGATATTTCGATTGTTTCCATTTTTTATTTACTGTTACAAGCAGAGTTGACTCCATTTTGATACACAGACTTGTCAACTTAATCTAAAAAGATACACAGAATAACATTTCCACAAGCAATGTCTCTTGCACATTTGTGTGCTGCATATATTACAAATATCTTTCATGTTATTTATAATATTCTTTGTTGTACAAAAAGGTTTAATTATTATGTAGTGAAATGTATCAGGTTTTCCTTTGTCATGACTGGATTCTGCTTCATGCTTACAGATGCTTTATAGACTTCTATTTAGTTTTATGGCTCTATTATTTACATTTAAAAGTTTGATCACTCAAACATTTGTATAAGGATTATTTTCCAAAAAAAAATGTAGCCTCTTCCCTACACCATTTGCAAATTCATCCATCTTTTCCCCAACTGATTTGAAACGGTACTTTTATCACATAACAAATTCATATAAGTAATTGAGTCTATTCAGGAGAGCAGAATAAGATGTATAAAAATGGAAAGACAACATTATTATTAATTACAGAGTATGAATGCAGAGCTGGACAACCTGAGAGCATCAATTAAAACTATTAGGAACCATAATAATATTCAACATAGTGGTCAGTTATAGGAATAATATTCAATACCTTTCCTACATCCAAAAATAATTAAAATGGTTATGCCTTCTGCTTTATGAAGTCACCCTTTCCTCATTTAAGCAAATGAAATGTGAATCCCTATGTTCCGTGAACAATTCAACATATGTATACACATGCACACACACTTTATAGATATTCAAGGTGGGTTTCTATTCTCCTGATTTTTTCTCTAAATTGTTGCTTGCTCCAAGTTTGTGACATCAGCTCACCACTTTCCTGTCTCCTAGGTTCTCTCCCCCAGCCACAGGGCTTTATTTCGCATTAGACACAACCCTTCCTTTCTTCCAGTTCCAGTACTCTAAATTCCCATCCCTTTCAAATCACGGCAAGCCTTGAATGCCAAGGTAAGGACTTTGTTCTTGATCTTGAGAACACCAAGAGGTTATTGAAGGGTTCTAGGCTTAGATACAACATAGATTTGTTTTAAAGAAAGAATGCCATTCTAGTTGCCTAACCCATTAGGAGTATGAATTAGATGTCTTCCTGGAAAAATGGAGAGTAGTCATCCAGGTAAGCAGTGACTGTGGTTAGGCCTAGAATGGTAGCAGTGGAGGTGGTGAGAAATGGCTGAATTCAGAGATATTAAATTAAAAATGACAAGACCTTATGAATAATTGGATGTAGGAAAAGAAGTGAGGAGGAGGGAAGTGTCAAAGGGAACTCTTGGGAATCTAATTTGAGAGATCAAATGTGTAGAAGGTAACCCCTTTCACTAATACATGGAATACTAATGAAGGGGACCTGGGCATTGATTTTGAGGTTCTTGCACAACAGCCAAGTGGAAATGACCCACAGGCAGCTGAATATACATATCTGAAGCTCAGAGACGAGGTCTGGACTGAGGTTACAGATCTATAATATTAACAGTTCTTTATTTTTTTAAATTTTTTTCCCAGTTATTTTTATTAGTTGGAGGCTAATTACTTTACAATATTGTAGTGGTTTTTGCCATACATTGACATGAATCAGCCATGGATTTACATGTGTTCCCCATCCTGAACCCCCCTCCCACCTCCCTCCCCATCCCATCCCTCTGGGTCATCCCAGTGCACCAGCCCCGAGCTATAATATGAACAGTTCTTTAATCCATGGGAAAGAGCAAGAGCACCTGGGAAGAATGAAAACCTTAAGAAGAGAAGGAGGCCAGGGAAGAGCCCTGGAGGCCAGCAGTGACCTCAGCATATGCAAAGGAAGAGGAGCCCAGGAGAGAGACAGATAAGTAATGACCAAGGAGATTGAAGAGCAGGAGAAAGTAATGTCACAAAAGCAAGGGAAGAGAATATTTCAAAGGGAGGGAGGGGTCAGTAGCGTTGAATGCTACCCAGAGGTCAAGAAAAGGCCTGAAAAAATGGTTAAGGATTGTAGCAGTCAGGTAGTGGTCTGGTTTCTGGTGACCTTGGAGGGGATAGTTTCAGTACAGACACTTGTGGCATAGATTGCTAATTATTTACCCCAATATACATTCTCCTCTCCTTCCCTAGTGATAGAACATCTGATTTTTACCTGGACACAGCATGTCTTCTGGAATAAAGGCTGTGAGGACAAAGGTCATCACCCTAAGGATAGTGGAGGAGTAAACTAAAAAGAATCGGGACCTCTAACAATTTTATAGGGCCACCTTGCCAGCTTTGGACTGCTTAACTCTGGATTTCTTTTGGGTGAGACCAATATGTGTATGTCCTATTGAAGCCACTGTTTGGGAATCTATGTCATATGACAGGTTTCTTTTTAAAATTTTTAATGTTATGTTTTTAATACAATTTTGAAAGGCTGCTTTCCTTTTACACTTATTACAAAGTGTTAGCTATATTCCCTGTATTATACAATATACCCTTGTAGCTTATTTTTTCCCTAATAGCTTACATGTCTTAATCCTCTTCCCTCTCCTCACTGGTAACCACTAGTTTGTTCTCTATATCTGTGAGTCATACAGCAGTTCTATGATTGCAGTGAGTTGAAATGTGAATTGCAGGTGAAGTATTCCTGACAGTGTGTATAAACTACTCTTTAAAGAAATGTCTGACTTTGATTCTGAGCCTCTCCCAAAATATAGCCCTGACTAGTTTTCCAGCCTTTTTCTTGCTATTTTTCTGAGTGCTGCCTATATTCCAAACACTTCGCTATCACCAGACATATCCTGCCTTCTCTTACTTAGGAGCCTTTGCTCATACAATTTCTTCCCCATTGAATGCCCTCTGTTACATCTACCTTATGTTATACCTCCATCATTTTAAATTTCACAGCATTTTAAGTACTGGTTGTGGCCTTTAGGATCCTGGAGTAACTTTAAAAGAATATAAGGTTGGACTCTTAGCAGTTATTGGACTCAAGGAACTCAGCCGAAGTCTCAGTCCATGTCCATCGGAGAGGCATTCCGCAAAATTTTCAAAGTCAAATTTCCCCAGTTCCCTGTTAATATCACCACCTTCCTAGAATAATACCATAACCACCCTTATCTTATAATCTGGGGATCAAAGGACAGGATGAAACTTTATCAGGAGAGAACAAAACAAATTCACTTGCAATCTTCACCATTTGACTAGAGAGATTTCCCACCACTTTCTCTCCTTGTGAACACTTGGAATCTTTTGATCTTCAGCATCTGCTCAGAAACTCTGAACGAACCTAGGTCACTGGGTCCCAGATGGGTTTCCAGCATTCACAGATCATCAGGCAAATACCTGCAATCACATAGATCCTACATATTAACTTGGAACAAAGATGAAAAGCTGAGTTATCATCAGGTAGCTGTGTTCAGGAGATAAGGAAAGGCAAGCTAAAGACTGCTTAATGCAGAATGTCAGGGAATGAAACTGCCTAACACTGGAGCAGTCAAGATTTCAGACCCCTAAAGTTTACATGGAAAGCCCAGAATATCCTCACCACCAGTCCTCTCCTAACACATTTCCCTTCCCCCAAACTATATAAAATCAGTACCTCTGAATGTTGGAAAATTCTCAAAGCTGGAAGCAAGTGGCAAAGATTTCCTTCCAAGGCTATCTATCACTTTTTTAGTCATCTAAGTTGTACAGCACAGCATAGCAATCAAGTTAATATTGGACATCAGACTTTCCTGATCTTCACATTTCCTAAGTTGTTCACATCACTGGGACAGGCTTCCTAACCAATCCTTCTCCTGGACCCCAATCCATATCTCTGTTGGGCTCTTTCTGTTCCAAACACACAGAGAGAGCAGCTCCCATTCTGTTCCAAACACACAGAGAGAGCAGCTCCCATCCTTTCCATTTCCAGGTTCATGTGCCCTCTCCCTTGAGCTGCTAGTGAACTCTCAATTGTTTTCTCCCTTTTATGTACAGGGCAATTTAATTCAATTTGTATCACTTTAAGCCCTGAGAGCTATTGTTTCCACAACCAAAATGACTACATTTTGTTAAACCAAAGGCAAATTTCCCTTAGATAAGGAAACCAGCTACCCACTTTTGGACTAACACTCCTCCTCTTCTCTTTGCACACACCTGTGAGGCAGGTTCAGGCCTCACACTGAACACCAACTATATATTAGGCACCTCTACAGAGGTGGCTTTTTCTCTTCAGGGGCTTACATTTCTACTGTAGGAGCATTAGCCTCATTTTACAAAGGACAAATTGAGGTTATGGGAGGTAACTTGCCCATGACAGATCAACTAGTGAATGACAGAAAGAGAACTTGAACCCAGGTCATTGTGATTCCAAATACCAGAGACTTTACCACTATATGGGGTATTATGTCCCATAATATCCTTTCCAATCCTCTTCATAAACATATGCAAGGCACATTACAGTATGATTTTCCTCTCCGGAGGGCAAGTCTAATTGGATATCCACATACCCTTTCTGATATTGTCATAAAGTATCATAGGATATATAATTATTTTGTTGTAAAATCATTATACATTTTTAGGATCTTATTTTTATTAGAATAATGCGCATACAAGGCAAAAATCAAACAGTATGGAAGGTGAATATGCTAAAAATGAATAGTCCCCTGCCTTGACCCTCTTCATCTCCATCCCACCCCTTCAAACCAAACTTTTAACAGTTCTTGCACTTAGTTCTGCTGGTGGTTGCCTTACAACTCTAGAAAACACCTATATACTTTATCTCGTGGTTTATAAAATTCAGACAATATCCTGTTGACTCCCAAGTATGACAATGAGGGCTTTGCTTATGTACACTGCCTCACTTTTCCCTCGACTCCCTTGCAGTGTTTAACACTTATATTCCTCTTTTGTTCCTAGTTGACTTTGTAACCTGAAAAGACTATATACTTAAACTTTATTCCATTTATTTTTGACATATAATTTTGACCACCTACTTTTTAAGACAAAGATATTAAAATCACCACCCTCCCTCTACCATTCAATGACCCACATTGTCAGTCTCATCTTTCCTTTACATTGTCTAGGTTATTAACATTTACATTCTGTTCTGCAGCCACATCCAGGTCTTCCCTGCTTTGTCCCCAGATTGGCTATAAAACTTGAAAAACAATAAACAGCATCTACACTATCATGACTATTTTTCAAAACCAAGCTAAGTGGTGAGCCAGGGATACAGTTCCTTCTCTACAAGTCCAATGTCACAATATTTGGGCATCTTAAAAGAGAATGTTTCTACTATCAAGGCCAGAAAGAGTACCTCTTATATTCCATAAGCTGCTTATAATCATGTTGCATTTCATTTAGCTTTGTAGTTAGCCCATGATTTTTCTTGAACACACACACACAAACAGATACACATGAGTTTTCTAATAGCCTTTCTTTTTTTCTTTGAATTGTTTGCCTTTATTGTATTCATTCTTTCAACAAATATTTATTGAGAATCTACTGTGTGCCGGGCACTGTTCTAGAATCTGAGGATACAGCAGTGAAATAGACAGACATCCTTGTCCCCATGGAGTAATATTCTAGCGAGGAAGAAAGAAAATGATCAGATAAATATGTAAAATTTATAACAAGTTTAAGTTTGACTAGTGCCATGGAGGAAAAAATCAGGGAAAAAAGGACAGGGAATGCCAGTGAGAGTGGGAGGTTATCGCAATTTTAAATAGGTTGGTCAGGGAAAGATTCACTGAAAAGTTAGCACATGAACAAAAGCTTGCATGAAGTGAGAGAGCTAGCCAAGTAGATACCTGGGGAAAGAACATTCCAAATAGAAAGAACAGTCAATGCAAAGGCCCTAGAGCAGGACTGTGCCTAGCATTGTCTCCTGTTTGTCATTTTTTTTCCATTTATTTTTATTAGTTGGAGGCTAATTACTTTATAGTATTGTAGTGATTTTTGCCATACATTGACATGAATCAGCCATGGATTTACATGTGTTCCCCATCCTGAACCCCCCTCCCACCTCCCTCCCCATTCCATCCCTCTGGGTCATCCCAGTGCACCAGCCCGAGCACTTGTCTCATGCATCCAACCTGGACTGGCGATCTGTTTCACACTTGATAATGTACATGTTTCAATGCTATTCTCTCAGATCATCCCACCCTCGCCTTCTCCCATAGAGTCCAAAAGTCTGTTCTATACATCTGTGTCTCTTTTTCTGTCTTGCATATAGGGTTATCGTTACCATCTTTCTAAATTCCATATATATGCATTAGTATACTGTATTGGTCTTTATCTTTCTGGCTTACTTCACTCTGTATAATGGGTTCCAGTTTCATCCATCTCATTAGAACTGAATTCTTTTTAATGGCTGAGTAATATTCCACAGTATATATGTACCACAGCTTTCTTATCCATTCATCTGCTGATGGGCATCTAGGTTGCTTCCATGTCCTGGCTATTATAAACAGTGCTGCAATGAACATTGGGGCGCACGTGTCTCTTTCAGATCTGGTTTCCTCGGTGTGTATGCCCAGAAGTAGGATTGCTGGGTCATATGGCAATTCTATTTCCATTTTTTTAAGGAATCTCCACAGTGTTCTCCATAGTGGCTGTACTAGTTTGCATTCCCACCAACAGTGTAAGAGGGTTCCCTTTTCTCCACACCCTCTCCAACATTTATTGCTTGTAGACTTTTGGATAGCAGCCATTCTGACTGGCGTGTAATGGTACCTCATTGAGGTTTTGATTTGCATTTCTCTGATAATGAGTGATGCTGAGCATCTTTTCATGTGTTTTTTAGCCATCTGTATGTCTTCTCTGTATGTCTTCTCTGTATGTCTTCTTTGGAGAAATGTCTGTTTTAGTTCTTTGGCCCATTTTTTGATTGGGTCATGCTTGTCATTTTTTGAAGAATATAAAAGTCAGTGTTGCTAGACAGGTGGAGGAAAGCAAAGAGGGAATTAACAGAAAATTAGGCCAGATAGGTAATGAGGGTCTACTCTTATAGCATGTCGCCCACCCCCCCCCCCCCATGAAAGGCACAGTGGGATCCACAGGAGGGTTTTGAGCAGAGGTGGGAGAATATCTAACGAGTTTTTAAAGGTTCCCTCTGGCTGTTGTGCAGATATACTAGTGAAGTGGGTGGGGCAGGGCGGGGGTGATGACAAAATAGGAAACTTGAAGACCTGTGAGGAGGCTGTAGCAGTAACTGCTTGGGTTGGATCCACTGTTTCCTGGGTTCATTTTTCTGGGGACCTATTCTGGAGATCCTTCTTCAGTTTTGGAAAATTAACTTCTAATATGTTTTTGACAAATTGTCCTTCATTTTTTCTGTTCCCTCTAGTTAAAATTCCTGTTATTCAGATGCTGAACCTGCTGGATTAATCTTCATCTCTTAAATTTTCTCTTGTACATTGTGTTTCTTTGTGTCTTTTTGCCCTAAATCCTGGGAAATTTCCTTAATTTTATTTCCCACTCCTTCTGTTGCTTTTCTTTTAATTTCAGCAACTTATTTCCACTCCTGAGTCTTTCTTTTGTCTGATTGTTCCTGTTCTGTGGCATTTCATTCTTATTTTATTCCTGTTTTACCCTCTTGAATTTTGCTGAAGATCATTTCTTTTATGAAATTCTTTTTTCTTTCCAAAATTTCCAAATTTCTCTGGGGTCAGTTGTTCTATTTGTTTACTTCAGTCTTTTGCTTTCATGCTGCAGGTTCCCTTAATTTGCCTGAGGACCCCTGGTTATCCATCCCAATTAAGGGAAAAGGACTAGTAGCTAGTTGTTATATAAGCAAGACTGTATTCTAGCTAGGGCTCTCTCCCATGAGGGAATTCTGACAGGAAACCTCTTGTGGACTTGGGAGAGGTGGCAATTAACAGGCCATGGATCACTCAAATACAAGAATGAGGAGGCTTTGTTCTGTGGTACCAAATACCGTAGTAGAAGTCTGAATGTTCCCTATGCAGTTTGTAAAATGTCATTAGAGATTTTGCTTGAAGGTAAGTGCTGGAGCTACATGTTCTCTATGTGGGTGGAAAGGGCAGAGAGATAGGGGTTCTGACTGATGCTGATGTCTTGTGTGCAAATCTTCAAGTAATTTTCTTTCTAGGCTCTACTTCTCACTCTTGTCCTCCACAGTTCCTACAGACACAGTCCAGAGCACCTCTGGGTTCCCACAGACAGACTGATGCCAGTCAACTCAGCATCTCCACACTCCTCCCCAACCTAGGTCCCTGGAGGGAGTTTCCCATATTTTTGAGCTCAATCAGGCTTCATCCCTCTCTAGTCCTAGAAGCTAATGTTCACTGAACACTTACTGTGTGTCAAGCATTCTGAAAGTACAACCTTAGTTAATCTTCATAACAACTTTATGAAGTAGGTGCTATTATTCTTCTCATTGTATAGGTAAGGAAACTGAGGGTATGGAGCAATTAATTAAAATTTTCAATATTACACTGTCAGTAAGTGGCAGAATCAAGACTCAAACCCAGATGGTCTGAGTCCAACAGTTCTATTTTGAACCATTATCTTATTTTCTCAGTCCTGCTCTAGACTGTCTTGGCCTCTGACTATTCTGCACATTGTAAGTTTCATGTCTATGAGAGTCTTAATTATTATGGAACCATAAGTCCTTCCTGTCTCAAGGCTAAAATCTGTGTCAGAAAGGACCAGGATTGGGGGCTTGCCCCACCAACCCCTTTCTCATATCTGCTACTTTTAAAGATCTGTGCTAAGTGACCTTTCTGTGGCCTCAGTTACTGGGCTCCTGTGGATGTTTATAGGAAAGAAAAATCCCACCCTGAGTCAACCCAGCAAACAGACAGCCCCAGAACTCTAGTATGTTTAGTTTCCATTCATTTTGCAGCTAGATGACAGGGAAAAGGGAGACATGGAACTGGCCCCTCTCCAGGCAAGATGCCAGCCCCAGCTCTTGGACAATCCTGGCTTATGTGTATTCAATGCCACATTCAGAGCCTTCCTCACCCTACAGGATAGTCCCTCCTTCTCAAGAGAAGGAATACCTGAGATTTAAAAGAGCACAAGTTTGGAGATTTGGCTCAAACCTTCTGAACATGAACAACAGCACCAGGCCAGAGATATCATCATGTCTAAGTGGAGATGCTTCATCCACATCAGCTTATTGTCGACCGTTCTCCTGGAACTGCTATACCAGGTCCTTCTGGGCCCTCCTCATCAAGCACAAAGGTTGGTTCTGGGGGGTGATGGAACAGAGCTCTTGGATTTTCAAGGAAATTAACTCCTTGAGGGCAAGAGGGGGTGGTTATTTAGTCTGCTTTCTCAGTCCTAGGAATCTAGAGCCCAGGGAAGAGTTAACTATTTTCTGAGCACATGTCAGTTGCTGCACCAGGGATTTTAGCATTATTATTTAATTGAGTCCTTACAGCTTCCTTGTGAGCTAATTTCTACTATTATCCCTGTCACATAGAGAGGAAACTGAGGCTCAGTTTCTGAGATTAAGTACAGGAAGTGGCAAAACCAGAATTTGATTCTAGGTCCATCTGGTCACAAATGCCCTCACTTCCCACTGCCCCACATTGAGAATGAACTAGATATGTGGGTAGATGGAGGGATAGCAGCTTCAGAAAAGGTTAGGAAGGAGATCGATATGTTACTTACTGTGTGACCTCAGGTGCTAGGTCCAGTTAACATATCTGTACAATATGAACAAAAATATTATGTAGCCCACAGAGCCAAGATGAGACTTAAGTAAGATCATGGGTGCCAAATGCTTATCTTGCTTTCAGTGCCTGATTGCACTTATCAGGTGCAACTCTTATTTTTCTCTCTGTCTCTTTTGGCCAAGCCTTGCTACAGACTTATTTGCAGATTGAACTTCTGTGCAGAGTACGTCATGCGAAATGCCAGGCTGGATGAAGCACAAGTTGGAATCAAGATTGCCGGAGAAATATCAGCAACCCCAGATATGTAGATGACATCCTAATGGCATAAAGTGAGGAGGAACAAAAGAACCTCCTGAGGAAGGTGTACGAGGAGAGTGAAAATGCTGGCTTTAAGTTCAACATTCAAAAAACTAAGATCATGCATCCAGTCCCATCACTTCATAGCAAATAGATGGGGGGAAAAATGGAAACAGTGACAGACTTTATTTTCTTGGGCTCCAAAATCACTGTGGACAGTGACTGCAGCCATGAAATTAAAAGATGCTTCCTCCTTGGAAGAAAAGCTATGACAAACTTAGACAGCATATTAAAAAGCAGAAACATCACTTTGCCAACAAAAGTCCATCTAGTCAAAGCTATGGTTTTTCCAGTAGTCATGTACAGATGTGAGAGTTGGACCATAAAGAAGCTGAGAACCAAAAGAATTGATGCTTTCAAATTGTGGTGCTGAAGAAGACTCTTGAGAGTCCCTTGGACAGCAAGGAGATCAAACCAGTCAATCCTAAAGGAAATCAACCCTGAATATTCATTGGAAGGACTGATGCTGAAGCTGAAGCTCCAATACTTTAGCCACCTGATGTGAAGAGCTGACTCATTGGAAAAGACCCTGATGTTGGGAAAGATTGAGGGCAGGAGGAGAAGGGGGTGACAGAGGATGAGATGGTTGGATGGCATCATCGACTCAATGGACATGAGTTTGAGCAAACTCTGGGAGATAGTGAAGGACATGGAAGCCTGGTGTGCTGCAGTCCATGGGGTTGCAAAGATTTGGACACGACTGAGTGACTGAACAACAACAATGCAACATGCAGGATATTAGTTTTCTAACCAGGGATTGAACCTGCACCCCCTGCAGTGGAAGTGCAGAGTCTTAACTACTGGACAGCCAGGGAAGTACCCAGGTGCAATTCTTTACACCTGAGTTCCTAAAAAGGGAATTGAGAAAGGAAGTGTTAGTTGCTCAGTTGTGTCCAACTCTTTGCTACCCCATGAACAGTAGCTTGCCAGGCTCCTCTGTCCATGAGATTTCCCAGGCAAGAATACTGGAGTAGGTTGCCATTTTCTTCTCCAGGGGATCTTCCTGACCCAGGGATTGAAGGGTCTCCTGCATTGCAGGCAGATTCTTTACCATCTGAGCCACCAGGGAAGACTTTTAAAAAGGGAGAATAGATTTAGTGATATAGAGATAGACATGTATATCAGTGTCTTGTATAGAGTAGAGCTCAATGAATGACAGCCACTATGTTATATTCTAAAGCCTTGCTACTCAAAGTAAAATTCATGGAGAAGGAGCATCAACATCACCTGGGAGTTTGTTACAAAGTCAAAATCTCAGTCTCCACTCTGGACTGGCTAAATCAGAATCCGCATTTTAAAAAGATACAAGAAATTCATGTGCACATTACAGTTGGAGAAGAACTTGTCCTTTGATTTGTGATCTTCTGTGAGTCTTCGGTTCTGAGACTTCTTAAAGCTCACTCAAATATTAGGCAGGTCCACAAAATGAATGACAGAGTGTGTTTTCTCTCTTCTCTGGGCCTCAGTTTCTAAACCTGTACCTTCAGGCTTGTCCAGGAGCCCTGGGCCAAGGATAGAGTCTACCTAACCCAGCTTCCTGTTTTCCCTCCGCTATTGATGAAAAGCTATTCCATGCATTCTAACATGGTTTACCACTATGCCCACAGCTTGGTCACCTCTGTTCAGGCCCCATGCCAAGGCCCATGAAGCCATCTTTGACATGGATCTGCCTCACTTTGTTTTTATCTCCATTTTTACCATGTAAATCTGCTTCCAAAATCACTGTTTTATTCATATGTGCAAACATTTATTCATTCTTTTGTTCATTCTTTCAGCAAGCATAATGATATAGAGCATGCACTCTTGAGTTTGAATCCTGGTTCTGCCAGCTATGAAACTCAGGACAAGTGATGTCACTTATCAGCATCTAATTTTACATATCCATAAAATGGGGATAAGATTGAACCCACTTGCGAGGATTAAATTAACTAATATATAAGAAAATATATGGTAAAATTAGTGGCAGGCAGATAATATGTCATTGATAGTACTTGTTTGATTATTTTTTGAACCAAACACTTCTTGAGGCTGACTGTGTGACTTACACTGGGCTTGGTATTATGGAAAGAGGAAGATTAATTGCAGTGGTCCTACTTCCAAAGAGTTCACAATCTAATGGGGGAAATAAAAATGAAAACAGATAATTTTGATAAAGTATGCTGGGAAGAAAGAGAAGCAAGAATGTGGAATAGTAGGAATGGTGAGGCCAACCAGGAGACAATGGTCAGTTTCCCCGACCCATACCAATGACAAAAATGATTTTGAAACATGAGCTGTCATCAGGAAAACAGGGTGAGGGCAGGGCTGGGGAATCCAGGCGAAAGGATCACGGGAACAAATGTTTCCTCATTAGGGGATCTGGAAGGCCTTCAGTGTCACTGGAGTGTAGGGCACAAGCAGTGGTTGAGCATAGTCAAAAACGAGACTGGAGAGGTAAGGAAGAACTATGTGCTAGAGAGCAGCCGAGTACCTGGCACTTACTTGATGGTCTCCAAACCATCTTATCTGTTTGCAGACCCATCAGAAAAAAACTTGACCATGTACTTCCCAAGTATATATTATTTATTAATTTATATCATCTATAAATATACTACTCAGCAAATAGATTTATCTTGAAGCATACAAAAATATAAGGAGCTCGGAACAACATCCACATAAGAGCTGCTGAGGGCTAGAGCAGTGCAGTGAGCTGGGATTTGAGAAATCATAAGGAGGTAGAAACAACCTGGTGCATACATGTGGGGAGTGAGTAAGTAAACATAGAGGGTGCCCACCTGATTCCAGCTTGTCTGACCTGGTAGATGACAGTGCCTTCTTTGAGATGGTAAATGTGAGAGGAGGGGCAAATAAGAAGCTTACTGAGGCCTCACTGGCTTATAAAATACCTTAATATGAATTAGAAAATGGCTCCTGGCTTGTAACTCAGATTTAGCAGATGAGTGAGTTCAGCACAGGCATAGATTTGGCTCTTGCTCAGACCCCTTCATGAGAGGTGGGCTTTGTGCATAAAGAATCTATAAGCCTCTATCAACAGCAGCCCTAGGGCTTGAGTTTTGTCATCAGGAACCTCCTGGCCTTGGTGGACAGATGACACTCCCCTAAAGAGAGGAAAGGTTGGAGGAGGTAGGCAGTGTGCACCTGCCTAGGGAGTTTATGGGAAAAGTGCTGAGGTATTAAAGAGGGCTTCCTGGAAGCATGATTTCCAAATAGGTAAGATTGGAAGGAACCAGGATCACTGTACATGGATAATTCAGGAAAATCATAGGCAAAAAAGATGGCATGGTTTTGGCATATGAGAACTAACCAGGGAGGTTGATGATCAAATGATGCAAGAGCTAAGCAGTCAGACAGAATGTGTATTTTTGCTCTACTAGAAAAATAAAAACAAAAAAACTCCAAAATATTTTTTTTAATTAAGCAAAGCAGGCTGGAGGAAATGCTCTTGGGCAGACTGCATGGAAAGTATGCTTGCTGGAGGCAGCACACACACAGAGGTTCCAGTGTGCTGCTGCCTGGACTATCTCCACCCTACACCCCCACAATCCACCAGGAGACCTTGGGGCAATGCCAGCTCAGCCCACCCCCGCATGAGCCTAGCCACAGCAATAGTCTGTTTCAGCTGCCTAGAAACACTTCCTGCCTGAGTGGTCTCTTCTGCAGGTTGCAAATGCTCCTCAAGTGTTCCTAGAAACTGCTGCTTTGGCCAAATAAGTTCATTCCACCCCAACCACTTCCTGGTATGTGTGCATTAGTTTCTCCGTTTGTAAAATAGAGGCTGTTGTTCATGCCTCTTACAGAATTACAGTAATATTTTTAAGACACTGAACTATCTATCACTCCTCAAAAACCAGGTCTGACCCATCCCCACTTCAAGATTTATCTAGGACTCCCATTCTCCATATCAAGTCGTCACTGCCATATGAGCTCATTGATTCTGGTGTTCAAAGCTCTTTATTATCTAAGCCTACCCAACCACTCCAGACTTCTCTCCATAACTCCTTTCCCTACCTCTCTGCTCCATCCAAATCTAACAACTTTTTATTCCCTAAAACATGATCCCTGTATTTTCTGGCTGTTTGTGGGGAATGCCCATTCCAGAAATAATTGTTGAATGCCTGCTATATGCCAGGTAGCATTTCAGGCACTGGGGATACAGCAATTAATGGGTGTCTTTTCCCCACTTCCGCCTTCCTCCCGCCAGCAGGATATGGCTTATTTAAGAATTGGCATCTTCCAGTAAAGTTATGTTCAAGTGAGATTTCTCTAAATCAAATCCTGTTTTCTAACTGAGTTCTATTCTGCTGGCAGAAATCTATTGTCTTCCTTCAGGGTTTCCTCTCAGCCTCCAAAAGAGCTTAACCAAGGACAGAATAGGTTTGGCTATTGAATACTGAGGAATCAATGCCATATAAATAAGTTTAATCTAAAGCATGGGGGAGGGGTTGAGTGTGAGGAGTTATTTGAAGAGCAAGAGGTATTGTGTATGGAATATTACTCAGCCATTAAAAAGAATACATTTGAATCAGTTCTAATGAGGTGGATGAAACTGGAGCCTATTATACAGAGTGAAGTAAGCCAGAAAGAAAAACACCAATACAGTATACTAATGCATATATATGGAATTTAGAAAGATGGTAATGATAACCCTGTATGTGAGACAGCAAGAGAGACACAGATGTATTGAACAGTCTTTTGGACTCTGTGGGAGAGGGCGAGGGTGGGATGATATGGGAGAATGGCATTGAAACATGTAAATTATCATATGTGAAACGAATCACCAGTCCAGGTTCGATGCATGATACAGGATGCTCGGGGCTGGTGCATTGGGATGACCCAGAGGGATAGATAGGATGGGGAGGGAGTTGGGATGGGGGTTCAGGGTGAGGAACACATGTACATCCATGGCAGATTCAAGTCAATGTATGGCAAAACCAATACAATGTTGTAAAGTAAAATAAATAAATAATTTAAATTAAAAAAAAGAGATATTGTGTATAAATTGAAACCTCATTTCGTAAAACAAATCATTAGCCTTTTATTGTTTTATTGTACATTCAGATTGTCACAAACATAGTTTTGTTCTGGGTAAATTGCCTGTAATAAAATTTCTTTGGCAGAATATTTAAAGGGGTGAATGAGAGAGAAAGACAGTTTTAAAAGTAGGTGAATACTCACTGTGGGCAAGGGACTTAGTTGAACTAGAAGTCTGGTCAGTTTTGCTGGGGCCAGAGAGGAGGTGGCAAATCTAGATCATCTAACAGCTCCCCTCACGTTCATGAGATCCATTCTCTGGACCAGTACCAGCTGGTGTTGAGCTTGAGGTCTGGCCAGTGGGTGAAAAGGCTGAGTGCAGAGGTTACAGTGCTGGAAAAGACAAGCATTGGATATGTTCATGTACCACCTCTGAGGACAACTTGCATGTGCACCAACACCACACAAGGGTGGGGGCAGCACTATGGGTCAACCGTAATAGAGGCCTTTCCTGAAGAGGAACCTGCCCCTTTTGCATCTGCTTACCTCTGATACTACTTCTATCCTAGATTCCTTTCCCAGTCAAGGAGTAGAGGGCATGTTTGAAGTTGAAGATAGTTTGGTTACAAATTTGGTCTCATCTGAACCAACTGTGTGAAATCATTAAGTGCAATATATCCCACACTGGTGATTTCCCTCCAAAATTGTAAAAAGTAGGGAAGGGGTTACTGGATTGGCTCCATGAAATGATATATTAACAATGCTAGGAGATTCAGAACGCACACTTACTTTCTTCCGGAATTACGACTGAGAATGGGAGGCAATGGGATGACAGTGTGAAGGACGGGCTGCCCCAGAGGATATCTCAAGCCCTATAGGCTGGAGAAACACCGAGGCTTCCAGCCTTGCTTCAAACTTCATCTCGAGGCGTTTGAAGGCCACACTGGCTACAGCAGAATCGCTATATGAGCTGTCCAAATATGGATTCCTGGGCCTCACCCTCCTGGAGTCTGTGTGAGCAGGTTGGGAGGGGCCCAGGAATCTATCTTTATAACCCATTTGTGAGTGAGCTTGATGTCCAATCATATTGGAGAACCAGTGATCTGGGCTATAGGCCTCCTCTGAGGGATGAGTGGACAAGCACAGAAAAATCATCCATGTTATGTGGTCACTCTCACTAAACTGTTTAGCTTCGAAGGTCCAACCTAATTTGACCCTGCTCATCCAGACAGGCAGCATGGAATGCGGAGTGGGAAGACACAGACACAGACCTGGGTTCAAATCCCAGCTTTGACCTTCTGTGAAGGTGAGGCAGCAGGCAAATCACTCACTGGCTCTCCTTCACTTTTCCCATGTGCACAATGAGCATGCACAATCTATGGCCCAGGACCACTGTGAGAATTTGAGAAAATTCCTCCCCACAAATCACTGGTACACAGTAATGAAGAACTGATGATAATTGTAAGCCATAGCATTATCAAGCACTTACTAAGATCCAAGTATGGTTCCAAATGCTTTACATAAATGATCTCACTGAATTTGCACCAACTTTATCTATGAAAGAGGAGCTATTATCCTTCCCATGCTACAGATGAGGAGTCTGAGGTGTAGAGAGTGTGAATAACTTGTCCAGGGGCCCGCAGGCAGCAACTGAGTCCTTGGAGCCTGCACTCTTAAACCCTAAGCCATAAATGGCAGCTGCCTCCTCCACCCCTTCTCCTTAAGGGTTAAAACAGAGGGGAGAGCCAATCCTGTGGAGATCAAACAGAACAAAGACCTCTGAAAGGAAGGAAGCCAAGGGAATGTATGTAAGCAGGCGCCTCAGAGAGTATGGGGGCTCAGTTTGCCCCTAAGCTTCCTGACAGCTGTAGCAGGAAAGGGGGTGGGGAGCAGAATTCCCTAGTTTCCATGTTCCGCGGGGGGGGGGGGGGGGGGGGTGGGGGGGAAGGGGCGGGGGGGCGGGCGGGAAAGAAGGCACAGAGGCATGTCTAAATGGACATTTGTCTTGGACTGAAATTCCAGAGGAGTTGATCTTCTGGCCCTCTCAGCAAACATCCGGGACCAGAAATTCATCTGTGATTTCACGAGGTGCTAAAAGGCTTCTTCACACACGTGATTCTGTGAGAGTCAAAAGGCAGAGGGGGAAAAAAACACATGAAAGTCTATCTAGAAGAGAACCTTGCTAGACTGTTAGTTCCCACAGCAGTAAGGGATGTTGGGGGAGACAGAGGCCCTGTCTGTGTATCTGTCTCTCTCTGCAACACACATCCCAGGGTCTCTCTGGGAGGAGATCCAGGCTCATGAGGACATGACACTCCTCCAGAGCCTGGGCTCCAGGATGGATGGCAAATGAGCCAGGATGAAGTTGTGAGTGATAGCCAGACTGCCAGAGCCTGGGAGCTGAGTGGGGGCTGGGTCTGTCAGGCTGGGCTTGCTTGGAAGAGGCAGAGTAGAGGGAGCTGATTATAGGTTTGGGAGAAGCATGTGGTATTTGGGCAGGTGGGGTGGGGGCATTGCAGGCAAAAGGAGCAGCAGGTGGTGCAGAGCTCACTTCTCACCCTCCCTGGATATTGCCCCTTTTGATGTCCCTTTACTTGGCTTTCTGCCTGGTGAACTCTTCATACCACCACCCATGCAGGTGAGGCTGACTCGCCCCCATCCACCAGGATTGAGAGGGGAGAGACCTGGGTCCGAATTACCTTCTGTCCAACACTTCAAGACAAGTCTGCCTTCTCCAGCTCAGGGATCATGGCCAACGTTGTGGTCCAGTATGATGTAGCACTGGAGGATATCACAGGAGACGTGCACGTGAGAGGGCCAGCAGAGTGGAAAGTGGGCTCAGGAGTCAGACAGTCCTGGGAAAACCGGCGCTGGCCTCCACGAGGTACTTGTTTGTTTCTCCCTGGGGATCAGTGAGGACTAGTGCACACAGACAAGATGGTGTGTAGCAACACATGACTTCACAGCGGGGAGGCACATGTGCCCCAAAGGCTTAGCGACCTGGAACTTGAATTCAATAAATTGAACTGAACTCCAGGTAAACACACTCCTAAGTGAAGCAAGCCATAGCCCACTCCTAACCAGTCCTTTGAGGAAGGGAAATATTGGCCAGTGATTAGTCTCTCATACTCTCTGCAGCTCTGATACTCTCGTGTTCTCTTGGGCTTTCTGGATGTCTCTACATTTTAAAAAGCCTTTTAGCCTCACTTGAGCCATTTGCCTAAACTGGGAGCCCTTAAATTCTGAGCTCACGCACTCACAAAAAAAATGCCGAGGTCCCATCCTCTTCCAGAGGAGTAGAGGCTGATCCGGGACCCTTGTCTTGACAACAATTGTGTGGCAGCCTGAGATGTCTGGTCCCAGTCTGCTTGTTCCACAGCACCTCTCACTGCCTCCAGCACACAAACCATCCTGCAGCTGCCCCACACCATGACACACCACACATCATTGTCCCAAAGCACCTGAACCTGCCAAACATCTGTGCCTGAGTATGTATTCCAACTACCTGCCACCTTGGGAATGTCTTCCCCTTCCCTTCTCCACTGGGGAGTGTCCTCCTCATCCTTGAAGACCGTGCTTCAGGGCCACCTCCATGGTGACCCCGCCTCACTTACAATTCCTCTCTCTAGTCTGGGCTAATATAGTGCTTTGGTTACACCTCTCCTCATACATTTCCTCATTCATTCATTCATATGTGGACTCACCCCCACCAAGTAGGAAACCACCTCTAGCCCCATCCAGAGTCTAGCCTGCACTGACTCTGGGAAATCAGGGTAAATTGGATGCAGCCCCTGGTCTCTCTTTGGAATGTCCCATCCTGAGGTAGCCAGATACATAGAGTTGGAGCCATCATAAAATGTGCTAAGTGCTGTGTATAAACCTGTAATGGGTTATGTATGGATACTGCTGAGGAGGGTTTCACGGGAGACTTCCTGATGAAGCTGGCCTTTAGGTCAGCATAGGAAAACTAACCAGAGTTTACCTTGGCCTGGGCTGACAGGGTGAAGGGAATGCCATGCGGAGAGAGGGGAATAGCATGTGCAGAGGCATAGAAGTGTGACAGAGGCCTGTTATATAGGGGAAAAAATGGAATTTGCCCTCTCAGAATAGGAACTGAGGGTGTCATGCTAGTAGAAAGCACCAGAGCCGTAACATGGTATTCTGGGGTGTGAGTGTGTGTGTGTGTGTGTACATGCATATGCGTGTAAATTGAGGTGTTTGTCTGCTTTTTCATTCTTTACTCCTCCCAGCATTGCCTTGAGTAAAGTTGTGGATAGGACAGATGCAACCAGGCATTATAGTACAACTGATACTCCTTATAGAGTCAGCAAAGAGAGGACCACAAGTTGACTATGGCTCAGATCATGAACTCCTTATTGCATAATTCAGACATAAATTGATAAAAGTAGGGAAAAACCACTAGATCATTCAGGTATGACCTAAATCAAATCCCTTATGATTATACAGTGGAAGTGACAAACAGATTCAAGTGATTAGATCTGATAGACAGAGTGCCTGAAGAACTATGGACAGAGGTTCACTGACATTGTACAAGAGGCAGTGATCAAGGCCATCCCCAAGGAAAAGAAATGCAAAAAGGCAAAATGGTTGTCTGAGGAGGCCTTACAAATAGCTGAGAAAAGAAGAGAAGCTAAAGGCAAAAGAGAAAAGGAAAGGTATACCCATCTGAATGCAGAGTTCCAAAGATAGCAAGGAGATATAAGAAAGCCTTCCTCAGTGATCAATGCAAAGAAATAGCAGAAGCAATGGAATGGGAAAGACTGGAGATCTCTTCAAGAAAATTAGAGATACCACGGGAACATTTCATGCAAAGATGGGCACAATAAAGGACAGAAACAGTATGGACCTAACAGAAGGAGAAGATATTAAGAAGAGGTGGCAAGAATACACAGAAGAACTATAAAAAAAGATCTTCATGACTCAGATAATCACGATGGTATGATCACTCACTTAGAGCCAGACATCCTGGAATGTGAAGTCAAGTGGGCCTTAGGAAGCATCACTATGAACAAACCTAGTGGAGGTGATGGACTTGCAATTGAGCTATTTCAAATCCTAAAAGATGATGCTGTGCAAGTGCTGCACTCAATATGCCAACAAACTTGGAAAACACAACAGTGGCCACAGGACTGGCAAAGATCAGTCTTCATTCCATTCCCAAAGAAAGGCAATGCCAAAGAATGCTCAAACTACTTCACAATTGCACTCATCTCACACGCTAGCAATGTAATGCTCAAAATTCTGCAAGCGAGGCTTCAAAAGCATGTGAACTGAGGACTTTCAGATGTTCAAGATGGAAAAGGTGTTCAAACTTCCAGATGTACAGCTGCCTTTAGAAAAGGCAGAGGAACCAGAGATCCAATTGCCAACATCCCCTGGATGATAGAAAAAGCAAGAGACCTCCAGTAAAACATCTACTTTTGCTTTATTGACTACTCCAAAACCTTTGACTGTGTGGATCACAACAAACTGTGGAAAATCTTTAAAGAGATGGGAATACCAGGCTGCCTTAGCTGCCTCCTGAGAAATCTGTACACAGCTCAAGAAGCAACAGTGAGAACTAGACATGGAGCAATGGACTGGTTCCAACTGGGGAAAGGAGTATGCCAAGGCTGTATATTGTCACCCTGTTTATTTAACTTATATGCAGAGTACATCATGTGAAATGCCAGGCTGGATGAAGCACAAGCTGGAATCAAGATTGCTGGGAGAAATATCAATAACCTCAGATATGCAGATGACACCACCCTTATGGCAGAAAGCAAAGAGGAACTAAAGAGCCTCTTGATGAAAGTGAAAGAGGAGAGTGAAAAAGCTGGCTTAAAACTCAACATTCAAAAAAAAAAAAAACTCAACATTCAGAAAACTAAGATCATGGCATCCAGTCCCATTGTTCATGGCAAATAGATGGGGAAACAATGGAAACCCTGACAGACTTTTTTTCTTGGGCTCCAAAATCACGGCAGATGGTGACTGCAGCCATGAAATTAAAAGATGCTTGCTCCTTGGAAGAAAAGCTATGACCAACCTAAATGGCATATTAAAAAGCAGAGATACTACTTTGCCAACAAAGGTCCATCTAATCAAAGCTATGGTTTTTCCAGCAGTCATGTATAGATGTGAGAGTTGGACCATAAAGAAAGCTGAGCACTGAAGAATTGATGGTCTTGAACTGTGGTGTTGGAGAAGATTCTTGAGAGTCCCTTTGACTGCAAGGAGATCAAATCAGTCAATCATACAAGAAATCAGTTCTGAATAACATTGGTGCTGAAGCTGAAGTTCCAATACTTTGGCCACCTGATGGGAAGAACTGACTCATTGGAAAATACCCTGATGCTGGGAAAGATTGGAAGACAGGGGGAGAAGGGGATGACAGAGGATGAGATGATCGAATGGCACCACTGGCTTGATGCACATGAGTTTGAGCAAGCTCTAGGAGTTGGCATTGGAGAGGTAAGCCTGGCATATCGCAGTCCATGGGGTCGCAAAGAGGCAGACATGACTGAGCGACTGAACTGAACTGATACTCCCATCCAGTGTGTGCTCTGATTCCTGCATCCCCCAAACAAGAACCCTTCAATCCACCTACCTACCATTTTATTTGCGTATGCCTACCTTTCAAAGCCCAACACCCTCACTCCATGAACACCTAATCTGTTATGCCCACGACTGCCTTGGTTGGGAAACCTGAATTGAATCACACTGATCTTATTTACCATCTCCAGGTGAAACAGAGACATGCAAGAATGACACAAGATTAGAAGTGCTTTGTCAATGAATCTTAATTATGATGGAAGCCATTGTGAGGGGTGAGGAGGTCAGAGAGTGCTCCCTGGAGGAAGTAAAGACATACTATGGTCTTAAAGAATTCAAAGACATGTGCCAGGTTGGGAAGGATGCTCTCAGAGCAAAGGCAGTCTAGTAAACTGAGGGCTGAATGATACAAAGAATGGAGGTTGGAAAAATCCAGGGATGTGAAGGGAACTACAAGAGGATTGGAGCTCCTGAAACGTTGATTTGAGGCTCATGATATGTTCAGAGGTGAGCCTGAAGGCCATGAGTGGTGCAGGGGCTTTTTAAGGAATATAAAATTTATGTTGAACATGCCCAGGGAGCGAGCCATGGGAGGGAGTGGTACTATGAGGTTTGTGTTTAGAAACACCAGACCATGCAGCTGCTGCAAAGATGTGTGGAGGGAAGGGACCTCAATAGAAGCAGGGAAATCAGAGGGAAAGAAGTCCTAAATTGTGGTTTTATTAGTTTGGGACAGTGAGGAAGGGTGGACCTGAGACGTATCCAGCAGATCAAACCAGCATGAACTTGTGGCTGAATAGATGAGAAGAGTGAGGGACACAGGAGGATTCAGGGTGACACTCAGGTTTGTATGTGGACTGAACATGTGCACGATGGTGCCTCTAAGTGACACACACACACAAGGACGGGATGGGAGGAAGGTAATGAATTTGTTTGGGCAGCATACACCTGAGGCTTCAGCCATCCAAGGGAATGGGTCCAGTGGTGAGTGGGTATGAATTTGTGGAGGGGGACGAGTGAAGAGCATTGGACTGGAGAAGGACTTGTCGGGTCAGCAATGGAGATTCATGGGTTGAATCCAAAAGAGCTAGGGAGGGGACCCAGGCAGAATGTCTAGAGCCATAAGAGCAGATCTAGGATGGCAGTTGCTAAAGCAGAGCTTCGCAGTCTAGCAGCTATTGACCTCCACAACCCTTGGGATATCCAGCCCCACCAACTGACATCGGGCTGTTCAGGATTCTAAATGCCCACCACTTCCCCCACTGTGCTACACAAATGTAATCATTTTCTTTGCCTGCCACGACTGACAAATATTAGGCAACACTACTAATGGAACACAGGAAGAACATGGAGCTGAAGAAAGACTGAATCCTATGGGCCTGAGAGCCTGGAGGAGAATAAGGAGCTTTTGTCATCTCTGAATCCCAGGGGACAAGGTTCTTCTAAGGACCAGAAGTGATTGTCAATTGTGAACTCCATCAGGGAGGTGCAGTCTGAGGAGAACTGAAGTACATCCAGTGAGTTTTGAAACCAACTAGTCATTGCTGCCTTTGGTGAGAGAAGGGTCAGTGGTGAGGGTGGGACCTAGGCTCCAGTAGGTAGCCGAGTAAACTGGAGATGAGACGACCATTACAGCTGTGAGTTCATTACCTCGACATGCTACCAGGAAGAAAGAAGCTGGTTTGAAGTTTGGGTGGGATCGGGATGAATGGAGGTTGTCTCAGTGGGTGGAAAAGACAGCAACATTTTTAAATTCTAAAGTAGACCCAGTCAGGTGCATGGGTAGGGTGTGACAGTAGGAGCCTGGCTCCTGTTAGGTCCTGGAGGATGCGCATGCACGGGGTCAGGGGAGGATTGTTTGTCTTTCAGTAGAGGGATGAGGCATAAAGGCACGTGGACTTTGTGCAAGAGTGGAGCGGGCAGCCCAAGGGACATGGCCTGGTGCCCTTAGTGTTCTCCTGTGGAGGGAAGGGAGACGGTTCCTGAGAAGAGTGTGGCATGATAGCTGAAGGGAGTGTGAGAGGTAATGCCGCTGGTTTCTAAGATGTGAGGTGTGGCACCACCAGTGACCCTGGGTGCATGGTGAGATGGGATGTGATTTTCCCAGATGCTCTCACCTACACAGGTATGGGAAGAACATGGAAAGACAGCTGGACTCTGCCTGTTGCTTGGGCATTTGCAGGATGTTTGACTCAGGCCTTGGGGGACTGTTCTAGTATGCAAGGGAAAAGTGCAGACAGAGCCTAAACTTGTGCTTGTGAATTAATTAAAAGGCTGGCATGGAGGGGAAGAGCAGGATGTCCTCTCATCTTCCTTCCTTCTCTCCACTCCCAGTCCTGCCCTCCAAGAGGGGAGGAGATAATGTGTCTAGCTTTGTGATCAGAGAATGCCTGAATATCTGCGAGAATAAGCTGGTTATCCTGGGGCAGAGCCTGCTTCAGGCTTCTGGGCAGCACAGACCCTCTGCAAGCCTATACTTCCTTAGGCTGAGCTGCCACTGGTCCTGGGGGCCCTCCCAACTTCCCTCTCCCTTTCCCTCAACTGTCTCTGTCTCTCCAGGCTCTGCAGAAAGAGAGACGGAGTGGGGGAAGGGGGTCAGCAGCCAATCACATACCTGATAGCCCAAGGCATCTGCACCTGGTCTAACCAATCCCTTCTGAACAAACTGCTCACTCAGCCTCTGCTCCCTCCTCCCCTCCCTGCTCTGCCCAGCAACAGCAGAAAGGAGGCTGAAGGAGGAGAGGGAGGCCCTGCAAA